>NC_088246.1:133721894-134326338 GCF_036013445.1 Caloenas nicobarica | reverse complement strand
GGAATTATTAATTAAGGACTCACATTAAATTCAGATTTCCCTGATACTGAAAGGCATCAATCTTTACAGAGCTTTTTTTTTGTTTAGTGGGCTTGCAGCTTTTTTCTTGCAACAATGTTTCGGTTTTAGATTAAATACTTGCACTACAAAATCTTAGGTTTATAATGGCATTCTAGAAGGAGAGCTGACAGAAAAGCTAGGGCCACTAGTTGGTTCAATGACATTTCCTGTTGAAAAGTCTTTTAGGAGTCTGTGGAAAACAATATCACTTGTACCTGTTCTGCTAAGACCACAACTGTCTGTGTCCCGCAATATGGTGCTTGGTCCTTCAAGGTTCCAGCATGGTAAGTCCTGGTGATGCATTTCCTCTTAAAACATGGCAATAGTCCAACAGTGGAGAAAAAAACCACCACTTTTTCAAAGTCATACTTAGAGATAACTAGGATTTTTCAGAAATGCTGCGGAAGACCTAAGTATTAAATCAAGTTAATGATAATACTACACATTACTGATTAGCAAGTAAAAAAAAAAAAAAAAAAAAAGAAAAAAAATCTTTGTTTGCTTCAAAGAAAAAGTATAGACTACTTCAATGTTTTGGCAATGCTTGCTTAGTACCATGTTTCACTGTGTGATGTTTTACATCAACAAAACATTTATCACAGGTCTGCCAGTATTGATTCCATATTGGTGATATATGCTTTTACATGAGACTAAGTGTTGCCATCTCACTTTTCATAAATACATGTAGATTTAACACTTCATGAGATAATTTTTCAGGTGATGTTCCAATTGGCCATGCAATTATACTATTGCCATAATGTCTTTGCAAAGGCAGTCATTCTAAACGCTCCCTTCTGGAATGTCACTCTGACCAGGGTCCACAGTTTGGATTATTTAGTTCAAGTAAAAAAAAAAAAAAAATAAATAAAAAAGAAAAAAATCATCACTTTGTATTTGTTCCATGTAGACCAATTTTTGCTCATGAGGTCAGAGCAGAAGGACAACTGTGGTGGATCACAGGAGGACGGCTCTGTGCACTGTGATACAGCAGCCTTGCTGATGGATGCAGAGGCAGGGTGGACACCCCTGCTAAAATGGTGCACAGCTGAAGAACCAGCATCAGAGGCTTTGCAGATGGAGTATTAGAGATTGTGACATTGGCCACAGGAGTACTGCAGGAGGTGATTGCAAAGCAGCTCCTCTACAGTGACCTCCACAAGGCTATTTTATCCTACTTGGGGGGAAAAAAAATCGCTCTTAGTTTATATTGAATAAGATGGAGCCTTTTCATTTCTGATTTTCCAGATTTTCTATGTTCATTGTTTAAAATTGGTCACACAGCACCAGCATATTTATAAAAAGTGATTAATCACAGCAATCTAGCAGTTGGCTTGTTTATGAGGTTTGTTTGTGATTTACAAGACAGGAAATTAAACTTGGCATAGTGAGTAAAATTTCATTGTAACTATTCCAATCATTAATTGTACTTCACTTGTAATTTTCATACTGTCAACAATATATTCCAGTTTGTAATTAGTTTAATGGCTTTTATTTATTCCATCATATCAAGTTTCCTCTTAATTTTAAATAATGTTAAGGTTTCCTAATCTGAAGACTATAATTTCATGATAGAATTATGATTACAATGATAATAATTCTTTCCAAGAAAGTGTTTAATTATATGGGGTGGATTGAACTAAGTGTTCTGGAAGAAAAACTGAGGACAGAGAATACAGTATCACTTACTTGTTATTTTGGCATCAATCTGGACTTCAGTTACTTATTCTGACCTGTATTCTCAAAGTCATACAGATGCAAAACATGCCTGATCACATACAGCCTGGATATTCCATATGCAGAAAGAGGAATTTAAATGTATAACCAGTTCCACACACAAGTACACTTCCTATGTACATCTGCAGTTACTTATCTACTTAGAAAATTACTTACCTTCTTATATTGCCTGCACAAGCACAGGAAAATGAAACTATAAATGTACCTTACCCCAGTAATCTGGACACAAGAGATGCACTTCTTGTCTATTTTTCCATATTTTTTTCCACCTCAATTTGAAGTACAACTCTGTTATTATACTTTAAGGGACAATATATTTTTCATACAAATACAATGCAAAAGCAAAATATTGAGGATATTTTACAAAGTCCCATCTTTAAAATGCAAGTGAAATTGGACACATTACCAAAAAAAAGTGAAATTACTGAAAAACATTTCAGTCTGTACAATATTAAAATTAATGCAGTGTAGCAGAATAAATTAGGATAATTTTGGGCCTCTCAGCTTGGGTCTGTTTAGCTATAGCTCACTCAACTCACGAGCAAAATGTATTTCCTGCAGCACAAAACAGCCATAAGGACTAGTTAATGTTTTTTTACACAGTGCTTGAGATATTGAGAAGCAGGGAAAAGCTATTTAGGTAGTTGCTATTGCTCATTGTATGTAAACACCTAGAAACTTGGCACAAGGTATTAAATAAAACTTTTGAAGTTATCATCTGAAACTGTTAGCAAACACTTAATTTTACAGAAAAGAAATATTACAGAGAGGAGAAAATGTAACCATTACTGACATTTTAGCAGCTATTCCTTGTTTTGCTGTGACTGCACAAAGTGGCTAATTGCAGCCATCAAAGCAAAATTGCTGAAAGCGTTATACTTTATAAACGTTATATGATAGGCTTGTTCAAAGTCTCAATAAGAGCTGAGCATTGTAACTGAATTGAGATAGGGCATCACAGAATGCATTTGTACAAGTAATTTAAAACAACTGGATGTTTATACCTGCCCATCCCAGGCTGTAGCTACTGAAGAAACACTGGACAAACTCTCCAAAGCCTTTGAAGCCCTACTTTTGTTACTGACTTTACATACAATGTTGGTCAAGTTTTCTCTGCTTTGCATCCTCCCTCTGCAAAGCAGAGCTAATCATACCCGTAACACACTGTAAAGCATGCAAGCGAATGATGGAACTGCTCACATGCTTCATGCCAGATGTGGACAAACTGGCTTTCCTGAGGAGACAAATGCTACAGAGATGCAACCTGGAATTCTAGGGGTCGGCACGTGGTAAGTCACTTCCATGCCTTCAGCTTGCAAAAGAACACTTTCCTAAGCCCAAATGGCATAATTGCCTTAAAGTTTCATGCAAATATGTGGACTTACTCTTTTTGTGTAATATATTAGTCAAAAAGCATCATGTTAAAGATGTCCTTCACTTCTGTGCTAGACTTGGTGCATTGGAGTTCTGGTCTGGTTTTCCGACGAAGGCTTAAATCACATCAGTGTTCTTGGTGGTTGCAGGGATTGTTTGTGTATCTTGCTAGTTTAGGTCGGTACATAGTTGTTCGCTAATGAAGCAGAATGAACACAAGAGCCTGAAGAGGTAGTCTCTTCTGGTCCTGTCAGCACATGAGGAAAAATACGTAATTCCTATATGAAAGTTAAATCTGTCTTCCTAAACTGAGAGCTACAAAATGTTTCTATAGATCTTAAGGCTGACTTGGAGGAAAAAAAAATAAGGCATTTCAAAAGCTAATCAGAACATCAGAAAATTCTAAAATACTTCTAACATCCACAGAATTAATGTTACCATCAATTAACTTTTGCTGTATACAGTGATAAATTATTCAGTCACGTAATGGCATTTAAATTTAAGTGCAATTGTATAGGTCCCTAGATTGTAGTTCGAGCTGTTTTAGAATGCAGGGTCTGAAATGCACTCAAGTGGAGTACTGAATGGCAACAAAACTGAAAGGCTAAAACCATGCAAGGTGACCTGTGGGTAGGCTGGGAGCATGTGAGTAAAACAATGCTCTGCTTCCATACTTCCAGGCAAGATGCTAGCTCTTTACAGAATGGCTTCCCAGCTCCTTTCAACTCTAGGAAGAGTAATGAACTCTTCTACAAACAGAATTCATGCCCAAGAGTAGACACAGAGCTATATAAGGACTATACTATTTTGGCTACCTCCAAAAAACTAGTGCTTCAACAGCACAAAGAAAAGAAGTGGTGTGACCTGAAGATAAAAAACATACTATATATATGCATAGTGTAAAAATGTGTTGAAATAATTGAATTCACCTGAGTGAACACACTGCCTTGGAATTCAGTGTCCTGATCACGCCTTCTCTCACACCTTGGCAGTGTAGGGGCACAACATAACAGAGTGGAGCTCAATCAACCTTTTGCCTGTGTATTTTCTCTGATATAAACACTCTACAAATTAAAGTCACTATTTGCATTGCAGTTTAATGCTAGAATAGCAGATCCCAACTGAGACTCCTATATTTATATACTATAATTTTATTTGATTCAGCCACTTTTGTCTGTTTTACAAATAACCTGTAAAATCTAATGTTAGTCATGCTACTCAAAATTGAATAGTTCAGATACATAATTTGGCAAACTAAGCTATGACACTTGTGAATGGAAAGCTAGTCTCTTACGAATGTGGTGTTTGTCATTTGGCTAAATGAGACCCAGACAATGCAGGTTTCACCAGCTGGCAAGTATTACTATAATAAATATATATATATATATATATATATATATATTTATATATATATATAAAGAACTCCAGAGAAATATATTTGAGTATGTACTGGCCTATATCACAACTAAAATACTCAAATGAAACCTGTGGAACTTAATATCCATATAGGGTCAACCTGAAATTTGCAAGAGCATGGAGAAGCCTTCGCTGAAGGAGCTCAGTTTCTTTTGAAAGACAGCACGGAAAACTCCAGCCAAGTTTATAATGGCTGGGTGAAACAGTCACAGTAATTGAATCTTTCTCCAGCATAAAAACTAGATGGCTTGTAATCCAGTATTACTGCATCAGGCCACATGTGCTGGACCATTAAAGGCAGTTAAATTAAACTGATAAGCAGGAAATCCAGACTGGCTTTAGAAATCTAAAGTGCAATCAGCTAATTCCACAAAGATCATGTAAGTGGCCCAGAGCTCAGCAATCTGAACTATAAAAAACATTTATGCATTTTACTCATAAATTGTCCTTCACAGAATGCTCGGGACATGGGAATAAAATGTTTTGCTTGTAGGTTTGTGACTTTGGGAGAACAAATATTCTTACTCCATAATAAAGATATATTTTCAAGTCTGTTCTTTGAAAAGCTAAATACATTAACAAAGAAATAGAGGCCATTACTGAAACAAATAGGGCAGTATGGACATGCAACACTAAAAACAATGGCAAAAGTATTGACTGGGTGAGGTGAAAACTGAACTCTCGCTTGTATGCATCTAAAATTCTTGTAAGGAGATTATGCAAAGAGAGTGGTCTGCAGCTTGAACCTGCTACAGCTGGGAAGAGCCAGAGTTTCCACAGCAGAGGAAGAAGGTCTTCTCCACGTCTGGGTCCTCAGGCAGTCAGGAGCTCTCTAAGGCATCAAATGCTGATCCTGCAAAGCTTCCTTAGAAGAGCTGATGCACAGAACAGCCTCTACAGGATGATCAACCTGAAAAGCTGAAGTTAGATCTTGGTGAAAAAGTGAAAAGTTTACCGAAAAAAACCAATTGTTTGTATCAACTTAAAATTTTGAAGCTACTTCTTGGTGGAACAAACTCCCCTCAACTTCGTCATGCCTCATTCTCTTTCTCCATACAACTCTGGAAGGAATTTCTTGCTTTTTTACTCTGCAACCACCAAAAAAATCCTCTGAACCTGTAATACCATTCTTATTTTGGGTCATATCTGCAGTGACAGCCCATAAAAAATATTTTACCAAATGGCTAAGCAGAGACTTTTATTACAGCATAGGGTATTCTTGGAAAACAAGAAATATCAGTACTCTATTTTTCAGTTATATTTTTTAAGGATATTAATGAAAGAAAAATATTTTTCCTATTATTACCTAATTTAAGGTACCTTCAGCCATCTAACATATCGAGGTGATAGTTGTCCCGAATGCACAGTCTCATTCAAATGAATATGGTCTGCTGGAAGCAGAACAAAACCTCTAAATATGAGCCAAAAATACACATTCCGAGGAAGAAACAGAAACCAAGCTGATTATTTAAAAGGCAGATGTTATATGTTGGTATTTTTAACTGTTATTTATTTTGCCTGGAAGCAAGCCTGCCATTTTCATGCAGGTTGTGGGGTTTTTAACAGTTTTGTGCCACCGGGTAGTATCTACTGATGAATTGCAGTCAGAAGAGCTGTTTGTGTAATTGCACTTTCAGCGAAGCAGTTAAATCCTCTCCTTCAGCACTCGCTTGCTCTCACACCCACATACTCTTATTCATATGCAGTGTCTTATCTCTTGCTGTCTGGCCTGTGAATTATGTGTCTGCTTTTACATTTTCTGCCAGTGTTTGCTCATCACTGGTTGGTCATTTTTCACCTCCTGAGATACAGTCATCACAGTTACCAGTTGTACTTCTACGGCAGAAAATAAAAAGCATGTCCCTTCAGTTCAATATTTAACCCTGTTTGTGCTAAAGGAGGCTGAGGACTACTCTGGTCACAACGTGCTTTTTTATTCTAGCTGAGATCTGAACCTGGAAATTTAGGTAATGTTTCTGTCATATTTTTTATGAGAGTCAGCAGCAGTCTTGGCCTCTGTCCATGAAACTCTGGGTCGTAACAGGCCACTGTGGGGTTGAGTCTGCTCTCCATATCATGGTGTAATACATAGCTGGCTGAGTGGGGGAGATACAAATTAAAGGAGATGCACACAAGTGTGTGTGAATCAGAGAACACTGCAGGGCAGCAAATGGTTTCCCAAAATGAGCAAGAGGCACTTAATCAGAGGACCATGTGAGCAGCAGGAATTACTTGCTCCCTAAGCCGCGAGATGCTGGAGTGTCTGGCTCCAGCACTGTCATTAAGCCACCATAACTCCCTCTGCATGCAGTGCAAAGAATCAGACACTGGTGGAGTCACTATCTTCCTGGTATTGCTGCCCAAAATATCCCAAGGGCATGTGTGAAAGGAGGAAAAACGCCAACAGGTGCTTTTCAGACTGAATTACTGGCACAAAGATGTGCATTTTAATGCAAATTCTGTTCACAGAACAGAGTGTTCAAGAAATTCAAATGCCTATGAGATTTTCAATATCCTATCTTAAGGGGATTTCTCTATTTTATTGTGACTTTTATTAAGAAATTTATTGCTGACAAATTTATCACACATCTTGTGCACAGATCTTCAATCATCTTTGGCTCTGTGCTTCTTTACAGTGCTTTGTTCTTGACAATATCAGAAAAGTCTCTAGGGGTGCCAATAATAGTAACGCTTATGCAAATTGCTTGGCCCCAACTAGATGTCAACAGAAGAAAGACAAGTTAACACTTTGCTAGTAAAATGCCCGTATTACTCACAAAGGAAAAAACAGACTTAAATAATTATTCATTTATGAAATGCTGAATCATGACCACGGATATGCCAGAAACCTTGCCAGAGTATGCTTCCCACCCTGTTTGGGTTTTTTCAGCAGGCTTTAAGGGATTGATAGAAATGAGTACTTTCTCCAAATCACTGGGTCTTTGGCAGCAGTAATTAGGAAAAAGATTTATCACACAGTAACAAACCCATCTCCACTTAGGAAATTACAGTTTGCCAGCCCTCTCCCCGCAGCAAACCCCTATCCCTCTGCGGTCTAACACAGGTAGGACTTCAGCTTCAGAAGCACGAGGAGGTCTGACCTGCACTGTGTCCAGCCCAAAATGAGAGGGGTGGGTATCTGAGTGGAGAGGGGGTGCTCACCAACACCAACAGTACTGGTCATGGCCTCACCACAATACCGGTAATGCTGCAACCCAGCCAGACCCCAGGGGCAGCAACCCCGGCAGGAGGTAGCTCTGGGGAAAGACTCCTCTTTGCCCAGCCAGGGCACGAGCAGCCCGCTAGCACAGGCAAAGCTGAGCTGATCAGAGGCACTATTACGTGGTCGAGTACCACGATGAAGCTGCCCACTCCTCAGAGAGCTACAGGTTTTAGTAGGGCACATCCTGGACATCGTCGCTCCTTGTTCCCAGCAGACGCTCAAGGAAGAACGGCACCTACAGCAAAGATGGGGGAATGCCGGACAGGACACCACTTCTGGAACGCCTCCAGTTAAAGTTTACTTTTATGGCACAAAAGGAAAGAAGTAAAAAGTTGCTTTTCTGCTAAATCACAAATAACTAGGCAGTTCTTTTCCCAGGAGGGCTCCGGGAACAATCAGTGCATTTGCTGCTGAAAAGTATACAAGGCAACATTTCCCAGCTACGGTTACAGTGCCTGAAATGACTGCGCTGCCAGCGGTGGTCTATGACCTCTGTATATTCAGCGTTTAAAGTGCCCTTTCTTTCATGAGAGCCAGAATTAGCGTGAGAATGTTAAGGCAAAGGCTGTCTGGTATGAACTAAAGCCATATTCAAACAACATTGTACAAAAGAATATGCAAAAATTCATGTTCTTGTCTTCTGCAGGGTGCAGCAGTTTAAGTGTACTTCTCTGACGTATAAGCCTGACATTGTACTGGAAGCTCAATTGAGCAAAACAGCTGTTGTAGAGCATGTGACAGTATCTTGTACCACTTCAAAACATAGTTGTGTAGCTAAACAGTGCTGCCAGTGACAGCCTGTTTTATTAGAACCAGAACAAAAGTCTGGGAGCAACCTCTGGACAAGACACCTCAGGTTTTGCCCAGCTGACCTCTGCTGCCAACACTCTTCTGGCCAGAGACTAATTTTTAACTGTACAGAGAGAAGAACGTGCTAAACGAGGCATGCTCACAGCAAGCAGACCTACCTTAAAACCTAGCAATCTTGGGGCCTACAAAGCAAAAGTCTAGAAAAAGCTGGGAATTTTAATATGGTTTGAAAATTTCAGAGGGGACACATATATGCTTTCTCTACTATTCAGGACTTAAGAGCATCTCCCATAGTCACAGCAAAAGGCCTTATTTTTTTCACCTTATAGCTTTTCGGAATACAGACAGGCTAGTTTTTTAAACAATTCATATTTCTATTTTGTGATGTTCTGATAAAACAATACGTTCCATTCTGGTCATCTTTCTCAAATACTTGAGAACAGCATCCTAAAATTTGAAAAGATCTCCTCATATGACACATGACAGGGCTGAAAGATTTTTAGAATGTCTTTTAAATGAGTACTCCATAGCCAACTATTGTCTTCTGCCATGTGCAAATTTGGAGGGTAGGATTGAGCTCCAGTGACCTTGAAGAAAGGAAAAGGGAAAAGGGAAAAGGGAAAGGGAAAGGGAAAGGGAAAGGGAAAGGGAAAGGAAGACAAACAAAAAAACCCCAAACCAAAACAAAACACACATGAAAAACAAAAATAAAACCAAAACAAACAAACAAACCCCCAACCAAACCAAATCAAACCAACCAACCTGGTTTTTCTCTAGCTCCGGAGACTAAAACCACTGAAATTACATGATTCTCTAATGCAAGAGCCAATTCCTATAATGAACATCTGGAAAAAGAAAAAATAAAAAAAAAGCAAACAAACAAGCAAAACCCCACCTTTCATCACTTTGAATATATTCTAGAATAAGCAAACCTGGCTTATTTCATACTAGTTATTTTGACTTCATAAACATCATGAGTTCAAAAAGTGGAGCAGCTGGGTAAACAACAAAAAAAGAAATAACAAAAAGAAAAAAAGAAACCACAGAAAACCAGCTTGGGAGGCAGCAGGGCTGCTTTGGCCAGGGTAAAGTCCCCATCTCCTCCCCAGGGATCCCTCTCCCAGCTGGAACCCCTCTGCAGGGTCCCACTGTGCCACCACGTCAGTTCCCACTGCTGCTGGAAGAATCTCCAATGCTTTGCTGGGGTATCACCTCCAGGAGGTGAGCAAGGGGCAGAAGCTATTCCACCTGAATAAGGCACAATTTCAGGTAAATCTCTCTCTGTGCTGCTGAGTAAACAGTCTGGCTTAGGCTGTGCAATTGCTTCCTATGTCCCTGCATGATTGGGGCTGTGACAGTCCACTCAGAGAGTGACCCGAGGACTTTTCCAGTGCACAACGGATAAAACAAACAAGAAACTGAAAGAGATTACATTTCCTTTCCTAGCTGCTGCCAGAAATCGTGGTCCAATGTAAAAGACTATGTGTGTATGCATAGATATGCACATACATACAGTCCAAGCTATATGGAGCAGTCAATGTCTAGTGTCACCAGTAATCACCATTTCTGCTGCCTTTCAGGACAAAAGCACCAGAAAGGAGAAGGCACTGAAGCATAATATTGGTCTGAGGGATGTAATTACATGCTTCCACATTTTATTTTCAAGTCAGTAGCTTTCTAACAAGTTGTAGAAGTGCTGTAAGTTACGTCAAATCAGCAGTATGCAGTTGTGCACACACGTCTCTGAAAAGGGGGAAACCTTATTCCTGATCTGCTTGATGTGACAAAAATACAAAACATAATTCTGAAAAAGGAATTGTGCAAACTGTGCTAAACCAGACTCGTTGCTATAGAGAACCTTTAAATGGTCTATTACTTTTCATTACCCCAAATTATAAGGTTAAACCACAGATTTAATAGGTTGTTTTTCAGTAATTAGGCAAGTCCTTTCTCAGGCAGCCACAGAAATTTTTGAAGAACTTATGATTGCAAATACTGTGTGCATGCTGTTCTGCATTTTTATTTCAATCTTTTTCATATAAATTGACTTTTATAATTTCCTTTTCTTAAAAAAGTACATTGGGAGTCATGAATACTCTGAAATAACATGAAACTATCTTCCATTTTTCAATTTTCATCTTTCAACTACTCTTAAAAAGGAGAAAAAAATCTCTTGTACAACATTTGATTAAAATATGACATTAATATTTAAAAACACAAACAGGAAAATACCCATATCAGATGAAAATCCCACAGGCTATTGTAACATTCTTGGATTCAACAGATATAAAATAGTGTAGTATAAAATTAACTTCATACTGCCAGATAAATCAGCATGTGTCATGCTCACACGTTACTACACATACTACAGTTAAGCAAATGTTCACTTGCAACAAAGTATATGCTACATTAAAAAATATGTATGTACAAATGCATGTACATATATTATGACGGCATTAGTCATAGGTCTATTATTAAAACTGAGATGAATTTTGCATGAAAAGCAGGAATTCACTTAACATTCGACAGTCTACAAAAGTAACTTCAGCATGCAAACATCAGGCCCCCAATCAAGAACTCACAGGAGAATTTTATATCAAGAATTCAGTTGGCTCATCATTTATTTTCACCCTTTTAGAATATTTTTCTTAATTTACAGTAAGCCTCCAAAACAAAGAGAGATCTATTTTTACACAAACAGATGAAATAATTTTATGTCTTCACCAGTTATCTCCTTTTGCATTGGTAAAGATCATTTCCTAGCTTAAGATTGTTTTCACTAATCATTAACAAATGTCATCCTACCTAAGATGTTATTCACTAAATATGTGCTTTGGAGTTTTCTAGGGAATGTTTTTTGGCTAATTTATTTAAAACCATGCTTTTCAATGACAGTTATGAATGTGTAAATCAATGGATTCCAGACTAACAAAAATATTCACCTTCAGTTTTCATGATCTTTTTAAACTTTTGCCTATTAGCCCTCTTTTATTCCTGAATATATGAAAGCAATCTACTTAGTCATTGTTTATACATCCCAGAATAGCTTGTATTCCCTTATCACCTTTTGGATAAAAGCTTGTTTTCCTTACCCTTTTCATATTCAGTAGTTTGTGTTTTATTTATTTTGTTTGGTTGGTTTTTTGGTGGTTTGGGTTTTTAATTATTTAATTACTCATTTCAAGTGTACAGATGAGCTGTATTCAGTTTTATTGCCTGTATTCAGTTTTCATATACTTTTATGCCATGCAGTCAAACCCCAATAATTTTAGAAAGTTTCTGATTATAGCAACACCATTGGCAGGTATTGAAGTCCCATTCATTATCACAATGATCATTAGGAGTTTGTACTATTCCTGTGAAAATTCCTGGAAGGATCCTGGTTTCTTTTGTTCCCACTCGCAGGGAAAAGAGAAGGACTTTTCTGCTGTAGATCAAGGGTAGCTTTTGAAGGGTTCACCAGACAAGAAATCTCTTCAGCTCCCCTTCAGCCTTACTTTCTGTGGTTCTGTGAGTTAGCATCTTAATTTATGTATGTATAAACACTTTCATAAATAATATATACAGACATTTCTTGGTATTTAGTTATTACTGTCATATAAAGAAGACAGATTATTTTACTTCATGCCTTAAATTTCTCTTATTTCGTATAGCCATACATCTCTGTACTGCAATGAAACTGTTAGTAGGTTTGTTTCCCTGGAAGGTATACTGAGATAAATACTTTGTAATTAATCTATTTTTATGCAGTAACGATGTTTTCTCTGCCAAATAATTTGCTTGTGGTAAACCAACCATATGGGGTCTGCACAGTCAGTTCCTACAATCTAATTGCTAAAAGGCATTGAATTTACACCTTTCTCAGATTCCATCATGAAATCTGTTTGCAATAGCATATATTTATTTTCTTTAGGAAATACATACTTTCAGGTAAGTATGCTCTTTGCAAGTCTGTATCACTACAGGATTATGTACAGGATTATGGTGGCTATGACACAAGGCTCCATACATTAATATAATTAAGAGTTTGCTTAAAATTTACATTGTGGTTACACTGGACTTCCACTAGATGCCATTATATTACAGCAGATATTATAAGAAATGTCAAATCATACCAATTCAAGAATAAGGAGGATAATATATACATTTTCATATACAGTATAACAATTTTTGTATATATGCGTGGTCTGATCTGGATTAAAACTTGTACAGTTAACACTCTATCAGATTTGTATTAGCTGCCAGTCCTTACCATGGCATTAGCTGGAACAAATTATGTCCAAGTGTAATTAGAAAGATTCTCTAAATTAAGTCTAGTTCTGTTAATTTAGGAGATACCTAAGCAGATAATGCTCCAGAGCCTTCTGAAATTGGGTCTGTTCAGCCTGGAGAAGGCTGAGTGTGGATCTCATCAATGTTTATAAATATCTCCAGGGTGGATGCCAAGAGGATGGGACCAGATTCCTTTCAGTGTCGGCCAATAACAGGATGAGAGGCAATGGGCACAGACTGAAGCATAGGAAGATCCATCTGAATATGAGGAGAAACTACTTTGAGGGTGCCAGAGCACTGGAACAGGCTGCTCAGAGAGGTTGTGGAGTCTGCCTCTCTGGAGACATTCAAAACCCGCCTGGACACATTCCAGTGCAATCTATTCTAGGTGTATCTGCTTTAGCAGGTGGGTTGGACTAGATGGTCTCCAGAGGTCCCTTCCAACCCCAGCCATTCTGTGATTCTGTGATATCTACCGGCTTGCTCAGTGAGCCTGGGCAGAGCTGGCACAGGCAATCATGTTTCCATCCAGCCCCACCTTTAAGTACCCTTTGATCTGGTATGATCACCAGCGTGCTAAGCAAATCACAATCATGGAATCATAGAATATCTCAAGCTGGAACAGACCCATAAGGATCATGGAGCCCAACTCTCTGCTCCTTGCAGGACTACTACAACAGGGGTGATGAACTGTATCCATAATGATAACCAGCAAATCGATGTTTGCCCAACACTACTGACATGTACCACCTGGGAACTGAAGACACTTGATGCTCAACATGACCTATATTTTGGCAGTGATTACAGGGCTTTGGTTCTAAAATATCTTGTTGTATTGGGAAATATAAATTTAAGAACACCTCATAACCTATGCTGAGGACCCTACACACATAAAGACAGACAATACCCCTTAGTAACTTGAAGCTTCCCATATATTTTACAAGACTATGGAGTTATCCCTTAGTATTTCTTCATTCTACAAAATGGATTTTATTTCTGCTACATGGCTGGTGATAATCAGGTTGGGAACTAAGCTTTTGTTACAGACCAACCTTTGAAAACTATGATGCAAGGTTTACATAAGTACACTTTTAGCCTTAGAGAAGCAACAGCCTTGAGGTCGCATTTCACTAACTGGGATAAGAGATGACTTAAACATCTTTCTTCAGTACCCTGAACTGTTGCGTAGGATAGCTTCCTGCCTGGCATTAAAAAAAAAAAAGAAAAAAACAAACCACAACTTATTTGCCCCATGGATCTGTTCTTTCATAAAGGTCAACACAGCCTCTGCTTTGCCTTTGTCACTTAAAACAAAAAAGTCACTAACCATACTGCTATATTTCTAACCCTTGACTTCCTAGGGGATTTTTGCCCTTCTTTTTTAAAGACTTATGCTGAATATATTGCTTTTTTTTGTTAAGAACAAATGAGAAAAAGATATTTCTCATTTAAAATGTTTGCTTTATGATTTCATAATATTTATGTAAAAGTAACCTTCAAAAACCCCTATATTGGTATTTGGCAAGTATTTCTTCCCTTGCCAGACAGAAAATTATTTTTACTTAACAATTAAGGCACTTGCTAAGATGCTTCCTCAAAGATACTTCTTCCCACACAACTATTCTGTGATACGACTGCTAACATTGAAAACAGGATAATTGTACTGCACCGACTCTTTAAGTTATGTTTTCAATAAAACAATCTTCCTGAAGAAAAATCGAGTACAGTTTCAGTTGTTGGGCACTAGATATTTTAAATGCATTTTGGCGCTATACAGTGTTCTAGTTGTTTGCATGAGCTGTTAATATTAGCCTTGATTTTAAGTTTTAGCCACACATTATTTCTGAGCTCACTGGTGATGCACTTCGTATTTTTAAGAATCAGTCACAATTTATACAGTATGCAAAGCTAACAAAGAAGCCTGAATTATAACCTTGTCCAGTGTAATATGAAGTGACACTGTGAGCCACATGCAAACGTCAATATTATTCTCTATATGCAAATATTGCCTTTGTTTGCATAATCCTCAAGAGTATCATGTTTCACTATTTGGCTACTCCTAGCAGACCAAAGAGCAAAGTGGTAGAGCAACCAGCAGTAACATGTATTGCAAGAAGCCTTTGAACAAAAAAACCTTTTTGGCCTTGGTAAAACCCAAATTACCAAATTTAGTCTCTGGTTACAGGTAGGTCAGTTGTAGATATGTCAAGTGAAGTTTTCAGGAGCTGAACAAATGAAATACTGCCTAGTGCTTCACCTTCCTCCCACAGTCCCTATTGTTCTCAGCACAAGTAAGAGAAAGACACACCATCAATTCCACCCTAGAGCGTGGTACAGCAAGCGTTTGTACATCCATACACATCCATACACCCCTTCCCAAATAAATAAAAATAATAATTTACAATCCAGAACATATCCCCTGCCTTAAGTCAACTTTTTTCATTCATTCTTTTAACCAGCCTTTAGTGCCCCTCAGTGCTGGCCACTGTCCATAAAACATCAGGCTCAGGCTGAGGAAATGACTTCACACATAGGCAAACCCATCGCAGATCCTACTGGCAAGGCAGCTTTCTTCACACAATAGTCTAAGTAGCCTCTGCCCAGTTATTACCACCTTCAGTAATTCAGGTGTTTTGCCTCTTGAGTGAACTGTAAGTGTTTTAATTTCTCTCACTCTTTCACATGCACATAAAGCCTAATCCTGAAATCCTTCTACCTCATGCCTGCAGAAGAGTGGTTTTTGGTTTGTAACATCCAATGATGCAATAAACAATAGTTTTCACTGCAAAAATGAGACTGTTCTTGCTTAATACTGTTCACTTGAAAACAAAGGTATTTCTATACTTTGCCCATTTAAAAGTTTTCCATAATTTCTCATTTTCTCCATGTACCTACAGGTTTTCATGCATGCAGACCTCTGCCTTTGATGTCGGACACTTCTCTGACCCAGGAATCTCCCTGGAAAGGCTTATTCACAGGCCTGTCTCAGCACACACCCTTGCTCAGTTAGATCCATACTTCATGTGTTCAACCAGCATTTCAAGCTGACCTTCTTAAGGGACATTTACTTGCCAGAGGAATTTTTTTTAGTGGTAGCATTTTTTAGTATCCCTGACTCTTCTTTCAGACCAGCTATTCTCTATTAAAGTCAATTTCAAAACTCTGAGTCATTCTGAAATCCATTATCACCCGCTAACTGATTTTATGTCTGTTTTTTCCCCATGTAGCACATGTATTCCTAGAAGGTGGTTCCAATTAGTGGCTTTGTTGTTTTGTTTGTGTTTAAGTCATAAGGAAATGCAGTTTTACACATACAGCTCAATGATCCAAAAACTCTTCTTACTTTTTTATTGCAATGAGGCACTGCATATTTTATTTCCACTTTCACCCCCCTACTTTGCTTCCTGCAGTTATTGCCTCAGACATGCAGCACAATAAACTACGCTTGCAGATAAGGAACAGCATTTTTTGCTAGTTACCCCAACATGACTAATAGCAGCGAGACACTTGCAGTTTTGCACTGTCACAGCAGAGTTTCTTTGCACTGCTAGTCATTCCTTGGCACAGTACACATCAGATACATAGAAAAACCAGGAGTAGGCGGCGGCGATTGCAGTTGGGTTCCCAGCTGCTGCGCTGTGCCCAGCCCAGGGACGCTCGGATGCCCGGTACAGGACCAGCTCGTTGCGTGCGGTGTTTGAGCCAAAACATGGGCTTTGGCAGAAGATAACGTAAGCACTTCAGGTCGAGTTTAGGCGGTGTTGTTTTTCAGGCTTTATTGCTAACATTTTAAGGACAGTTCTAGCTCCCTCTCGTGGAGGATTAGCCGCAAGCAACGTTTCTCCAATGAACAGGACATACTGGTCGCACATTTATAGATATTAGTATATAAATTTTAGGGCCAGGAATAAGATAACCTCCTTTATTAAACAGATTAAAATGATCTCACACTCTAATTTCAAAAAAAAAAAAAAAGTTACTTTATCTGCACTATGTTCCTGCACTAAACCACCCCGTTCATCAGCACAATACCCCATTTCTTCATCAGACTTCAGCAAAGCTTCAGCAAAGTCTCGTTTCTCTCCTCAGCGCTTCCCCGGCTCTGTCTGTGTGATACCCACCTCTAGCTGCCGCTTGATCCTCACCTGGAGATACAAGATGCTCTTCTTGCCAGAGCTCTCCCTTGGCACTCAGCATCACACCAAATAACAACTACCTCTAGGATAAACTGAACCAACTGAGCTCTTTTTGAAGACAATATTCACACTTCTTGTAGTTCTGTAGTTGTTTTCTTCTTTTTTTCTTGTTCTTGTAGTTCTTTTCTTGTTCTTGTAGTTGTTTTCTGAGCTGTTTCAATTTTTTTTTAATGGTATTTCTTTCATAGCAGTGATATAAAAAGTGACACTGCAAGCCAGTGGGAGAATAGCTGATGCCACATAGAGAAGATAATTTCCCCTGTTCTTCCTTCATGTCTCCATTCAGCTCTCCATGCATAAAATACGAAGATGACATCATCTTTCTAAGTGCTCATGTTTATTTGATGGTCCTTCATGATCTGAAGTCCCTTCAGAAGAAAAAGCAAAGTGAAACAGGAACCAGGGGAAAAAACCTGCATCATCTACACTTAATCCTTACAAGATACTCCGACATTGTGTCTGACTGGTGAGAAAGTACCTTGCTGTTTCATTTTTACATGAAGTTTTCTATGTGCTATTTATATAAGGTAATAACTGATATGGCATATCAAAATAAGCAATCTTTTGTTAAGGTCAGAATTCCACCACGTGTCATGTTCATCACTGCGCTTAAAGTACACATCACATGCAAGAAGCCAATTTTTTAAATGAAAACTATTAAAAAAAAAGAGTCGTACAGCCTTATAAATACAAAAAGACAAGTTATTGCATAACAGTAGTGTTCTGTAGCACTTAAAATGCCATCCACTACTCCTGATGTTTATTAATGAACTAAACCAAGTAATTTTTATATGATGTGTTTTATTTTTGTCTATATCGTGATAATAGATATTGCAACTGATAAGTTAAAAAAAAAAAATCACCCACAAGACTGTCATAAGAGAGATGGATGATTTTACACAGAAGTATCCCTTAGAAAAGTGTTACCAGCATTTTTCCCAGCCTCCACTGAAGCAGTGAAACGGTTCCAGCACAGTGAAATATTGAGTTTCACCTCCATGGCTGCAAATAGAACAAATACAACAACTGCTTCCTAGGAAAGTGCAGCCAAAAAAGGTAATATGGATACTCCTGGAATAACAGTGGACACATCCTTCACCTGCCACACATACTCCAGGCTTGAAAATGTCTATGTAGTTCCAATCCAGCCCACAGCGGCTACTTGACTATCCCAGGTTGAACTGTTTGAGTAGCCTAATCTTTGTTACTGTGTGAACACTCATGTTAGCAATTAAGTATACAGTAATAATGTTGAGTACAATCTCACTTGCGAGAATTTAATAATCTTGATTTGAAACTTTTGCACTACTGAAATCTGAAAGAAACAATAAATATATTTTGAAAATTCATCCTCCTCATAAATTGAGGATGATACGGTAGTAAAGTATCTTCTCTTACATTTGTTAGGTGTCTTATTTTCATTTTAATTTTCACAAAAACAATTACTCTTTGTGAAGAATCTAATTTGTAATAACATGAATCCACAGAAGCACAAATAAAGCTTAGTAAATAAGGACAACACACTTTCATTACGGTTCTTGTGACTGGTCTTTGCAGTGTCTTATTTCAGTATTTTGAGGCAACACACAATCAGCGAATTCACATCTACTGGGAATTTACCCTCCTACTCAGATGAACTGGAAGAAATAAGTGGGAAACACTGATTCTGCCAGTGTCAGTAGTGCTCAGCCAGCCAGAGCTCCCAGCAAAAAAGACGTACACAGCATTTTTTTTTTCCTGGCAAAAATTTATTTTTAAATACGATAATACAGGATAAAAACAAACAAAACCCACATGTGCCTCCTTATTCTGCCCTTCAACATAAAGACAAAGTACATCATGCAAATCGTTCTACATATTAACTGAAATTTGCTCAAGGCTTACAGGAATGCCAAAAACAATGTAAATATCTTGTTAAAACTTCCAAAACGCCGATAAAATTGTAACTTTAGGCTTATTACCACCATTAGAGGCCAAGACAGTATTTTACCTGTACACAAGTAATCAAATTATATCTTAATTGCTTTTAACTAGGCAACCATTGATTTTAGGATGAGTGATCAATTCTTTGGGACAAATAATAAGCTAAACATAACCCAGAGTTAGCAGTTAACCCATTAAATAATCATTAAACCAGATAATGAATCTTTTCTCTCTGCAGAAAATTACTCTTTTTAACTCACAGCTTCAAAGAATAACAGTATGGACTTTTGTGTGGTTTTGCTAAATCAGTCCCTGCTTTTAATTATGTAGGGTATATAAGAATGTTTCCATTAGAAAAGAAAATGAAAGTGAATCTGAGACAGACTTGAGCATACTGTAAATCTTTTCTAAAGCTCATGACTGGAAGGCATTATTGGGCCATTTTACTGTGTTCTCCTGCAACCTCCTAGCAAGAGTATTTTCATACTGTTACTATACTTTGTTCTGTTTTGGTTTGGTTTTTTTCTCTTTTTACTCCTGCCACAACATACCCTAAATGCTTCTTCTAGTGGAAACTGCTCCATAAATGTGTTTTCTCCCTTAGTTCACATTCATCTTCCAGTTTCTAGCCTGAAGTTATTTGTAACTTATTTACATGCATTTGTTCTGCCATCAATCCCCCATTAGTTTATGCAGCTCTTTCCCATTTTTCTCAGTCTCTAGATTTACCTGTGAGTAATAATCCCTTTCTCTGTCTTTGGTAGCCAAAAGAGATCAGCATGTTAGCTTCCTTTTGCACTACAGGATTTCTGGTCCCTTCATATCAAGCATCTGCATCAGTTCTTGTCAACTTTATTTTTTTCCTTGAAGATGCTCCCGCACCTTCTTCCAAATCTGTATTTCAACAGTGCTTTACCTCTCTTTTCCTCTCTTCATGGGAAATGTCTTTCCTGATGACCTGCCAAGTATATCTTCCAAGAAATGAGAGAGAAATCTGGCATGATTATTACTTAAAATAAGTCATCCAAGGTGGCCAGGAAACAAAACCAAACAGTCCTTCTACAGAACACTTCAGACATCTGTACCAATGAAAGAAATGTAGGAAACTGAACAGAAGACGCTGAACATGCTAAATATTAAGTGTGATTACCCATGCCAGTTAGCATAACTAAGAATGGATGGTGTAATTGGTACAGGCTGGATGTGCAGCAGAATAAGCCTGAGGACAGCTGGGGTTGGGGAGAGACATGCTGCTCCCTTGTGCCGAGGAGCAGCCCCTTGGCACATGGGTAGTGGCAGATGTTCCGCTGGAAGTGAGCAGGTAAAGGTGAGGAGACCCAGCACTCTGTCAGAAGAGTGACTGTGTGGTTGTCCAAATATCTGCCTCCTAGTGCTGGGAAAGAAAAGCAAATTCTACTAATGACTTTGGGGGCTGTGGGGGGTGGGGGGCGGTGGGCAGTTTAACAGACAAGGTGAAGAAAGGACTGACAGAAGTAGGCTTCCAAAGGTCAGCAGCACTTCTAGGAGAATCAGCTGTGCATACCTAGGCAGGCCAAGTAGCAGAATCACCTCATGCCAGTTTAGCATTTCTAGGAAAAAAAAAGAGCAAGAACATTGGACACCAAGATAGAAGACACCCATTTCAAGGAACTGATTATATTTCACTGGCAGAAAAGCAGTACACTTCTTCAGAGAAAAATTAAATAAATTGCACCATCTAAAAATAAGAATGAGGAAACTTCAAAAGAAATCAGCTTGACAGAGTTGTGGGTCCCCAATAATCTGAACTCAGGAAGAAAGTATAAAACAGGAAATGATTGAGGAGCAAAAAAGTTTTTGAAGGATGAAGGATAAAATGAGGCTGTCCAAGGCACAAAGGCAGATCCTATCAAAGAAGGAAATCATACTGGCTCGACACAACTTGTTGATTATAATTCAACTCATATTGATCTTTCAAGTACTTACATGTATTTGGAATTTTTATTCGAGAATTTATCTGGAAATTGGAGTTCGTTGACTGGTCTACAACCACCCACCCAGCCCTTCTCTTCCTCCTTCCCTTCTCCATCTTTCCTACTAAAAATAAGTACCACATCTGTTTTCTCAGTACTTTGCCTGTCTTCCAAGTTTGCAGACAGTACAAGCAGCTCTGATTTTCAGACTATTTCAAACAATTTTAATTTGGGGGTGCCTAAAATTTTGGCTAATGCAACATCCTGTCTCTTCATTGCTGACATGAATTCTATTACTGGAGAAGGACAATAGCTCTTAACAGTATAAATTACAGACACAACTCCCTACAAAGATTATTTCCAAATGACTCAGAATCAGAGGCAGAATCAGAGGCAGACAAACACCACCCTATTGAAATTAAGATTGTTGGTATAAAGTCTAGAAGTTCGCAGTTCACATACATGTTAAAATAATCAGCAAAAATTCTGATTATCTTTTATGTAAGGGTGTATCAGATACCCTAGTTTACAATGTAGAAAGAAGACTGAGAACAGAAGGTGCAAAAGATTAATATATTACAATATTATGTTTATGCTAATGAAGGTCATTGAAAAAGACATTAATACTATATAATTTATTTCATAGCATACGTTTGTTTTCTCTCCTCGTTTCTGAATGAAATTAATTGAATAGGCAGATACTTCTAATCACTACATTCCCAAAAGGAGACCACGGAGTAGCCTGAGAAAGGAGTCTTGTCTGAAATTGCAGACAAGAAAGAAATCCATATTTCATAACAGATGTCTAGTCTTTGATATTTTAAATATTCTTTCTTCATGCTTGCTGATTCATTCGTCAACTTTCTCTTTCCTGGAAGACTTAGCTACTCAGTGTCACACCATCATTTGAATATCTTTTGAACAAGAACATAATTTTGACCCACGGCTGACAGCTTGTCATCCTTCTCTCAAGAATTCATACAGAGAGATGTTGATCTTGTGGTATATCCAAGATTGAAATAATCTGCTTTTGTTTGTTTCTTAATAAGCTAAAATCTATAAACAACTCTGGTACGTGAGGTTGCACTGAAGTAATGAAATCTTTTTTTGTTTATACCTCTTCTCACTGCAGTTCTCTATTTTTTAATCCTTCATTTAGAGGAAGCTTGTCAGAGAAATCCTCTTCTGTTTGAGAACAAATTGGAGAATTAGAGCTCAGGATCAGAAGGACAAGGACTCATCCTCACCCAGCCCAAGCATCCCTACTTGGAGCCCTGTTTTGCAAAGCAGGTGCAATACACAGATGTCAAACAGGGTTACACTGCTTCTTCTAATTACTCGTAACAGCAGTGTTTGACCTCCTCTCAGGAGAAAGTCCCCTGGAATAATTTTGCTGTTCTCCTTTCCTCATTCTTTCTTCAGTGACAGGTTCAGAAATAAAGGGCTAGCCTACATAAACTCTTGGTTTATATTGTCACCAGTTTTCAAGACTGAAAAGTTGTTAAAAAATTCTACACCATTCAGACATGGCTGTACCCAAAATCACGACCACAGAGGGAAAGACTCAGCATCTTGGAGTTTTACTCATATAAAATAATCCTCACTAATTAGGCTGCGGAGGAATCTATTTAAAATATATATCATATATTAGACCACCATGATGCCATGTCATACTTCTGAAGAAGATGAATTCAACCAAATAAAAAAAAATATTAAGATTAGAGTGGATATGCAAGATAGCAAATAAAATCATATAAAATTAATGGTTTGTTCAAGTTTGTTTAGTTGTTTTTTTCATTGAGAAGAAGGCCTTGGGTGGCTATAATTTTATTGCAGGAGGTTTTACTTTTATCTAATATTAGAATGGAAGTTCTGAAATGCTTTTTTCACAGCACTGTATCTCAAGAGACATAGCTCACCGCTGCCATTTGCAGTCACACAAGATCCATATCTACCCTGCAGAACCACATGAGATACCATCCTGTAAGCACTCAGTGCCTGGAGCAGCGGCTGCTCAACATGATCAGCCAGCTGTCTTAAGGCCACCAACAAGTGTTCTGCAGAGCAACAATTCCAAAACCCTTAAATGAACAAATATTTAGAGCATCCACATCTGCAAAAATATTTTCTTACTAAATTTTTCAAACCCACAGAACAACTTACAGAGAAACATAAAGGCGGGAAAAGGGCTCCAGAAAACACCATTTCAACAGCAGTACTCCTTTTAAGCTCTGCAAAACTCATACATGCATGCTCATACAAACTCATACATGTTCATAAATGTGATCTATCATAATCTCAGGGCAACACAAACCTGGGGACAAAACTAGGAACAAACTATAGTGTCATTCACTTTTGACCTTTTGTGTTCAGAAAAGCACACACAATTTCTGGTTCTGCTCCATTAGGAAAAACCATCAAGAAGAATCATACAGCTGTTAAGACACTTCAGACGTATCCCTGAGCCCTGCTCCTGCACAGAGGTGTGGTAGTACAAAGCCATGTACAGAAAAAACCCACCCACAAACGCACAGGGACCAAACCGCGTTTGTTTTTCTCTAGCTTTGCCCATCAGGTTGTCTGCAAGCTGCAAGGTTTCATAATTCTCTCTCCCACTTTGATTATCTGATGTACAAAGTGCGATTTTATACTAAAGCCACTCCTTCAGTCAAGGCATTGGGTTTCTTCCACCCAGCTGCCAGTTTTCACAGAACTTGGAGGAATTGCTTATCTTCATGATTACTGACTTGCTGCTCACATCAACCAATGAAACCAGCATTTTGGGATAAGAAGATACGAATCCAGTAAGAGCACTGCTGAAAAGGCAGCGTTAGGCTGAGAAGAGGACGCTGCAGTGATGATATAGTGGTAGGGAAGGATTCCTTGCACAATGTATTTGCTTACAAGCCAAGTACTAACAGCCTCTAAATAAGCTCTCTTTTGTAAAGTACTGACAACAATTAAACATTTCCAAAATTGGCTTAACGTTTTGAAATCTTGGTTCTAACAAGTTTATTCTATTGAGCCTTTGAATTTTTTTCTCCTGACCACAAGAACTAATATCTCATTTATATTTGGCAGAGAAAAGGGTTGACAATGGGCTTGTCTAATTCTTATATAATTCTCTTACTAAAGAGGAAGAAGCTCTAAGCAAAGAAGTAAAGAAACTCTGAAAGAAGTTTACCAGACCTATGTCCAACTACTGCATTATAGTATGACCTACTGCGATAAAGAAGTCAATTATTTAATAAATGTTTGAATCACTGAAGTTTATAAAAGAGGATTTTACGTTCTTCCCTGTCAGCACTTCACACCCTCATATATCAAAATATCTTAAAAAAAATATCGTTAGGGCACCACTTCTCGGTGTCATAGCCTGAATAGATTTGTAGACCTGAACTTTAAGATTAATTAGGAAGACAATAGGTCTTCCAGAAACTGAGCCATTTCTGTACAGGTTATTTTATTTTTTCTAATTGCATCCTTTCCAAGAATGCACAATCTAGATCCAGGAGACACCTGTAAAATATACCACATTAGGAAATTTCGGTGTATTCAGAAGCAACTAGTAGAAGTTAAACTACCATGAAAATCACCTAATCCATTTGTGAAGAACATACAATTTCAGATAACTACATGCAACAGGAGGTCAGAGTGTTATAATCTCAAATAAATCAGCAGCTATAGGAACACTTACTAAAACTTCTGGAACTACACAGCATGTCTTACCTTATTAAACTGGCATCCGTTAAGGGTATGGCCTAAGCCAGCAATGAGCTATGGGGAAAGTGTAAAACATCAGCCGCGTAAATTTGCAAACTGATGAGACTACAGGTCTTGTTACCAAAGCACAGTATTTGATGTAACCCCCAAAACAAGTTTTGTTGCTAACAAAAAGGTAGACATGTCTGTGCAGAATTTAACTTCGCAGCCTACCTAGACTGCCAAGTTTCAGCCAGTATGTGTTGGCCAAAATCTATTAGACTAAACAAGCATTGAGTAACATGTCTCTCCCAACCTCTGAGCTGGGATCCACTCATCTAAATTAGGAGACAGACGACAAGGACTCAGAATGACTGTCGGGCATTTGTGGCTTTGGAGATGAGATTGAAGGTATATTATTTTCATAAATTGTTGAATTTAGGCAACTTTCTTTGTTAAAGACCTCAGAATTCTCAAATGTGATTTCAGGTATGATCAAAACTGCATTCATCTCTACCACAGTATGGAGGGTAGTTAAAACCAAAAAGTCTATTTGTTGAATAAATCTTTTTTATTCTGAGCTCATACAGTTTTTGTTCTCCAAAAGCATCTGAAATAGCATGGCATCTTGAGATGTATGATTATTAACTTGGATTAAAAAATATCAGGTGCTTTATAACCATCAGCATTACTCAATACCTAAGTAGCAGAGTTCAGAAGTTTTTGGCTTACTGACCTGTTTGACTTGAATCTCCACCAGAGATAATATATACATATCATAAATAATTCTTCTGGTTTCTAGCAGGTCTTCATATCCCATAATTATCTTCTACTTTGTGACACTGTAGAGCATTACTTCTAACTAATGAGTCGTTTTCTTCAGGGCAAGAGGCAAATGACCTATTAGATTAAAATAATTATATCTGCATGCTTCTTTTCCTGTGTCAAAGGAAAGATCAGGAGGACATTTAGCAGTGCTAGTTCTGAGTTTGTAGCCACCACTATAATTATTGATAACAGTACTGGGTGACGGTGGCACTTAGCTGAAGCAGTTAACTGTGTAATAATCACTGTGGTCTATGCCATTGGATTCAGCTAGCACTACACTTATCAGTTTGTCACTCTATAAATCAAATAAACCATCTTCTAGTCTTGGACTTCCAGTGATACTACTTTTTTTTGCGTATCTTATTCAGAAGTATGTATCTCTGAAATCAATTGGTATTCATGCCCTTCCAAGGGCAAAAAATTGATTGTCTCATAGATGGCACAGAAAGGGGAAAGCAAACAAAATCTTCATTGGTTATTGAAAAGGAGGAAGGGAAATCAGATTGCTTTTTGATAAAGAACAAAGCAAATAATAAATTACATCAGAAATAGCATGCAAATGTTTCCACTGTATGCAACACCTTTTATTTTGGCCCTGCCTACGCGGAGCAACGAAGTGGCTTCCATGAGCCTTTGCCATGTGCTTTCCACGCTGCTCTGGAGCAGAGGTCCTTCTTTCCCATCCTACTGCAAGCACCCTCAAACAGCGAGGGAAAGGAACCCTTTAACATTTGCACACGCAGGCAAAGCCAGCAAACACTGACAGATATGTGAAATAGCCAGCGCAAACATTTGCTACAGCTGACAGATCATATCAAGTTTTAACTGGAACATTAAAAATGCTTTGTGTGAGCCATGCCAAATTTTCTCCTGCTTGTGGGCAGCTAGAGGGAACAAGTTACATGCATCTTAACCATTATTTTTCTTCAGCACTTGTCCTCCTTTCAAAAGTCAACCAGCCAGTTTTTACTTAATTTTTCCTAAAGTAATCTATCAATAATATTGTTAGGCTGGGAACATACATGCCTTTGTTCAGTTTAAAAGTAAAGGGACACAAGAAGAAAGTAGCAGCCAAGAAGCTGTTTGATCATTAGTTTTACATATTTAAAACTAAGCATTACAGTCATCCTGGGGGCTTTTTCCAGCTTAAAAACTCTAACCCAGCCCACCTCCTCCTCTCCAAGTAGCCTTAGAAGGGAAACAAAGACCTTCAACCTTTTTTGGTGAAGATATTTTAAATAAAGAATGATTCGCAAGATATCCTGGTAATAATAGAAGTTAGAGATGCCTTAGTGAAGCACGCTTTATTCACTTTTCCCATAACTATATTGTGCAAATTTGTTTAATCTCCTAACTCTTCAGCACTTATTACAGAAAAATAAAAGCTATATGTGAATCCCAGTCCTCACTTCCAGTAGTACTTCTGAATTGTAAGAAACGGACAATTTAATTTTAAAAAGCATGAACACTGCAGGGAGTACCAGCAGCCAGATCTCCCCTAGTGAGCAAAGCATCATACAAGCAATTTCATTCTCTTGGGGCCAAAGCATCCTGTATTCCTGATCGCACCTTTAGCTCTTCCAGACTGTCTAGCTTATAGCGTTGTGCCAGAAATTTCCACGTGGTCCATAAAATAGTGCGGCACAAGCTGCACCTTCTCATGTCATACATGCTCACAACTCCTTACCAGACCACCCCTTTTTAAGGTGCATCTCACCATCTCACACCCGACATACCTACTGGATCGACATGCAGCACGTGGCAGTCATTTCACATGTAGCACAACCAGAGCCTGTCTCACCTCCAGAGCAACATGCAGAGAGCTGCCTGGGTGAAAGATGAGGGTAATTTCCAGCCTACCCATTTTTTCTCCTCCTCCTCCCATGTGCCTGATGGCCATGTTCAAACAGGACCAGTCAAACGTGGTGATGTCATTTAACAAGCAAAAACCTCCGTGGGAGCTGGCTGTGGCTGACACCCATGGTGCCAGCTAGCACTGCATGTAAATGCATAGTCTTGTCATTTTATTCTTAAACAACCACTTTCCTTGTTTACCCTGAGTGCAGTGATGCCAATACACCATAAGAGGTCAAGGTGCTGAGCAGCGGCTGAGTCCCTGACAGACACACGTAGCCCAGGAGGTGGGCAGAGCTTCATCCCAGCTGCTACTCCTGGGGTTGTCAGCACAGGTGAGTCATGAACTGACCCCACCTCTGCCCCACCCCGCCACATCCCATCTCCTGCCACGATAGCCAGGCTCTCACCTGTGCCACAAGCTACCTCTGCAGAAGGAGTTTATCACCAGGCTGATTTCGTTCTGGCAGGCTTCCTAGGGACAGCTAGGGAAAAAGCAGCAGGCTAGCCCTTGAGTTTATTCCAAGAGGATCTCCAACATTTTCATAATTAGCGTTGCAATGGGAAAATCACGCCGACTTCACCTTCTTGCTATTTGTTGGTTTGTTTGCGGGTTTTTTTTTAAACACTATTTTAAAAGAAATGTCAGTCTGCCATATTTATGGTCTTCAATTCCTGTCCGTGGTGGGGCAAGATAACCAAAAAGTATTCTCACAAAGTGCTTCTGGAAGAAAAAGCAAATTGCCATAGCCTTCTACTCCTCTGTGCCTCCCTATAGATGATGCAGATGCCCTGGGAAGAGAAGGTTGTCACACCCCAGCTCCCTGGGAACACCAGCCACCTTATCATTCATACGGAGCCAGCTTCTTCTCAGGTTGGCACGCCAGGGCTGCATTGCCAGTGCACACCCTGGGTGCAGGGCTGAAAAGGGAGGGAAGGAATCCCTGAGTAATTAATGTTTGTTTGCCAGCTGGTCAGGCCCTGTCGTGCCTTTGCATGCTCATTCTGGCTCTTCCTAAGGCACTCATCCAAGCTGTGCTCAATAGCAGTGACTTTGACCTTAACAATATTGACCATTTCTTTACTTTTCTGGACCTGGAAGCTTTTTGAAATGCTTTTAGAAAAGAAAGAATAATAGATTTAATTGGCACCAGAAGAACCTGGGAGGTGAGTATCCCACTGAATTCAAAGAGGCAACGGCTGGAAGCAGGCATCCCATTTGATTCTCTACAGATGTGCCTCAAGGAAAATGACTTGATCACTTTCTGAAGCTTATGTTCGAAACACTTCCTGGGCCGGGAGCAGAAGGATGTCCTCCTGTTCCCCCTCCCTAATGAGGCTGCCCTGTCTTGTTCTGACCACAGCAATTTCTTGACTGCCTGGGTAGATCTCCGTCTTGGATTTAGACAAGCTTCAAAGGTCACTGTAGGATGTAAGTTTCCTTGGTGGGCTCCTAGGTAATTTGCCTACCAAAAGTTACTGACCATGGAGGCCTTCTTTGCAAGGCAATGGGTAAGAAGATATCTTTTGACAGAGTCTGAGAGGCAGGTTTCCAGCAAGCTTAAGCCTGATTTCAGCACCTAGTTAACAGTTATTCCACGACCCTTCCTCAGGTGGCATTTAGATGAACAGAGGACACATGTTAGAAGGGGAACACTGCCTGGTGCGGTACATGGACTCCAACCAGTGTGAACAGGAAGGACAGAATAGGAGGAGGCTGGTAACCTTTCAAGGAGCAAAAGTGGAAAAGCTGATAACTGCTAGCACTTCCTATACACTAGACACCTGTTGGTAACCTATATGCACACTAATATCCACAGGCTGAATTGCACTGCCCAAGAAAGATTGGTCCTTGGGAGATGGCGTCTAAGTTTTGGTGATAACGATGATGCCCAAGCACCATTATATCTTCAGATTGTTCTTTATGTAATCCAGTTTCAATGGAAAATACTCCTGGTATTTCAGCCCAAACTCTTTTTATAATGTTAGCTTTGCACTGCTGTATCAACTAAAATACTGCTTGTGAGACAGACTTGGCTTTTAAAAATGTTGCGACCTGCTCACATAGCACAGGCTTGTTTCTGTATTTTACTCAGCTATGGTGAGACCGCAGGAGAGGCTGCTGCTGTTGAGGGGTCCATAGTCACTGGCTGCCATGGAGCTGAGTTCTCCATACTGCACTGAGACCTTGAGTCCAACTTTTTATGAGTACATTCTCTGTTTACCATCTCCAAGTGCTAAGAACCAAGGTACCTTGGTTTATACAACAGTAAAGATTTTTTTTCCTTTTACTAGAACGTTTAATACTAGAGACTCACTTCCTAGAACCTCTTTTCCTAAAAACACACAAACCCAGGAAGTTCCCAAGTCTTCTGCTTGCCAAACTAAGGATAACAGTGAGCTTTGATTATAGCCTAGAGGCTGTTTCTGGTGAGGAGGAGAGCTTTACATGCCAGAGAAATGGAAGGGACAGCAGTTTTAACTCATGCCTCAGGATCTGCAGCTAAAAGATCCTGTCCAACTCCAAACCCATGTAGGCAAATGCTTGAGGTTTTGATCTGCTAGTATATAGACCAATAAGCACTGGGGAAGGCTTTTTGCCCAGATTCACAAGCTGTGTTATGAGCACGACTGGGTAATGTTTGCATTCAAACAAGACCCTTATAAGCAGAGGAGACAAGGAATATTGAATTGGGGCAAGCAGGATAAGCCCAAGAAGGATGCCACACGGATTTGAGACTGGTATTTTGCCCAGGGGTACCCCAAGTATGGGTGCCTCAGCAGTACCAGAAGTGCCCTAAGGGATCATAAGAGAAATGTGAGGACACCATGGCACAGGCATCACTTTCTAGGGTGCCCCTCAGAAGCAAATGAAGACAACGTATATGATGCCTTGATGTCTGTAAGAGTCTGCCTCCACGGAAGAAGTTGTGGCAGTTCTACCACCTTATAAAACCACTCCTAATTTACGGATCCAGGTTGCCAGTAATGGACTAGCACTCTCAAAGAGCCCCATGTCCCCCTACTGCAACCCCCATTCAGGTCCTTAAATGTTCCAGTCACACAGTCTTACCTAGAAACATCTTCAGCTGCCTTGCTCACAGCTGTGCCCTAATCTTAACCATACACAGAAAAAAGGCACTAAATTGTATCATCTGGGTCAGAAAAGATAACAGACAACATTGGGTGTGACACACACTGAAAATGCCACAGCTTCTCAGTACCCATATAAAAACACATCAAATAAAACAGGTGGAAAAATGGAACTCTGGCTGTGAAACGGCCTGTGAATTGCTAACAAGTTAATTTTCTTTCCATACCTGGATGGCCCAGAAATCACGCAAATAAGCCAGGGATAAGAAATAAGAGATGTACAGTACATTTCTTCAATACTTCTTGAGAGGAAGCGGCTACGAACTGCTGAGTCAGGAAAGTTTTTCTGTTGATTTACTAACCTTCATTAGCTGCATCTGCTATTGCTGTTGATCCTTCAAAATTGTATGTCTTTTTAATAGGAAACTACCTTCAAAGAGACTCAGATCTTCCATGCAAAGTGGAGTATTCTAGAATAAGTTTCTGAAATCACAACAGCTTATTAAAGACTGATTAATGAGCCAGTAGTAATTATGGTGCAAGGAAAAGAGAGTCTGAACAACTATGTTTATCTTTGGTCCTTCACCATCATTTTGAAAAACGTGACTTGAATATTTTGAGAACTATTTCTGAATGTAATTTAAAACAATAAAAAAGTTACTATTGACCACTCATTCATTTCTTCCTTTTAGTTTTAGAGTTTACATCATTATTTGATCTATTTTTGTAGGTTGGAAAAATTTAAAAGTCTTCGCATATTATTGTTTCAGGTCACTTGCCATCTTCGAGAGCCGGTGTTGTTACCTCTGCTGAAGGAGGCAACACAAATCAAAGACACCGAAAGGCTCAAACACCACAGAACAAGCACACATACCCATTAATTGCTTCAAAGTCAGCCCTTTAAAATGGTTACAATAAAACAACACACACAGTGCCTGCACACACTTCCTACAAAACACATTCGCTACGTCTTAATGTAATAATTAAGCATACTTTCTCTGTAAAAAAGGAACTTAAAATCTCATCATGCATCAACTGTTTTAATTTGCCAAGTGATGTTTATTGGGTAAACTGCATCAGCACACTGTATTTTAATGGTAATTTTGCTTTCTTCTAAACCCTCACTCCTCCCCTGACCATAACCATGCACAGATCTCACACTCACTGCAAACAAGGGAGAAAGGCACATTTATCATGGGGATCTTTAAAGACAGAGACGTGTTTGAAATTATTTTAGTGTAACTCCAGACAGCAGCAAAATAAATATCAGAAATAATGCAAAGCCTCAAGGTGGAGATGCTTTATTTTCAGCAGAGCTTCAAATCTGCTAACTAATCTTTTGCTTAAAAATAAGCCTGTATGTTAGGAGTGCTGAAATCAGGGCTAATCAGGCACATGCTTGCAGGATTAGGCCCACAAAGTCCACATTTACAAGACATGATCTCTGTTTTAAACTATTTCTTTGTATCAATTGATTTTTTTAAAAATCAGTTTTAAGAACAGTCTTCCTCTTCAAGATAGTTTGCTACCATGTGATAAATGCACCTCCTTGGTAGTTCAGAGTGCATTTCATAAGATTCATAAGATTTCATGAGATTTTTTAAAGTGCATAGATTTAGACACATTGCTGGATCAAACAAGTCAAGTAAAAGTTGTCAAGACTGGGAAGGCATGGTTAACAAAATTTAAAAACCCTGAAGTTCACAGAATTCATCACATTCAATTTTGTTTTCACACTTGGAGAAATTAGCCAACTTTTTTATGCATGAAAGACACAGAATATCCTTTCCTAAAACAAGGATTTATTCAGAGAAGGGATTTTACCAACAAAAAAAACCCCAAACCTTTCAGATTAAAAAAAAAGTCTTTCAATTAATTTAGTTACACACCTCAACCTTTCATCCACCAAAGTTGCTGTCACTTTCCAGGGTGAACCTCTGCCTGCTTTTAAAACCAGGAGGAAGACTCCTAGTTCTCTTACAATAAATAAGTGAATAAATAAAAATTAAATTAAAAGATAAAATAGAAAAAAGAAAACAAAGAAGTGGAGTAATATTTCAGGGTCAATTTGCCGTGCTTGTTATTCACCAGCCACATTTTCTGAAGATAAATAATGGGCAATGAAGGAGAGTAGAGAAAATTAAAAAGAAAAGTTCAACAAACGCCTTTTTGTACTTGTATTTGTAACTTTGTAAAAAAAAGAGCCACCACTAAAAGACACATAGGTTCACACCAGTCATAAAATGTAATTGATTATAATTTTGGAAAAACACTCTTAAAAGCACAAGACCAGAATCAAATGACCCTCCAAGACCCTGAAATGCAATGAAATTTTCATAATTTCGATATGGGTGAATATCTGCAAACACTATTGCTACTACCAAACCTCCCCCTGCTCCCTGAAATGGCACTTTTTAAAATAGGAAAAGCAAAAATAAATTCACTGACAGAAACGCCCCCTAAGCCCTTCTTTTTTCTGTGGCTCACTAAAGCAGATGCAGGATTTTCATAATTTCTCCCGGATTAAATATTCATGTCTCCCACACACGAGAGCCTCATCCAAGGCACCAAATCAGACAACAACTGGCTCAAAAGCCCCTGCTGAAGCCTCTCATTGCCGGCGAGCTGAGGCAAGCAGCTCGTGTGACCCTTGGGCACAGTAAGGGCTGGGTTGCGGGCACATCCCAGCCACCAACAAATGGAAACAGGAATAGTTCTCATACCCCATGGCCTTTCTGCAGGCATCTGCCCAATGCCTGGCCTGCAGCATCGCTGGGAGGAAGAGGAGGAAAGCGAGGAGGAGGAGGGCTGCATCCTGTGCTCGATGCCCAGCAATCCCCGTGCCTGCCTGCTGTCTGTCGCACCACTGGGTGAGCAGGGACCAAAGCTCTTGGAGAAATTGTGGAGGCTGCTCTGCTTCATTTAAAGATACATGTACATTTCTGAAATCGAGCCTTTTCCTCTGTGAGCTGAACTAGCACCCCGCTTCCTATCTGCAATCAACCCTCAAATACAACAATTCAACATCAAGAAGAAAAGCTTTAACAGGAGAGGCAGTGAGAGCCCAGAAGGTGTTGGCAGGGGGATGTTTCTTGCTCCTTGGGTTGAGCATCATAACCCGCAGGCTGGAAGCCCGTAGAGGTACCAGCCTCCTCATACTGCCAGACCAGCATGGGCAAAGCCGGACTTACAGACCAAGCTCTGGGATGGATGGACGGCTGGGAACGTGGGCAGTGCTCCTGGCAGCCAGGAGTGAGGATCCTGATTCCCACTACTACTGCCTTACACCATCTCCTCAACAGGGGTAGTGCTGCTCTTAGGAAACTCTCCCTTCCCAGGGGTGGTTTATCAAAATCCCTTTATGGGACATGTTATCTTGATAAAATCTTTATTGGTATCTTCCTGTACTACAAGACAGGAAGGTAAAATAATTACCACTTTCTATTGAAGGAATAAGCTTTTCCACAGCTTGACAACAAAAATTTCCAGTGAGCTTCCCACGCTTCCACAGTTCTTATCTTAATAGTTTTCCAGAACTGTCTTTTTTCTTTCCGAACCTCAGCTGGGAAAATTACCTTGAATTCTCACACACACACACAAACACACACACAAAAAAAAAGAAAAAATAAAGGAGATATATACATAACATTTGAGTGAATGTAAGATATAATTCTGTAATTCTGCATTAAAAACCAGTGTATCAGTCAGTTAATGTTTTTTTCAGCACACACCCCAATGACAGGGCAAATGATGTGTGCAGAAAAAGTAGCAGCAGTAATTCAACAAAACGGGTGTTCTGGTGCAATGACAAAATCAGGTCTTTTGGTCCTGCTTAAATATGACAGAAGATTAGAACTTCCCAGATCTGAGTATCGAGGTTTGGGTGCACAATAAACTTAACTCCAAATCCCAGTTAAACAGGGATCCTCTTATGGTTTTGGATTTTTTTGGAGGGTGGGTAGGAGGGAATATGTTTCTCCTTCTCCCCATCCTCCATAGTTAGATGAGAGTAATTTAAGTACTCAACACCTTTATTCTTAAAAATAAGAACATTAATAACAGTGGCCACACTTTCCTGAGTTCCATCAGTTTGTGATGACTGCAACACATACATTTTACTTCAAAAATAAAATAAAAAATTTATAACTTTTCAACTAATTTTATCCAATAATACGATCATTCACTACTGGAACTGTATATTTGCAAGCAGCCGACAGTAAAATCTAAAGTCATGAGCAAAAGGTCTTTTCAAGCTGACAAGTAACAGCTGCAGAAAGACAGCGACATTCCCAGAAGTACTTAGTCTTTCGAGAACTGAATCTTAACAAGAAATCATGTGCTTTGCAATCAAGTAGCTACCCAGGAATACTGGTATCCTGGTAGAGGTTAACGCGTAATGCCAAAACAGCTACTTTTCTAAGAATAAATTTGATGAAGTCAGGAGACAATGGATCTTTAAATTTAAACTCATTTAGATAAACTGTCCTTGGAAAATGTACTGAACGGGATCACTGAATAAGTCCATCCACAAACAGATAAAATTACTGGTGCCTTTCAGCTATTAGCTATGCAATTTGCAATACCTTCTTTTACGGTTTTAAAAGTTATTTTTGAAAGCAGTGTGGAAGAGAAAACTGCATATATTTGCACTAATGCCCAGCATTAGACTACATCCTTCCAGAAGCTGCTTGTTTTTAATTTTACTTAGTCAAATTATTTACATAGCAAAGCTAACATATCTCTTGTTAAAACAGACAGCCCTATAAATTGTCAAGGTATTAAAAAGAAGTGGGACACTTAACACCCGAGAAATTCTACAGAAATGTTTCAGTTTTGTTCTCTCCCTGAAGCTTTTACCCACAGCCACAGTCAAACCACAGCTTAATTCAACTCCAGAGGGAGAGCTCGCTATTTACAGCTTGGCACCAACTGCATTTCTCAAAATGGGCAAACCTGTATCGGTCCTTTAGATTAGCTATGTCTCGGACTAAACGTTTATACCTTCAAAACTCCTTTCATCGGTTCTTGATTAAAATGGGCTATTAAGGTGATATTCAAATAATCAGTCTTAAATTATTTATTTTAAATTTTCAACTGGTTGGTTTCTGTTCTTTCTTTAAAAAATAGGCAATTGTGTCTGCTGAACATAGTCCTCTGAAGACTTGCACTTGATCTTTCTGCAGGTAATCTTTTCAGAAAAAAATCATTATTAAATCACTAAAGGACATACTTCAAAACCAAAGTGCATCTAATGATTCAAAATATTTTAAAAAGCACATAAAAGTTACTGTCAAACCTTGCATATCTAAACATCCTCCACACACGAATACATTAAATAACATCTATATTGTACGTGTATGCCATGGTCCAAGGTTAGGTCACATAACAGGGATGGATTGAGATCTAAATACATGGTTAGGGCCAAAGTACGGATCACAGCATCTATTTGTCGCTTTGACTAAAGAAAAAGTTCCACATACATTCAACAGACAGACTCTTCCCCTTTTTAAAGGGGGAACACGCATCACCTTTCAGAATCACATTCCCATTAATGAGTAAAGCTACTACCCTGACTTCTGCCATGAATCCCACTGTTTTTTAAAACTGCAATTGAAATGATAATCTGTCTTTATGATGGTTCAGACAGACAGAAAACTACCATAATCGAAGCAGCTAAAGGCATTATGCCTTATACTTTACACCCTGACAATTTACTAGCATCTCTATAAAATACCTAATTTTGTGAGCACACATGTATTATCACAAGAAATCAGAATCAGTACTTGCCTAGAAGGAAAATTGATCTTGTGGATATGTTTTTGCATGACTGGCAATTTATAATGCAGCTTTTTCTAAACCTTCGAGTTTTGAAAGTGCTAGTCTCTAAGTGCCAGACGCTAGAAACAGCTGGTCATAAATTTGCTTGCATTATGCCAGGTACTCTTCCCCTAAAAAAGAAGAGTCCCATGGCATTCTCTGACCTGCACACACCAGAAAATTCAAATGTTCACAGAGGGATGTTTTCAGACAATGTTTGGAGGAAGAGTGAAGAGAAGGCAACGAATGAAAAAAAGAGTGACAACTTAAGAAACATTTAAGAACCAGATGATGTAGATACTAGTAAGGCAAAATCCTTGTCCAAATTCAGGATCTGAGCCATCCCTCACATCCAGCCTGGCACACATTAAGGGAACAAGCAAAGGCAGGTGCCTGCTCTTTGTATAAAGCTGTGCGGATATCGATCACTGTCCCTTGCCCAAACAGTATAATAGTGATGTGAGATTGTTACTAAAGTCAACCTCCTCAAAGCTGAAGGGGCAGAAAACACTCTCACTCTTGGATCTTATCAAATTACTTCTGAAGAAGATTGATTCAACTTTTTTCCAAAGAAAAACTCATGAGAAATATATACCCAATCCAAAGCACAGTGTAGTCCAGAGACAAGTAAAGTGGGCTAAGTACCTCCTCCGGTGTGAATGAAGTGGCACAATTCCAGTATGAGAGAACAGGAGGAAACCACCCTGAGCAGTTTACACCTTTGCCAAGTCTGTATATTTGCTCCTTGATATTCACACCCCAGTATCCATCCCTTACAAGAAGGGAGAGGGGCTAAGCGATCAGCTCTCTGTGCTGCTTCAGAGCAGAAAAAGTGATGTAGAACTCATAATTCAAAAAGTACTTTGGGCAGGAGGGGATGTCAAGGGGCTGCTTCAAAGACATTTCATACCTTATTTTATTCCAAGCCTTTTCACCAAAGCATAAACTTTTGCATTCTCAATTTACCTACCTGCCAAAAAAAAAATATCTGGCTACAGTTATGTCTTTTAGAACTTGAACTTCCTCTACACTTAAACACCTTCCTGAGCCATTCATCTTCTCTTGTTAACCCTCTCAGATTTCTCAAGATGAGCTACTGGGGGGAGGGGCGGATGGGCGAGATCTGCAGTAAACTATCCACCTTGCTCTTTTGACCTGGTGCCAGCATCCTGGGGTAACCCTCGACCAGAAACGGAGCCCTCTTGGCAGTCCCGCCTCCTGCGACGCACTCAGGGACAACTGAGCGAGCGATAGGGCACTGCGGAGCAGCTCACAAACCATGTGTCTTTCCTCCCAAAGAGCGACTCCAGAACACGTGTGTTGTTGTTTTTTGGGTTTTTTTGTTTTTTTTCAATTCCACCCTTTTAAAATTTTTTTAAGGATTTCGTCCCCGCGGATGAGCGGCTCTTTCCACGCGGGCTGCCAAGGTCCATCCTTCCCTCCCTGGCCGCGCACACGGTACTGGGCGTGTAGCCGGAGCTCTATGTAACCCCCGCCGGCACAGCACGGCCCCGCCACAGCCGCTCCGGGCCGCCCGCGGGGATCCCGACGGCGCCCGCCGCTGTCGCCCTCCTCCGGGTGCGCCCCGGTCCCAGCCGCTGCCCACCGCCGGTCTTCTCCGCCCGGCCCGGGACTCCTGCCGACCTCCCCCGCGGCGGAGCGGGGATGCCTCCTCCCCTGGCGCCCGGCCGGCCGCCCGCGCTCGCTTTGCCCCGCTAAGGCCGCGGAGCCCGGCGCCGCTGCGGGGAGCACCGCGGCCGTCGGCGGAGCAGAAAGTGAAACTACCTGCCGGCGGCGGAAGCCCCATGGGAAAAGCCAAGCCCGGCCGTCCCGCAGCCGCCTCTGACAGCGCCGCGACCCCCCAGGGCAGGCGGGCGGCGGGGAGCTGCTGAACCCCGCCCGGCCGCCGCAGCTCCTCTCGCCCCCCCTGCACGGCGCTCCGCGGGCTGCGGACACCATGGGCGAGAGGGCGCCGCCACCATGACCGCGGAGCCGCCGGCGCAGCTCCCTGCCAACCCCCCCGCGGACCATGTTCCATGGTAAGGAGCACGCACTGCGCACCGCGCCGCTCCGCAGGGGCGGCGGGCAGAGCCGCGCGGGACGCCCCGCTACACCTGCGCCCGGGCTGGGCTGGGCTGGGCTCCGCTGCGACGCTCCGCACACCCGGCCGCGCTGGTTCCTCACCGGCTCCGCTGTCTCCGCGCTCCCGGCCCCGCCGCCCCTCCTGCTGTGGCGGCGCGGTGCCGCCCGGTGCCCTTTTAAACCCCGCGGTGACGGTCGGGGAAATTCCCAGTTTTGCTTTTTTTTTCCTTTTGCCCTTAGAATGAAAGCAAAAGCGCCCGATTCCCATCCCGCTCGCTGCCGGGAACCAGGGCCCGGGAGTGGCGGGGGCAGCGGGGCGGTGCGAGGCGGGGGAGCTGCGGGGAAGCATTGCTCTGCATTGCTCCGCGCTGCTCCGCGTTGCACCGCGGGCACCTGCCGCCCCGCAGGGCGCGCCCGGAGCAGGTACCGCTCGACAGCTCCGGGGATGCTTCGCCCTCGGGCCGGCGCAGCCCCGTCTCCTCGCCCGGCGGGCAGCAGGAGTGACCCGCGCAGCGCCTGGCCGCACCTTTGCAGAGCGGGGAAATCCTGCTGTTAACCGCTCCCCTCGGGGATTGCGGGCTGCGGAGAGGGGCAGAGGGTGCCGTCCGCGGAGATGCAGTGATTTTTGGGGGGCGGGGGGTCCCGCAGGCAGCCGGCTGCTGCAGGGAACCCGCGGGGTCCGCCCGGGAACAGGCAGGGACGCACAAGAGGGGTTTTTCAATTAGAAAAACAAGAGAGGCTTCTTTGTATTTGGAAATAGTGGAATACTAACTCTTCCTGGCTTTTCTGGGAGAATTTTTTGGGGCTTTCCAGATATGACTTAGGGGTTTTTTTGGAATTTACTGAAAGGATGGGGTATTACCAGTAATACATGCTCCCTTGCTTTTGAAGCGCTGGTCATATTTAGCATTGTCAATTCCACTTCTTTTGAAGTTACCCAACTTTAAGAAAATTCCTTTCAATTTTCAGTGAAAAGCTCCACGAACTCTTTTTGTGACACTCGTCTAATGCGTTCCAAAGGACTCATTTAGGAACATCTGAACAGGTTTCATCATGATCCTCTGATGGGTCATAAGTCTGCAACATCTCTTTCAGAATTATCTGCTTTGCTTCTGTAATTTCCTCATTTAAAAAAATATTAGTAATCTGTGTAATACAGAGAACATAAAAATAAAAGAAGTGACTTTGCAGTTTTTACTGCACTTGTTGTATCTCCACTTGTTGCTGGACAAGCCAAGTTTTAAGCGATGGAATCTGTCAGATTGTTTTGAATGTAGCAGATCATTATTTGTGTCTTTTGAAGCATAATTTTGAAGCAGCATATACAAGGCACTTGTATCACTGTTACTTGGAAAGAAGCATTGCAGTTATTTTTCTTTTTTTTTTTCTTTCTTTCCCCCCCGCCCCCCGCACTGGAACCAAGAGGTGCAATGGTATATTAGAAAAATGTGTTGTAATTGAGTTCTTGCATTTTTTGTACACTTCTTTTAAAATATTAAATCTCAGTCCTACAATTTGATAATTCACTTGGCATAGATATAGTTAGCATAGAGGCCTACAAAGGTAAAGCTCTGTGGAGTTCAGGTATCCATTTGGAGCTTGAAAATCAATATATATTTGCCTTAGCTAGTTTTTATATTTATTACATGTAGGACCCATTTAGGATCCATGTAGCTCTCCAGGCTAGATTTTTTGACATGTGAATAGACCTCTGTTGATCAGTATATGAAAAGGTTAGAAAATTTGGTTTTGGGGCCATCAGATTTCCCATTATAATTTATCAGGCAGCTTGCCACAGGGAGAATTTTGGAATTCAGCTTGTACGGGTTAAAAAAATCCAGTCCTGTTTCTAGGACAGAGGTGTACATAACAGTGTGTTCACAAGTAATCTATCAGAAAGAAAGGCTTTAATAGTCAGGAAAAGTGGTTTGAATTCTGCTTTGAAGCAGCAGTGTGTGGTGGGAGCCAGCTGGGATGAGCTGTGAGAGACAGTGTTTCTATGAAGGGCAGACGAGCACATGGTTTGACAGCAATTCTTGCATCATGGAGGTTGGGTGGCTTAGTAAAGATTATGGTCAAGTTCCACGGCTTTCTTCTTAGTTATTCAAGATTTCTCTCTGTGGCTGGGATTTACTAGTGATGCCCAAGTCCAGAGACACCCATGTCCAAGTGTTGGACCGGCTGTAGCCAATGCTCTCATCCTCAATGGAGAAGATGGAAAACAGCAGCTGGGGTCAGGACATCCCTTCTGCCCTTCCTGCTGCAACTGCAGTTACTCTGTATGCAGTCGTTGTTCTTAATGAGTTACAGGGATGGGTAGAAACAGCTCATACTAGTCTGGGAACCTGCCGTGGTCTTTGTTAATCTTCCAAACTAAATTTCTAGTTCTGTTTTTGTCGTTGTTGTTTTCTAAAACCTTCCATTTAAGCATCATCCTATCCAGTCTAGTTGTAGGCCAGAGTCCAGTTATGAGCTTCCTAATCCCGATATCATTCTGTACCCAGTCTCCCTTGTTCCCAGTATGAGGCCAGTCACCTGCAGCCTCTAGCTATCCTGTCAGTCCCTTCAGGCTCTTCTGATATTTTGGTCTTTTCTCTCTGTCCATCCTCACAGAACTCATATTTTCCTGGAAGTCATGCAAGGACAGCAGATCAGGGGGCTGAGCAAAGCAAGATGGTCCACTAAAGGGAAAAATAAAGTGAGAAGCAGTGAGATTTCCTCCAAAAGACTGCAGAAATCTTGCAGAGAGGGTGTATTGCCGCCTTAACTCATGTTATGGCCACTGGTATGGATTTGTCCATTTGGTCAGCCCAAAAATGTGTTTAAACACACTTCTGATGTAAAGATGTGTTCATGGACATTTGTAGATTTTATCATATGAAAAATTGATAATTAGGATGGGATTCAGCTGCAGATTAAGACACTCGAATGTCTACAGATACCTAAGACACTTAATTGTCTACATGTCTACTAGGTGGTTATGAACCAATTATGCTCAATGGAGAGACCTTGTCAGTGCTTGCAGTGAAGCCTGGAGATGAATTCAGCCCAACTAGACACCAAGTGCCTGGTCAGCTCAATAGCTGTAGGCTCTTAACCACGCTGGCTAAATCATCCTTGAGTATGAAGGAGTTTAGACACCCAAATAGTGTCTTAATCTGGATCTGAATCCTTCCCTCAAGGCACAAATCATTTGGTTGTATAAAGATCCATTTTAAAGTATGTAAACACATTACAGAATATATTGGTTAAGACAGCATACACCCTATGGCATCTAATATGTACTTAACTGCTCTTGTCGTAATCTAGCTTTTTTTAGATCTATCTTTTGGGTTGTGCCACTGCTCCTTGTTCTGTCTCCGGTGAATTCATCTAGTTGTGCAATGGGAAATAAAACAACTGAAATCCGTGTGAAGTATGAGAATATACTAAGCTACGACATCAATGAACTGGTAGGTAATAGCTCTTGGGCTTTCAAAAAATGTTGATTATTTCTAGATGATAGCAAATAGTAATAAAAAAAAAACCTCTAATGTTAACACACAATGAAAGACCAGTTTAAAATCAGACATTATCCTGGAATGGTGGCTTTATTTGAGGGCTTGCAACAATTCAGTCTCTTTAAAATCTCTGAAATCTGTGGATGCTGCCTATTTGCATGTACAAATACAGTGATACAGATATTTTTGCCTGCACACCATGTAGTTAGACACATGAACCATTAGGGCCTAAATAGTATAATATTACATTAAAGAGTACTCTTTCCTGAAGTAATTTAATGACTACTTCCATTACATCTTCTTATCAAGAGAAGAAAGCATTATACAACCTGTAATTTTTTCTACTGATTGTAAACTTCTTGACCAAAGTTTTGTGTTGTCCATTGAATATAAATGCAGAGGCACAAAATTTGTACAATAAAAGCGTTTTTGTGTTTTACTTGTTAATATATCTTGTTTAGCCCACACAGAATCAACTTTTCTAGGTGTCAGCAGAGAAAAACCGAACTTTCACAGTTGTAAATCTCCTCCATTATGGCTTTATCAGCCAGATTTATTACAGCTTTGCAAAAAAGTATCTTAAGAGTTTACCAATCCATGCTCAAAACCTACCTTCCAACTCTTCATCATGAATTACTAAGAATTAAACTCATCTGTCAAGAACACTTACATGGCAGAAAGCGCTTCCTACAGTTGGGTTAGCAGAGGCATTTCTACGAAAATGGGATTTTTCTGACCATTTGTCACTAAACAAGAACTCACCATTCTGTTGCAGCCTTAAATCAAGACCTGTTTGCATGAAATGTGAGTGATATACAGTGCTTTTCCAAAGGTGAAATCAGGAGCCATTGTATTTCTTCACACTTACAATCCACCACCATCCTTCAGAGCATTATGCCAGTGGTTTACAACTTTTCCCTACCAAGACACGTCAGCCCTCATCTGGAAACGAAATACTTTATGGTCAGGGAATGATCATTTGATCTTCAAAAACATTCTGATCATGTTGTGTTTGTTGAGATTATGAAGTGAGAAAGGCACTTCTCCATAGATAAATGACCTTATTCTGAACAAGGCACCCAAGCTGGGGAAAATATTCGTGGCCATATTAGAATGGAGAAGCGGCCTCTTTAGTTTGTCATCTTATTTCTGACAAAGACAAATGTTTCCTAGAGAACAAAACAAAACAAAAAAACCCCTGTTGGTGAACAGGTATTATAAGATAGCTGACCTACAAGAGAAAACAGTATGAATCATAGAATAGTTTGAATTGGAAGGGACCTTCAGAGGTCATCTAGTCCAACCCCTCTGCAATGACCACGGACATCTTCAACTAGATCAGGTTGCTCAGAGCCCCATCCAGCCTGGCCTTGAATGTCTCCAGGGATGGGGCATCTACCACCTCTGAGCAACCTGGTCCAGAATTTCACCACCTGCAATTACAGGAGTAACTGCCTCTGGGCAGCAGATCCTGCCATCTTCCTGTGGTGGGGAGCCACGAGGCACATCCCAGCTCTGCTGGAGCTGCAGGGCCAGGGAAGCCTGATGGATGTTCTGGGCTGGAGGTGGCAATGCCTCTCCTCTCCCTGACTGCAGGCTGCAGCTTGGTGCTCTTGGTGCCCCAGGGTGCCATCAAGGATTTCAGCAGAGCAATGCCAATTATCCAGATGAATTTGAAAAGTCTTTATCTTTTTTATTGTAGTAAATACTATCACTGATAGAGTCTTTTAGGAGACTGTATGAGAACTAAAACTATTACCTAAATAAATAAAGAAATAAGCAAACCTTAATCAACTAATCTTTGTGAAAGTAATGGGAATCTACTGAACTCTGAAGCTGTTCCTTCATAGAATAGGTATGCACAAGCAACTGCTCTGCAATTTTCTTCATTTTCCTGTCTTTATTTTCCCCAGTTTCAGAGAGATTATTTTATCCTCTATGCAAAAATAGTGTATATTCTTGTCACTATAACTTAACAGCAAATACTATGGACAATGCCATTTGGATGATATCAGCTGTCCGCTAGGAACTTTCCTCCACTTGCAGAGCCAAAGTAAATAACTTTCAGTTCTTCATCCTGATGTTTGGAAGCAGTTACGGAGATGACTAGTGGGTTATGTACTAGACCTCCATAAGTTAATTTGATTTTCACTAATGACTTTTCTGAAGCTGGGATTTCCCGTAGTCACAGCTAATAAACTGTCTTCAGAAATCATTACTGTATGTTATACTAACGATGATTTGAGGAAGTCAGTGAGAATGGGTAAATCCCTTAGGAGTTAACAAATTAAGCCACAGATATATAGGTTTTAGAGTGACTATTTATTTATTTATTTATTTATAAGTCTTGGTGCTGTGTGGCTGCAGCAAAACTTTATTCCGTCATGGTACATGCAGAAAAACTTTAAGAATTACGTTGTCTGACGTGTTCATATACATCTCTAAGTGAGGAGAGCTAATATAGTATTGTCAAGAGCTGCCTTTTTTAAAGCCTTTATGGTTGTATCAGGTTATCTGGATACAGACTGAAGAAGAAAGGGAAGGAATTTTGTTGAGTTGGGTTCAGTTGTCATCTTAATGATAAGCATGAAAGTAGAAGAGAAAAAAAGAGAATAAACAATTGGTAAAAGATTATGGTCACATGAAGGGAGCAAGATGTATTGCTTAGGACATCTTCTGTTAGTGCATACGAAAAGTGAGAGCTACAATCTGTTTAGATGCCTGGGGCATGCATTTATTGAGATAAATGTTGGCAAATATTGTATTTGATGTCTATGTAAGATTTAAATATTCTTCTATGTTTTAAAATGTCAAAGAACCAAGTAATTTGATAGAATATGAAGATTTAAAATGAAAAGATTCATGTCCAGTTCTGGGCTCCCCAGTACAAGAGAGTTATGAAGCTACTGGAGAGAGTCCAACAAAGGGCTACAAAGATGATAAAGGCCCTGGAGCATCCATCTGAAAAAGAAAGACTGAGAGAGCTGGGACTGTTCAGCCTGAAGAAGAAAAGGCTCAGGGGAATCTCATCAATGTCTATAAATACCTGAAGGGAGGGTACAAAGAGGGCAGAGCCAGGATCTCCTCAGCGGTGCCCAGTGACAGGACCGGAGGCAATGGGCACAAACTGGAACACAAGAGGTTCCCTCTGAACATCAGGAAACCATTTCTCACTGTGAGGGTGACTGAGCACTGGCACAGGTTGCCCAGGGATGTTGTGGAGTGTCCATCCTTGGAGATATTTAAAAGCCATGGTCCTGAGCAGCTGGCTCTAGCTGGCCCTGCTTGATTGAACATCTGGTTTAGACCAGATGACCTCCAGAGGTCCCTTTCAACCTCAACCGTTCTGTGATTCTGTGTGATCCTGTGAATACCTTTAGAAATCATATCTGGACATTGAGGTGCTGCAGTGTGTCCAAAGAAGAGCAACAAAGCTGGTGAAGGGTCTGGAGCACAAGTCTTATGAGAAGCCACTGAGGGAACTGGGGCTGTTGAACCTAGAGGAGAGGAGGCTGCAGGGAGACCATGTTGCTCTTTACAACTACCTGAAAGGAGGTTGTAGCATGGAGAGTGTTGGTCTCTTCTCCCGAGTAACAAGTGATAGAATGAGAGGAAATGGCCTCAAGTTGTCCCAGGGGAGGTTTAGATTGGATATTGGGAAAAACATCTCCACAGAAAGGGTTGTCAAGCATTGGAACAGGCTGCCCAGGGAAGTGGTGGAGTCACCATCCCTGGAGGTGTTTAAAAGATGTGTAGACATGGTGCTTAGGGACATAGTTTAGTGGTGGACTTGGCAGTGTTGGGCTCAATGATCTTAAATGGCCTTTCCAACCAAAATGATTTTATGATTCTATGAAAAGCTCAGAATTGTAAGCTGACCCTGCTACACCTCAGGAGATCCTACAGAACAATTCATTGTTGACGTCACCAGCTGTTAGTGAGAAACTTGGCTCACTTGATTAAAAGTACTTCCATGATTAAACTTATTATATTTTACAGGTAAATATGTCTGCAGAGTATCGTGACAGGTGCTGCAAGAATAAAAAACAGGAAAATAGCAAAGTGTTTTTCTGCAATGATACTCAGGTAAAATCTAACTTCTCAATATTTACTTTAGAGAAAACAAACTCAAATGGGTTCTTCGTACAGTCCAGTCTATTGTGATAGAGAATAATATTGTCTTTTAATAGTCAAATCATGATATTCAGGTTGTTCCTATTTTGAATTTGGAATCATACAATTTGTCAAATAAATTGATATTTTAAAAATTAAAATATTAAGCAATTCCATCTCTAAGAAGTGCTTAAGTGCTTTATTTTTCCCTACTATAAAGATTATTTTATATTCTTACCCAAAATAGTACAGAAAACTTATTTGATTGTGCCAGTGGAAGTAAACTTAAGTATTTCCCAACATCTGTTTTAATTTTTCAACAGAAAATCATATTAGCTAAGCTTTTCACTTCAGAACTGAAAGCTTTAGAAGTAATAGTTTGGGCAGATCTCAAATGATGGAAAGCACAATTTTCAGCTGCTGCTGCAAATTTTATTATGACTTGATAAAAGGACCCACTCCAAAAATCATTCACTGCTCTCCTAACTACATCAGGTGATGTCATTTCGGCTACGATTTCTCCTTAACATCCCTACGTTATTTTTATTACTACTACAAACTGATACTTTAAACATTTTGAATAGATGGCAGGTAGGTCAGATTAGTCGTGTTTTAGTGGAAAAGACTGATGCTATGAAAGCGAAATAAACTAATAGTAACTGATGGAGCTTTTTCTTAAAAACAAACCAACATTATAAAGAATTAATGGTACATAGACTTTTCAGGACATATTTTTCCTGCTCTCTTTACAGGAAATAGAATCACTACAGAGTATGGCATGCAACATGCTCAGATTCTTTCATAAGCAAAAAATCAGCAAAGACTTTAGATGGAAAGCAGCATTAGTCTCATGTGGGACATTACAGGTTCTACAGTGCAAATGTGAAAGACATAAAAAAGAAAAGGTGAGTAGCAGTGATGGTGTACAGTTTATTGGAAGTACGTGGCTTATTCCTTAGGGCCCTTCAGTGCAGACTTTTATATCTACTTCTCAAAGGTGCAACTATCATGCACACATTAAATGCATGACGAATTTTGCTCTGCATAGTATTTGTCTTGTAATAGACTTTAAGCCCATTGCAAAGACTAAGTCAACGATTTTGAAGTCTATAGTGAAAATATACACTCTGGTTCAATACCGAGAGACTTTAATTCATTCTCCAGTGAGAGACAAAGACCACACTTGTGCAAAGAAGGCCTTGAACTTCTCTAGTTTATAAAACCATATCTTTTACTTCTCACTGGGATTCTACCCTAGCATCAATGTTTAAATTTGTTTCAACAAAAAATTAGTAGTTCCCCTTTTTTCCATAAGCCCTTTGATCCTTGATCTTTATTTTAACTACAATATCTCAAACTCAACAAGAACAGTTAAATATGAAAATATTTGCATTTGTAGTCATTGGCAAAATCTGCTCTTTGATATGTCACTCAAATCTAGTGCAATGATCTAGAGACTACCACAGCAAAGGAAGAACATTCTTTTAAGTGTGGCTCACAGTTACCTATTGAACACAAACGTATTGACCAACATCAAAAAGCCTCCCCACAGGCACCACAGGATATAATTCTTTATGATTGGCTTACATAGTTGGATTGAAGGCTGCATTTAACTCATTCTTTTTTTCCTTGAAATGGAGAAACTCTTATAATTTAGGACCAGATCTTCAAAGTAACGTTGGTGTCTGTATTTTGCTTAGCCACCTGTGGTGAATCCAACGTTTGCCTTACCATGAGCAGTGTCCCAGTTAAGTCATAGAAGTCAAAGTTGAAACGCCTAACCTCCTGGATGCCTGGTTATATTTAAAGACAAATTCAAGTCATTTGGTAAAAACTATGAACAGTCGTTGAATATGGACAAGAACCACAGTCGTCTTGTCTCTGAGTGGGATCCTGAACACCAGGCCACAGCACCAACCTCTGGGAACAGGTCTGTCTTGTTCCACCAGCCTCAAGGTACCACGCATGTAGTCATATCTTTTGAGGTTTGGCTCACGATTTAATTTGCTTTACTTTTCCAGTCCTTCAAATAACGGAGGATAAAATTTAAGCCACTGACAGAGGAGGTACATGTTCTCAGTTGCACACGCTGGTTTCGGCTGCCCACATTTGCTCTGTGTTAAAGCCACACTCTCCCAGTCCCGCAGGCAGGGGCCAGCAGGGCTGTATTTAGAGTGAGGACATCAGAATGACACAGGCTTTGTTCCACCACGGCATGTTTCATGAGTAGCCCAGCTTTCTGGCTTCATTACCATCTAAGATATCTCTATTATTTATTGAGATGTAATGAAATCAGTTTGTTTTAAAAGATGTCTATATGACAAGAATAAGCACTTCTCAACTAACAATACAAACTCTTTCTTTTTCAGGTTTGCACACAGCTAAATACACATAATAAAGAAGATACAGGAACAGGCGAACAGTCCAAAAAGAAATGTAACCAAGAATTTTGTGAACTGAAAGAAAATACATCTAGCCTTCGATCCTGCTGGAATAAATTTGAAAAAATAATTTCCAGGTGATTCCAGGTGAATCCTGCTCTTTTTTTTTCCAAAGTGGCATTACTTGGTATCTTTGCATTTTACGTGCGTTCTTTGAGTAACTCTGCTCGCTTATATTGAACACTTTATGCCAGAATTCTGATGGAAAGCTACCGTGTCTTGTTCCTGGAGATGGAATAAGCAGAAACGGCTAAACCAAGCTGCTGAAATCCAAGAAGTGGAAATAAAGGACCAGCGTCTCTGCAGAAGGCTGTGTTCCACCTTCATGCTCTGGAAACGACTTTGAATTTTCTGATCTTTTGAGTAACTACATTATAACGTCATACAAAAGCAATCTATTTACACACCTACTGCAACTTATAAAACCTCCTTAAAAGCTGCAGGTGAAGAAAACAGTATGGAAAAGTAGCCGGTTTCCTTATGTCTATATAAAACGCATCAAGGACCAAAAGGAACAATTTACCAAACAAGCAGCTGACCTTGGTCTGTTCTGCTGATGCAATAATGTTATCAGTATGGGTATCTAATGGGTCTGCAAACTGATTAATGTTTGGAAAAACAGGGAAAAGGTTAACTTTTTGAAAAACTTAAGAAGGGTACTGACTTTCGAGAGATGTAGCACACGTCTACTGGCAAGGCAGTGAGACCTACGGAAAGCAAAAAAGGAGATGCCTGAATGCAAGTTTGTTCAGTTGACTGGAAGCAGCACCAGCCTTGTGGGTTTGGTTATCCCGGAGTTCGCTGTAGGAGGAGCTAGAATTTCTTGCCTTCAGATTGTGATTTCTTATATGCAATTATTTTATATAATGTGTTTAACATGTTAGACAAACATGACATAAAGTGTGAATATTTTCAGAGAATAATATATTGGCATTTAACTAATAAAGTGTTCATATTTAATTTTGGATAAATAGAAGTATTTTTGTAGTTGTTTATAACTCTTTTACAGTTTCTTACTTTGATATTATAACTCCTTTGGTAATAAAATATTTATCTCCTATGGAATTGGGCTGCTGACTTTTTGGTTGTCATTACTCCTTTTTTAGCCTTTTTTCATACTTAGCAATTAAAAGCACAGCTGGTAATGTAACCTCCAGCTGCTTGGGACTTCCCATTATAAAATACCCATTTCTTAGTTGCTCATAACCTCGCCAATTTGGGTATTTCCATACCAGGAATCTGCCTTGGACTAAATACTTCAGGAAATTTTTAGTTAAGTCAGCCTGTTGTTTCCTGGGTCAGGCTAAGGCAACATACATTGTTTTAACTGTGCTAAATTTTCTGTGGAACTACTCTGAAAAATTTTTGGTATTCAGAGCAAAGACCTGAAAAAATGGTTGGACATGCTTCAAAGAACTGCATAGATCTCCTTTGACTGGAGAAACCCGGCGTGCCGTACTGCTAATGGTGAGGGAAGAGGTTAAAAGCAAAGCAAACATAGTGTTAGCTTTCCTGGAATACACTCCCTTCAACACCCCATCTATTTATGGTGAAGAAACTTCTTGAGGTAGGAGTAGTATCTTTGTAAAACTGTGACTGAGACTCTCACATATTGTTTTTAGCTCTTGATGCAAGAGATTGCAACTTTAACTCCAAACACTGAAACCAAACCAAAACAACAACAACAAAGCAAACAAAAAAACCCCAAAACCACAACAAACCCAAACCCAACCCATAACTCTTTTACATAATAGGAAACAGATTTCCCAATATCATACTGCAGATAAGAGAATGTAACCACTATTGTAAGGACTTCTCTGGAAATCCCTTCTACTGAAAAAGTCCCAGGAGACTGAGGAATTGTCTCAGAGACTGAAGAACAGTTGCTTGTGTTTGGAAACTCAGGAACAGTTTAAAGCCAAGATTTATTTCCTAATAACCACTTATCAAGAAAAGATCAGTGGGAATTAAAAGAAAAGCACACAACAAATGCAATATTAGCTAGTAGAAAACTGGAAGTTCAGTCAGCATAAATGACTTAAGCAGCAGCCCATTACTTAAATCTTGAGGCAAATCAAGGAGTTTCAGGCCTGTCCTGGTAAAAAGACCAAGGTTAGATCCAGACAAGAAATTTAAATCAAGTGGTTATGAAACTGTATTTCCCCTCCCCCCCAATTGCTTCTCTTAATAAAAATCCTGCCTCATTTGTGTTGCCAGATTTCCTGAGTCACCACATGCATGCAAAGACCAACTGCTAAATGCAGTGACTTGTGTTCTGTGATTTGTTCCTTCCATTTGGGAACCTTCTTTGGTCTCTCCTGAAATCAGAAATGTGACAGCAATAAACTGCTCTGAGGAATGGGCAAAGAGATGAAAACCTTGCAGGGTATCACCACCATGCCTACCTCCCTGCCACGTCGATTTCTGTATGTATTTATTTGGCCACAGCAAAGAAGGAACACGAGGAGGTCAAAACCATGATTTAGAAATAAAAGGAATTTAGGAGAAGGTGTGGAGGGAAAACAATTTAGGTATTTAAAGTATTAAAATTAACTTTAGTACTGTTGCTACAAGGGATTATGAGAAAGCAGAAAGGAGTGACTGTGAGCAAGACAATGTGCATTTCTAACAGCAAAAATTAGTTAGGTGCTCTGTGGTTGATAGCGAGAAGGAAGAATTTCTGGTGTTTAGGAAGCCAGATTAAGGAAGGCCACTGGAAGAAAATACTCAGATCCTACTTTACACCACCAAACAGATGTTTAGAGCTGTAGTTCTTCAGATGAAGATGCAGGAGTAAACCTCTCCTGGCTGGTTATGTGTTTCCTTCCAGTTCTCTCTCTTCAGCTTTGTGCTGAGAAAGAGATGTTGGCTTTATGACAGGTTTCATTCAGCAGCTGTTGAGGTTTTTGTTGGGTTGTTTTTGCTGTTTTTTTGTTTTCTCTCCTGCTATCTGATTGGAATGGTTCATGGTGAACTAGAAGAACAAGGATGCCAGCATGAGGAATCTCATGGAATCTCAGCGGCGACAACAGATTGCGCAGACCATTGGCACATAAATGAATTTCATCCAGAATGAAGGGGAAACCTATCTGCCTTCCTCTGGAGAGGGTGTGGTGAAGTAAACAAAAGAGCCCAGTAGGAGGACCTTTCCCCTAAAAAGCCGAAAGAAAAGAGGAATTGGTCTCCGCTCATATGTATTTAGCAAAAAAAAATCAGGAACCCAAATCCTTATTACAATTTCTGCTCACGTAAGTGAAAAATATAGCGTTTTTCTTTTTTTCCCTGCTTAAGCATTTCATCAACACAAGTGCTCTAACCTCATGAAGGAGAACAAGCCCAGATCAAGCTTAGATTATATATTATACCTTACGGCCTTATTAAAAAGAAAAAAACTCCAATAATTTACTACAGGTATAACAGTGATAGGCTCTGTATAAACTAAAGTCACTATATAGTTGGGAAAAAGAAGAGACAGAGTTAACTTTATATAAGCAGATCACATTAATTTAAATATCTGGTATAGAGTAGTTTTCAAGGTGACTGAGGAGTCCAAATGTCATCTCACAAATCAATCAAAAAGGCCTGTCCTTTGAAAGGAATAACCAAGTGGTTCTCTCTCAACCACTAGGAGAGGGCAGTGGATGATCCTCACATCAGGGCTGGTGTACCTGAGACCAAAGACATCACAATATTCATACAGTTGAAATTATGTTATCTATCCCTATGCTATTTTATTTAAGACAATTTCACACTTGACTCCAAAAATGTGTGCATCACGAAGTTTTATTGGCATATTTGCTTTATTGTTAACGAGTGGCAAATTAGCATTGGGTCGTGATTTACATTTATTAAAACAGAACTGACAGTTTAAAATAAACATATTATACCGAATTAGACGCAAACAAACCCAGGAATTCTGCAAAAAAATACTGGATGGTCACAAACACAAATATTCAATGTTCTGAGGGGCAAGGCAAACATAATAAACACAGTGCTACCAAAATTAATCACCTCAAACATATGAATAAACGCTTCATTTAAAAACATGGAACATCAATAAATATACTTAGTATGTATCTTCATAAGTTTATCATCTGAAGGATGAAAACCAGGAGTTAGAGCAATCATATAAAGTAGGTATTGTAACAGTCATAGAACACTCAGCACTTTACAGATCAGACCCAAATCCATTCCTGCTTCTGCCAGAAGTCAAAATCCAAACACAGAACTATGGTAAACCATGCACTAGTATTTGGAACTTAAGTTCAATATTCAGCTATATCAGACTGAATATTTGATTTGCTAACTCAAAAGCTAGTGTTCACATTGCAGAAATATGATTTCCCTATTGATTATTTTTGTAAAGAAGAAACACTAATTTAGAGGAAATCTGAATAAGCTCTTTTCTGGCAACATGAAATGGAATGAGGCTAAGTAGGATCCTCCAGAAATGTGTATTCTAGAATGACATATCAAACCAAAACAATCCACTGAACTAGTATGCAAGAATAATCTCTTATATCGTGAATATCGGGAAGAAAATATCCACCAAGTAACCGCTGAATACAGCTAGAGAATCTTTTTTCTGTCATTTCTTCCAACAACACAATTAGGTAACTCAAATCTTACTTAGCAAGGTGAAAAAAAAAATAAAGACATCAGCAACAAAACCATCACGAGTTGGAATGAGTTTTATGTGAAAGGCAATAAAACTGTTTTCATCAATCACCAAAACCACTTTCACCAAAAATGAAAATTCTACTGTCATACAATCCATGTAATTATTCATAGCTTAGTCAAACTGAAAAGAATTAAAAATACCAAAAGTGCTCTTACAAAACACACATTTGTCATCCAAGATTAAAAAACCTCTTGTAACAAGTTTGTTCTTTGCACATTTACAAAGTCTATGTGATGGAAACTAGCACTTCTTGAGAACTTCGCAATACATAGACAATACCATTTCATTTTATGCTCAGAGTATTTACATGGCCTACGCCAGTGTGCACTGCTACAGACCTTGTTTATTAGCATTTAAACTACTGCAGCCGTACCTCCTTCCACTGATTGCATAACCAGGCATCACAAAACCGTTCTCTTTGCACACGGCGTTTCAGGCGCTGTCTCTCAGTTGCAATGGTGAATTAAGACCTAGCCTCAGATGACAGAGAACTCCCAGGACGCTTGAGGACTGAGTCATGTCTTACAATACATTTTGGAGTTACCACCTTGTGGAGGAGCCTGAGCAGGCGCTCCAGGGGGTTTGGTGCCTGGAGCACCACGGGGAGCTCCCCCCGTGCCACCTTCCCTGCCCCAGCCCTGCGGGGTGAGCCCCTCACACCCACTCCTGGAGTCTCTTTGGCAAATTTGTTCATTTCATAAGTACAAGCTGAAAGGATGGTAAAGCACCTCCCCACACCCACTCCGCTAGAGCGGTGTGTAAGACTGAGGGTATAACTATCCCTGTAGCATTATACCGAAGTTGCTGTATATTTAGAGATTTCAGATGTGAAACTATCTAGGGTATCATGCATAAATACAAACCTGTGTATGACACATCGTATAAAGATCAAGCCTTATGCTATGTTGTTTCTACTAGTGAAACTGGTATTTTTCATAACTCCATTGCACTTGTATCAGTAGAGTTCCAATGATCCTTTGCTCCTTTCTGGCACAGAGATGTCCCTTGTATAATAGATATTCACAAAAGCAGAATGGAAATGCAAATATCCTCAGGCCAGACCTCAAAACCAGCCTTTTCCTTGTTTCTTTATATGGAATTTTACCTTTTACTTTTTTTTTTTTTTTTTTTCTCCAATTGAATGGGAGAACCTAAGTAAGCACATTAGGAAGATGTAGTGGCAGACAGTAAAAGTCTGTCATAGGGCCAGACATTGGTACAGGAATCATTAAAAGAATCACATCAATAAAGTTCACTTTAAATGGACAGTAACTACATTAGTCTGCTGTCTGAGGTTTCACAATCCCCCAGCAGCATCCAGTCCTGTTTTGTATCAACTTCGCTTTACCAAAACAACTTTTTACATTTGTATAACTTACGAGTTCTCCCAAAATACAGGTGTGCTCATGCACACACCCTATATATATACACATACACACACACACAGAGAAGTGGAAAGACAGACGCTAAATGGAGTAATCACATCATCCTAATTTTACACAAGAACTCTCAGGAATTTAGGCTTTTAAGTTAAATATCTGTCAACAAGGCATCCAGAGCACAACACTAGGTAAGTTCAGACTCACCAGTGGTGCATAGATCATCTAGCAGTTTTATCTTCACAATTATAATATTTTGATTCTTGAGAATACTTTTTGGAATACTCTTAGTGTATGTATCCACATACAGGATACAGGGGGGAGGGCTAGGGCAAGAGGGATTGGATCTAGGTTGTTATAAATTAAATTCGGGAACTTCCTGACACATGTAATGTACCTAAAGATTCAAAATTCAAAGTCCATCTCCCATAGCAGTTTATTTTTTCTTTAAATATAACACATTTGTTTCCCATACTCAGTTCTGCAGGGGCATTATGAAAACAAATCTACTATTTCCTAACAAACACGCAAGTGAGATGCAATCACAGTGATCTGTGCTGATAACCTGTGTAATACAGTCTATGGTCTGTAACACCAGAGGCTCCAGTCACTCAGTAACAAAACCAGCTGATGAAATGGAAACATGTTAGGCCTCTGACAGTCTCACTCTACAGTGGTAAACTGCACAGCCAATTATATTTCCATTGTCTGCTTATATTTATTGTAGATGTAAACACACATTACCCAATGTTACTATCAACAATCATTTATGTTTCACTAGACCTCCTTTTAAGGGCAAATTGAAAGTTCAGGAAATTTTTTTAAAACTCTTTAGTTCAGGTTAATCCCTTGTCTAGTCCTTGCTATAAATCAAAGAATTTACTAAGTGTTGCACTGGAAGCAAAGAGTTACGTAAACAGCTCGAAAAGCAGAAACTAAGGTAACTGCATGTGGATTGATTTAAAACTAGGAAACCTGCCACCTACAATTCAAAGGAGAAACGGTCACTGTTTTTTATACAGTTATAGTAATCCTCGAAATCCTGGAAGGCATTTATTTCCTTACTAAACTTTCTCTTTGTAGAAAGCATTTTCACTAAATGGTAAACTGCATTTTTCCGGCAGAAACAAGAACTGGAAATTCATCAAATCAGACAAAGGAATTGATTCCTCACTAACTCAAACCTATTCTGGACTTGGATCTCTGCTGATGAACATGCAGCTTGCAATAATTCAGTCTGCAGACCTCCATGGCCCAAGCCCAGGGCAAATTTTCTAAAGCAGGCTTATCTATGCAAAGGACACAGGATTCCAGCTTTTCCAAGTACAGATAGGAATGAGCCAAAATATGGATCCTAGAACCTAAACTACCCAGAAGATAATTTGGCTAAGATTTGTTAGTTCTAACTATTGTTACCAGTCATCCATCCTACCATGCTCAGTAGCCACCTTACACAAATCATAATAAAACAAGACTATGCTGAATGAAGGATAATCTCTAAAAATCTCTTTGTATAAAAAGTGTCAGACAATTTAACATCATTGAACTAATTCTAAAACATCAATAGCTTGTGGCCTGCAACATGACTAGATCAAGTCTCTTAAATCTCTCCACCCTCCAAGACTGGTACCTGCTTTGAAGATGCTTTTCTTCAACCACACTTTCTTCAAAATTGGCCCCCATTGATGGTGATCACAGGTTTTGAAAATGCAAACAATGATCATACTACTATCATGGAACACCACATTATTTTTTGTATAAGCTAGAAAGAAATTCTATAAATTGATACTAATGGTGTTCGTGACCTGAAAGTAACTATTTCTGACAAAACGAGTGTATTTATTGTGGGAAAGGCACAATTAAGTTCTTTCAGATTGTTCTTTCACGCATAAGATGGTGCCAGCACTTCAAAGCAAAACTTCACAAAACAAATTACTACATTCAGATAAACGTGATTTGGCTTGTGAATTGTTTTAATATCCTGTGTAATTTATAAAAAAAAAACCACAACAACTTCTTTCAGGGCCTGACACTTCTTTCCAACAAATTAATACAAAGTCTCTCACTAACTTTAGAGACTGCTATTCAGAGCCCAAGAATGGACAAGATTGCAAAAAAAAAAAAAAGTAAGGTATTAACACATAAACCTGTGGAGCACAGTTACTCCATTATGCACTCTAGTATGAGCTGTGCTATTTGCACAGGAATAAGAATAAAAGTCACTATGTACATCAAGTTCTACTGTCCTAATAACATACATTTTTATGGATCTCTCTTTTTTTTGTATTGGATACATCAAGAAGGCTGTTTCCAAAACAAGAGTTCAACATTTAGGTAGGATAAGCAGAGACTTTGTCTCTCCTTCAGGAAATGAGGGAGGAGAAAAAAGGAGCAGGACCTTTGGAAACCTTTGAAGACAAAAAGCATAAAACTTGTAGATGCTAATCATAGTGGAGCACAGGAGGAAGACGACAAGTATTTCTGAACAAAAGGGACTCAATAAAATGACAATACCATATTTGTCCTTATAAATACGTACAAATATTAACATTCTCTTTGGAAAACAGAACATGGAAAGCCACAAACAAGATTATTGTGTTTCATCTTACATGTGAATAAAACTCTCAGGTAGTTTTTCCACTTCAATTCTTTAAATAAAATCCTAGGATGTTACTAGAAAGTCCAATTGGGATATCACTGTTAAAGAGTTTAAAGGAATCCAGACTTTTTGCACTTTTAACTAGGAATTTATAAGGAGTTGCTCATGTTGTTTTCACTTAGAACACAGCATCTATTTTACTGTCACATATGAAGGAAATGCTTTCACAGAGAAACTTTTGAAGCTCAAGTTCTTCATGGTAAGTTCCACATGGGTAAGTATTATCCTACATAGGTGATTTAAATAATCCTTTACCTAGTAGGATTTCCAGGAAAAATTACATTGAACCACTTCTGCTACCTAAGTTACTTAATACATTTTGACATTAATTTTATATATTTCTAAGAGGGATTAAAGAGTATTTCCTTGAATGGCACAGTTTTAGGTACTTGCTATTTTTATATACAGTATATATATATTTGTTTATAAATAACTGTGTAACCAGAAGATTGCACTCAGAAAATTACAATATGATGTTTCAACGTATTTGCAGCATGAAGTCTAACTGGACGGAGTGCTCTAGCTTTCCATGCAGCAGTACATAGCAGATGCTTCTGATTTCTCTTTTTCTTTTTGCTTTTAAGAATGTGTTCACACAACCATTCTTCGAATTCCACACTCACAGCAAAATTTCGCCCATTCCACTGGATACCTTGTTCCACATTCATGGCAGAACTTGGATAAATGTACAGCTGAATTTCCTTCACTGCTTTTTGAACTTCCTCCATTGATTGGGTGGTCTCCACTGTCATATCCCATTTTACCATCAGACCTGGAAATCCCCAGATAAAGAACATTCTCTGTAATTCAGCTCAGCATAACTTGATGCAAAATTATTCTAATCCTTGAAGTGAATGACTGCTATTGTTACTGTAATTTTCATCCTTACACCTCCTATTTATTTACTTATTATATACCTTATATCTCTACCCAGACTTCCCTACTTATCTCCAGATATCCCTCTTCCCTTCAAGAAAGCAAAAAAATGCCAAAATTTTAGGAGAAGCATCAAATATTTGATTCACTAGTTAGATTAACTGGAGTGTTTGAAAACATAAAACTTAGCTTGTTAAAGCAAGAAAGACTAAAACAGCAATACAATTTTTATCCTACCCTTTTAAAGGGCAGACACCAGAAAATTTGTGTGCTTGGCATGCAAATTTCATGCAATATCAACTGAACCACTCGCTTTCCATTTGGAAGACCATTTCCTCATTTTTTCAACAGCTCCTGAGAGGTTTTTGATATTTCTAAGAGCCTTTTGTGCACATCTGAGACAGCTGATGACAAAGGTGTTCCATTAGATGCTAAATATGCAAAATATATTAAGTATCTTAAACACGCCAAATAAGATTGATCGTGAATTATCTATTAACTGCAGAGAACAATATTTTCCTCAATTTCTTTAGTAATAAGTACTCTCCTTTAATAAAAATTTTATTGCTGATAAAATACACAAAGTTAAACGCTACCTTGAGTAACTGTCTGAATTGCTAGTTTTTCTTTTGTTTGTTAGAGCACCTGTGCTCATGGCTCTTGCCACACTAGGAGGGGTTGATGTCCGTGTTTTTGTTGTGCCTCTAAAACAGAATAAACACCTGATGAATTACATACACACAAAAATAACATGCATTTACAAAAGATACAAAAAAATAGTTCGTCAATCGACACATCAATTAATTGTACGAAAAATATCACTTAACTCCTACCCAGAGCAGACAGAAAAGCTTTGCCATGAGTTTGCATTTGGACTATGACTTCAGTCTTGCAATGACAAGCTAAACAGAACAGCAAGTCCCTTCCTGTTCATGTGTTTCACTTGCTGTCACACCAAAATACAGGTAGATTCTGCACTACTGGTTATTTAGTATGTTCTAATGTCTACTTTGATAGACTATAAGTCACTTCTTAGGACTAGCAGAACTTTCAGAGAAACAGAGAGCAGCTGACTGCAGCTCTTAGTAGTTAAAAAAATGTAGAAAGGATACCATATTCTCAATACTGTGTAACAAATATGAAGTGAGCCACAAGACTTTTTTTTTTTTCTTCATAGCCATAGACTTCATCTAGGATGCATAGTTCTCAGATAATCCTGTAGATCCTCTTTCTTCAAAGCATAAATTTTGTATTGGCAAATATAAATAGAAGGAGTAACAAGAATCCATCCAGCTGAGCATTAGGGCCTCATTTTTTTCTAGTCTGTAACTGTGTTCTTAAAGTTGGCTTTCGCTGTTTGAGCACAAAGCTGTGAAAGCTGCTTTCCTCAAGACTCATGGGTTTTACAAGAAGCCAGTATGCAATGCATAGCACATCCTAAACATACAGAACACCTCACTGCTTGCTTTGGTAAGTAGAGAAATATCAGATGCCCCTGAAAAATCTGAGTAGTACTAAGAAAAAGAGTTAGGAAGGGGCATCCTTTTGTCATCAGTGAACAAGGACAGAATTTTTTGTCATTGCTCAAAACAACTACCATTCACTGGGACTTCTTTGGCAAGATTGCAGTGACTATGACATCTTGTATATGACCCACCAAGTTTTTCTGTTCTCATTTTTGAAGATCAGTGCATAAATGGGACTGGCTCATGGACATTATAAAAAAAAAAAATCAAACCAAAACACTGAAACAAGACTTCATTTAAATAATTAGTCACCAAGAGCACAATCAGGAAAAGTTCAAAAGTGATTTATTTTTTTTCTTCCCTTCAAATGAACCTAACTGCTCTTTTCAGAATTATAAACAATTTGGTCTTGGTCTGGTTTTCAAAGTATATATAAAGAAATGCATTTATTTCCACTAACTTCAAATGCAACACTGACACAACTGAGGAACAATGTAACGACATCCACATTTTAAACACGTTGCATAAAATATTCCTTCAGGTTATGAGTGTTGGCCAAAAATGACTTTCCAGCTCCTTCCATCACTTAAACACTTCAGTGGAAAAGGGATCAAATTATGAAGCACAAAAGTGGAAGTCAGGAACTAAATTTAATATTAAATCAAGTGTGGTCTATCTTGATTTCAGTAAAGCATTTGACACAGTCTCTCACAGCATCCTTGCTGCTAAATTGAGGAAGTCTGGACTGGATGATTGGGTAGTGAGGTGGACTGCGAACTGGCTGAAGGAAAGAAGCCAGAGAGTCATGGTCAATGGGACGGAGTCTGGTTGGAGGCCTGTATCTAGTGGAGTCCCTCAAGAGTCAGTACTGGGGCCAGTGCTATTCAATATATTCATCAGCGACTTGGATGAGGGAATTGAGTGTACTGTCAGCAAGTTTGCTGATGACACCAAGCTGGGAGGAGTGGCTGACACGCCAGAGGGCTGTGCTGCCATCCAGCGAGATCTGGATAGGCTAGAGAGCTGGGCGGGGAAAAATTTAATGAAATATAACAAGGGAAAATGTAGAGTCTTACATCTGGGCAGGAACAACCCCAGGTTCCAGTACAGGTTGGGGAATGACCTATCAGAGAGCAGTGTAGGGGAAAGGGACCTGGGGGTCCTGGTAGACAGCAGGATGACCATGAGCCAGCACTGTGTCCTTGCGGCCAAGAAGGCCAATGGCATCCTGGGGTGTATTAGAAGTGGGGTGGTTAGTAGGTTGAGAGAGAGGTTCTCCTCCCCCTCTACTCTGCCCTGGTGAGACTGCATCTGGAATATTGTGTCCGGTTCTGGGCCCCTCAGTTCAAGAAGGATAGGGAACTGCTGGAGAGAGTCCAGCGCAGGGCAACGAAGATGATTAAGGGAGTGGAGCATCTCCTGTATGAGGAAAGGCTGAGGGAGCTGGGTCTCTTTAGCTTGGAGGAGACTGAGTGGCAACCTCATTAATGTTTATAAATACATAAAGGGTGAGTGTCAGGAGGATGGAGCCAGGCTCTTCTCGGTGTCAACCAATGATAAGACAAGGGGCAATGGGTATAAACTGGAACACAGGAGGTTCCATTTAAATTTGAAAAGAAACTTCTTCTCGGTGAGGGTGACAGACACTGGAACAGGCTGCCCAGGGAGGTTGTGGATTCTCCTTCTCTGGAGACATTCAAAACCCACCTGGACACCTTCCTGTGTAACCTCATCTAGGTGCTCCTCCTCCAGCAGGGGGATTGGACTGGATGATCTTTCGAGGTCCCTTCCAATCCCTAACATTCTGTGACTGTGTGAAATCATATCTAACTAAAGTATTCAAGTTTAACGCGAATGACTTCTACATGCAACAGGTAGAGTGGAACCACCAAAGATTCTGGCTCACTGACCAGAACATCAGCCGGTATTTAGCAAGGAGAGTCTAAAGATGGTTTTATTAATTAAAGAAAAAAAAAAGTAGTAAGTTCTATCAGAATTGAAGCCTATTAAAAGTTATTTTAGTCTTTCAGAAGTTACAGAGGGCCAGGATAAAAGTTCGAAGTGTAACCTAAATTACATTGCTACAAGTATGCACAACAGTACAGATGCTAAATACTCTGTGTTGTTTCCCTTATCTCATTTTACATGGAAGAGAAACCTTTCTTTATAATTGAGTAAAATTCACTAGATCTCAATAGTAGAAAGAACATACTCAACTGTTACTTGTTATGAAAGCACATAAAGAAAAATTCAGCTTTAGACACAGAAATGGTATTGATCATCATGGATCAGGGATGATCAGACAATGCAGCAAAGAATGATTGTGCTTCAAATTCCTGTTCAGACGTTAAAAAATTTTCAAAAGTATTACTGACTCAATTGTCTCTGGATTTTCAACTTGGGACCAACATATTACTTTTTCAAAACTAACAGCATTAATTTCTTAAAGTGAAGTCTCTTCAAGGTGTACATTGAATCAGTATTTTTTTTTAACATAATGCTAGGAATCCTAGATATTTGAAAGAAATTAATATGAAAAATTGTCCACTATTCTTTCCTGTATTTCAACTGTTCTGTTCTCTAGAATATGTATAATATACCCTCATCCCACTAGGTAGTCTGAAAATTCACTTGATACTCTAATACTAGGTGTATAGTAGAGAAGTTTCCCAGAAAACAGTGTCCTAAAAACATGATTTGTAAGAGGAGGGAGAGGAAGGCAGAATATTGAAAAGCCACACTGAAAGTGCACTGTCCACACTGTCTACTGAGGGATGTAGAGTCCCATGAACAGATAAAACATAATTCAAAGGTTTAATGGGACATCTTAATTCTGAAATGCTTAAACATAGTATTTTGCATCATTTCTATATATTTTATTTTCCGAATTCATTTTCTAAATTTACAGAAAATACCCCAAATCTATTTTCAGACTAGAAACTTTAATATGAGTCTTATCATTAACTGCAATGATTTCTGCCATTTTGATGAGTAAATCAACAGAAGTAGCAGGCTGCCACTGTCTACAACTTCATTCATCCCAGATCTAGACACATAATTAGCATCAGGTTTCGTGATGAGAAACCTTGAAATTGCATCCTTAAGTTGCAATCTGATCTCTAGATACAGATGTCTTCCAACAAACTCAGACATTCCTGATTATCTCCGTTTTTGTCACCACAGCTTTGTCTCTTCCAATCTGCCCAGCCTCCGCCACTTCTATCTACTTGTCCAGTTCTGTTGTTTTATCTGTTTGGTTGGATTTTTTGTTATGTTTTTGCAAAGGTATCTAAATCCCTATTCTAAGTTGTATCACATGAAGAATTCATGGAGCCTGATGGCAGATGAGGCTGTGTACCCAAGCCACCTTGAACTCTTAAAATCTGGACATACCTTTAAAGATGTTTATTATCCATTCTCCGCTTCAAAAGAAAGAAGGGGACCTCCCTTCCTAACGCAGCTCATGTTGTATGTCTAGTTGAATTACCACTGCTTGCAAAATTAAAAACTGAATGAAATTTGTAAAAGCAGCTTGCCTTTTTTTTATTTATGGATTCACAATGTGGCTGGATTTTGCTATGAAATACTGAAATATCAAGCTTGCTTCCTACACAGGGCGTTTTCAGATATTCTTGACAGCTATCACTGTCACCAACAACAGCTCATAGTTCTGTGCAAAATCATAAATAAGTTCCTTATGACTAACAGCATGCATGCCAAAGTCCAAAATCCTTTGCTGTGAACTGTAACCATCCACGCTACTGCACTGAATTTAACAATGGCTAGTAGCTATTCACATCTGTCCAGTGCTGTCGGCATGTAACATATTGAACAACCTCCTGCAAAGAAGGCAGATTTATTCAAATGTCCACCGGGTTTGCAAATTAAGAACAATAATGATGTTATGAAGAGCAGAATAAGTGTCTATACTCTTAAGTTCTGTCAAGAAGAAAAATCAAATCACTGCTCTAGAGATAGGGGCTATTGTAAGCAAGTTTAGTAACTTACAAAGACAAATTTTCAACAGCTTAGTAACGCATTATAAAATGAAAAATTGACCTAATTTTTGACAGTTCACAGGATTTATAGCTCTAACCAAGAATATAAAGGAACAACAGCAACATTTCTGTTTGTCTAAGAAGAGCTTCCCCCCGTTCCCCTTCATTCTTTTTGCTTCTTCAAATAGAAACCTAAGTTCAAATATTCTGGCCCTGTCTCAAAGGTACTTCAGTTTTGGTTACAACACTAAAACAACATTAAGAGATTTAGACACTTTTCTACTATTTAAAGCATTACATTCCATGTATGTGACACATAATTCATTACTAATTTCTCTTTTGCAGTATTCTTTAAGGTATTGTTTACAAAGGATCAGCCCATTTGAATTTGGCATCTTCCAAATTATATCAAAGGCTTAAAAACAATATAGTATCTGTTCCCTTTTTAAAAGATTGGAATAGCCTTTCTTCTCAATTTAGATCTTAAACTTAGTGAACATTCAGAAGTCCTTCTATGAGATAAGTTGGACTTAATGCAAGAGTTTACCTCTCCTCACAAAGCCTGTCTTATACTCTTGGACCACCCGGGCTATCTTAAAGAAGTAATAGATAGATAACTATTTGACTTTAAGAGAACGAAATGTCATAAAACATTTGCCTGTAAGGCAGATATTTGTGCAGCTATCAGGCTTAAATGCTTACTTCAGCTTTATAGCATGCAAATTCAGTTTTATCTCAGGTTATAGAAGTTCATTGCTCAGTCTATTATCAGTCAGTGACAGAAGAAATCAAGTCTGAGAAAAGTCTGCACCTTTTCTGTCCTCCTATGAAGTTGTTTACCTAGTATGAAACAGATACTTATACTAATTACATTATACACTTTGAAGACATACTGGGCAGTAGATGTCTGTCAAGGTCACGCTTTTACTATTCCAATGCTTTAGAGTAACATTTCTGCAAAAAAAGATAAACCAAGCCGATTTGTAATACTTACTTCTTAATAGGCAACAACTCATTTGGTCTTTTGATGGTACTGCCTGTTTTTGTGTCAGTATCATAAAACCTTTGCACATCTCTTCCAGTTCGCAGTGGTGGGCCTAACTTGTCCATCTTACTACTAAAATATATAAAGGGGTACTCATAAGGAGATTGCTAGATTGCTATTTAAGTTATTGCAAAAAAAAAAAATTAAATACTTATATTCTCAAATAACAACCATTAACTTAAAAAAATGTGCAAATTAGACTTCAATAGTCCAGGAAACAAAACAGTTCTTTAAAGAAGAGAGGATTTCATAGTCTTATATTTGGATTAGGTTTCCAGTTGTTTGGGTTTTTTTTAAAATTCTTTTTTAAACAAAACAAAAAGCTAATGCCAGTTATCCTCATGATCTGCTCAGAGTTGCATTTGGCTTTTTTCTTTTAGGAATAGCTTCCATAAGGTTAAGCTTATCACAACTAGAAAAGGGGGCTCATAATTACAAGTCGTTTTCTAATATCTTAATAAAGTTACTATAACAGAGATGCAAATATGAGCCCCCTTAACTTTAGAACTAGCAAGAGGAAATTTTTTCCCTTTTAACTTCTGTTTGTTTGTAAAGGCTGAACATTGTGCCCAAAGAGAATAACATGCCTTCCATTCTCTTTTCTTTTATGGAGATGAGAAAAGAACAGAGGAAAGCCTGAAAGAAAAACAACTTTGTTTTCATATTAAAAAGCCCCTCTCAGATAGAACTATACATACAGGCAATAATTCAATATTTTTTTACCATTATGGATAACATTTACAAACAAAAAAGAATAAACTACAAATAAAATTTTAAAAACATTAATTAAATAAAAAAACATCAAAATAAAACAAACCACCATCCCTCCCACACATCATCATAAGAATAACTTTAGCTTTTGAGAAACTACAACTTACATTAGAAAAATTAGGTCTTCAAGAAAAGTTCTGTATTTTTATAATCTAAAACTATACCGTAAAACCTGCAAAAAAGCCCATTATATCTCCAGTCCTACATTAAGAATGTAACAGAAATTTCTTCTTATTCTCAAAAAAGCCTAGTAAGTTAAGCCTTAACTGGGTAATGATGACACAGTATTCTTATTGATGTTTCTGAAATTAAAAACTATAAAGAAACAAACCAAGCAAGATTGATTGAAATGGCTGGGTAAGCGAAGCTTAGCTTTTCTGTAAGTTATGACATCCCTATGTCATAAGGTAAAACAAACAAGCAAAACCAACAAAACACACCCTCACACAGAGAGAAATAATTTCTTAAAACTACTGTGCAGTTTTCTGATTCCTGTCATATAGCCTTAATAAACTACAATGCAAGAAAAATTACTAAACAGCTAATTGCTGTCAAGGAAAAGTGTTATTTTAAATATAGCTTTTAATACATCAAAAAAAAGGGCTCTTGTATATCTCCAACACTCGTATCATACAAATTTTCATACTCCTTCTCCAATAAATCCATATTAAAAGGCACAGAACCCATATGTTTGCAACATAATTTGTTTTTTGGGAAGCTTCTGGTGTGAACCTTGCAATCCACATTACAGCTGTGAAGCATCAAAGGAAATCTCTCCATAAGGAAGAAAAATTCAACAATACTAAGCGATATTCATTCATTATAAAGTCAGCAGGGAACACAGAGATTTTAGTCTTGACAACTTAGTCCCAAATAATGCAGGGTGTAATATATGTTCCCCTAGAGCTGTTCTTCCCACTCCACCTCCCAAACAGATGTTATAATTCAAACTAATTAACTCAGGAAATGCTTAATCAACTCTGGTTTGACCAAATACATACTCTTTAAATATTTCCCAAGGACTGCGAGGTAAGACTGATGTCTTTCATGCTGCAAGCCATATACTACAACCTATCATGATTTTCTTATCTCTTTTCTAAACCTTTAACAATTTGTCAACATAATCTGTGAACTCCAGGCACCTGCAGCATAGAATACAGATGACAATAACCTAGAAACAGTCACAATACTGCCAAATAAAGAACTACAGTATTCCTCCACACTTAAATACAAATAAACAAGTAAACAAAAAAACCCACACACAAACAAAACACAAAACCAAAACCCAAAGCTGACAGCACTTTCATGTACTAATGAAAAAAGCACAATCATAAGAATCTTCTGAAATGAAAAGACCACCAAGACAACTTATTTACCTTGATTTCATTCAACAAAGCTATGTAAGTTACAGTCTTAATGAAAGAAACAAGCCATTTAAAAAATATAAAGTCTTTAAAGCCTACACATACTTTATGGCAAATATATAAGTGTAACCTAAAATTTACTGATACTGGTTAGATGTGCAATTCACATTTCACTTCAGCTGTAAGACAGTATTGGATGTGTCACTAACAGACATGACTCCCTGAAGGCATAACTTTGATCAGCTTAACATTAAATAGTATGTTTTATCCCCAGAATAAAATAAAAATGACAAAGTAATTTCTAAGGGTTCATTTTCCATACTGAAAACCACATAATTATCCAAGTCCCTGTAAACAAAAAACCAACCAAACAAAACAAACCACCAGCAAACAAAAAACAACCACCATACTGTTCATGAATGAGACGTACATAGACAATTTGTACATGCAGAAGATCTCTGGCTGGCCACAAACAGCAGTGTCAAGTTCTGCTATGCAAAACAGTTTGCATGCAAGGGTGGAGTTTGCCCATTTGTGTAGCCTTAGGATAGGAAGAACCCACCCCTTTTTTCTCCTGAAGATCTGATTACTTCTGACAGCATACTAGAACTGCCCTACCCCTCAAGAAATGTAAGATAGTGCTGTACTCTTATGAAATATGTATCAAACTTAGGATCTTAACATGATTCACTATCAAAATACAAGACTAACTACAATCTCTGCAGAATTAGTTTTGCTTTTCCCAATTCTTCAACATCAAAAAGATGAAATCCTATTTTCATGCAAGTGAATGAAGTTTTTCCTACTGACTACAGTACAGAGTCACACTCTACTCTTGCCCACTTGCTTCTCTAGAACTCAGAAATGATGCCCTTATGCTACACTTCCATTAATACTTATAACTGGCTGTGCTCTTACTCTGTCCAGGCAGAAGAAGAAAACTCTCACAGCAGAGCTCAGCTGACACATCTTGATCTACATGTACGATGTAAGCCTCACTAACATTGACCCAGCTTATGTCAATGATGCTGTTGTGTGCTCTCTCAGTAGTCCTTTACTTGGGGAGCAGAAAAGGAGAATTCAGATTAAAAAAGAAATAGTATAGCAAAAATGAATTAAAATAAGGGAGTTCATAAAATTTGTTTGCATTTCTGATCATACGAAATAAACATTTTTACTGCAATATTGAAGTTGCACTTCATATGAAATGAAGTTCTAGAATCTTCCCTTTACAGAACTGAACACCTTAGAGACCCAGTTCATTTGTAGCCTTCATGTTTAACACAAGCACATGAAACAGCTTCATGTGCCTCGCAGAATTTTCACGCAGCAGTTCAACAGTGCCACCTAAAGACCAAGAGGGAAACTGCACGCTTGTATATTTTAATCACTGGCTGTTACATTAGCCAGCAGATGGTGGTTTCTTGCCACTTTGCATATTTGTCACAGAGAACAGGTAGCATGATTCTACAGAAAGTAGCAGTGTCTGATTCAATTTCTTCCTTCCAATATCGATGTAATTCATCCTTGATATTGCACAATATAATTGTAATCCTACTATTAAGCCTCACTACCTTCTCTACCAAATCTGGAGTTAAAAAAATCTAGGCAAAAATATGTAAAAAAACCACAACCGACCAAACAAAAAACCACAGTTTGCCTTAGGGCAAACTGCAAGAGCTTGTTTCTTACAGCAAGAACTGGAACTTAACCTGGTCACAAAAGTGTGTATGCTCTTAAATATTTGCCAAGGCGGGGGGGGGGGGAAATCATGTGATCTCTTAGCATTCCATTTGAAAGACTGGCCTTTTAAAACAACACATGCGCAACACTGTGCTTGGTAAATCAGTTCACTAACAACTCAGAAGGAAGAACATGACATCATCAGCTCTGCCTGACTTCGGTACAACAGAATCCCAGATCTCATGCTATGGTTTGTCATTTTACTGGTTAAATTGTAAATGTAGCAAGAGAAATACCTCATTTCATCCTAATGAAGGGGTTTTTTATAAAACTTTTAAATCACTTTCATTTTATAAAATAATTCTAGCTGCAATTCACTATAGCCTAAACTATAAGACGTTTTAATGTTTAAAATCTTTGTTGTCACTACAATATTAACTATTCTCACTCCTTGACTTAGAATGTTGACTGTTAGTGTCTCAGTTCCTGCTCTGATGTAATTTTGTAAGTATTTCAATAGAACCCTAAGTATTTTCCCCTCATAACCCAATACTAAGGCTGAGATTTCTAAGGTCAAAATTGTCACAAGTGACCAATATGGGGCATTTAACATTTCCATGTTGTAACAGCTCCTACACCTCTTTGCTTCAACCCCACTCCTGACTAGCTTGGCCTCCGAAGTGAATGCAACATAGTCAAAAGCAAAAGAAAGAATTGCTCAGTCTCGGGTAGAATGCATAGGAAAGAGACACATTTAACAGACACTTGTGAGAAGACTGGTTAGTAATGGCCAGTAAGAAATCATAAGGATTGGTTGGCAAAGACAAGAAGAGAACACAAGCTTTTCAGAACAGAGAACTGAGAAGGACTGCAGGCAGAAACACATTCATACACTGGAAATCATGTAGGCAATTAAGTGATGTTGTAAGCCAAGCTAACATTCACAGCCTCTCAGCAGAGATCATTATCTGAGAGCTATGCCAACTAGAAGTCATCTATTTGCGGTTAATAGCATGTGTGAACAGAGAGAACCTGTGCAAACATCTCTCCACATATTAATTGCTGTTTGGCTTGGTCACGTCGCAATTCTTCCTCCAAGCTTCAGAAGAGGAAATGAAGGACTACAGAATACAAAGTAGTAAGTTCAACAAGCAACTGACCAGTAAAATTAAATATAGCTTCCTTGTTAGGAAGTGAAGATCAAATCTGTGCCCCCCCACAAATCAATACGGACTGCAATTAGAAACCCTATCAACAGGAAAGAGCCTTTCCCAGGCAGCTGGGATTCACCACTGGGGTCAGAAACATGCCTTCAAATTATCTCAGCTTTTTTTACTATGGTTTGCAGACCTACTTGTTTGCCACTCATCAGTAGGTGTCAATTCAACTTCTGAAAATGGAAAAATGGGATATAAACATCAGTAAGTAACAGAGGCTGGGATTTTATGACAGTCAAAGCATAGACGCCTATGAATAGTAGGGAAGCTGAACTGTAGACCAAAGACACTGGAGGGCGGAGGGGAGGGAAATACTAAAAAAAAAAAAAAAAAAAAAAAAAAAAAGAATTCTGACAACCTTACAGACTCTACCTCCAGTAAGTGTCTGAAACACTTATAGGAATGGGTAGAACAAGGAGGCATAGAACTGCATCCTTATGCTACATGGTGTTATGAGGGAGGTGTGACAGAGCTTGTGCATAACTTTTAAGACTTGAGATAAACTAAAAATCACTAGTTATGGGTAATTAATAAAGCTATTCATCCCCATTAGTTCTTTCAGAATGTCCCCTTCCTTCCTCAGAAGGTTAAGCTGTTGTTTTTCTCCACCTTATGCAACTTTCAACAATCTGATACACATTTTTATAGGAATAAGTCTTCCTCAATCACCCATGTTAAAACTGCAGTCACGTTGTTGTATTTTTTGCTTTTTCCCAGTGCTCCTTGGTGCTCCTCAGCCTTCTGTAAAGTTGTGCTTCTTTTCTTGAATCCTTTCCATGCATTTCTTCAAGACAGTGTGTACTGACTACCCCTCCCAGCGAAATATCACTAACAGCCTTGATCATGCCAGCACTTTCACTGAACTCCAGTAAACTACATCTACCACTTCTTATTGCTGTTGTAGAGTACTGGTTTCCATTGCCTTATTTGTGCTCATTCATTTCTTGCCTCTTGAGTATTCTAAGACAGGAAAGGGAAGAGGGAAAGTATCCAACCTTTTGCGCTAATAGAGAAGATCCTGTCAAAACTGGCTTGTGGTCTGTGGCAGAGATCTCTTTATTTAATTTCCACAAATTGAAAGAAATGATGCCTCATGTTTCCTCCTTTTTTAAATTTCTTCAATTTTACAAAGAAAAAAATTACAGCTCCAACCACTTCTGTGTATTCTATAACTTTTTCATCTACTTTATATCTGTTTTTATCACTTGCTCTCCTTTGCTGTTCTTTTAAGATTAGAAAATAAATCTTTGCCTACTTAAATGTTCCTTAAACATTAATTGTGTTTATAAAGAAAGGATAAATTCAAAAACACTGCACTTCTGAAGCTCTCAGGAAAAAAAAAATGCAAGTGAAACAGACCACAGAGACTTCTAGAACTAGCACAACTAAAACATGAAATAAAGCATAAGTGACAATACTAAATGGAAACTTACCCTGCTTGTGGGCTCACTGTTCCCAATGAGTTTTTGTGAGCTGGTGATAATGTCTGAATTTTGCTCCCACTGGATCCAGATGAAGACAGTGCTTTATTCGAAGAGGCACCTTGCAGTTGAAAGCAAGCATGGAAATAAAAGAAAATGTAAGATTTTGCTGCTGGAAAGATACAATTATTATTCACTTTTAAATTGTAAATTCAAAACAAGAGTTTTAGAAATACCAAGATATGAACAAGTTTCAAGATACTAGGAAAAAGCAAAGATGTTTCTGGAAAGATAGATATCCAGAAGATATCCAATTGAAACATAATGTTCTATTCTATTCCAATAAAAAACATTGGGTCTCAATTACTTTCCTCAAAAAGCAAAAGGAAAGAAGTCTCCAATGTCCAAGTATGTACAAACAGAACATGTTTGATATCTAATGATATCTGAAATCAGAATAGACCAGTGTTTACATAGTTATAACATACATGGCTTGACTATGTATTTTCACCAATTCATGATCATATTCAGCATACAAATTAGTTACACAACTAAGCAACAGAAAAAAGTCTGTCGAGAGAAGAGTATTAGATACAATTATGCAGTACTACACACCATGATTTTGCATGTTCAATTCAGAAGAAACCTAATTTGACCCAATATATAAAACAGAAAAGAATCCTATATGCTCAAGAGTCTTGTTGGATAGATGGCAATCTGTGCCCCTTCCAACTTTAAATGAATTTTTACAAACTACTATATCAATTTCAACAATAAAGTATATAGCCATTATATATTTAAGTTAAAAAAATAACAGGTCACAAAGACATTGATTAAAAAATTGTATTATGAAAAATAGACACCATCTTATCCACTTGTGTAACACTGAACTCCTATGAATTTTTTTTACTTCAACAGTTTAAATCACTGGGTAATGCTGTAGAAATCCTTCCAGCTATTAAAATTATACTGCTTTTACTACATAATTTGAGAACTGATATTTAGAAACGAAATGGAGAATTAATAACATTCATTTCATACCTACAACTGTTTTGCTAACACCACTTGGCTGTGGTAAGCGTGATGATGATGGTGGTGTTGATCCTACAGAAGGCATCTTCTTAACTGCAGCAGGTTTGTACTGTAACGAAATACAACCTAGAAATTTAAGCAATTAAATCAAACTATCTATATAACAAGACAGGTAGTTGTCTCAGGTACTATGAGAAAACAACTGTGATTACCTACTTAGGTAAACTGTTTCTGGTACAGGATCATGCAAATGGTTTCTGCTAGTCTGCTTTCTTATACATACGGATGATACTAGGAGGACAGATTATTTAACTTTGCTCAGTGGTTTTTTTCACTTAACTGTATAATTTTGTTTATTTTCCCCTTCTCTACAGCTTTTCTCATCGTTTTCCATAGCTGTCTCACAGGATTAACATTATGACCTCATTACCAGTTAATTTTAAAAAGAATATTCAAGGACAGGATCATTTTTGTCTTTCAGATCCTCTCACCTGTGTGCTCTGAATCAGTCCCAGCACTGATTTGGAATATAGTGCAAGAACCACTAAGTAACTGCTTCTGTCTATTTGACTCTTCACAGCTTCCAGAAAAAAGAGCATTACGACTAAATGAAAAAACACATATGCTTTAATCCTTCATTTGTTTTCGTCATAGCTACTGTACCTCTTACCTCTTAATAGGCCTGAATTCCTCTAAGCCTGTAATTAGCCAAAATATTCCTGACAGCTGTTCTGTAGTTATCTACCTTTGTTTGTCCACTTAAGCAACAGTCTTGAATCAGATTCAGAACACTTGCACAAAAGACGTTCAACTTTCTTTAAAAACACTGCATCTCTACTTCCTGCTGCTACTCCTATGTGCCATTTTCACAAATCTCTGAATTACACTTATGACTGATTTTGGCTTTGCATCTGCTGCCATCTGATTTATGGATCTCTGCAACTCATAAGAAAGCAAAAGCCTCTTCCATGCTTGTTGTCTAATTTTAGTTTAGCACAAGTAATAAAAGTACAGAACAAAATAGCTAATTCCATTTAAGAGCAACATACTATTTAACAAGCTTGATTTGCAAGTTACAAGAAAAATATTGTAGTTCACCTGTGTTCGAGTAGGAAGCTTCCCTTTGGTATCAGCTGCCAATTTTCCCTTATTAGTAATACGTGCTGCTTGTTCCTTACAGAAATTGATGTGTCTGTCAGCTGCATTTTCATTAAACCTCCTCTGACAATATGGACACTGAATGTAATCTTAAAAACATAAAAATCTAACATTAATGACATGCTTTAAAAAATAAAGTGTTTTAAAGTCCTCTAAGATCAACCTCACCCCCAGAGAAAAGGCCTCTTAAATCTAAAAACAAAATACAGATTACTGGGGAACAGAATATTGTCCACATGTAGCACAAAAGATGTTTCTTGTTTGATGGATAAGAATAAGAAGAGAAAAAGGAAAGAAAGTTGAGGAAGAAAAAAAAACTAAGAAAAATCAGAAACACTTTGAGAGATGCTGTTCAGCAGAGAAGGTCGCCAAAGAGGTATATGGACATAGCAGGGATATCAGCTGGAAGGAAGTTGAGAACAGAAGAGGCTGAAAAAAAAAAAAAAAAAAAAAATTCTAAAACATACTTCAGTTTGTTCAGGATATGAAAAAGCATTAAAACATTTCCCATACAAATAGCAAAAGACAACAAAATCTGTTTCCTCTGGCAATTTGAAAGAAATGAGAAATACTAACTACAATACTGGAAACAATCATTAAAAAAAAAAAAAATCTGGAATTTAACAAAAAAAGAATCACAGGAAATCCAGCCAAAAATAGGAGATATCTATAGAGACATGCAAAACAGGGTAATTGATGGCTGTATGATTTTTCAAGATTAATTTAGTCACATTACAAACAGTACTACTTGCGGGAAATATTATTACTAACACTGGGGGGAAAAAAAACCAAAAAAATCCCAAAAAACAGAGAGGCTATGTAAATGTTTAAAACACTAAAAGATCCCTCATCTGCATGCTGGAAATATACTCCTTAAAATACACTGCCCTTGGAAAGTAAAATGTTTGGACTGCAATTTCAGATAGACATCTTAGTGTCTAGAGATATCGATGTTGAATTCCCCAGATTACAGCATTCAAAACCATGCAAACATCGACTTCAGAAGAGCTGGAGACTGGCGAAGTAGGTTAAATTAGTATGATCCTACATGGTTTTAGACATATATTGAAGAAACCAATGAGAGATTCAACAGTCACTGCCTCCAAGATTACAGTTAAATACTATACAATTTAAAATAAGATTTGTATTACATGTTACTACTCCAAATGCAGCAGATCTGGCTTAAGGAGTTATCCCTTTAAATTAACAAACTGTTTTGAGGAAGTCAGATGATGTAGTGGCCACCAAGCCATGAACTGTGACCCAAGAAGTGTGAGCAAAGGACACAGGAAGAACACAGAAATCCTTCCGAGAAGGGACAGCCTGGGAATCTCATGTGATAACAACAAATTTTTATTTATTTATTTTATATAAACTCCACCACTGTCAGAATACTCGAACACAAACTATACCTTAAGAGACAGACTTAAAAGAACCATAATATCTATATGGTCAAACCAAGACAGGCCCAAAGTTTTATTGAAAAAAATAAAAATAAACTAAGCTAAACAGATCAATAAAGCAGCTACAGAAACCCCTAGATAATAAGACAAGACATTACTAGCTGGGGCACAGCTCAGTTCCCACAGAAGACTTTGAAAGCCCCCTAAAATAAATGGATCAGACTGTAGAGGATTAGTGTATACTCTTAAGAAGCAGGGATTGTATCTTCATTCTTTTGTAAAATGCTTAGCACCAGCCAGCCACCTGGCCATCTGGAAGTACTGTTTGTACTCTCCAGAAGAGCTGTTAAGATTCAGTGTAAGCTTTATAAAATACAAACTAACCAAAATAAGTGGGCAGCACATATATGCAGTCAAGTTCAATTCAAATGGGGTGCCTTAAGGTCCTTCTTAATACCAGGAGGCTAGTCAGCACTTCTAAGGAAAAGGTGCAACAAGAGATCATGGAATCCGCAATACTGCTTGCTTGCAAACGCAAAGCATGCAATTAAGTAGGAAATACTAATACAGAACTCTTTCCTTTAAAAGGAAAAAGACTAGCAGCTAGTTAGAGATAGGCACACCAAAATGGTTGAGCTCTTATGACAAGAGGAAGAAATATATTCCCCAAAGTACTATCACATCTAGTATCTATTATTATCTATTTTATTCTCACATCAGACTGCTTAAATGCTTTACCCGGCCACAGTTCTGAAGGCACCCAAGGACTGTCACTCCCATGTTAATACAAATCCCACACATCTCATCCAAAACACAAGTACCCCCACCACAAGAGGAAGGATCACATGCACACTAGAGCAGACACTACATACATTAAACTAAATGTGAACTCAGGAAGAAATGGGAGAGACTACATTTGAAGAACATACTCAACCTGCATTCCCACAATATGAACAGGCTGCGGGTGTCCAGTACTGGTAGCTAATTAAAAAGGTATCCCACCCTTTCTGAGCAGTTACACTGTTGTGGAAAGAAGCCAGGTGTTGAAACAATTCGTCCAGTCTATGGTTTATAACACAGTAATAACCTGCAAGCTGACCACAACCACCTTTGAATGAATTGAAAACAAAAGGAATGAGCTTTGAAAGCTGCTATGCAGGAAGCTAGTCAGCCAGACCCACAGACACAAACCAGCATCTGCATAGGGATAATCAGATAGTCATCTCGAAGAACTTGTGAATAATGTATTCCCACAAATTCCTTTCCAATTCAATTTTTCACAAATTAAGTTAAAAAAAAAATCCATAAAGAACTCGATTGTTTTACATACCAGGGTCATATGATGGTGGAGGTGGTGGCGGGAGTTTTCCACCGTCTTTAAGATTAAGTCCTTTGGCTGCTCGTATAGTTGCTATAAATTCCTCATGCTTTCGTCTCCAATTGGAAGGTTTTTTGGGTGGTTCTGGCTAAGAAGCCAAAAAAGAAGGAGCTTTATATGTTTGAAGCTCTTACTTCAAGCTAAGTATGTGCCTTATTTTAGTACACAATATTATAGTTAGATTTCTTCCAGATCCTAGTTGATCTAATTATCACAAACTGCCAGCAGAAATAAGCATTCTTATAATGCATACATAGTTTTCCTAAAATGTTCATATGCAGAGCAAATTATAACATACCCGTGGCTTAAGAGGTTTTACTGTGGGAATGTCAGTTCCTTCTGCTCTCTGTCGGCTGGAATCAAATGTTTTCCTTTTCTTGGCAGAAGTTTTTTGGCAAATAGGTCCATGCTTTTTCTACAAGTAGAAGAAAAACAAAAGGAGAACACAGAATCAATCAGCAAACAAAGCCCAACTCTTGATGAATAAGATCAGATTGCTTTCAGTCAAACATATATGCCAGCCAGTACTTTTAGAACAGAACTACAGAAGTCACAAATGCATACACATGGTCACAAAAAATTGAGAGATGAAGAAGAAAACTAAGAGGCATCTGTATTTTCTCCTTGCAAATAAAAAAACTGATGGCAGGTAGGCAGCATTTGCACTGAGTGTCAAGACAAATCAGAGGTGTCTGAAATCCTTATTCATGCTTAAGGACAGCAATTTCTATTAAGACTGTAGACCACAGCATTTTGAAGATATTTAACAAAACACTTAATTTACTAGCTGAGACTACATTACACTAGGGCTTACATCTGCAGAGGCAAGGAATGATTCTGTGACCATAGAGAAGACGCTTTCAGAAGCAGGTATTTTCAGAAAGTGATGGGACGCCGAAATAAAATTAACCTCCTTCTAAGCTTCAAAACTGAGATAATTAGAACTGGTAATTCTTTGGGAGAAAACAAACAAACAAAAAACCCCACACTAACACCAAAACCAAGCACCCAGATGTGTTTTATTTAGCTATAGTGACCATGGCTTAACTCTCATATCAACTTATCAGATCTAAGAGCCAAGAGTGCTCATACCACTTACCAGTGCCGCTGGAAAGAAAGTCCTTCCACAAATCTTACAGGGCAACAGATCTCCAGTTTCCACTATAACCTCACCTTAAAAAACAAAACACACATACTTCTGTAAGAAAATTTGTTTAATTCATGATCAAAATTTCTTCCTGGATTGCTAACTTCATATACTTAGCAATAACAGTGATTGCTGCCAAAAACATGCATTCTTTGAACTGTGCAGAGACTATGCAGATCAGAAAGGAAAAGATGACACACAAGTCCTTGATACATTTCTGGAAGCAGCTAGGCCTGGTAAGTTGTCAGCATAAATTCTGATAATTGACAATATGAAACCCTGCACCTTTAAAGAGATGCCTGTATGTCAACATGCAAATGACAGATTCACTGTAAGTCACAATGACAGCCAAAACACACACCAATAATAATGATATTTAGTGGATATTTCTGTCTTTGGAAGAGAATCATGTGTTATAGTATCAAATATAAGTCATGTCCCATCACTTATTTTTCCTCTACTAAGTTAAACTATTGCACTTTCTCTTGTAAAGGAAAAATATTTAATGCCATTTTTACTATATATTTTATTCAGATTTTTACTGGCAGTTTACGAAAGCATTTCTGATGTTACTATTCAAGCATTGGTAAGAAAAATGTAAATGGTATGCTTGACATACAACAAATTCACAGAATCAGATAAAAGACTAACAAATCAAAGTATCCAAGCCTAAGCAAGCAAATAGATTCGTATAGTACACGTTATGCAATGGAGTCACGGCAGAGATGAAAAACTCCACAGGGTTTCCCAATAGCAGGCATCTATTCTATTTAGCACTGTACTAGAGATACAGGGTTATTTTTATACCACATACACATCAATAAAGAGGCAGTAAGTTTGGATTAAGTTTGAGTGACCAGGTGTTTTCTCTGTACTCAGTCTGGCTATTGCAGACAATACAGCTCCCTCTATTTATACAAAGTTAAAACAAAAACACTTTGAATTGACTTGTATTTCAGGGAAACTGGTGGCTTAAATTAATGAAGTTATGAACATAGTAACGTTTGATGATTTGATAACTTTTTGTTCCCAGTTCTCCAGTGGAAAACAATTTTCCATCTAAACATACACACTTGTCAATTGACTGTAGGACCAGTCCTAAAGATAATGGATAATTTAACGAAATGTTTCATGGCAAACAAATGTAGATTCAGGCAGCCATGGATCCCACTGAAAACCTTTTCCTCCAAATGTAAAGATTAAAATTGAGTGAGATTTCTAGCACCAATATGTAACTATTAGGTCTATTTCTGCCTTTTTCAATTACTTCAATGAAATTCATCATCAGTACATAACAACATACAATGTATTAATTGTATTACTATACTGCAGTGCACAATCCATCTTAAGAGACATAAATTGTACGAAAAGTGTTATTCCCTAACACTTTTGCTAAAAAGTTCAACTTCCTCTCTCACTTGTTTCAAAGCTGAGGATTGTTTTAGAATAATGTGATAAAAGGAATTTTATAGAAATACAATATGACATATGACAGTTTGTGTACTTAAGAAATTAGCTGAAATAAATCAGAATTTGTGATCTTGAAATCAGGTGTATAGTATAAGATTAAGGATTTGACCAAGAGAAGAATTCTTTCAACTATCTGCCGTAGTAAAAGAAAAAAAAGCTACATTTTCCACCATTTTCTTCTGTTCACTGAACTCTGGAATTCAAGGTTGTGTTTAAACTCACCATTAAAAGAAGTAGACTTGATAGATGCTCACCTGATGGAGCAGTGTTTACATAGGACATATCAGTGCACAACGAATGCCAATTAGAACTCACTGCAGCTACAGTTACAGAGCTGGATTTCCTTACAGCATTTCCACCCTCCCCTGCCGCTAGCAGGTACTCAGACACGCTTGCCAAGAGCCACTTCTACTGCCAACACCTCCTCCTCCATAATACAAATCAGTGAGCCAAAGCACAAAAGGAAGTTATTTTAAAAAATTAAAGTTCCTTAAGTTTTGTTAAAAGTGGGAAGCCTACAGTCCTTTATATTTGCACACTTAGCCTTTAATCATTCCTCTGTGATTTTCCTCACATTTAAAGTGGAAAAAAACCTTGTGCTGGTTTGACTGAAAATGAGTTAATTTTCTTCATGCAGTTAGAAACTTTTCTTTTTCATAGCTAGCATGGTCATTATTTGGACTTAGTTTGAGAACAAGAGAGAACATCCCAGCACAGAGTTAATGTTTTTAATTGCTCTGGCCTGAGAGCCAAGGACATTCTAAGCACTCTGCCCACAGGTGTGAGGCATAGAGGAAGGGGGGCATGGATGGTGCAGAGCTTGACTGACATCCAGACTGATCAATAAGACTATTCCATCCCATTAGCATCAGGATTCATATTTAAAGAGAGTCAGGATCTTCTCGTCTCTCTCTCTCTCTCACGTGTTCTTCTTTGCTCTTTTTGTCAAAGCTGGGAGAGTTCTGTTTGGAACGTTTAGTTTGGCCTTTCGCCCTTTGGGCCTTACTGCCTTTTTTCCCCCCCTTTTTTTCCTCTCTTCAAGATCAGCTGTTTGGGACCAGGTGCTGCCTCCTAGAACTGGCTGCTTGGTATGGACTGAGTTCGTGAGGAATTGCATTGAGTATCTATCTATTTCTACTATATATATATTTACTAGTAGTGTATTACTATTTCGTTATTTTATTAAACTGTGTTTATCTCAATCTAAGTTTCTCCCTTCCCTTTACATTCTCTCCCCTATTTGGTGGAGGGGGCGCGGGGGGTAAGGGAAAGTGGAGAGTGAGCAGCTATTGTGGTTATATTGCTAGCTTGGATTAAATCATGACAAAAACGAAAACCAACAATCAAACAATCCCCCCAACCAAAAAAATGAAACAAAACACCAACAAAAAACCCCACAACACACCACACACAAAATAAACACCTCCCCCCAAAACAAACAAACAAACAAACCCCCACCAACCCACCATAAGCACAACGAAACCATGAAAGTTAACATTTCTCTCTAGGAGTCCATGAGCCTTCCCTTACAGAAGGGCTAGCAATGTCACCAACATGTAATCTGATAATTTAAAAATAAAACATGGGAATAAAATTGTAAAAGTTGGAAAAGAATTTTGTTTTGTGGGTCTTTGTTTTGTTTTGGTTTTGATTGTTTTGTTGTTTGTTTGTTTTTAAATGCATCAGAAATGGTTGTTCAACTGGGATGTACTGGGGAATGGGGGGAAGAGGTTAAGAGTGAACCCTCAAATCAAGAAACAGAAGAAGGATTTGCCTGGTATATGAGTCTGAGAATAGAGACTGGTAGTAAGAGGGTGTCATAGCAATTTTCTTCAGACTTCTTTAAGTCTAGCAACAACACAGGGATTACCCTCATTTTGGTTATACAACCACAGACCACCCAAGATTCAGCGGCTACACTTATTTTTCCTTTTATCGTCTTTAATACCACTAATCAGCAGCAGTTTACACGCTTGTATTAAACATGAATGAATATAGTTAACTTGGAAAAGGACAGATCTAATTATTACTGTTTATCTAATCTAAACACACTTCAGGGAAAAAAGAAATATGTTCAAAATAGTTATGTGAATACCAAAGGAAGAAGTAGTACTTCAGTTGAAGTGATGCCAGAACTATGATAAACAGCTTTCCGCCCTATTCTTCTACTGTTTGCCTGAGGCCAGGTCTCAAATAAAAACAGAGTTCAACCTAGTAAGATGCTGGGTATCTGAATTAAACAACTAGATTGGAAATTTTAATAGCACTACAATAATCTGATCACCTGTGTTTCTAAACTGTCCCTGTCAGAGTTCTTCCTCTTCCAGCTACTTTCAGAGTATGATCACCTTCAAAATTATTTTTTCCTACCTACATATAAGTTATTGCACACATTCCTCTTGAATATGGTCACAGCTTAGTTACCCATACTTTCTGTTCTTGAAGTTGGCGTTTCACTGTAAAGTTTGAGTGGACCTCAAAGCCTGGCAGCATAGCTGTACGTTCAGTTTCTAGATGTAGCACAGTGCTTTCAATATTCTTATAGGTGAGTTTAGATTTCCTTGAAACCTAGATTTCTGGGGAACAACTTTCTATCTCTACTCTCATGTATAAATACAGCAAGTGATTTACAGCAGAAAGTGCTAGCTGCCTGTTCTCCTATTTATATTTCTCAGTACAACGTGTGGACCCATCAATGCACACAAGGTCAATCTGACATAGTCACAGACATAATGTTAGCTCTTGCCATCATGTTTACAAATTAAGCAGTTGTGTAAATAGATTCCATACCTAGAGGGAGCAGAAGTCTTCAGTATTGCTGAAGAGCAATTGATTGAAGTTTTATTACAGTTTTCTCTTTTGGAGAGCTTTGTATACCCAATTACGTGTCTGCACTTTTATATACAAAGTAGAGAATGCTTCAAAGAAACAAGATTGCATTTAGTAACGGTATTTTGTCATGTAAAATCTGACTGACCACCCTTCAAAACATTTATCTGCAGCAGTGACAGTACTAAGTAACTTGGGCCTGACAACTGTGCTAATCAGAACCATCAAGCCTCACTGAATTCAAACTTGCAGAAACACTCTGGTACGAATTCCAGCCTTGAGACTAGGTACCTATTTGAAATAGTTATTATTTGAAGAGTGCTTGCCAAATTCTTCTCCTGCAAAAACCTATTTATTGCTTTTACCATAACTCTCATCTCCAAAAGTGAAGTATTTTCCACTTAAGAGTTCCACATACTTCAGGTATGAAAAAAATATATTGCATTCCCCACATTAATTGGAATCTATATCATCAAGCCACAACATCTTGTTCTTTGGGGACCGTCAATCTCCAATGTACATCCACTAATCAGTACTGATTGGGTTATACTTTTTAATCAACACGTTAACTAACAACAGTCTGAAAAGACTAATGACAAATACCATAAACAGCAGTCACCTAAAAATGGTACCAATGCAGTGACACAGGTAGGAAACACTTCTTTGAACAACCAAATACAAATTAGAGCACTAATTTTTAAAGAGCACTAAATAAAATAATGAAAATATGAATGTACAAAATGTATAAAAGTAGAAAAAAGTATGCCAATAACAACTGAAAATCAGGGTGTAAGTTTTGCAACTTTTCTTTATTTTGCCAAAACGACTTCTGAAATGCAAATGAAAGTCAGACATATATGCCATACTGCTTAACAGCAGGCAATACTTGCCATACTTTGCTAAAGTTTGCTTGATAACTGACCATGTGCATGATGTACCCCATCAAGCAAATTCCTTCTCATCTATATGCTATTTAGCAGTTTGCAGGAAGTGTTTTTGAGTTTTTAATGCAACTACATTATTCACAATCATGTAACAAATAGCAGACAAATCTGCTTTTACCTATATGCCCCTAATTTTTGAGGAAAACCTCATGAATTCTTTTCTACTTCTTGTATTGACAGTGCTGTCTAGTATTGAGTAAACCCGTCACTTCTGCTTCCAAAAGGTAACAAAAAGCAGTATAACTTCTATTCCTTCAAGCTGAAAAGCTCAAGTAAGACTTTCATAGTATCTCTGCATGTCTTTATATCAGCTCTTCAGCCTGACAATGCTAGTGCATTGTATTTGTCAAATTACTGCATTGAACATGAGTCTGGTGATGGTTGGTTTGATATTACTTCCTTGAAAATAACTTATCAAGGAGGGTCCCAATGCCTCAAAGTGACAATCTGAAGGAGGATTCTGTGAATAAGGGTTTTTTTTGCGACTGAGAAATGAATTGCCTGCAGTTAAGAATGGTTGTAAAAGCAACAGATGCACAAATTGCGTCATGGTGTACTCCCCTCTTCTACAACCATCTGTCCTTCTTTCCTCCCTTCCTTATATGAAGCTTAACTTTTAATGTGAAAACATGCCAAAGCCACGCTATACATCCTTAAAAATAAGCAGCTCTCCTGGACTGCTCTCAAGGGCTGCATCTCATGGTACTCTTTCAAGCAGATCCCTAAACAAGCCAAAGTCTGCTCTCCTGAAGTTCAGAGTTGGGATCCTGCTACTTGCCCAGCCCCCTCCTCTCAAAATCCTGAATTCAATCATCCCTTGGTCACTGCAGGTAAAGCTGCCCCTGACCTTCACATCTTGCATGTTTGTAGGTGTGAAGTCCAGCAGGAGTGCCTCCCCTTGTCAGCTCCTCCACTATCTGGGCCAGGAATTTGTCAACAATGCATACCAGAAGCCTCCTAAACACCCACAGCAACAATTCCTGCATTGGTCTGCCTTCTAACCCAATCCATAAGGTCCCAAGAGGCTCCAGAGTGAAGCTCCATGCATTCCCACTGCTCTCCCACATAAAGGGCAACTTCCATCCTTGCCATCTGGCTGGTTCTTCCTGAAGAACCTGTATTCATCCACCACAACACCACAGTCCTGTGAGCTGTCCTATCAGCTACGTGTGATCCCAATATGACTGTAGCCCTGCAACTACATGGACCTTCAGTTCCTCCCATTTTTCCCCATACTGTGAGTGTTAATATTAGTACAGGCACTTCAGAGAGGCACTCAGTCATGATGATTATCCAGAAAAATCTATGAGAGCTTCCCCTGCAATGTGTATGAAACACAACAAAACCAAAGGCAAATAAGCAAAGCTATTTGATCAATTTGACTTCCCAATACATTATTTGGTCTTCTATTAATGAGCTTTAAGATCAACTAAGGCTACCAGAAAGCATGTGACCTGCAAAATTTATGTACGTTACACAATTCTGTTTCGGAATCATAAACTCACTATTCTCCTGTATTAGGCTACAAGCACTATGATGACTGTAAGCAGGCAGTCAAGTGAAGATGAGCCTTCTCAAACTAGCCTTAAACCAAGACTACCTTGCACCATTGACCCTCGAAGTAACTCCTGGACATAACATACTCTACTACCCAAATGTAATCGGACAGAGGAATCCCAATCTAAGTCTGCCTGCTTATAAGAATATTACTTGGCTAACAATAAAATCATATGCTAAAAATAATTTTGATAATAAACTTCATTTATAATATATTGATTCCTAGCTTGCTCCTCTACCCCAGAATTTCTTGAAAAAGTAAGTAAAACCCTCCCCCCTCTAGTCAACTGTTTAACAGAAGCCTGGAAGCAGATTTTACTGAAATGCAACAACTGTTTTTGATAATAACTGTATCGAGTGTGTGTGCAGGTAAGACACATTAATCTTCCCACTATATTCAACCAATTGAATTCAATTACAAGATCAGTCTAGCTTCTGCAAGTCAAGTTAAAAATGCAAGAATTCTACAAATGGTATAGAAAAGAGGGTAAAATCTGTTAGTCCTAAAATGCTGAAGAAACTAATCTGACACACTCAATTTCCTGTCCACACATATTAATTCCTTTCCTTTAAAGGTGAAACATATTCTAATAGTGCACTTCCTATCAACCTAAACTTAGTTTTCAGAATTTTTCCTTAAGTAAAACTTTTCATTTTAAATTCTTCCCCAAAACATAAATATTAACCAAAAATAAAAACATAATAGCCTTAGAAAAAGTAAATATGTTGACCACAATTATCCAGTGTACAAGATGTCAAAATTAGATCACTTAACAGAGGTACAATTGTGCCTAGTCAAACATAGCAGTTCAATGCAAAGTCATTATTTATCATTGTGTTTAAATGACAATGAGAAACAAATTCTTAAAAAGAATATATATTAGTTTTGCATTTCAATCTTTAACAGTTTCCAACTTGTTGATTTAAGAACAGTACCATAAAATTAATTCTTCCTTCTGTTGGACACAGAGATATTTAAGAAAAAAGAAAAAAAAAAGCTGGTGCAGTCCAAAAAGGCAGGAGCCTGTCTCAAACGGTGCTTAAGAAAATGGCTGCCAAAGTAAGGAAGCTGCTGCATGCATCCAGTGAGACAAGACAAAGATGAACACAGAAAGGAAAGGAAGACTCACACTAATATTATTTTTTTGTTTTTAAAAAATAAATAAATTCCTACACTAATGGGGGAAAAATAAAAAAAAGACCGAGCATTAGCTTATTCAGAAATTCTGCCAAAGCAAGCATAAGCACTTGCTTTCAACAGCCACATTACTAATATAAAACTCTGAACTATAATGCTTGCACTGTTTGGGGTGGAGTGGGGCGTCTCAAACATTATCAGTGCCAGCGAAGGGTCCAGAGACAAATGCTATTACAGCACAGATGTCAGCTCTCAGCAGAAGATGCTGTACAGCGACCCTTATTCTTATGAGACCTCGAGGGCACACCCAGACTGCTCAGAGCCTGAATGCTTAATCACAGTAGTCCCTACTTGGCATCTGCAAGGGAAATCTCTGGGTTTGAGACTGCAGGCTATTTCCTGAGCAAGCAGCCACCCAGTCCCTTCCAACCACAACCAGCCTTCTCTGGCTGCTGAAGGAGAATGCTGGGGCTGGGGCAGCACTGCCATTACCTACCACAGAGAGCTGGACTTTTGCCCTCAGACACAGCTGCCCCTCTGCCCTTTACTCCTCAGGCAGTAGCAGTCCCGACCTGCTGGGATGGGCTGTGAACAAGTGTGGGAAGCGGCATTTAGTCGGCTCAAGCAGCTGTTCCCGGCATCCTTCCAGAAAAAACAACAGACTGTAGAGAAGCCGATCAAATGCCACCATTGGACTGCTCTGGCTTAAATGAAGTCAGTAATTCAGTGCTTGGATCCCCTCCTCCATCTCCTTCAAGCAAAACAGAGAGCAAACATGCCAATGTGACAGGTTTTTTTCTTGCCATCCAGAAGTGAGATGAACAAGCCCGTTAACCCATCGAAAATGGTTCCGAGATTCAGCACATGGTTGACTATTCAGAAAAGTATTTTTAACCTCTCCTAAGAGACCACTACATTTTAAAACACAGTCTATTGCTCTAAGTATTTTCACCAATAAATTAAATGAAAATTGAATAAGAGCCAAACAGCACACAGGCTGCAAAGTAATAAGTGCTGAGCTAGCAACTTTAGATTTAACTTTCAAAGTATGCATCAGTCACTTGTAATGATGTGTGTGCCCTGATTCCTCTTAGAAAACCTGAAAGTTATAAATTTGACTCACAGTAACAATCTAGTAATATAACAATACTGATATACAAATAAAATAATAAAGCAACAGACTTAACGAAAACAACAAAAGTAAATTTTAGAAGAAACATTTAAGTCACACAGAAACCTACTTTGCCATTTCACTGAACATTTAAACTTGTGCATAGTACAACACTGGAAATATTATTTAGCTTTTTAAATGTCACTAATGCAGCTCCACAAGCCAACTAATACACATTCAACTCCCTGCATTATGGAAAGAATCCTTATAAACTGAATAGAGTTATTCCTTGTTAATAGCATGCTTAAATAAACAGAAATAAAACAGATCTTTCACCTACAATGCTGAGCTTCAGAAACGCAAAGCACGAGCTCCCGAGGCTGAAAAGTCCAGGCCAAGCACCCTGAGCCCAAGGGGGTCTTCCACAGTCATAAGAACACACCAGCAGAGTGTTGCCAAATGTCAAAGTCTTGTCCTCCACCATAATCGCATCCCTCACATACAGAACTGCCAGGACCCGCTGCACAAATCAGCTCTGGGAATTGATTTTGCTAAGCACTAACATAGAGAGAGAGGAGGCTGAGCCAGATTTCAGAAGCAGCCTATATTTCCATATCAGACGGATATGACTGTGCAGGTGTGCTTCTAAACACAAATTTAATCTAAAATGGCAACCAGCAACGTTCTTCTGAGTTGCCAGTGGAGCAATGACTGGGAAAAAAGCATGAAATCCTACGAAATAATTTACTGTTGTTATTGGTTTTGCCTACACTTTTTCTGTCTCGAGGATATCTTTCTACAGAAACTTTATTGGAGCCTAACCTAATGTGCATTAAGACAGGCAGCGTAAACTGATAAACTGTAAGTAAAAGGAAAACCACTTGCTTCAAATGTTTTGAAGAAAAAAAAATGAAGTATTTTATGTTGCGGGAATTTGTTTAGAGAAAGAAAAACATAGCACAAAGTGACCCACAAAAATGCAAAATATTATATTCTTCACTTTCGAGAACTCTGACATTCAAAGATGCTGGGTAACAGCATGGGATATGAGTGTTTACAATGCAAGGACACCTGAAGTTTTAGAAATGCCTTATTATCTGTGTTATTCTCAAATTAATCTTGAGTGTTCAGAAGGAACATTTCACATCATGGAAAAATGATGCGATAAGCTCTAGCTTTTGAAAGTACTTTCAAGAAAAGGTTTCCTGAGTAAACATGAGATTTCACCTATGACTTAGCAGTTCTTCCTCCCATCACTCTCAGTACCTACTGAAATACAAACAAAATGTAAACCATTTCCAGAAGATTTGTAAAATCAGCGAAGTCAAAACAGACAAATTGTACTCCAATAATGACATGTTTTTTCAGGCTTCTGCTGTTATCTATGGATCTGCTTCCTTCTCACCCTCTGTTCTGAAGGTGCTACTGCTTATACAACACAGTTGGCATAGCTGGGCCTTGCTAAGTTAGCTCACAGACAAATCAATTGATGGATGGATGGGCTGCAGATGATATGCAGTCCCAGCTGCAGTGAAATACATAGCTGACTCAAAATTAAAGCAAGTTTTCCACTTCTGGACACGCAACTTACGGTTGTCACAGGACTGTCATGAGAATTGGAATGCTTGATAAATGATTATTCGATAAACAGTGGATGCTACCTTAAAAATTTAAAAGGCATTAATAGTCAGCAAAGTATAATGAGTAAATCAAATAAAAGAGAACCTCTTGTCATTTTACTACCATGTCATTTTGTAAAAATTGATGAAGTCACTAGGCATAAGAACAGAATCTGATAACTGTAAAATCTAGTAGAGACAGAAGACAGGTATTCAGTAAGAATTACTTCTGTTCTCCAACTGTGCTAGAAGGGATAAAGAACAAAGGCTAGCTTGTGCTCACTCCTGTTTAAGCACTCAGTTACACCTAGTGAAGCACAGCATGGAAGGCTTAATGACTGTTTCGTGATAGTTAGAACAGGTCTGTATTTTTACTTAAGAAATACAGTTAAAGCAGCTTGCCAAACGCAGTGAGGACAGGCCTACCAAAACGCTCAGAGAGCAAGCTGTAGCTTCACAAATTCCACACTGATATCTACGTTATGCTGGATCCTCTGGAGGGTGATGATATCTTCCTTAACGCAGCTGGCACAGGATAAAGTTGCTAATACTCTATCAGCAAGTACATACCTAGTCTTCACTGCACTGAACACACTTCCCTAACATTATAAGCGTATCCTAACACGTACCGTAGCCATCTGTTTGCCGTGAAAGGACGCCTGGCAAAGATGCGCGCACGACTCGATGCCGTGCCCCCCCGCGTCCAGGGCACCCGCCGCCTGGGGCAGCACACCGAGCGGGCTCACCGCGCCCCGAGCTCGGCCAGGCAGGAGGGGCCGGCGGGGAACGGCCCCAACCCCGCGGCTCGGCTGAGAGACCCGAGCAGCGCCCGAGACAAAGCGCAGCGCGGCCCTGCCCGCCGGCCCGCGGGGCTCCGGGCAGGGAGCCGCTGCCTCCCGCCTGCTCCCCGCCCCAAAAGCACTCTGCCCCGTTCCGCGGCACTCCCCCGCCTCAGCCCCATAGCCCCCAGCACTCCCAGCTGCGGAGCGGGGCGAGGCCGCCGCGCCGCCTCAGGGGGCTCCGAGAACAGGAGAGGCAGCGCCCGGGCCGCAGCTCCCGCCGCCGCCCGAGCACGCCCCGCCGCCGCCCGAGCACGCCCCGCCGCAGCACAGAGGCGCAGCCCGGCCCAGGTGCCCGACCGCGGCCTCCGGCGAAGGGAGGAAACCCCCCACCGCTGCCCCTCACCTTCCAGCCCCTCCATGGCGCTGCCCAACCGCCCGCTCCGGCCCCGCCGCTGCTGTGGAAACGCCGCCACCTCCCGGCCCGCTAACAACCGCCGCTCCCATTGGCCGGGCCGCGCGGGCGGGCGGGCCCGGGCGGTGGCTCCTCACGGCCACAGCCCCGGGGCGGGCGGGGCGAGCCAGCCAGCCGGTCTCTCCGCCTGCCCGCGGGCAGCGCCTGATGCTGCCGAGCCCTCCTGCCTGCCCCCTATGCCTCAGCGCTCTGCCGCCAGCCCGCCCCACTCCCCCTGGCCGGCCCGGGCCCCTGCTGTCCTCCGGCAGCCGCCCGTCGCGGGGAGCCCCGAGCCCCCTCCGCCCCTCAGGCCCAGGTGGTGCCACCCGCCCTCCGGCTGCGCCTCGCTCGGTCGGTCACCCCGAGGGAGCGGGGCAGCAGGTCTGAGCGCCTTCCTGCAAAAGCCGGGCCTAGCCCAGCTCTGGTGTGATCTGTCATGTCCGTACGTTGTGGTGATGCTGTGACCAGGGTGTTCCAAGGGTAGCGCTGCATGCGAAAACCGAAGTAAAGCAAGTGGGAAGAAATAATTGTGCGACTGAAAAAGCAGCAGAGCCCCACCGCCCTCAGCACCCGCAGCCCGACCGGAGGGTGCAGGGGTGCAGCGCAGCGTGGGGCCACCACAGGTGCCCCTTTGTTTGGGGCAGTCACAACAAAACCACAAAAAAATGGTTTTCAACTTCGTGTCCTGAAAATAATTGCAGGCAACGGATTCCGCCCCCCCTTTTTTTCCTCCTGTCGTTTTCTTAACTGAAAGAGCTGCTGATACGAAATTAATACCTGAGGGTATTTCCTGCTACAGAATAACATTTGAGTAAAGGATGTTTTTGGAAAATGGTGCTACTAAATTGCTATTGACTAATGAGTATGAATAATGCTCAACACACACTGAAACTCTTCTGTTCCTTTTACAAGAACCCTCCACATTTTTGGCAACAAAAACACTTCAAGATTTTTTTCTCCAAGAAATTATTTTAGAATTAATTCTTAAGATCTTTTATTTTGCTTGTGGCAATATGCCATGAGCAACAAATAAAGTTTTTCTATGTAAACTACAATAAATCTTAAAGAACTTACTACTATCTTTACAGGCACATGTAAATAATTTCTCTTGTTATTCTAGACGAGCTGGTTGATACGGATTGACTTGTCCATAGAATCACAGTTACTCTCCCAATCACGGTGTATCTGGGAACGCAACACAAAGGAAGCAAAAGAAATACATAAAGCCTAAATTAAATCAGAGATTATTATCATATTGTCTTCTCTGTATCCCCTTAGCATGGGACAAATAGATCCAGATGCTGCATACCAAACGGCTAGCATGTAAACCAGGATTCATATATGATTAAAATAATTCTTTGAAACCAAAAGCTTGAATATATATGGTAATTCTAGCTGCAGTTTTTTTAGGTAGTTTAGAACCATACTAAAAACACATTTCAGATTTGCCTTTGATCTAGAGTTTATGCTTATGAAATTACAGACCATGCCAGAAAGAACTAGTTTGTCACCATGTCGCAAAGTCCTAAACTTTGCAAATTACCCGTGAAATCTTTAACATAAAACTTAAAAGAGCCTGTAGCTGGCAAGCATTTTCTGTTTACCTAACCATTAGGGTAGCATATTAGGCATGCCCTGCCTTGCATGGTATTTCTGTACTTGGACTGCAAATTCAAAACCAAAGGCCTAGGATAATTTAATCTCTTAGCAGGCAAATCTTTTATAACAAAAATATAAACACTATTTTTATCTTATGTTCTCAATTTAATAAAGGGTTCCAGAGGAGCGTTTTGTTTGTTGTTCCTCTTTGAAATTTGTGGTTATTTTTGTTAAAAACTAGAGCAGGAGATAACTTGGACTTGGCAGTGTTAGGTTTATGGTTGGACTCAATAATCTTAAAGGTCTTTTCCAACCTAAACAGTTCTATGAACTCCAGCTCACCTGTCTTTAGGTGTCTACAAGGTGGTGCTCACATCTGAGCTACCTTTCAAGTTCACCAATATAGTCTATAGAGATTAGTCTCTGTAGTTAATACAGTCTATGGGATTGAGGGTACAACTCACCTGGCCAAATGTAAAGCCTGCTTCAGGATAAGAGGCAGGTAGATAGTCAACACCTCCATTAGAGTAGTCAAATCCTACCCTAGATTTCTTCAGGCTGAATCCTGTACTGAAAACAGACATACTGCTGAGTTTCACTCTGCAAATATGATTGCAGATCATTGATTGGCTTTGTCATCTCATTACTCATCTAAGAAGTGAAAGAAATAGGAGCTCACTTATAAAATGAATGGGCAAGTGGCCATCTGCTGCAGAGCTACAAGGCTTTCCTGGCTCTTGTGGCTGGTGTGTGAACATCCGTTGCATAACTATGCATCTGGACAGCATACCTTAAAAGACTCCTGATGCTGAAAAGTAGCTGTCTTTTACTTGTGATGTCCATGTAGGGAACAGGGGATGAGTCCTCTGTTATAGCCACTGTGCTACAGGAATGCGTTCATGAATTTACCTTAGCTCCATGCTAGGAAAAAAAAAAAAGCCTGTGTTATTCTGCTGTAGACCTACTACTCCAAATGCAAGTCTGTTCTGAAATGACATTACTGTAACATTTAGAATTTTTTTTCAAATTCTATACTGAATTTATTATTTGCTAGTTTGCAACATGTATATTTGTGCCAACACTGATTTCTGGCTTATTTTTTTTCCATATTGTTTATCTCTTTGATGTATTTATAGGCCATAAGCATGCATTCTGTTTCGGTATTTGGCTTGTTAGCCTAAACGAAATATATCTCTACTGCACTGTCCTCAGAAACTATGCTTTCCATTTCCATATTCATCCCAGTACCCTTTATTTGCACCTATCCCATCGTAGATCATATTTCATACATGATCAGAATTTTAAACCGTCCCTGAAAGGTGATCTTACTGCATCACTTGGAGGTCTTGATCTCTGCTGAGAGTATTTCTACTAATGCATCTTAGGTTACATTTGCTATGTTACGGTAAGCTTGTAGGCAGCAGTATATATTTAGCTCATTTTCCATATCAGTTGTTTTGCAGAGGCAGCAATGATGATAGGAATTTTTGCCTCTAGAGAGTAACGGAGTCTGAACACCTTCTGTTCAGATTCTTCAGTATCTCTGAGAAGGACCAAGAAAGTATGGCCTTAAATGCAAAAGTCACATCTTCCTTGCTCACATTTGTTTTAAAGAATTGAAACAAACCCACTAACATAGACATGATTTCTGATGACCAAATTCCAGAAGGAATTCCAAGAAAAGAGGTAAAACATAATCTGCAGTAAACTCAGAAATTAAGCAGGAGTATAGAGGTGCCACCTAAGAGTCAGGGTAAGCCCCGGTATCAATACAGGCTGGGGATGAAGGATTGGGAGCAGCCCTGAGGAGAAGCACTTGAGGGTACTGGTGCATGAAAAGCTGGACATGAGCCAGCAATGTACGCTTGCAGCCCAGAAGGCAAATCGTATCTTGGGCTGCATCCAAAGGAGCGTGGCCAGCAGGTTGAGGGAAGTGATTCTGCCCCTCTGCTCCGCTCTGGTGAGACCCCACCTGGAGTCCTGCGTCCAGCTCTGGAGCGCTCCGCACAGGAAAGACGTGGACCTGTTGGAGAGGAGCCAGGAGTGGCCACCAAGACAATCACAGGGCTGGAACACCTCTCCTATGAGGACGGGCTGAGGGAGTTGGGGTTGTTCAGCCTGGAGAAAAGAAGGCTCCAGAGAGACTTTATTGCAGCTTTTCAGTACTTAAAAGGGGCCTTTAAGAAAGATAGGGACAGACTTTTTAGCAGAGTCTGTTCCAACAGGACAAGGGTAATGGTTTTAAACTAAAGGAGTCGGGGAGATTCAGGCTAGACATGAGGAAGAAAATTATTATAATAAGGGTGGTGAAGCACTGGAACAGTGTGCTGTTTTGACTGAAAATGAGTTAATGTTCTTCACGCAGTTAGAAACCACACCTGTGGGCAGAGCACTCAGAATGTCCCCGGCTCTCAGACCAGAGCAATTAAAACATTAACTCTGTGATGGGGTATTATCTCTTGTTCTCAAACTAAGTCCAAATAATGACCGTGCTAGCTAGGAAAAAGAAAGGTTTCTAACTGCGTGAAGAAAATTAACTAATTTTGAGTCAAACCAGCACACCCACAGAGGTGGTAGATGCCCCATCCCTGGAGACATTCAAGGCCAGGCTGGACGGGGCTCTGAGCAACCTGATCAAGTTGAAGATGTCCCTGCTCATTGCAGGAGGGTTGGACTAGGTGAGCTTTGAAGGTCCCTTCCAACCCGAACCATTCTATGATTCGATGATTCAGACACAGTTTCCAAAAAGAGTCAGGTCTCTTTCTGCTGGCTGGTAAAGAGGTGTTTTTTTCAGTTTTAGTTGGTAAAAAAAGAGGAGTCTGCCCACAGGGATAAGTTCTGAATGATAAGTTATAAGTTTGTGATAAATTACTAAGACCCATTTTCCCTACATTTTGTGGGCATAGATAAAAGTTACAGCTTACTCTGGATCTTTGGTTGCATAAATCAGCATTTTCAAAAGTGCCTAGAGATGTGGAATCACAGCCTAAGGTTTGAAAGGGTCCTGAATTTCAGAAACCAGGGAAGCAGTGATACCAGATCTTTGTGCCAGAATCTGTCAAGGCCTCTTGCAGAAGAACTGGAGGACTATACTCACAGGTCTCAGGTGTATGACTGATACATCAGGTTGTCTTTTTCCCTGGGCATGATGCTCGTGACTGGCAGAACCTGACTGGTCACACAATAAACAAGAGCCATCTCCTATGTGTCAGCCCCATTTGTCATGCAGCTCCTCATCTGATAGAGATAGCTGGATTTTTATCATCTGAAAGGCACATATTGATCACAGGATATATTTAGTAAAATGCAATGGAGAGAGAATTCTGGTATTTAGAAATATTCATATGGCCAACAGTCTCCCCAGGTCAGGGGGCTTGCTGTGTGTGATGGGCTGTGAGTCTTATAGACAGTTCAGACAGGCCAATAGATACTATGGGATAAATGTGGCTTACTGTGTATATCAGTACAGAAAAATCCCGAAACTAAACCAGCCAAATCTGTAGTCACTGTAGAAAGTGACTCTGGGATCCAGAGTCTGACAATACATTGTCCTGGATCTTTGCAAAGCTGTGCAAATACTTCGTTTGAGGCAGAAGTGTCATAAAAGGACTAAGTCCTGTAAAATGATCAGAATTTCATTAACATTTCAAATGTTTTTCTTCATCATTTGAATCTTTGTCATGATGACTAAAATCTTTATAGAAAATCAAAACCTGTTCACTGCCTTTCATGTTAATAATAAACATTGGATAAAGAAGTATTTCCCAAAATGGCATTTTAATTAATACACTTTGCACTACAACTAGCTTCCAGGAATTCAGATACGTTTGCACATGTGGACTTTAAAATTTAAATATTCCTAATAAGCTTTTTCTTACAATTAACACTAATCGAGGACTACAGACAAGAATGATTAATCTCCTACTAAAATAATTCTGCAATTAAATTACTACAAGAGTGCCTTTTGTCCTTTGGTGGGTTATAGTCCCAATTTATATTCAGGATTGCAGTATTGTGATTTTACTATCAATCTTTTTACCAACCCAGGTTTTTTTCAATACACTTTTATAGTTTTGTTTGCTGCAGGACTCCCAAATTAGATAGAACAAGACCAGAGGACAAAATGAAAATTCATAAGCTGTGCCGGAGTGAACAGTTTTTGCTCTCTCCAAAAGTGAGTTGCTCAATTTATAAAGCTGAGTCTAAGATGGAAATATTAGGGCAAATGAGATGTAATAATGCCCAAAACTCAAATAAAACAATAGTTTAAATTCTAGGATGCCATGCTGTTAGGTATATTTTCTCAGGTGAAGTAGCCAGTAATAGGAGGAGTTCAGGGACTGTGACTTCACCCGAGGCTGTAACTCTTCAGTTGGATAGCAAACAACAGAAGAAAACTATTTTATTCCACCAGACACTCTGCTGCTGGAGCAATGCCATACCTTCATTATCAGTAAACAATCATTGCCACCAAAACCAGTTGTCCTTCTCCAATGACCTTGGTTTCTCAGCTCTATATTCTGACCTCCTCCTCCTTGTGCTGGCCCAGATGCTCATGGGCTCAAGTGGTTTGGGGACTTACCCCACTCCAACACCCCTCTATCAGATTTGTGCATCTTGCTGGCTGCATGAGTAGCTGTGCCAGGGCGGGGAAGGCTCTCTGAGTCAAAATTAGAATTAGTACCCAGTCTTTGGATAAGAAAGAACTGACACTTCCGTTGCTAGTTTATGTTTAAAGAGCAGATAAAATCAAGAGTCACTTCAGCTCAGCCTTTTGGACAAAATGTGGAGGTTTTTCTCCAGCAATAAACCCAAGGATTTGCAAAAAGACTGTAAGTTTCTGATCTCTCAACTCTGATGTTAAATATCCTTCCTGATCTCTGTTTTTTGTTTTGTTCTTTTCTTTTTTTTTTTTAATATCCGATGCCAATTAAAATGCCTCATCTTTTTCTGATCCAGAAGCACGAAAACCTCAACACGTAAAATACAGCCCTTTGTGTAGGATTGGATTGTTCTGCCTCTAAGATTCTATATGAAACCTTAATGGGTCCATTATACAAGTCTCACAGGAGTGAATTTTTTTATTACTTAAATGGGCTCAAATCCTTTCATGGCTTTGTAGCAGCCATTTGAAAAATAGAAGAGACAAAATGAGGAAAGTAGGCATTCCTGTTCTGGCTGAAATATGAACTGTTGCGTGTTACCCTTTCTTATTCCTTGTGTTTTCAAGAAATCCTGACATTTTGTTCCCTCAGGGGAATATTTAGAGAATGGATCAAATAGCAGCTATGGAAAATGTTAAACTGTTAGAACAGTAGGAACTTGTGGAGAAATTGGTTTCCCAAATTGTTTGTTCTTCTGCCAGACATATTCTCCCATCACCCTCTTTCTAGTCCTTGAACTACCTCATACTGCCCAGAGCAGAGGGGAGGAACCAGAGCTCCAGAGGACAGCGAGACCAACTCATTCTTGTCCAATGTATGGTGTCAGTCTCCTCTGGTTAGGATAACAAGTTTCTTCTGCAGACTACGGTATGCTTGTGGCATCTATAAAGCCAATACTGCTAAGCTGAAGTTTCAAGACTGAAGAAACAGGAGGATTATTGCGTTCTTTGCTTACATATTCCTTTTGTTTTACAGGTTTTGCTCATATTTTCTCTTTTAAAACAAGATTGCGTTTGTATCACCATCTCACTGCCTCACCTGCTCTTCTCTATCTGAAGGAGCTTTATTTACTTTGCAATAACCAGGGCTCAAAAAAATCAGTAATTCCAAATTTATGCTTTAAGCATAAAATTCTGGTCTTTCATGACTCTATATTTTTATGCTGAACTTGCAAATTACACAATACATGCAGTTTTTGTATATTATCCTCTTTCAAGTCCTGATTAGAGACATAGTTAAAGTTTCACATCATGTAGTACCTCTGCTGTTTTCTTTTTATATATATATTGGCATTTGCAACCTATATAACAGTTTTCGAATGGTGGGGTGTTAGTTTTCACAGTTCTACTAGCAGAATACTTCTTAAAAAATGAGTGGCAAAATCAGACTACAGAATATGCAAACCAAACAGATTGACTTTTAGTAAATCCCCTGCACTGTTTATGTTTCATTTCCAACACACTTCCACACGATCTTGTTTTCTAAGGCAAAGCACAAACCAGAGCTCAGAGATTACTGAGAAACAAAGCACTGCTACAAAGCTGATTTTACAAAGCCATTTTATATGAGGGAGTTCCACAAAGCACTTTACGTATCTCTGTTCCCTAACTGTTTGATTAGAAGATGGACTTTGCTTGCTAGGCATGTAAAAGTTGGTTGCTTTTATACATTGGAAAAACAACTGACCACACAGATGGTGAAATATTCTGCTCTTCTCCAAATGCATTGTATGGCAATGAAAATTAAAATTACACATGTATACCATGGTAATGTGGATGGCATGAGGTGGTTTGACTCTTCTAGGAAATTTTCTTTAATTGAGAAATTAAAAAGGCATTACAATTTAATATATATTTATAATCACTTGTGATTTTATTGTGTATCTTCACCATTCAGAGGAAAAGGGCATATTAAATCATAGTGAGAGTAGAATTTATTGACTGAAGTTAGTTTTCATTTCAAAATAAAATATTTACATATATTGGTTTCCTTTTTTATTCACCACTTAATATAGTCGACTTCTTGCCATCTTCTATCCCAGAATGTGATCTCATAATTCTCCTATTCTTAGACAAAAACCTAGACAGATTACGCAGTGCATATCATCCCTTATCACCTTGCGAGATGTGACTAAATTCACACCGTTGCAGTTCTTCTCTTTGGGAATATGTAGCCATGGACATGATGGTACAAATCCTTCTTAAAACAAAGCATTTTTGCATAGTACTTTAGCAAAGAAGGAAACCATTAAAGCTTCATCTAGTTTTAGATGAATAATTAGTTTCATCTAATCCAAGTATGTTTAAATTGAATGTTATTTCCTTAAGTTAAACAAAAAGAGCCCAATCAATGAATTCTCCAGGCCTGTTCTAGTTGTAGCTGGCTTCCCAGTGATGGCCTTATAGTATTTGTCCTTCCAGAGCCACAACCTCACTCCAGATATCTTTGCCCTTTCTCCCTCTATCACATCTTACTAGTAGCATTTGGTATCTAACCATGGTGAGAATTCCCTGTGTCTCATAATGATTTGTGATTTTTTTTCCCAAATGCCGGATATCTGCATGTCCCATGTTGTTTTCCAGTATTAAGAAATATCAGTGACTACATCTGCTTATGGTATGTGGTGAAAATTGACTCTTCAGCTTCTCTATCACCCAACTCAAACAAGTATTGCAATAAATGGCTTTTTAGGTGTAGATCAATGTACTGAAAGTTATCAAATAACTGAAAGTTATTGTGGTAAAGGTAGTGGCTCTCAGTCAGAGCTACTCTGAGGTGGCTTCCTCTGTACAAGTTGGCTTTGCTATGTAGTTAGATGTTTGGATAAAAGATTAATTTGACCATATGATACAACTCCACTGATACTTCCAGATTCATGTGAATATGTACTGAAGAATCTTGACATATTTGGCACAGACTAGATTGTAAAACATTATTAATGATGATGAATAGTTGCTCATGAGCGACTTTGATAATTAACGTAAGTTCTATTAAAAAGAACTCATACAATATTCCACTTTAATGTGGATTTATTATCTGGCATGAAGCTTTCCACTTCTTTATAAAAAGTTACCCAATATACATGGAATCCAACAAGAAACACAGAAATATTAATCAATGCTTTCATTTTCTGCAATGGGCCCATCATACTGAACTAATTCAACAACTGGGTGGTGGCATACTTCCATTTTAATCACAGAAAACAGAAATAGAAGGGACACATACTAGCACAGAATTGTTTTCACAATATATTGTTAAATACTTTGTGTTATTTGATCAAACTGTAGAATTCAGAAGTGCAAAAATCTTTGATTATTTGATTCACTGGGGAGTATTTGATTAGACATAGCTTAATGTTTCCATCTCTTCTCTGGTTATCTGTGGAATTTCATATTGATTTAAAAGATTTGCATGCATTGGTCTCAAAACTGGAACTGAGTGAAGGTTTCCATTTTTATTCAATACTATGAGACACACCAGGAACTCAGAGCCTGAATTAAGCTGATCTTTGCTCTAAGATACTCAGTCTAAAAAAACCTATTTGGATATAGAAGCTATACTTATCAAAATAATGGCCAGCAACTAAGGAAATCTTTTGATCTTAAACTGTTGCTGACACTGGCAGTGTAAGACATGGAAAGGGGAAGTGAAATCACACAAAAAACCAATCACAAGTAGAACGAAGAGCTGAAACTGTGTCCCCTGACTCTTATTCACAATCATCTTTCTTTTGCATGAAGAAAGCTAAATACTTGCAAAATAAAAAAAACAAGTATGTGAATTTGGCTTTTATTTCATACTGAGTGCCAAAGGACATTTTAAGAAGACAGTATTCCACATGGATTAAAACACATTTATGACTGCAGTATTGTGGTGCTGGTGGATATTTTCCTTATACCACTGCTATGTTATCCTTGAGGAGTTTGTTGATTTTAAAAAAGATTCTATTTTATTTTCTCAACAGATAATATATAAAATAACGTTAAGATAAAACAGCCAGGGCAAAATTCCTCAAATAAATATTTTTTATTTTGTGTGAGTGTACATCCACATCTCATATGTGACTCTTCTTAGCCTTTCACCCATGAACATGTTTTAAGTTCCTAAAATTCTGACTTGACTGTACAGTTCTTGGAAGGTGCTTCAGCCTGGGATGTCTGGCTGCTTCACACCTACCAAGGGGCTGCAACAGAAAGCCAAAAGCCTGTGTGCTCTTGGAGAGGTCCAGTCCCAGCTGGAGCAGAAAGATAACACATTCTGTGACCAGCAGGACTGGGGATAAAGCTCAGCATTTTTAGAACCAGAGTTGCTAATGACACCCTTCAAAAAGAAGAACCAGACTGGGGAAGTTTGAGGAAAGGTATTCACAGAAGCAGTTAATATGACATGTCCTTGCAGAAGAAATCTGACTGTCCTACTCTACTCTTAAAAACACTGCTCTAAACTAGAAATTGAACCAGAAGCTTGGTGTGCATCAGGTTTTCAAAATTTCTCTGCACATTGTCTAGCTGTCTGCTATGTTCTCTGATCTTGTAAATGTTTTAATCTTAAACATCCTCTGTCATCTCTGAAAGCATTCAAACCATGAAGAATTCCTCCAACAGATTTCACGTGTATTACTACAATTATGTTTAATTGCATGGTGTGTGGTGTTGACAAAGTTACCTTCTTCTTTACATACTTTGAAAGAAGAAAAAATGTTGTACAATCTGTACCAGACATATCTTAGAAAGGATCTGGTCTGTAGGGTCTAGCAAGCATGAGATGATCCCTCCTAGAATACAGCACTGACCATCTAAATTGGAGGACCCAGGCTTGTGCCCTTGTGGCCCTCAGCCCCATGGGGAAGTAAAAATTTTGTGTGCATCAACTCACAGTTCCCACTCACGGTAATGGTTTTCATTAGAAGGAAATTCTTTCTGCTGGCCTAAAAATCCGCTATTTTGGACAATGCGAAAGTCAGATGTACTAAAGACAACACTCAACCTCAGCAAATACAGTTAATAAGTCCCAAAAAGCACCATGTCTGAGGTAAAGAGGATTTATTAATAGCATATGAGACCCTCCTCTTTTCCCGTCTCGCTAAAAAAGGTAAGGGTGAAGTAGAGAGGTGGCATCACCCAGTTTCATTGGTACGTCAGTCCCCAGGATGGATACGTCCTAAGGATAAAACTTTGAGGCATGTAGGAGATGTCTGTTGCTGATACATGCCATACATTAAATTAATTACTTGCCATGAATTAAATATATGCATGCAGTGATTTTATTTTTTAACATTATATGGATGACGTCATGTTTCTATTTGGGTGACTGTTTTGTGAGAAAGTCTTGCAGAGTCAAGCTATGATGAAAAACAACAACTCAGTATTTTACTTTTATACCTCCATGTTACTATTGTTGTTGTTATTATTATTAACTATTATTAATAACAGCAACAACAACAATAATAATCCCTCCTCATGACTCCTCAAATAAAGTTTCAATGCTAAATGGCAAATAAATATGGGGGGGATAAAAATAATCAAGGTTTTGTCTGAAGGGCTGGATTTTTGTGTGTGTTTCCAATGTCTTGTTTGGTCTTGTGAAGTATCAAAACAATATGCTAATCTCAGATGCTGCCATACAGCTCTAATGCTGTAAGCAGTAACAATATTGTGTTCATATGCTCAGAGAGAGAACTGAGGTCTGAAATATCTTTGCTGGATTCCGTTAAGGATAATTTTTTAGGATAAAGACATTTTGCATAACAGGAAATCCAGACCGATGTTGGACCACTCCTCCCAGTGGGCCTGAAGTAGCAATTATGCAGCCAACACGCCCCAGGAATAAATACATCTATACAGAGATTTAAATCCTGCTAAATTATGAAGCTGATCTACAGCAGGAGCCTGATGCAGAAATTACAGGGTACAGTTCATTACTGTTCTCAAAGCCTATAAATAAGTGTGATGTTCAATTCATCACTATTACTTTAGATTTACATCATAGGAACTAAATTTGCCCCTGCAGCCTCACATCTACTCACAGACAATGTATTATAGAGAGATGGAGTAAAGGGAAAACTCCCACTTGTAATTTTCTTTTTGCAGATGACCACTCAATTTCAGTGTCAGACTTAATTAATATCTCTATTAATAGTCATAAATGTATGGTATGCATTTCTGTCATATATATTCTTATTTCTAAGCATACCAGATACATATTTTTGTTAAACACAGCTGTATAAGATCTATTGCTTTATTATTATTATTATTATTATTATTATTATTATTATTATTATTATTTTAATTTATTTTTTATTTGTTTGAAGTATATTTTTTCAGTGAAAAATAGCTCTTTATTTATAATGAATCTTGTCAAAATATTTTTTTCAGAATACTGTAAAAGCAACTCTCCCGGTCAGGAAAGAACTAACTCCAGTGACTTTGTAGATTTTTTTTCTACACCTCCTCCCCACCTCAGTTGTATTCATCCAGTTGTATGTTTCTCTTGATAAATGGTATTTTGGGATTTTTTATGAAATAGCAACATCACACACGAAAAAGGCAGTTTGTATTATAAAGGCAAAGACTAGGATGGGGAAGCAGTGGTTAACTGACAGCTTCAAAAGCAACTGTTTGTCACAAGCCTTTCCCAAAATTAGCCTGGAATATTAATGCCAGAATGAAATCTGCTCCTAGATGTCACTGATTGGTTGAATAGTTATAATTTAAGGAGGTTTTATTATTCTTGTTGTTGGAGGGAAAATGCTGGTTTTATCTGGATTTCAGATCAGTCGTGGTTAGTGATCTCTCCTGTGAGAGCTGAAGACAGTTAAGAAAAGTGGGACTGTGTTGAGGAGGATGCAACTGTTGCAGTTCTCTGTCCTTTGAGGTACCCAGACTGACTTTAGGTTATGGGTATAGAAATGGGATTTAGGGAAGTCATGTGTCTGTGCATAAGCGTATAAAGAACAGCACAAGGTGGTGTTTAAGACCTGCTTGTCAAGGATGTAAATCTCTCCCTTTGGGCTTGTGGGTGCCTTTCTCTTTTTTGACTTGACTGCTCTTATTAAGCATGTAAATCCCTTTGAGTAGTTTCCTTTGAAGATGAGTTTATCAATCCTACTCTTTTTCCTTAATGAAAACAATCGGTGTAGCTTTGGACTCATTGTCAGGTAGTCAAATGGCTGAGGCATTCACGTGGGAGAAGGTAAGGCCTTTAATTTCTTTTTACACAGTTGGAAATGCTTTAAAAAGAAGGCTTGAAAGTCTCAGCACCAGGATACTTTCTTGCCTAGAAGGTAGATGATGGAGATTCTAAGCCTCAGACAAAGGATGGAATTTATTCTGAACCTTTGATGTCATGGATCAAAGCTTTAATCTTCAGACTGTTGTGGAAATAGGCACTGTTGCTACAACCTTCGATAAAGTGGTGTCCCAGGAAGACTGAATGCTAGACTGCGACACAGTGTACTGTCATGATCATCTGGCCCTTGTCCCATTCCACATTTGCTTGAGATACTTCAAAGAATAAAATGCCCCAAGGTTTCTGTGTCTTTCAACAGGAAAGGGGAAGAGATCTCAACTTCAAGCACAAAGGGACAGAGCATCTAGACCTTGAGCTATATTTAGGTCCCTTATTTAAGGTTTTGAGTTTTGACTCTAAAAGATCAGATGGCAAAAGTGATGAATAGCTGTCTAAAAGAGAAGCAACACAACTTTCTGGAAGAATGAAGATTTTAGGAGGCAGTTCTGGCCTTGGTATTCTCATACTCGGTGGCTGCCGTACACACTAAATGAGCTTAGACAAAAACAATTTCTGCAAGAAAACCCTTCCCCCAAATATTCATTTGGGTTTCTGATGAGGATGTGTGAGTATATCAACTCATGGCTGAAAGATGATAACTGAAAGGGCTAACCTTTTTCATGTGTGACGCTTCAAGGTTATATGCTGCACCTTCACTTCATGTGCAGGGCATTTGTACTTCTTCGTGATGCAGACTGACAGACTGGGTCAGAGAAATCACAGATTTCAAAGCCCAAGCTGTCAAACAACAGCATGAAAGATTTTAAGATAAAATCGCTTACTTTTCCTGTAATGTATCTGCAGAAGGCTTGGTGTCCTATCTTTACTGGAATATAAATGCTAACTTGCCATTACATCTCTACAATGTTCATATGATCAAGCATACAGCTTTGAATTAAATAGTTCATCTATTTGAAAAAAGTCAAAAATAATCTAGAGTAGTTAGATATTATAATAATAGAATCATAGAATCGTTTTGGTTGGAAAAGACCTTTAAGACCATAGAGTCCAACTGTTAACCTAACACTGTCAAGTCCACCTCTAAACTATGTCCCTAAGAAATAATGCTCATGAAAAATGTGTTCTGCTTTTCCTGTTGCTGAAACTGAAAAAATGACTGAATTGCCATATGACTATAGTTGGTAAGTCAAGGGATTTTTGTGCTTGGGGAAATTGTACCATTCTACTCATTATAGATTACAGAGAAATGTAATATATATCTGTATTATCTATATATATCTATATTATTATATCTGTATAAATGTAGTTAGTATATCTCCATATAGCTAATCCATACGATTAGATGCAGATATAGACGTAGATATAAATAAAGATATATAGGTGTAGATAGAGATATTTTATGGATGAACCACATGGTTCAAGAAACAACTAGTAAGAAAGGGAGCTTTCCACTGGTCTGAACTCATTCAGATCTTAAGTTGGAAAGACCTGTTACTCCTGGTTGAGTAGTGGAATAGATTGATTTTCTTGGTGGATATGACTCCATATCATGAAAAAAGCTCATCAGGATCTTTCTGAAACCCTTCCTAAATGTCCTCTGGGATGTAGACAAAACAGTAGAATAACAAAACATGAATTTTAACCTCAAAGTTGTTAACTACACAGTTCATATGTTTCCCTGAAGCTGGATGTTTCCTGTGTAAAAGTGTTTGAAAAGCCTTTTTATTTTATTCAAAAAGGCCAAAATGGGGTGATCTTCAAAGCATTAAAAGTAGACATCTCAGGCTCAAACAAGCAATGTATTCAGTCTTCAGAAAGAGACAAATGTCAGTGTATGTTACATAAACAGCAAAAAAAGGAGATCGGTTTACTAATATGTATGAAACATATTGGTAAATAAGTAATAGATTATATGTAATTATATTGAATTCTATTAAATGTCATGTTCAAGTCCAGACATCACCACTGGTCTAAGTTGTTATGATAGTTCCTCTGTTATATTCACTTCACAGCACTATTCAAATCTTGAAATAGAAAAGAACATGGTAATAAATGGAAAGGAAATAAATTCCAAGGTGACACATACCTCTCTTTTCCTTTTACCACTTAAGTGCAAAGAAATATGATACTATGAAATACAGTAGTGTCATCATGTCCCTTTAAAATAAAATCATTGGCACAACTCCATCCACAGATTTTTCATATATGAAAAAGTTTTCAAGTTTTCATGTAAGAACAATTTTCAAATTCATATCAAAGATCATTGAAGGTTTAAAAGCAGAGACTTGTAGCTGTCTGTTACCACTGAAGGCACTTATTTGTCAGCTCACTTGCATACTTTTATATCCAATAAAAACATAAAAACAGCAGGGAAAAAAAACCCAATTCTAATAAGGAAGATAACAGTAATAAGTTCTAAATGTCTTCTGACTTCACAACACATGAATATCAATCACTTGCAGCAATTGAGAATGGCGCGCACGGAGACACAGACAGAGATGCAGACAGCGAGAGCAGAGCCAGGCAGAGCTGAGCCGAGCTGAGCCGAGCTGAGCTGAGCCTTCTTTAATTAACAGTTCTCAATTTATAGGTTTACAGTTACAAGGCCTGGACCAAGAGGTTAGCCAGGATGTTTTTTTCAATAATTGTTATTAGAAACACACCACACTCATCTTGTGACTGTTTTTAGTCACATTCCCATGCATATCTTGTGGGCAGTTTTCCGACCCACTCATTCACATGCCCAGGCCCAACATTTATATGTCATACATAGTGGGGGCGGTTTTCCAGCCTGAGATATCATTCTTACTGGCCTCACTCCTTACACTCATTAAAAACATACTCCTGTATAACCTGTCCAAGGCCCTTTATATTTTGACTAATTGCTGTAATTTAATCATGTTAGTATTATTTGTCCAGATGATCATGTTAGTATTGATCTTCCTTTATCCTCCAGGTGGCTGGAGCTGCATGTCCTGCCATTCCCACAATCACTGAAGTATTTTAGAGAAATAGAATAACGCTTCAGAGAACAGAGCCTGAATATTTCATGGGAGACAGCAGGGAGGGACCAGAAAGAGGTTGAGAGCTCTTAGGAAGATGTTGACTGGCCTTGCAGGTAGCTGATATGAAAGCAGGTCTGCTGCAGGTCAAACACTGATAAAAATATGATGTGGATGCATTTTGTTACAAGCTTTGCATCAACATAATTGATGGCAAAATCACCATGGTAGAATAAATAGAGTACTTCATCCTTTGAAAGAACAGTGTCTCCAGGGCAATACAGTGACAATACAGTGAGCTGACATTAACATCAGATATTTTACGGCCAAAATTTGGTAGAAGAATGCTATTTAGTAAAGGGTGTGGATTTTTCTGTGAATTAAATATGGCAACGTGTTTTGCTTTGACTTTCATAGGCCAGCAACAAACAAAGGAAGGGAAGTCTGCCTATTTTTTCCAGTCTTTGAATATTCACACATATATATATATATCAGGAAAGTACATAGTTTTCATCAGGGAGATTTATCATTTTTAGCTTTTGAAAACAAGGAAGATTTAGGAAAGACTGTGTTCCTAGACAAAAGTAAAAAAATCCACAATTGATAAGGTTCACAGACGGCTACATACATTTAGTTATACCAGTAACTCCATTGGAGAAAGCTGTGTACATGGCAGAACTGTGTTTGGAAGAGTTAAACAGAAATTTTCATTTTTTTTGAGTGATACAAGCATAACATTTTTGCTATGTTTGGTTGTACCATCTCAAAAGAACTTACCATCACTGCCATAATTCATAATATTAAAATATACTGTGGACCCTGAATTTCGAAAGGATAGATAGGCTACTTTAAAGGGAATGTAATTTCTCTGTTTGGCTTTGCCTCATGCAAAACTGTTTTACAATCTTAAAAAGATTGGTCAAAAAGACTTCATTTTGAAGAAGGAACGTATCATAGATAGTTTAATAAGAAATTTTTTGGTATAAAATGGAACTAGCTGCAGCATTAGGTCACTTTTCAGACATTGAGAAAGAAGGTAGAAACTAGGTTTACTCACAAGAGTTGTGACAGTATTGATTGGGTGTTATCATAAGCAAACATTATGTTGTCAAGGTGAATTGACAGTCCTTTATTTTGGCAAGTATTGCCTTTAGAAAGGCAAGTATTTTAGATTGTGGTCTTTTCCAGAGCTTCTAACACCTGCCAACACTTCTTGAAATGTGGTGGAATTAACACTGCAACAAAGACAGAAACAGTAACATACCATCATGGGTTAAGAGTGATCCCCTAGAGAGCTATTTTGGACTGGAGACAGTAGGCGGCTTCCATCTTCTCAGCTGTATGTATATAAACAGGCACCAGTGTTGGTGAAGGAGGTTCCCTCTGAGACTTTTTGTGTCTGCTCTGGTTTAAGTATTCAAGATTGACATCCTATTTCAGGACTCTTCTGGTCTTTTGTAAAAACATGTTGAAAAGTTGTATTACTTTGAAGAAAGGAAAAACTAAAGCCTAAAGTCAACAACAGGACACAATTTGGCAGGTGAGGTGGAAGACATGGTAGGACTCCAGCTGCTGCATGGTATTGTTAATCTTCAGAAAAGAAGCTTTCTGAGACTTCTGCACTTGTATAGCATAGTAACACATAAGTTTTACCAGCTTTTCCTGGTGTCATGCCTGGGATAAACGATATAGTTTAGGAGCACATTGTGTCCATTTGTATGCTCCAACAAGAAGCCTTTCTGTGAGGAAACGGCAGACAAGCTTGTAAAAAAGATTACCAAATTTAAGTGGTTTCTCATCCACCTTTCTATCTGACCTCTTCCTTTCTGCACGAAGAAGCTGATCTCATGTGTTCCTTGTCTCTTTGAAACATCTTGGGCTACTTATGGTAACAGCCACCAAATCACTTCCTTATTGGTCTCTTAGACATTTAGTTGCTTGGCCCTGATCACGGGATCAGCACCAGGAAACAGAGGTCTGCTTTTTGTTCTTCTGAATTTGCCTTGATGACATTTTTTTTTTATTTTCAGAAATACCAGTTAGTACAAACTTCCCACCAATATCAGGGGAGTATTCTTTGGTTTTGCTATGATGACTTAATTTAAAGCCTATTTGATACACTCAAGGTTCTTAATTTCCTGATAGAAAAGGTCACCGGGAAGGTACAGCGTTCTGACTGTGCTGTCAGAGTGGTGAATCCAGGCTGGAATTCTGTGGGCTGTCCTCTTAGCAATATGAGTTTGTATGAAGACAAGGGAATAATGTCTTCTCCATCTCAGTTCAGCTACTGGAATCAGTTGCACAGCCTATTTTAAAACCCTCATTTTATTTCTAGCTGTTACAGAGACCATATTAATAGGGTATGGATGCAGATCCTGGGAAAGCTCTGAAAAATAACAGGTGTTTTAAGGGATTAAGGACAAAAACCAAGCCTGTAACTCAAGCATGTAGGAGATGCATTTAAAATACTTTGCTCTCATGATTTCTAAAGAATTTCTCAACACCTTAATCATCCCAGATCCACTGTGGCTATTTGGGTCTTCGTTTATATACATCTGCTTAATTTCTGATCCTTCTATTTAAAATACTACCCAGTGCCACCAGGAGGTGTCCGTGTGCCATTTATCCATTACTTTGCGGGGTGTTTGCATTTTTTTGGGGGGGGTGGAGGGAGCCCTCCATAACAACAGCACGATGGTAGCAATTTTTGTAGGATCATCATTATATAGAATTGGTGTTTGCACATCCAAACAAATTAGGATGTTGTGTTTGTGTCCGGAGAGAGTTCTTAATTCTTTCCCCGGATGAGAGGAATTATAGATGAGAAAGACCTGTTAAGTCATCCATCATCTTCCCTTACGGCATGCCCTGTTCTCTGAAGTGTGCTGTATAATATCTTAAGGATATCAGTCTGTTGCTAGGGAAATGATGACTATAATGAGATGTTACACATTCTACATTTTGACTGCATTGCAGGATCAAAGATGAGGCTGTGGAAATGAAGATTTTTTACTGAAACACGTAACTTGTCTGCTATTTGCACTTGTGTATAACTTCGAGGATTAGTAAAAATAGATGAGCGTATACTACAAAAAGCTAAATATCACACAGTATTTTTATATTGCTTATTCCCATTTGGTCTGTGATATTTAATTGGAAAATACCTACTGTATTTTCAGTGTAAATATAGGCAAAATTATGGTACAGATCCATAGTGATCCATAAGACATTACAAATTACGACATCATATTGCACTAAAGCCTAAAGTAGTGCGGTATTTATTACCACATGGATATTCAGAAGCATACATTAGAGTAAATAGTAAATCTGATTTCATTTTAACATCAGATAGGAAGAAGTAATTAATTCACAAAATATGATCAGCCCTGCCTGGCGATACGATGTATGGTTTAGATGTATTCCACAGGGTCTCTTGAAAATCCTGTTCCAATCGAATTAAAATCCAGTGTGTTGCAGCAGTCACAAGTACTATCTGAAGAAGCTGTATTTGAGGGAGGGCAACGTGCAGCAGTGACTCTTTTTTCATAGCTGTACAGTCAGACTGACTATTTCTGTTTTCTATTGCATCTTGCTATCAACGTGTGTTTTGATAAAGTGCATGCCATCCTTGTCAAGGTCAGTAGCCTGAAAAAGATTTCCAAATACAGTGATGTGTTATATGGGTTATGACCCAATTTCTTAGAATGTTGAGTTATAAGTTTGCCCAATCTAACTTAGTAGTCACATTTCGCTGAGGATATGGTTTTCAGGCTACCTGTGTAAAACTGCAATCTTAATCTTCCCCCTCAAATTTACCTGTAGTCTCAGTCTTTATTATAATTTGTCTGTAACTATAACACTATTTCACCAAAAAGCTGGCAAGGTCTCTTCCAAGAGTAGTTATTGGATTTGCACCAGTGACAGCAGTCCCAGGATGTTTCTGATTAGTTCCTGACCCCAATGTCCTGTTCTATTGATAAAGAGAAATATTAAAGCAGCAGATAGATATCATTACTGTACATGAGTTTTTGACTTACACAGTACACAGGCCTACATTTATAGCCAGCTAAATCACTGAACTGAAAAGAATGTGGACAGTAGAAATCATTTTACAGGGAAGTAAGTCAAAAGAACTAGCAGGAAACAGTGAAATACCACTGATAATGAACAATAAAACATTTCCACATCAAAGATATGGCTCATACACTGTCTATAGATACTTGCCATTTGAGATCCCAGGTGATAACAGAACTCTATTAAAGCACGTTTTGCTGACGTGCATATTGCAATACTGAGTTTCTTTGCACAATCACATCTGTGGGGTTTTTTTTAGTGAGAAAAGTGACATACAAATAGAAGCATACTAGTAGCAAAATGGATCCATCACCATGCTACATGGTAAAAAAAAAAAAAAAAATTTCATTTTGCTGCCTTGGGAGCCACCATTTATGTGTTAATACTTAACTGCTTCTGTGTAGCTGTTTGCAATATTCATGTTTGATGAACATAATGAGACTTAATTTACATGCTAATGCAACAAAACGCATGCAGAATAGATCAGCTCACCTGCTAACAAATGCATTATTTCAGCCACACTAGTACTGACTAATGACAGATAGTTTTAATACCCCAACAGTGGTTTGCAGAGCTGCTCGAGGTTTGATCTCCCTACAAATAACTCCCATTCAGCTCTCAGATGATATGTCACTATTTCCTATAAATTACTGCCGAGTTACTTTTAAAAATGTCATCTCTCATCCTTTTGTATGTTAAAAACTAATTTTTCAAGATCAAAAGGTGTTTTTTTTCATGGAAGTAGATTTAAGCATTAACTGGTTAACCATTGATAGGTTTATTACTTAACAAATACAAAACATCATTATCATATGTCTTTGCCAGTTCAAGAAGGCAGTGTGGATTTTTTTTAAACATTTTTGTCTCAGGACATTTTGGGAGCACTCAAGAGGATCTGCCTTGGTCAAGCCTGTGTCAGGCTATCACCTGTTAAACTACACTCATGGATCAGCACCACAGAATTTCTTAATAGCAAATGGGATTAAAAATGTATATTGTTGGCTAACATGCTAAAAGCTTACTAAGCCCTAAACAAACCATCACTAGCATTGGTCTTTTTATAAACACTTGGTTTCAGGGTACTGAAGCATAATGTGTTGCCTGAAAACACTGAGAAATCACTTGTACACACGTGCCATGAGTTGACAACCTGTCCTGTCCTCCATCCTAGAACATCAGCAACTCCAGGCCACAATGTAAGAATCAATGTAAGAGGGTAGAGTGTGAAGTCCTGCTGCTTTCAGAAGACGGGGATGCTTCTTGTCAGCCAGAGTGCACTCTATTTGTGGTTAGCTTTACTCTCTGCTTTTAAGATGTGTTCACAGTTTGCTAACTCACAATTAGATTTATTAGTCACACACAACAATAGGAAATGATTCTGTACTCTGTTATCCTAATTTGACCATTATTTTCTCTCAGATATTGGCAGTACATACATAAATAATAAAATAGCGGAAATGTACCAAACATCCATATTGACCACCTCTGTCCTTATTCTCTCACGTTCAGTACAGTATCCCTGATCATGAGAAAAAAAGCAGGAAAGAACAGAGTTCACCCTGGGTCTGCAGAGAACAGTGAGAACATCACTGCTACTACATTGACTTCTATCATTTTCCTTGACGTTAAAAGTTTTTGCTTTCCAGAGAGTATCCTGTATTCTAAGTTATCTAAGAAATCTCTCATTCACTTTTGTTAAAACCGGGTGATTCTCATTCGTCTCAAGGGTAAGTGCCACAGACTTTTATGCACACTTCTGTTCTAGAGCACTGTTGAAAACGAGAAGTTGGTTCTGAAGTCAAAGTATCACCCAAGTTGAACAATTTCTCTTCTTTTTAGCTAAGACCAATACATCTTGACTGTTCATTAGGTGATGGAGGAAGCTATTTTCTGCATTGGGCTCCACTTGCCTTACTATTAAGAAAATACATCCTCCTTATATTGCTGGCCTATCTTATTGAATTCATGTTTCCTTCCTGGCTCTATTTCTTCTCTCACGCTGAGAACTTTGAAGCAGACGCCTCTCTGTGCATTGATGAAAAAGATGAAGAGATACAACCTTTCCACTGCAAGACTTTAGTCAGTTAAATATACATAAAATCCAATACAGCACTCCATATCCATATATTTCTAGGGTATTAGATTACAGGAGGGAAGCACAGGACAGAAAATAAACCAGCCAGGAAGAGAAGAGCAAAACAAAGAAACCTGTCAGGGCAAAAATGCAGCAAATTAACATAGGAATACTGCTGAGGTAAGGCAGACTTTGTCAAAGCTGAGGTTACATTACTTGTGCTCAGTCTCAACAGAAGCTCTCAGTCTTTTTTTGTAAAAAATTGATGTTTCTGAAACATAAAATATAACCATTAAGCACATCTGGCATTCTTCACTGTTTAGCTGAGGAAGGCATTCATACTATAGAAGTTCTAGCTTAACCACTTTGGTAGTTGCTCCCTCCTGGACACCAGATAATTTCATCATCCATTTGCATGAAATCTAACTCCACAGGATCTGTCACTCATACCACGATACACTTTTTCCTACTTTAAAATTGTGGAAAAAACATGGCAAGGGAAATAGCAGAGATGAGCACGAGGTATACTGACTTTTTTCATATTGAGCTAATAATTGTTGTGTGGAAGGTCGTAATGAGCTTTTGGCTTTAAATGATAGTTTGATGAAATAATGGTATGTGCATGCTTGCTGCTGTCTTTTAATATAAGCTTTTTCAAGCACATGGACAACATTAATGGAAACAAGCAGAAGAAATGCCAATACCTCTGTCCAATTCTAGTTCTGTATTATTTGTGTTTCAAGTAGATGGAGAATCTAAACCTTGCAAGTGCAATGCTTGCGGACATAGACTTTGTTATGGGCAATAAGAACATGAGTACAGTCTAATTTTTAAAGTGACAGGGCTGGCAGGGTGAAGGAAGCACTAAAAACATACAACTAAAGAGACAGTGTAAAAAAAACCCAACCAGCCAAGCAACCAACCCCAAACAAACAAACAAAACCCCCTACAAAACAAACAAAAAACCCCAACCAACCAAACACAAACAAACAAAAAAAACCCCACCACCAAAAAACCCCACCAAACCCAAAACTTAAGGAGTATTCTGTTAAGCCGATAGTCCAGACCTGACTTTGTTGAGTTTATGTAGCTTTTGGGGAGATTTTTCTAAGAAACATTGAAACATTTTACCCATCATGAGCACAATAAAATATGAAGAAGATACTGGAACAGAAGCCAGCGTGGCAGGCTTACAGAAAACAATAACTAGCAAAGGAAAAAATAACTCCAAGTCCAACTCTGCCATCAGTATCCCTGTTATATGATGCAATTATACAGAAATAAAGGTGTGGCTATCCTTGAACTAGCTCTTTTGCAATTGCTTAAATAGCACTCAAAATAATTTAGCACAGACTAACTACACATTTACAGAAAGTGAGGCCTGCTTATAGATGCTACAGAAACACCCCAAATAAAGAGAACGAGCAGAGTTCAAGTGATAAAGCAAGCACTTGTACACTTTTAGGGGATGAGGAACACAAACAGCCTTTTATCCTACTAAAATTAACAGCGCTATTTTCCATCACAAAGAGATATGTTTCAAAAACCAGCAAAGGCCTCCATAATTTTTTTAAAAGCTAAAGAAAACAAGAGGAGAAACAGAATAACAAGCACAAATTAGAGGAAAGGCTGAAATGAATTTTATTTCACAACACAAAAATTAAGAAGGAAAGTGTATTGAAATAAAGGAAAAACACTGAAGGAAAATAAGGAAAACCAACGCTTTACTGTAATTACTTATTCCACTATTACCTTTTCTCATGACATTTTATTCATGTTGTTTCATGGATCATCAATAAAGTAACATTATAAAAAGCCCTAGAATCTTATTTCCTTCTGGTGTTTGTGCTAGATTGACAGTAACTAGTCCATTACAAAGGAGGAACCAGTTCAGCTTGAAGACCTGATGCAAGAGCAAGGAGGGGAAAAATAATTAAAAAAAAAAAAAAAAAATGTGTTAACTTCAAAAGGAACACCAAGTGAAACAGATTAATAAATAATTAGTTTAAGGGTAACAGTATTTTCAAAGCAAATGGACTGTTTCTGTTACCAAGAAGATAGGGTGTTTGACAGCTAGTAAGACAGAGAGGCATTCAGCTTTCAAACCATAGAAGGTGAGAGTTAATATTACACTAATGAGCCACAAGCAGACTGCTGGCCTGTTTTTTATTAACACTAATAAATGAGCTCATAATACTGATCAGAAGTGTTTCGTTTTGTTTTTTCTCCACACATCTCACAAAAGAATTTCAGGTGACAAGTACTATGATACATATAGTAGAAACAAACAGCTGTGGCCACAAAAATGTTTTGTTAACTCATGATTAATATATTTAGGAAGCAATCACACTATTCATTAGTAAAAGTTTACAAACATTAGAAAGTGCATAACATTTGAAACCAACAACAACACAAAAATATATATAATATATATACTATTTATAAAGAAAGTGACATCACCCCCTGTTAATAAAAGAAAACAAACCTTCTGAATTTGTGATTGGTGCTTGTGTGATTGCCATGGTTTACTTGTCAGTCACTCTTTACCTTAGTCACACAGCAGCATGACTGCCCCATTTTGCAGGATTCGGCCTTGTCTGTTGGGGCAGGACAGGGGGAAGGAAATCAGTCAGCATAGCTACTGCAGAATAGGTTATTAATTTGTAGCTGTTTTAAGTAAACCTGTAGATGGACAAGTTATCCTGGTATTTCAATGAAGGTCCAGTTTGGGCTGTCATTTTGGAATAGCTGAAATGGGAAAAGTAAAGTCTTTTGGGTGCTAGATGCCAAGTCTCTCAGTCCCTTCTCCACATCTCAGGGAAAATGCTGCTGTAGCAGCTTCTAGCACTTGGCTGTACCTGGTGCATCAGTAACAGGCTACTGGCTGTGCGAACTCAACAGCCTGATCAACTGAGGCAAAAGTAGGGGACAGAAAAAACAGTCCCCCTGGCTGGATCCAGCCCATGATCCACTAGTTGGACTACCCTGCAATCTAAAACTCATTCCAGAATACGTAATTGGCAATAACCTATGCCAGTTAATCTCCCGTGTGTAAACAAAGGCCTAGCTTCAACAACAGGAACCAGGAAAATCTCTAGCACCACGGAATTTGTTTGAATTTTTACCCATATAAGCTTATAGATGTATTCTTAAAACTACCATAACAATAAAATACTTGGACTAACATTTTAAAAAAATATCTCAGAGAAAGATAAGAAATCGGGAGTAAAATTAGAAAAATAGGGAAGAATAACATAAAAGATTCAATTTGAGTCTCTGATATGCAACTAGCTACAGGCAAGTGGCAAAACTGTACCAAGGACACAAAACACGCCTAAGTATTCACATTAACAAATCGTTTTGAAGGCTCATCTAGTAACAAATTAGAGTGTTGTTGAGTCATTTAGGTTTAGGCATAATCAATTTAGCAGTTGACGTTTTAAATCTATCATGTGCACATCACCACATTATGCAAAAAACCAGCCCTTTCAAAACGCGTGGTAGAAAAATTCACAGTAACAGAAATATTCTTCATAAAGCAGTTGAGAAGGGGCAGTGTGGAGCATCTAAGTCATACAATACAAAAACCATGGTAAATAACAGAGCTGTAAAACAGATGCAAAGTCCTAAAAACAGTGCTTTCTTTACAGTTCTTTTAATGGGTGAACACTTTGGCCAGAGAATTTTAAACTCTGAGGACCACACAAGCCTTTTTTTAAAGATACGCAATTAGATCCTCTGACGTTTCAAAGGCCATTTGCTACAAGATTTACCTGTTCTACTTTCTTAAAGTGTTCCCATCAAGTAGTCGTTATGAAGGGATCCATCTGATGACACTAACCCAAAAAATCAATACAAGTTCAACCATTGCTAATGACAGAGGTAGAGAAAATTCTGTCTTCTGCCACAGCTTGTACCCCCATTTTTAGCATTGTGTTGAGTGGGTTCCAGCAGTGAAGACACATGCACTTTCTTTTCCACCAGCTTGCTCATGGAAACAAATTTGTTCCAGCATGCTCTTGCAGTCTGAAAACATCCAGCAGCTGCTCCAGTCGGTCAAAGTCGGATGTCAGCTTTCTTGCTTTGCTGCCTCCCCTTGGGCCTCCCCAGTTTGCTCACTTGAATTTCGTTGTGCATCTCCTTCTCCTTCTGTAACATACAAGAAAAGGACAAGTGATCCACCATGAAACAAAGAGGTCTTGCTCCCAGAACCCCAACTCTTCATTCACCATGGCCCACAGCGTTCAGTCCACCTGTTTCATTGCAAAGCACAGAACAATCTGAGGAACAGAAACCATCTTACAGTGGCACAATGAGCAGACAACTCATAAAGCCTGTCTAAAGAAGGCTAAGTAGTGCATTGACAATGGCCTATTAGTACCTATATGGAAAGTATTTTATTTCACCTAATGATTAAAGACCTAACAGGTTCAGACAGCTGGAAGCTAAGTGCAAGACAGACAAGTCCCTGAACACTGGACTAATTAGCTATAGGTACAGAATAAGGAATAACTTTAGGCAAGGAATAATGTTAACACGTAAGTTGTCTTGTATTTTGCAAGGATTATGAGTAATTTGCATTGAACTAGTAGTTAAGAGAAGAAAACTCCATGGACTAAGTTGTAAAGAGGTCTAAGTAGGGATAGTAGTGCCTCTCAACTTTAGTCTATAGATCTTTAGAATAAAGACAGGGCTCTCAGTAAAGATAGTTATTGTTTCTCCATTTCAAATCACACTGTACATCCGCAGCTTTATTTCTGCTTATAGAAATTAGCACCATAAACACCCAAGAAATGACATTGCTAATGGGGGAAAAATTATTTGCATTGCAAAGAATATTGCAAAAAGCTCAGACGTGATAGCTGTGTTTTGTGATTCACTGAGTATTTAGGTTGCAAAATGCCTTAGAGGGTATTGGTAATTATCACATTCAACCTGATGAAAAGTTGTATGGAAGGTTGATGACACTATAAAACAATGAAGTTTGTTCTGTTCATTATGGGTTAAGTAATAAATAAAAATCTCTTTTGCAAGGCACTTTCTCAGAAAACTCTTTATTTCTCAGTTTTATCTCCCACATTACAAAGGATTCCATCAGGATGGATCTACATGCAATTATTTCTTATTTGACAGAAATCCCTTTTGCTCAAGTTGTCCAAACACTTTCTAGAAAGCCTCCTACATTTGTTCTGATACTGCAAGAGTCCAGATGAGTGGAATCGTGATTTTTTTATTCCCTTTTTTGCCTGCTTATTACTCCATTTATTTTGACTACAAGGAAGTCTTTAATATTCCCCATACTATCTGGGCAAATTAAGCTTTTCTGAAACAATTCTTATTTAGGAAAAAAAAAAAGAAGAGGAAAAAAACTTTGAAAGGTATTTGTGTTTAAAAGAAAAATAATCTTTGGCACAAAGTCCAAACATTTCACTACCTAGATGTCAAACATAGTGCACCAAGATTCAGAGAAAGAGCGCTAAGGCTCTAATATACCACTTATAAGATTTTCTCAACTCATTGAAAAAACTCACTAGCCTAAATCCATTTAACCTATAATACATTGTCTTGGTACTACAGACTTTCTGCTGGCAGAGCTCTCCTACCAAAGGCCTTAAAATACATTTACGGAAATAATTTTGCTTCTGTGTTCTGAGAATGCAAAAATTACCTGAGCACACTCTTCAACTATTCTTCCTTAAAAACTTGATGGCTATAACCTCCTAAGAGTAAGAATTGTGAATCTTACACAGCATTTTGAAACCAACCAGCAGTATTAAAAAATCCCAACCCGAATAATATGATACCATAAGCCATAATACAGTTGTGTAAGTTGTAAGCTAGTAACAGTTACTAGTTCTGCTAATGTGCAGCTTTTAACTAATTTTTCTTCCTGTAACATTACTGACTCTTTGGTATCTATTAGTGTCCCCAATACTTACATCTAAAACATTTCTACCATGAACTAAAATCACTTTTAATCACAAATTCCTACAATTGGTCTTTCATTCCAGTTCGGTATGGCTTTAATAGCTCATCTATCTCCCTTTTTTGTAGATTATTGGACCATTACAACTTTTACAAGGAAGTTTTCTTTCCACTTTTCTGCACTGAATCTGCATTCTGTGGCATATCCGCAGACGCCTCAAAAAACAGCAGTTTGTTTTAGAGATCAGAGCTGCAGAGACTGGTCCTTGTTCTTCTTTGTACTTTCTCCTTACTACTTTATTTAGCTACAATCACCTGTAAGAAAAAGTGAATATCAAGTTTATTGGAACTGCATTCTTCATCTTGAGAGAGATTTGAGCAGGTGAGCTACCTGCTGATTTCCCTAATAAAGTTTTTCTTTTGCCTTCTGTCTTAAGATTTCTGTTGCAGTTTTCTACTTCTCAGATGTACAGAGTGCTGCTTTTGCTAAATTTAGATAAAATGTGTTGCCAGAGTACTTCGAACTTATACTTTGAAGTCTGGTAAATATGTCCATTCCATAGATACTAGCATGTTGTTAGTTTATTATGGACAAATAACACTGGAACTGTTGTTTTGGAGAGAGAGAGAGACAGAGTATTATAAAGTAATTATATGTATTACACATACTTATGCAGTAAACTCTTGATTATCTGTCATTGGCTCATCAATGAGGGGATTAACCAGCACTCACTTCCAATATCAAATAGTGAATAACAGAAAATAGGTGCTCTTTGAACAAGGTGCCCCTGTCTAGTGCTGTTCAAAGCTGTTCCTGTTCTTTACAGGAAATGTATCTGTAGGCTTTTCAAAGTGAAATATGCTTGGGTAGTTTAATTTGCATATGTTTTATAATAACCTCTTTTTTTTTAAAATCTGTATTACCCTACTCTGCCATTACTCCATACAGTTGAAAGCAAATGTACTTGTACTTTTGCAAGAAAATGCTGTAGTTAAAAAAAAAAAAAAAAAAAAAGAGAGAGTCGAAACTTGATGTCTATATTTGTATAATTAAGTAGTACTTGTCTGACAGGGACCATAAAAGAAATAAGATAAAACCCCAAACACGTGTTTTCTTCTTAATCCTGTCAGGTGCAGTGCATATATGCATCCCGCAAGCACTAGTATATTCTGAAGTGGAATATGGGATGCAAAATAGTTTTTAGCCTCTCTTTGATTTGGAAAGACATGACAGAATAATACACTAATACTCATACTAATTATAATACAATGCATTTTCCAATATTCATGGTTTGGAGGGTTTTATCCAGCACCTAATAACAACAACACAAGAAACAAAAAACCCCACAAAAGTAAGTAAACAAAAAGCCAAATTCATTGTGCCTAATTCAAACTGCATAACCTCCTGAAGAAGTATGCAGGGATTTTTGTGTATCTACCACCTAAGGTAATTTTATGAGCAACTCTGTACACTTTCATGCAACGATTCACCTACCCAAGCTGCAAAAGAGGTGCCCAAGAAAAACTAAGTAGACTCCTGATTTATGTATTAAAAATTAATCTGATAGTTATTGAAACCATTCTTATCACTGCAGAGCATGCATGTACAAAATGCATACCCCAATATGCATTGCAGGCACAAAGTCACATTCTTTTTATAGTTCACGAAAGAACACAGTTCTGGCTTAAAATGACTCCAACAGCTTAACTTAAAAATAGGGATTGTTTATATCTTCTCAATGGACAAGATCAAAGACAATTTTGATAAGTGTAAATTTGAGACTGAAGAAAATTAAAGCAAGAAGGAAGGTTGGCATTATGCCTTTCAAATGCCACCTACTTTATAGTTTTCCAACATTTCATATGTATCCCCACATTAAAATAAATAGACACACCTACACATATACTAATAAAGCTTTTCTTTTTAAATAGGAAAAAAATTAAAGGTCCTGCCCAGATAGAATTGCATGTATCTAGAAGCTATAGGCCCTAAACTGGCAACTGCAGAAGGAATGACTTAGGACACGTTAGTCTGAAAGCCAGAAAAGAATCCTCCCCTCCAAACAGCACTACAGTCACCCAAATGTCACGCTGCCCACATCTGATTGTCCAGCGATGGTATTGCCTCTCAAAATGCTTGCCGTTGTCACCGAGAATAATATGTGCACAAACAGGGCAGCTGCTTATCAACAATTTGTTCTTTGCTGCATTTGTTTTCTTCTGTTGTTATTAAAACAAGCATAAGACTTATTTCCTAAGATTTGAAAAGGGCTTTCAAATATCTGTAAGATCCATTCATTAACCCCCACCCACATAACATGGAAATAATCGCACAGCCATATTACTATTTTTATTTAATACAAGGCCCTTCACCATACACTGTCCTTCCTTCTTCTCAACTGAAGGTGCACAAACAATTAAAAAATTTTTGTAATATTAGAAGTGAAGTAAGATTTAGGATTACATTAGTGCTAGTCACCTTAAAAGAAGGACAAAGTATCAGCAGAAAGGGGAATAAGACAATTTACCGAGAAACAAAGATTCAAATAAAACGACAATGCATTGCGATTGCTCTGTCCTCTTGCAGCTGAAACCAAAATTAACCTTCACAATAATGTCTCAAGCAGACACATGGCTGCTCCTACAGGCTTCAAATCGAAGAGCTTCCGCTAAAGAGTATTGTGAAGGTTGGGTTTTGATAAAGGCTTCCTTGTTTTCTTCCTTATACTCAACTTTCCATAAAATTTATCCCAACATAGATTCCACCACTAGGTACTCACTGCAGAAGGACTTTTCTTTTTTCAGTAGTATGTCGTACTTGCAAATACTCTTGCATGCACCCTTCGCATTTATGAAATCTGGGCCTCATAAAGAACCCCTGCTCATCTTCTGTTGTCCGAAAAAAAATATTTTTGTTGCTGAGGGACAATAGAATAATGCGTGCACAAACCCCATGTTTTGTATACTAGTATTTTAATTTTAGTTTTAAATAAATATAATAAAAGACCAAAATGTACTCACCTGCTTTGTTTATATCAAGTTCTGATAATTTTAAGGCTAGTTCACTAGAGTTCCCACCCGGAGAGGACACAAGTATGTCGTGTAATGCATTTCTTCTACCTGTTCTTCCTGAAGCAATAAAGTCTGCATATGTAGATTCCACATCAGTCATTGCTAACAAATATCCACATAGCAGTACCTGGGTGGGAGAAAAAAGGAACAGCACTTAGAACACCAGAACAGATAACATTATGAAACGGGAATAGAAGAACTAGTGGGTTCTTATTGTGGAGTAGATTGGCTATGCAGTGAGCAAAAAAAGAAGATGCCCCAATCTCAAAATTTGGAGAAACTGGAAAATAAACAGAGTATAAAACAAAAAAGGTGTGTGGATTTTATGCAGTCTGTATTCAACAGTATTTTAAACAACTTCGTTTTTTCATAGTTCATAAAGTGCTAGTGAGTACTTTATAAAAGCAATGACCTCAGCAACATCATTTCTTTACAGAGCTGTCTCTGCTTTTAATATTAGCTGGGAAGTAGGAGGTAGATAGGGGGTGGAAGAAAGTTCTTTTCTGTACAAAATGCAGAGCGTAAGGAGTAAGAAAGTACAAATCAATAATGCCTCTACATGCAGAACACTGTGCTCATATGCAGACACAGCTATGCTTTGTATATTTTCCTTTCTGTTAGTATGGTTAGTTTTGGCGTTGTATACAGACCTCTTCAGATTTAATTGATCTATTTTGGTGTGGTATTTGCACCAAAGTGAATGCATTACCATCAAGTCACTGAAATGAGTGGAAATATGCTAACAGAACAAGCAGAATAGCTAAACTGTAATGCAGAGACTAGAAAACAATGCTCTCCAAGCTAGATATAAACTCAGAATTTCTTTTCATTAGAAAATAATTATTTCTCATGTTATTATGGAATAATGTGATGATGTGTATTAATGTAAGATCTGCCCAAGACACAAGGAAACTCACATTTCAACCTCTGCAAGAGAAATTTTCATCCCTTCTGGAGTATCTGCTGTAACTGCTATAGGTCTAACCTGTCAGGATTTTTCTTTCTTTTTCTTCATTTACAGAATTCTAATCAGACACTGGGGGTAGGGGCATAATGGCAACACTGCACAGTTGCATACAGTGAGAAAGCTTTAGCTATTCTTGCTAAAGTAGCTGAAATGTCACATTTGCATAGCATACAAATCTTTTTAATCAGTTCCTACTGCAGTTGCTGGACACTAAAGAAGCCCCTGAAGTCATCACAAACACTAACGCCACTAAAAGATTCAGCTTCCTCTATTTAAATAAAAAGAAAAAACCTCATTTTTTAAATAAACTTTTTATTTAAAAATAGATACATAAAAACCAGCCAACCCCTTCCGCACCCTCAACTCTGAATAACTTCACAAATGCTGTCCATTCTTCATTCTAGTTCTTACCTCCCCAGCTTCAGTCAGCTGTATGAGGGTGTGCATATGATGTGTCTGAGAAGCCAAGAAAAGGGTTCTGCACCATATTTTATTTAGTCTAAATATAACAATAACAAGTATTATTGCAAGACTGACTGACTACAAAAAAAAAAAAAGAAAAAAGATCATTGCTATCAGGCTTTGGTGTCCATGACAAATGCTGAATGGCTGACAGGGTAAGTTTGCTCCTATGAACAACCACTACAAAACAAGAAACTGCTAAAAAAAGCCAAACCAAACCAAAACAACAACAACCACTCCCAAACAAAAAAACCCTAGAAAGCACAAAACCCAACGGACAAACAAAAAACAAACCAAACAAAACTCCAAACAACAAAACCTACCAATAAACACCTAGGGAATGGAAAGAGGTCAGCATTGATGGAAAGCCTGCCTGACACACATAAAATAGTGTAGTGTTTCTCAAATAATGTTTTCATAAGCATGAGCAAGATATTAATTTATTTTATTGTAGAGAAAATACCACAGAAAAAAATTTGCTACTTTGGAAGCTGCATATCAGTACATCAGGAATAGAGTAAGTAGAGAAGACTATGACTGAGGTAGAAAAAGCTAAAGGGCGGCTGTAAGGTTGGCAAAAGGAGCAGTGTTGTACTCCATCAGCAACTCCCTGGACTGTACAAACTGCACTCCACAGAATACTTTTCTGGAAGATTATATTCTTCTTGAAACATTCCATAAAACATGTAGGGCACCAGGGTAAATCTCAAGCTTATTTAAGTTTATCTATGAAACAAGCTATAAAGCCATACAAAAATGTACTTGTAGAGAACTTTATTTTAAAGGTTCATTTTCTATAGGCTCAATATGGTATTACTTAAAACATTCTGATCAAAAAAGAATGTTACCAAACATACATTTATTAACACTTCCAAGTTTTCCTGTCTGTTTCTTCTTCTAAATGTCAAATGCCATTCTGTTTTGTATTGGCATTATCTTGAGACATTACTGCATAAATACGGAACTCCACTGACATCACCCGAGAGCTCTGCTTCCAATGAATGGCTCAGTGCCCAGCAGCCTGCAATTATTCACTGCACCAGTCATTAAGGAATTACCATTCATTCCAAAACCCCTTTTTTTCTTTCAGTCTCTGTGAAAGGAATGGAATTTGCTAATAATTCTGTGAAACATAATTTGAATATCCTAACTACTTATATTAACAGATACTCCAGCATTAAAGATTGTGGCCACAGTCCCACTAGTTTTAGGTGTTGTGGTGGTTTTTTTTTTTTAAGTTGCAAAACCAATACTCTGTTACATGGTATTGAAGTGAAACATGAGGGCTGCAAACCTCACTGCTTCTGCCAATTGGAGCAGTAAACTAAAGAAAGCCGTCCTGTGAGCATAAAAACTACTGAAACCTGCTGTCATGGGGTGGGATGTCCTGGTAACTGTTAAGATACTGTCCCATCTAAAGTCTGCCGCAGCTGTGCTTTGTCTTCCCTCCATATAGTCACTTGGCCTGATAATGGGTTAGAGTTTGCAATACAGCCCTGGGAATTTTCATTGGGCATCTTTAATTTCCTCAGTTTCTTAGTTTCATAAAACTTCTAGAAATGTGAGTCTCTTAGACTTCTGTCTCTTTCCCCTCCCAAATCCTTCATCCCAAAGAAAGTTGTTCTGAAAATCAGCTGAAAGCACTTAAAGAATGATGGAGGATGAGGAAGGTAGATTGGCATAGTTGCTATCTTGGATTTTAGTCAGTGTAACAAGACATCTCTGTATTATTAATGAATATTCTGGGTAACGTATACCGCTAACCTACGAAAGGCCTACTTCTAGATCCCATGCAAGCGAAGACATTTTACAGGTAAGCATCACAAGGAGTAGAATTAGTATCCAGAGAATGCAGGAGGAGAAAAGAAGGATGACAAGAATGGTATAATTTGATAGGTACAGAAAGAATCAGTATTTGTGTATTCAGAAAGTTCCCCGAATACCACTTGATCTCCACAATCCAATTTCTGTGTTAAATTTTCCATCTCCATGCTATATATAATAAATCTTATCTCCCAATTTTCTGAAGGTAACTGCCAAATTTCTACAACTGTTTTCCTTCATCTACGTACTTCAGATGTATTGAAAGAACTCTTAAAAAAAACCCCTAAAAAGTTAGTGATGGCTTCACGAACAAAATCTCAATTTCACTGCACTCCATAATCATTCAGTGAAATTAAGTGTTACACAGCAACATTGTTCTCAGGAATCTGGAAGTGAAAGTACAGAAATTATGTGGCACACTAGCATGAATTAAAAGCCAGTCTATAGAGTTTATGGGCTAGAAGTACCTGGGTTGTCGAATTTAGCCTGTTTAAGGGACTAGCTACCTAAAAGAAGCCCAAACTCATTTAAGTACCTTCACTAATTGGTGTTTATTATTTTTTTAAAAGGAAGACAGTATAAGGACAGGCACTTGACACGTTGTTTGGCTATGAGATTTGGCATATGTTGCTGGCTAGCACAGGAGAGCTGCCATTTTCTTAGAAAACCTGAAGTGTAAGACTAAGATGTACGATCCTTCAATGTTTACTTCCCCTCTTTCTCCATATACGCTTAATGATGGCATTGAATAAGGGATTTTCAAATAAAACTCTCCCAGGCTTTGGCTGCTAAATGTTGTATCATGATCAGCATGTTATTTAAATATAATTATCTATATTCAGCTTTCATAAGGGAACAAAAAAAAAAAAAGAAGAGAACTTGTCATTTAATAGCATGTCTGTTTTAGAGAAGGTGTATAATTATGCTTTTAAAATAAATTTGGGTTCCAAATCTGGCCTTAGCTTAGAGACAGAGCTCTTTCTAGTGAGGAGATAAATCTATTCCACAGCAACCTGTACCTACATTCCCACCTCTTGCATGGTCTGCTATGTTGAAAGCAGAAAGGGAGGAACAATTTAACAAAAATATACTTCTTCCACAAGAGATTATATCTGTTGTGCTATACAACAGCACTCCTTGTCCACAGACACAGATAAGCAAGAAATAGCATTAACTCCTGAAAGCCAATGAAAGGAAATATAAATGTCCACGCCGGCTAGTGAGCTGGACACTATTTTAATCTGCACTTTGAAAATCCCATATGTAGTTTTATCTGTATGTTGTTTCTGAAGTGACCAGCTCTATAAAATAGTAAGGTCACTTACCTTTTGACAGGTAACATATTTTACTGTTAACATAGTATATGGAGTACTCTTAGTAGTACTAAGAAGATCTTAATGGAAATTAGTGGGCAATTCATCTAGTTAAACAATGAAACAGAACAAAGAAAATGACCACCCAAGATCTGTTTTTAAACAGAAAAAAAAAATTAAGAAGCTATCTTAAACCTGCATGAAAAAAGCACTATGAAGTTTGGTATCCTTCAGCTCATAACCTATACAAAGAGATCATTCACTAAGATAGTTAATAGGTCTTCCTTCTGCATTATCTACGTTATGTTTTATCTAAAGAGATCTACAGAACTAAAACTCAAATAGTTAAATTCTTACTATGTCCTTGCTCAGGCAAATTTCATTATGCCTGTGACCATAAGGATTTAGTCTCTCATCTACTACTTAATTTCAGTTCACAAACATTACTTCAGAGACCTTGGTTCTTCAAAAGGATACAGTACAGAAGTTGTCATTCTCACAGACAACTATTGAGGTTATTGGAAGTAACTATAAATAACAATAAATGTTCTGATATTTTGCAAGTAACACCTTATGCAGGAAACAAATCACACGATTTAAGTATCCACATGGGGAATCCATGTTAGGGAATGGAAGAGGGGGAGCTACCATCTACCATCACTACTTAAAGAGAATCACAACCTAAAGGGAATACTTTAGCATTTCTGTATCTTCCAAACCTTGCCCTTAATTCAGGATTCACGCTATAAGCAAGTTTGTTCTCTCAGACACTCTGTCCAGTGCCTGCCTACACAGCCAGTCCTTTAAAGGTATCAATCAACACAATTCTCATGAGTAAACAGTAGGGTCTCTGATGTCTATTTTTTAGAGAACTTGTTATAAGCACTGTAGTTGATATTTTTCTAACAGCCACATCTCCTCCATTCACTGCTATATACAACAGCATGTATATGGCTTTATGGGGAAAAAAAAGAACAAATCACTGAACAGTCACGATCAGTAGCCTGCAAACATTTTGGCCCAAACTGCTGTGAGCCGCTGTAATCCTTGTAGACAACTTTCAACTGAAGAAAATTATAGGTTTAGCCAACTTTCAGCTGGAGGTCTGATAGCAAAATAGTTCCGTGAAGCACCTACAGATCAGTATGAGCTTTCTAAACAGTGTTATAAAGGCAGTAATGTGGAAGCCATTCAGCCATTCATGTCTATCAAACAGATTTCCAATTTTTTGGCAGAAGCTTAATGCTATGGAAGGGGCTAAGAATGAGATTCATTGGAATAGTTTTAAAGCCTGTGTACACCTATGTAGGTAGGTACCTATATGAGGTGATTCGTCTGATCCATATTAAGCATTTGTCTTAGAATGAATGCAAGTGGCACCTTCAATGTGCTTATCTCTTTCTACTGAACGGGAAAAAAAGTCTAGAAGGTAAGCAGAGATCTTTATGATATGTGCATTAAATTAGGTGACATTAATCCTACTCTAGATGGCCAAAAAGGATTCTGGTCCATTGAATTTGTAAATTCGGCATATATAAAACCTCTATCCACATAAAACCTATTTCCCTCAATATCTCTTTTGTTTTCCCCCCCTGCAGGTATATATCTTCTTAAATATTACTTTACTAGTACTAATGCTTTTTGAGGTCAAAGCATAGAAAGAATTCATTCTCATTAAAAAAAAAAAATCAAACAAGAAATAGCATAGATACATTATGCAGTACATTTTTGTGTACTTTTCCAGTTAAATGGGAACAAGCTGTGTTTTTTAAGAGCGAGCTCCATGGTGCAAGGCAACCTCCATTCATTTATAAGGGCTGAAATACTCAGCTGAACTATAGATTTGAACGACTAAACAATTTATTAATATTTTACTTGCTGCAATTCCTAACAGCAAACTATGAAACCAACATGAAGACTCATTATTTGTAGCTAGTTACAAGCCAGGAAACGTAGACCACCTCTTCCGTATTAATATATGCCCAATCTGATAAAAATGCGTAACTTCGTTATGCTATGGTAAAAACTAATGTGAGCCTTGCTCTTCACTGTTTTAAAATGTCAGTAAATGTAATGGTTAGCAAGAAGGTATTAGCTAGCACTGCCAAATCTTTCACGTGCTGGGCTGGGAGAATGTGATGGAATTACAGAACCACAATATCAGCATAAATAATCGGATTTCAGGTGGGGAGATATCATCCAAAAAGGTACTTTGTCTGAGGACAAGACCAGGAAGAAAAAAAGCAGATGGAGATGGGAAGAAGCTGCAGCTACCTCAGAGAACTCAGAGTTTAGTTAGAGAAACCAGGTAAGGCTGTACAACCAGAAAGACAGCTTGGATTGTGGTGGACTCCTCCAGCTGCCCCACCAAGAGGTACCCAGTGGGCTAACTTGACTCAAGGGCTTCACACAGGGTCACTGATTTCAATGAGGAGTTTGGCTCACTGAAAAGGTACTTTATGGGAGGGGGGAAAAGCCTCAGACACCTTACAATAGAAAGATAACCTGATCAGGTGCTTAACGATATTTTAATACTAATTCTTTGTATGGCATCTTTGTATTTACTAGTCCCTAAAAACTGCTTTTAACATTGTGGAGCCTATTTACTAAGAAAACAGGTATCACTTTCCTCCTTCCGGAAGATTCCATTTTAAATATTTTAATTGTCCATCATTGGAACACAGAGTGTTTCTACCACTTGCTGCTGAACCAGGATCTAACACAATTATGGTGCATACTTTGTTTCCAGGCAACACTCATCTCATTACAATACCCATTTTCCTTTGAAACTGCAGTGCATGAGGTTGCCGTAGAAGACCTCCTTTCTTCTTATCTCACTGCAAGAGATCTGGCTAAATAGTGTTCTCTCTCCTATTACACTGCTCTCGTTCCCAAGTTAACTAAAGTTTGCATTTTGTGATGTTCTGCCTTCTGACAATTTGACTGATGTGTTTACAGCATCTGCAAGAGCAGTTAGTAGGTAACAAAAGCATTTCAAAGGGGAAGAATACAGTTAGAACAGCAAAAAGAAAATGTCTAGATAACAGTATCATGACAGCATTTAAAACTTAGGCTATACATTATCCTGTGTGGACAGGAGGATGCACTACCATTTTCACAGCGTTTCTTCTAGACTTTTTAGCTAGGATTCTTCAATGTTTCAATACATTGTATACTTCAGCTATCAAGTATTCAAAGCATTTAAATGCTCCACAGTTTAGCTATCCTTAAATTCTTCCTTCATATTTAAAAACCAACCTTCTGCCTTCAAGACAATTTCCTCAAATCTTTAAGATATTGTAAGCTACTAGACAGATGCAACATTTGTTGTATTACATATCTTTTCAGCAGTTTCTGGTGGAATAGCTCAACTGTCTGCATGTGACTAGCTTTTAAAAATCATGCAGTCGTGACTCATCATGAAAGTATGTGCTGCAGCATCCAGAACAGAAGAGCTTGAGCTTTTTACTGATTCTTCTTGGGCAGTGGCAAAACCAGTACTGGAATGAAGGAATTTGCATTTTTTGGTAACAAGATAATCTGGAACTGCATGTTACCAAATATTAAATACTGTTTCCTACATTTGCTTTTAATAAAATCAATTATCTCTTGCAAAAACAAAAGATGCTGTAGTATAATATGCTTCTGTTAAGACCTCACATTTCACATGCAAGCTTCAGGTTTGCCAAGAATACAGCAAATGCCACAATATTTTTCATGATTTGCAAAGATAAATACCACTGGGCCAGCCTGGAGACCTGTGAACATGAGATAAGCAGCTTTTTAATAATGTATTTTAAACTCTTTGTGCCACAATACATTAATCAGTATTTCATTCATGGTATACTTGGTCAAGTTTTGGGGTCATCAATAATAAATTAACTTTTCCATGCAAATTTTTTCCCATTGCAGGCATTTAACATCTACTTTACATTTGAATTAGTTCACCCAGCTACCAGATACTCTACCTTTCTTTTAATTACTGTCAAGAAGCAACAAAAAAGGCGCAAAACCTGAAATGCTGTCAGCCAAATTGTAACTTAAAAGCAGTTCAATTTATTGTACCTTACATGATAAATTCACACTTCATATTGCATATCATTTCACTTTGGTTTCTCTTAGTCTCAGCATTACATTTTTCAAGGTTTCTATCATTTTTGCATTCTCTTCCCTTGTGTACAGTAACTGCTTGAGAGTCTAAGGACTGCCTGGCTCTGTTGCTATGCAACAGCATAGCCTACTTAGGGCTTCCTGAAATAATAATCTCAAATGTGCTTTTTTTAGACTTGTTTCCAGCAGGAATACTTCACTGTTTCTTTATAATGGACCACTGATATTACCACAATATTAGATAGCGGTCACCTGGGAAGTTTTGGTAGCTACCCAAGATGACAAAAAACAATGTTACTGCTTGCAAAATCCAGGACATACCTCCTGCATTAGCACAGGGAGGTAAATATCTCAAATACTGCTACATGCTTGCCAGATATGCTCCAGGTATGAGACCTGTATATTTACAATGAAAAAATTCATCTTAATTGTTCTTAAAATTAATCTGAATTGTTCTTTGTCTTCCTCTATTTCATTCAAGGGGAAAAAAGGTCTCTATTTAATGTTGAATATGCCTGCCACCAGTCAGAAAAAAATACACCCTGTTTATATGAAGTTTATTATAAATTTAATCAGCTCAACAGTAGGAACATACATGCAAATATTCCATGTTGCAATTCATTATAAAATAAGTTGATGTCAGAACTCTTTAGGACAAGATTCCACATTTTTAAAATCATATTACAGATGCCAGGAACTCGGGTTGCTTTTGGAGGTACCTTGGAGCAGCCCTTGAGAAACTGTTCTGTGAAACATTCAATCTGTCCAGCCTCAAAAAGCATTTTTCTTGGTACAAACTTCTAGTGCTGCTGAAAGGGTGGGCCAATATATTTTGTTTTCTTATTGCTGGCTTATTTGGGAATCATAAGTTACTTAATTTCTGTACCAACATGTAGAGCAATATAAACACAGGGCTCTTGTTAAAGCATCAGTCAGCTCTAGAGGGCCAAATGTCTTATGATGCACCAGGCAGAGGGATCAAAGGAAGGAGGTCTAATAGTACAAAAGAGATTTTAATGAAAGGAAATATTTTACTTCATATTCTTTTCTTTTCCTTGTCCACCTTAGCATGCTCAGGAACAGTTGTCTATGGAGAACTGTGTTAGTTCAGAATTGAGGTAGAGAGAAAAAGGATGTTTCCTAGATCCAGAGAAAACAGGAAGAAGGTTTAAGTTAAGGCCCTTGCAGGGGCAAGTCCACCAGCAGTCTTTTGAAAGAAGAAGGGGAAGAGAGCAGCAATTTAATATTGTTTGCAAGATCCTAAGTCTTAAAGGTGATTTTTTCTTAAGAAGAGTAGACTGTGGTAGGCACAGGAATGGGCTTCTCAAAAACAAACACGAGGTGGTATAAAGGGGTAATTTTCCATATCCATATGTGTAGCCACATACATGCGTAGTAGCCATGCTATCCAAGAATACAATTCAGCACCGCTTAGTAGGTGTGACTCTCCCAGAATGATGCATTTCAAGTCTCTATTCTTTCAAACCACATAAAAAGCACAGCTCAAACTCAAATCAGTATCAACACTGTTTTGAAAGCAAAGAGGTCAAGACCTGAAGAGCTGCAACATTTGGAAAGTTGTCCTTTATGATAAGCAAACAGTCTGAAACCTGAAACTGAAGCATGATCAGCTGGAGGAGACGAGAGCATTAGTAGGGAAATCTTTCATAATGAGGAAATCCTTTAGTATGTTCAGTTTGCATTCTACTCTTTGCAGTATTTATAGGCATTTAAGACAGGCCAAATAATTTCCAACACAAAAATACAAAAAGAAAGCCCTCACATTTGCCATAAGTTTGAAGGCAGGAACCTTACTGACCTCTTTTGCATGTCCACGTTTAAAAAAGAATCTAATTAAGCAAAGAGGAAAAAAGCAAAACAAACAACCTTCTTCCTGAATAATCCTTTGTGACCCTAGAATAATTTTGAACACTTGGGATTGAAAAATCTGTGCTTTCTAAAGCTGTCCTTAACAATGCTGACAACTCTCCATGTGCTGGTACCAGATGGAGGCTAAAAAATGGCTTGCATGTACTAATATTTCATTAGCAATTGTACTGCATTACACAATCTGTCCATGACGCTCAGATTTAAGATGCATTTCTAGATGCAAACCCAGGTACTCTGATGAATATAACACCCAACAGCAATTAAGGAAGACAGGGGCAGTGCAAACCATAGCTACTTAAAATCAGCGCTCGCTACAGCTTTGAATTTGAGGGCCAAATATTGCTTTTATTCCCAATTTCAAGCCAAACTAAAGCTCGAGTACTTAATTCTTAAGGCCCTAATGTCTCAATTCTTAATCTAAAAGAAGAAAGGGCCAAATGGAGGAAGATAGTACAGCAGACAATTTACAAGAGGGGGTGAAAGAAGCATATAAACACAGTAGAAATTCCTTGACTCTCACAGAGGACATTGATTTCCGCCAACCATAACAAATTGCACAATCGCTTTAAGAGATGGCCTATTAAAAAAGCATACAGTGACATTTTATGCTCATGCCAAGAAGAGTTATTCAACCAAACTGACACATATTTTCTGCAGCTCAAGCTCTTAATTCTAGCTCACAATTCTCCTTTTCACAGCAGTTGCTGAGTGCTAAGAAATGTTAGAAAAGCCTAAGAAGAATTTGAACATACATTTCTTCCTACATGGATAAAACCAAAAAAATACAACAAAGTGAATGCCGTGTTTTCTGGATATGTGCATAAATACACAGGTATGAGCAGAAACGGAAGAAACAGAAACCTTTACAAACCCTTACGAAGAGTGCCTGAGAGGAATTCATGTTGTCAAGACTACGTAAGTACTTCCATACTAGACTTGAATAACTTACCTAACCCTTCAGAGGCCATGTAAGCACAGAATCCCCTTTTTTTTTTTTCTACCTGCTGATGTATTGTGGATAATGAAAGGAAGTACCAGTTGTCTGCTTACAGGAAGAATGCACATATGGGCAGAATATTTCCCAAGACTTCCAGTTCTGAAATCCTGGCAAAGCGAAAAACCTCTCAAGAATAAGAATCACCCACAGATGTTTCTGAATACCATTTTTTCCATAAAATTCAAGCTGCAAGTATAACCTCAAAAACAAGGTAACTATACACATGATTTTGCTCCAAATCTAAAGCAACAGAAAAACAAATATATCTCATAGTCACTATCGAAGTGCCTTGTTCAAGTAAAAACTAAACTTCAGAAATAAAGACAATAAAATAATTAAGTAACTGAGGACCAACGAAAAGACATATAAGCAGATCATGGTAAGAAAGTGCATAAAAATAAACCCAAGTGGACTCTAAGACCGAGCAGGAAGAAACAATCGACATTAAGTTCCTCCTGGCAAAAAAGACAAAATAACCTCCTTTATAACTATTATTCCTCCTAGCAAAGATCTTGGGATACTGACAGCCAGTTGTAAGCTTCCACCCCATCCCAATAAAAAATGTCTACCTTTGAACCTAGATGAAAGTGAGAATGACCATAATGCTAGAGAAAATTAGTAGATACCATGAAGGTTTCCTATACGACAGCTTTGAGTGTTCAGGGAACTTTGAAAATCACCTCATCTACCCATGTAAATATACACAGGTATACCTGCTGAGATGAGTACCATTAAATACTTGCTCCATCTGCATAACTACTTGCATCTAGACATCCTCACAAGTAGAGTTTGTGAGCTTAGCAGGTTTTGTATAAGCTGTACAAAAACTGCCTCATATTCCAAATGTTTGTCTATTTTAAAAAATTATCTTTTGGTATATAAAATAATTAGCTTCAAAGAATCACCTGTAATGGGTCAACCTTGGCTGGCTGCCAGATGCCCACCCAGCCGCTCTCACACTAGCCCTGAGCAGGACAGGTAGAGAAAATAAGATGAAGAAGCCAGTGGGTCAAGATAAAGACAAGCAGATCTGTTACCTATTACCAGTGCTGGCAAAACAGATACAACTTTGGGGAAATTAATTTACTGCCAATTAAATTATGTTTGGATTGTGAGAAATAAAAACAAGTTAAAACAACACCTTCCCTCCATCCCCCTCTTCTTCTCAGGCTCCGCTTCACTCCTTCGGCTTCCATCCTCCAGATGAGGAATGGGAGGTTGCAATCAGGCCAGTCTGTAACAGCTCCTCTCTGCTGCTCCTTCCTCCTCTCACTTTTCCCCTGCTCCAGCACTGGTCCTTCCCATGGGCTCTTCACAGAGGCTCCAGCACAGGCTCTCCCCAGGCTGTGGTTCTTTTCAGGAAGCCACCAGACAGCCCCGCTGTGGCACATAGTGCCAGGCAAACAACTGCTCCATGGTGGTCATCTCTGCAGGCTGCAGGGGAACCTCTGCCCAAGTTCCTGGAGCACCTCTTCCTCTTGTTCCTCCATCAACCTCTGTGTTCCCCCTGCTGTTTCTCATTCTTTGGTTCCTCCTCCTCTATCTGTGTGGTGGTTTTTGTCCCCTTTCTTAAATATGAGGTGCCTCCGTCCTGGCTGAGGGGCTCAGCCATGCCCTGCAGTGGGTCCACGGGGTGGGCTGGAACCAGCTGTGTCTGGCACCCCCACCTCTCCTCACAGAGGTCCTTGCAGCCACCCCATTGTCAATACCTGGGCACCTACACCAATAAAAATCATATTCATCACAAGATACTAAGTGGATATAAGCGGCCATGAGAAGCACTTATTATGCCTTCCTGTGTCTCACTTAAACTTCACTAATTGCCAACACTGCCGTTCTGTCACTTTCTTTCACGAAAGTCTGGGGAAATCACAGGCATGCAATGATCCCATCCCTTACACATCCCTGATATCTCCCAGCTAATAAGAGGCAGGCTCTTTCCAAGCAAAGGCCACGTAGCAAGTATGCTAATATCATGAGGGACAGATCATGAGGCACCATTCTCTGCTTGCCAGTCTTTACCATCACAGACCAGGAAAATATCGGTGCTCTCAAAGATCACGATCACTGTAGCCGTGACTTTTACAGACACCAGAAGCAATGTGATTTTGATCAAGACTGAAGCTCTTGTTTTACGTGAGAGAGAACAAGGAATCTTTTCTCGGTTACTTTAAATAACTTAAACATGAGATTAGCTTTGACATTTTTAGGTTTCTATACCAAGAAAGGTAGAGGAGTATATATCAGCTTTTCAAGACTATAGGCTTCTTCCAAGAAAGCAATCACTGTAGAAACAAAATTAGAAGTTTTTTTCCAAGATTACCCCATATTACTCAGTTGAATTAATGCCTCTCAGAAGAAGTGCCAAGGATGCAAGCATATTGCAAGAGGTGACATGTTTGTTTGTGGGTTTACTCTATGTATTGATTAGCTTGTTTAAAAAGTAAATACTCCACAAGAACAATAGGTAAAAAGACAACATTTGCCCATATTCAAATAACATATCAAGTTTGGGTGAATGAGCACAGTATGTAAAAACCAGTATTTTCAGTTTCCGGTGACCAATATGAGATACTACAAAGGACCTCATGTTTCAGAAATTAGTAAGAACCAACCTTTTCTAAAAGTATCTTGGGCTAAGTAGTAAAATCAACTAGCAAACCCAAGCCTCTTATCCCTTCTAAAAATTTGACTTAGTGTAATGTTCAAGTGTAGGACACCACTCACGAATTTCAAAGATATAGTACAAATGTCAAGACCTGAAGTTGATAAAAAGCACTTTGAATTCAGCAGAGTCAGAAATTCACCTCTACTGTAAAAAACATTAAGGGAAGAAAGGGGTAAGGGAGAGAAGGCAAAGACATTTTTCTCTCTACTACTAAGGAATTAATGTCCACATTACCTAATGTGACTGTTTACACTGGATTCAAAGCTTCACTGAACATGTGCTTCATAGGCAACCTTTAGGTAAGTCAATTTTTACTTTGAGTAAAAATAATCCCCTACAGGGATTATTCAAATATTAATACTCAAATATTAAAATCAATGAAAAATTTAAATATTTAATTCTATTATTATTATTAATTATAAATTTTAAAAACTTTAAACATACAAAACACTTAAAGAAAAAAAAATCTGGAAGGTTAACTGAAATACAAAACCATTTCCCCAGAGCTGACCTTTGGATGAAGACTCACACACTCCAAGCACTTCACTTCTTTATGAGGCACTGCTGCATCCACATGTCTTAACATGTGTCCCCTCCTTTCCACAGAGCTATTTTGCATGATGTCATTACTGGAATAACACATTTGTATCCAGACAGCAGTGATCTACATGCACCAAGACAGTTTTTTGGGATCACTAGAAATCTTTTAGCCATTTGACTTATATGCAAAACGAGATGAACTTATCTATAAAGTCAAAGGGAATTTGGCTATTTGCCTGAAACTCCACATCACATCACGTAATGCAATGATTCTTAAGTCCATTTAAGCTATTTTAGAGTAAATTATTCTTCTGCTTGGCATACCTCAGTATACTACCAAAGCTAATAGGTTCAACAGAAAGTAAAAATAAACTTAATCAAATTTTTCCCATTAAAAAATAAATACAGAAGAATTTTTTTCTTTTCTTAAAAAACATACAACTGGACTGCAGAGAGTGTGTAAAGCTGAGCAGGTTCTCCGAGTCTGACAACTGAAACAGGACATTACTTGAAAACAGGATTGAAATGAAGAGCTATGTCATCCTCATGACAAAAACAGTAGCACAGAATAAAAGCAGACACCACGTTCACCTTAGGAATACAAGCAGAAAGAAGGGGCGTTGTTTATTTAAAAACTCGAACAAACAAAACCACCAAAACAAACAAACCAACCCCAAGCCAAACCACCCATACTCCCAAGAAAAACACCACCTCACCTCTCCCACTCAGACACAACATGAAACAAATGTTTCTTACTCAATTAAGCTTATTTGAAACATTTTCAGTCAACTTTCCAGTTAAATGATAACTTGAAGAAAAAAAGAAACAAAACCAAAAAGACCACCACACACAGAAAAACCGCAGATAAGCTAAAAAACCAAACCACCACCTCTAATTTGATTAAATACAGAGGGTGATTACATTACTAACAAAGGCAAACTGATTTAGTTTGATTATTAGGCATGTAATCAAATACTCTAGTGAGCTCTAATGTTACCGCAAAGCTTTTATGAAGCTGCATAGTGTTATGTGTCTCAGATATTACAACAGTAACACAACAGAGCTAAGTCTTACAACTCAGACAATTTTTGCTCTATTCAGCTTCACATTGTTTTTTCTTCTGCATTCTTCCTATTAATCTTTGGCACTCTAAAACAACAATAACAGGGCCAAGGAGTTCCAGAAACAGAACCATGCCTGGTACTAGATAAGGAAAAGGTTCGTTCTTCAAAACAAAAGGCTGATGAAATACATCTAGAAGAATAAGTAGCTTTAAGTCAGCTCACATGCTTCATAAGGAAAATTACTTTCAGTATGCTATTATAAGGCTGAATATTTTTTTCCTCAAAACACACAGATGAAAACATGCTATGTTGCAAGGCTATTTCTATTTGCTGTGAAGATGTCTTGAAAATATTGTGTTGATCATGGTTAACACCAAACAGATCCACATTGAATTTAGTAGCTATAATCCTATGCTGGTTTTGTTATAAGAAAGCAATAATTCTAATAGGTAAAAGCAAAGTATAAACTCAAATAGTGCAGGATGATTAGACAAAAAACCCTGTGCTCTATATGAAGTGATGACTTCATGTTATCACACTAGGAACATAACCTGCAAACATACCTTCTTTTCTGATTCCCAGAAAAAAAGGTGTTTTCTCCTTCCAGAACAAGTATTTTTCACTACCTTTCCTTAAGAAACCTGTGCAGAAGGACTTTGGCACTTGCTGAAAGTGAATACACATCAGGAAAGGAAGCTACAAGGTCTCCTAGAACAGAGTTGGTAACATCCACAAAAAAGAACAAACAAACAAAACAACCACCACAACACCACCACCACAAACAAACACACACAGAAAACAAACAAACCAAACCAGTACAAAATCATGACCTTCTACACTCTTTGCTTAATTTCTGTTGTTTCTTGTCCCACACCAGTGCAGTTTGAATGATATACAGTTATTTATTTAAATTAATTTACTTCCCAGGGTTGGTTTCGATTTCACAGATTTCAGCACGTGATGAAGCTTTTCCTGAATATCTTCTAGGTGGGTGGATTTGATAGGAGGATAAATTTAGTTTGCAACGCCAGTTGTCACACGTCACCAGAGTGTGGTAATTAAACAATGACAAATTCATTAACAAATATGAAATTGCTTATTGGTTTACATCTCATTGTCCTAGTGAGAATTTCACTTTGTGTGGCAGCTTTAAGGGAAACAGAAGCAATCTCTTCACTAAGAACAATGTGGTCATGTCTCACAGGTTACAGAGAATACCAGCTTGCCATAGCTCTGTTCCTCAAGTAGAAGTTTGAGAACCATATCATCTTGGCAACTGAGTATTGTTCTACTGCATTTGGATACTTTCTGTGGGGCAAGTCTCTTGCATGATCTTAGATCAGCTTATTCCTGTGAAATAAGCATTGAGTGACTGAAAAGCTTGTCTTGTGCATAACACCTAGAGCTAGAATGACTTCCAGAACTGCTCATAAATTTTACTGCACAGTCAATTAAATACAACAAATATAATTTAAGGAGCATGATCCAGAAGTGGAGTCTTCCTGGTTTTTAGCATATAAATCACAGACTACAGACTCAGGCATTCTCTTGTCTGCAAAACAGCACAGAACCAGAAAGCAAGCAATTGTGCTTATACACAATAAACCAGTTTCAACACACCTTTTATACTGGTGGTTCTGTCCTCTCCTTGGATATTGGTTCAGGTTCCTCAGTTGAGGTTGAGGACAGTCTGGAGTCCAGATCTCCTCCCTCTTTGACATGAGGCTATTATATGTTAGAGAAGCAATTAGATTCTCTTCTATATCTCCACACAGAAGGTATTAAGTTAAACTCAGATCCTGAGTCAGGACTCATAGGTCTGTATAGGCAAACCCAGTATATCAACAGATCCCTCTGAATCGTAGAAAAACTTTGGCTGTAAGGGACATCTGGAGGCCATCAAGTTCTTGTTGCTCAAAGCTAAGCTAACTTCAAACTTCAGTCTGGTTGCTCAGAGACTCCAGATGAATTTTGAGTATCTCTAAGGATGGAGGCTCCCCAGGCATGTTGGACAACGCGTACCAGTACTAAACCATTCTTTCAACGAAAGATCTCTCTTTCATGTAGTTAGAATTTCTCTCATTACAACTTGTGACCATCGCCACCTACCCTTTTGCTGTACACCTCCAAAAAAAGCCTACATCATCTCTACCACCCCTCCTTGAGTAGTGCAGTTAATTCTCCTTGTAGCATCTTCTCCTCACTGAACAAACTTAGTTCCCTCAGCCCCTGCTCATAGATCATGTGTTCCAGCCTCATAATGGTTTTGGTAGCCTCCACTAAGCTTGAGTTGGTGTGTCAATATCCATTTTGTACCCAGTGGTCCAATGACAGCAATGGCCCACTGCTGCCTCATTCTTAGTGAGTTCAAGATCAGAGAGTCCTAGTTACCAGATCACAAACAGTCTTAGGTGAGAGACAGATGGTATGCACATAGAAAGAGAAAGACTCTGGCAAGCTGTTCGAGATGCTCCTAGTTTTTAAATAAAATAGGAAAGATTACAGTCTTGAATTCAGTTTTCTAAAAGGTACATGTATTAATAGTTCCTGGATATTTTCTTGGCTCAGGAGCCCAGTCTCATTAAAAGCACCGTAGAAGCAAAGGGTACTGGTTGACAGAAACATTGTTTAATCCATGATTAGCGAGTTTAAGAAATTGCCGCTGTCACCATGTCATAGGTGAAATACAGCTCTCAACTTATATGCACATTTGAGCCTTGGCAAGATGATTCCCAGGCATTAGTTTGGCCTACAGTAGACTTGCTTGTTCCTGATATATAATACGAATAACTAGATATTTTCCCTTTAATCACATATCTGCATAGAGTTTATAAAAATCAGAATTTAGCCCTTTACTTGCTGGAGGATAACAGCTCAGGTTTAGACTCAAGTTGATATTCCTTTGTGTTCTGGTACAGTTCAAAACACTAACACCACAGACCAAAGCCATTAATCTACAAATGATTGATCTACAACACTAATCCCCAAAGCATGAGAATTCTAATTCTTTGCACGGCAATCTGTCTTCTCAGCTTGTGGTCTCAGGCAGAGACTACCTACATATCTGCTCACAGGCCTAAAACTTAAGCAGACTGCCTGCACGAACCAGGTACTGAAAGATCCAACTGTGAGATGAAGACAGTATGTTTTAAATCACAGCCTGTGTAATTAGGCACAGTAAAGGCCACCTTCTCTTCTGGAGAAAGACCTGTTAATTACTTTGCTGTCTGCCTTTTGCTGCTGTTTCTTGTCCTAAAGGACAAGCTGCCCTTTACCTCTTTCTCTTCCCCCACTCAGTCTATTCCCCCTTTGGAAAAGAGGACCAATATCTACTCCTTCCCTCTCCAGATACCAATATTCAATTAGAAACATGCCTCCTGATATTTTTTTAAGCCCAAAACACTGCTACAGATTGAGTAACCATTAGGATTTGATTAATTAAGGTTGCAAAAAGTAGCAGTATAATCTGATACAAAATTAATGCAAAGCATTCTCAGGACACCAGCTTTAATTAACTTTACTGGAGAATTTTCACTGGTTGAATTCTCATCAGATTTGGCCCATAAAGCCAGAAATATTTAATTTCTCAAGAGAAGATGAAGTTTTTGCATATTTAACTCCTAAATTTGCAAGAACATACATTCTTTGGCCTTGAGCTTGATGATAGCTGAAAGAGAAACACTGCTATGTATTTTGCTACTAACACATACACATATTCTACCTAATAAAGTCTTACACATATATCTGATCTACAAGCTGGGTAGCATACTACAGGAGGCAGAATGACGATCACCATTATAAACTGGCACACTAGAGAAGGCCTTAGGAATACATAGGGCAAGTAGGCATTGAAATATGATCTTAAAAAATTATTCTACTGCTTCAAAAATTCATTTTAAATTAAAAAAGCAGTAAGAAATTCCATTTGTTAGCAGTCTCTAGAAAAAATGACATCATAATGCATTTTTGCAGTGAGGTTTCCTCATTAGTATATTGCAATCATGAAAGCCTTTGAGTGAGTTTGCTTTTCAACTATGAATTTGTAAAAGAAGCTAGGGAAAAAAAAAGGCAGTAGATGTATAGTATGAAGCAATCACTCAGACATACGGTCCAGAGCACAGAGCTGACATTCATATCTGTCCTTCGAGAGAAAACAAAAAGGGGAGGCATACAATAACAGTGAGCTGGAATTGCTAGAGGCTGAAGACAAAGGATTCTACAAAGGTAACTCTTATGCAAAGGTCTGGCCACAGCACTGAAAACCAAGTAATTTATAAATTAAAGGGGTTTTTGTTGTTTTGTTGTTGTTTTATATTTTTACAAGCTGCTTCTCAGAGACTCATCAAATGATTTTATTCATAATTGGTGACCTTTTTCACATTTCTTCATCTTGTGTTTCTCATACCATTTTCATTAATTAATGTTAGCATCCTCTGACTGCAACTTATACAAGAGGTCCTCTTCATGCTACTAGATAACACAAATATTGCACAGCTGGCAGTCTTCTGTTTTCACAGCAGTCAAGCCTTCATTATATCTACTATACAAAAAGTAAGGAAAATGTGACATTAAGTCCCCCTCTTGACTTTTAGGCAACATGCTGATGTCTGAAAGAATCTTACGCTGTTGTAGATGGAACAAGGAGCTGTAATGGAGAACAATCTGTACCAAAGTTCAAAATGCAAAAAGACAAATAAAAAGTTCACATTGTCCAGTACAAACAAAGTAGAAAGAACCAACACACACAATGCAATCACAAGGAATTAATGAGGTATAACACATTTAAAAGGCAAACAAAGTGATGAGTCATATGGAAAGAAACAAAAATGCCCAGTTTCAGTTTCAACAGTTTCATAGTTTTCCAGCAAGAAAGTGATCATTTTGGTGGATTTAATACATAAATTTGCAATGAACATGAAGACATATGCATTACATATAATAAGCCAAAAAAAAAGTACTAGTCATACAGGTCTTTAATATGGCCTCCAAGAACTCACAATCCTCTTTATACTGTCCTTGATTTCATTTAACAAATACGCTTATTGAGCCTTATGAAGAGCTAATTTAGGGTACTGTTGACAAATTTGCTATATTCAAACAATCTGACTACCAACATTTCTGAACAAGTAAACATAATTTTCATTTCTTTGCTTTCAAAGTTCTATTTCAATATAAAGATTGAAAATTTCTATGTCAAGGTAAGTTATTGATAGAAAAACAAAATTTTCCATTGGTAAAAATATGAAGGCTGTATGAAATCATGTAGATCTCCAGATATGCAACCCGATCTAGTTGAAGATGTCCCTGTGCATTGCAGGGGGATTGGACTAGCTGACCTTTGAAAGTCCCTCCCAGCCCAAACTATTCTATGATTCTATCTTTACAGGTCTTTGGAGCACTTCTGAATTATCTTTTTACTTTCTACTGGAGGAAAAACTCCCCCCTTGCTTATCTTTGTTGGTGTGGGGGGAGGTCAGGGAAGAAAGAGAAAGGTAAAGGAACAACTACAAACATTGTGGACCATTGCAGAGACTGAGCAAGAAAGGGAAAACCAGATATTCTTCATCACATAGATACTCATTGGTATTTTCTGAGCAGATAAGCCTCTAGTAACTACTCCATTTTTTAGAAATCTTTTCACAGCGAACCTAGAAGCAGCTGCTTACAGTCTGGGCCAGTACTGATTGAACCACCACCACAAATTTGTTGGGAAGGCATTCATCACACCTATATGACAGGTATAAAAAAGTTCCAGTGGGCAAGACATAGGTATGAACTTAACACATCATACATTCTGCTGTAACCATCTACCACTGTGTTGCCTGGCATCTGGAACTAAACAGCAAACCTAGCAGGTAACATACAAGAGGTATTTGAGTTGGTAGACATGAAACAACATTAACTTCAGTTTTCACCGAGTAAAATACACTATTAAGCCTATTTCCTTTAGCCAAACTTGTAACCTCCAAAATATATAAAGCCAATGTGTCAGGGTCACTTTAAAATGACCTTTTTTTCATTAACTATCAGTGATTTGCATTAATTATAATCCTGTCCTTCAAAGCCATAAATGAAAAGGATACATAGCTTTTTCTGCTGTTTTGCCTGGGATTCACATCAGATCAACAGACCTTCATAACCAAGTCATTGTACTTATCCTTTTTTATAAAAAAGACTATATTATTTTTCTTTTGACTCCTGTAATTTCCTTGCTATTCCAAAATACTCAAGTGAAGAGTACAGGACCATCAAAGAAGGAATGGTGAGCAGTTTAATTTGAATTTGGGTGGCACCGCTGGGTTTTTTTGAGCCAGTTGTACCCAGTAATGTGGGACAAAAAAATTCCACTTTTTTTTGGTAGCTTATAGAAATACAATAACAGAAACAGACTGTCAACTTGGTTACAGATGTCATTAGAAGATGAGAAGGATGCCATAGAAGTTTCACAGAAATAAACGGACTTCAGATGCTTGTAGAAAAGTCTCCCTTGGAGATAAAAAAAAAAAAAAAAACAAACACCAAACTTTCTTGCCTATGACTTCTCCTAAGAAGCTTGAGGAAGGAGTAAAAATTATTTCAGTTATTATATGAAGTATCTTGTCAGAAAGGCACTTCAAATAGTGAAGACTATAAATGACAAGTTGGTAAACTACTTTCTTTCTGAAATGGATTGTTTGAAGTAAAGCCATTTTAGCTCCCTCAACGCACCTGGCAGGATGTTTGAATGTTGAGACAGGCCTCACATGTAAGTAGGTACTTTTCCTTCTGCTTCAGATAGATGAGAAACCACCAAGCACATCATATTCCAAGCAATTGTGGAAATAGAAATTACTTGCCAAAACAGGTATTTCCATCCGAAAGCTTGGGGTAAGCCATATTGTCTGGTAGATCCTGCTGGAGAGGCTCCAGCAAATAGAGGGGCTGAAATACTGCTCAGTGCAGGTAGTAGAGTAGTTTCTATCATTTTGAGATGAGAAGAAACTCCAAAAAAAGCTTGACTGTAGAAAAAGCAGCAAAACATGCCAGTCAGTGAGACCAAAAAAGAGATCCCAGTTACTTTAAAGCTGCCTGTTTCACGAGTACTTTGTAGACTTTTCACGATTAAATGTCAGGATGAGACCTAGGCATTCCCATTCTGTGCATCACCATTCCAGTTTCCATGGAAAGGGCGTGTTTCTGTGCACAGTCCAAGTAGGTGCGCTGTGGATGACCCAAGTGCAGATGGTGCAGCACACAACTTGGCGTTTTTAGAGCTTATTCCAGTGTTGGTTTATTTCTCTTGTGTTCAGAGACAAAAGGATTTTCAGAGGATGACGAAGGATCCTTCAGAAGTAACTGATTATTGTCAGACATAGTTGTGTGCAGACTTCCCAGGTGAAACCAAGCAAATGACTACAAAACCCAGAATGTGTTTTCATTAAGTTCTACGTGAAGCTCTTGGAGCAGTCAGTAAACAGGGAGAGACACAAAATGACCTATGTTCTGCTTTGGTTAGGTTTTGAACAATAAACCACTTGAATGAAGAAGACTTGAATTAAACTTGTAAATACCCAGCCCTTTCAGTTAACAGACAAGCCAGCATTCAGCAAGGCCTTGCATGCAATCTTCTTTATTTATAGAAGCACAAGGATACTGATTTCATCTGTGTCTCACTCTCAGATGTCATCCATGTCACCTCAAATAACCAACACTTCTGATCAAATATGTCTAAAACCACACTCAAGAGTACGAGAGAATAAACCCTTTTCACAGACAGCTGATTATGGGGAGGTACATAACAGCCACTTTAACAATTTTTCTTTATCCTTAATGGGCTTCTTTTCTATCTCTCTTTATACTTGATCACTTGTAAACCGAAGACCTCTGATTCAATACTTTCAGTAGCTGCAAGGATTTAAAGAGTCTTCTCTTCTGATTCCCATTTTACATGTTAACTTGCCACAATTAATGCCTCTTTCTTTAGCTTGCTTTTAGCTTTCAAAGGCCGCTCCGGCATGGAATAAACCCCTTATGCTTTGCTATTTAATCCTACTGAATCTTCATGCTTCCATGAATACTTTTTCATTTAGTGATATACCAGCTGGGTTGAGTATGAACAGCCTCCATGCCAAGCATAACATTTTAGCTTTAAATGAGCTAGCTAGCTGGAGAGAAAAATAGGAACCTAAAAGAAAAACAAAACAAAAAACCAAACACAGAAGCCTTTGTTCCTTAGTTTGTAAGAAGTCTTTATGCCCAAACTATAAGATAGAAGCACCTGACTACCACCCAAATACATACACATGCTGAAAAAAAGAGGAAAAGTTCAGAGTAGTGATCACAGCTACCTTTACTTTTGGTTACTTGAATTTTGCTATTACTTATATTTATAAAAGGAACTACTTCTTCCCTCCCTCATACTGGTCTCACACTCATGAGTTCCACAGAGAAGGCACTTTGTGTGGAGGAGCGAAAAAACTCACCCACTGCTCAAACTGACATATCAACATCAGTATGCATGTACAAATAAGTTAAGTCCTATACTTATCCAGAAAGACCCTCACTAGATTCACCCTCCCATTCTTCTGGTGACAGTTAACTCCTGCTTATGCTAACCTTTACAACCTGTCCACATCTATGTCCTTACTTTCACAAGAACCTCTTGAGAGAGACTAACCTTGGTAAAAATAATAGCCTAGCATTCTGGCCACTGTTATCAGAATGTTAATTACCTTTATAAATTAACACTATATGGGGATAATCAATAAAACTCAGGTGTTAAACTACGACTTCTCTTGGATTTTCACATCACAAACCAAACACATGTAGAGAGTGAAACTACTGAAAGCCTCTACAAATGTTACTGTGAAATCCATGATACTCCAAATTATTTCTGTATATCTGCCTTCATTGACAAGGCCTTCAAATGTGCTCAGAGAATAAAAATGAATTAGAACTTTTCCCTGGAATTACTGGTCTCTGAGCAGAACAGGAATACTTCAGAAAGGGGGATGGGAAGCTGAAATTTCTTCAATAGAATGAATGGCAGATATGATTAAGTAAGCATTCAAGGAGAGTGTCACAGAAGGAACATCAGTTGAAAAACAGATGTCACAGGATGCATAGAAAGCGTCCACTGTTTTCATCAGTTTGAACTGAGAAAAGCCAGACAAATTAGCTGAAAATATGGCCTGCCTCAACAGCAACCACATAAAGGGAAAGTCAGGTAAACTAGAAGGCTGCTAATAGGAGAATTTATTTTCTAAACAACATTCAAATTACCTACTGGGAAATGGCACCTAATTCTCACCAATTCCCAGACCAAGCTTTGGGCTTGTTCAGGAGAACAAGTTGACACAAGCCAAAAATGTACCAAAATCCTTGGCAGCAGTTGAAGAGTTATATATGAAACTGTTCTAGTACTCAGAAGTATTCGCAGACACTGTTTAACTTAAAGCAAAGATTGCAACTCTGATCTTGCTGATACCCATTCCATACAAACAAAAAACCCCTCAAAAACCCCATACTTGACAACAAAATTAACATAAGAATAGAATTATGAGAGAAGATACTGAAGAGCAGCCCTGTGAGGAGAGTGTAATGAATCACTACTAAGCGCAGAGACATGGGCAACTGACCCTCTCAGGAGCTGGAGAGAAGAACTTACTTTCCCAAAGCATCCCTAGACACCAAAATGAGGTGCTCAGGTGCTGCCTAAGGCTCAAAGAACACACGACATTCAGTAATGATGTTCAGTAATTGGCTCAGATCACACAGCCTGGAAAGCAGGGGAAACTTGGACATTTTTTGGCACTTTTTCCCTCCCACTGCAGGACGAAATGAATGCAACATACCACCACAGGAAGATAAGCAGTCATCTGGATGACAGCCCTAGAACAGTGATAAAATTTTCTTCTTTCTAGAATTTTGCCTCGTAGTTTGCTTAAGAAATCACATGCATTTGTTTAAGGTATGCAATCTTTTAGTCTCCAAGTAAATGAGAGGGTAGTTAATAACACATATTTACAAAATGCTATGCTACCAAGACAGACTCAACTATAAACTCAAAAGTTTTACTTACTGACAAAATTCACTAAAAAAAACCCCCAAAACCAAAAAAACCCCAAACCAAACCGACAAAAACCCCAAACCAACAACAACAACAAAAAACCTCACAAAAACCAACCCTCCCCTCCCCGCCCGAAAAAACCCAACCAACCAACCAAATGTACAAAACAAGTATCAGCGCCTCACTTAGCCAGACCAAGAAGGCTAGAGGAGGACAGAAGAACAGTAAACTTAGAGAAAATACATTTGCATAGTGTGTTGTCCCAGTAAAAACACTGCTTGAGAAGCAGAGCTGCAGCCTGTAATGGATGAATGGCCTTTAAAAATCGCTTCTATGAAGCACAAAAGTGATAGGAAAGAGAATTTTCTGCTTGGAAGGAAATGACTGCTGCAGCACGCTGAACCATGCTATCAGAAATCAGTACCTTTTTTCTGGAGATTAGCATAAATAACTCTCTGATCTGCAGTCTTATCAGCTATACAACTGTGGGAAAACAATGTTTAAATAACAGCTTTCATCCCTTACTTGCAAATTCTGTCAATGAAAATGGAAGTGCTGTAAAGTCTTTTGAGGTCTTCCATGATAAAAGGTGCTATATAAATAATGCATTTCCCCAGTATCTGAGAAAAGAGCCATAACAGAACCGCTTCTTCTTGCTCTTTGGTCTATACAGCAATTGTGTAGACGTGCAGAGTGTAGAATTGAAAAGTATCTTCTTCTAGAGTGACAATTAGCTAATGCATTATACCATACAAAATATCTTCATGCAATTCCTTTCTTATGTGCTAATGAAATCATTCCCCATTATTAGCTTTCAATATATTAAAAGCCTATTGTTACACAAACATCCAATGAATAATAAAGTATCAGTGAGGAAGTGATGTTACATGCTTAAATTTCTTATACAGTATCTGTGTTCCTTCGGGTGCATGGCTATCATGCTCATCTTCTATAAATACCCGTTCAAACTTTATTTGTTCTGGAGATGTTCTCTGCATGTGTTGGGGATGGGTGAATACTTTGCACCTGTTTTTCACCATTTATATCAGTGGGTTTGCTTTTCTAAAATTCAAGAGAATATTGCCGTTGCCTCAGTCAGGCCCTAGTAGTACCACATTAGGTATAGATACAAAAATTACCATCCAAAAGGACACATAGCAGTGGTGGGATTATTTTTTCTCGTTGTCACTCAGAGTGAATGACACTGGCACTATACAATTCTTTACTACCTTATAATATTATAGCTGCCATTCAACAGATCAACGTGTGAACTCCCTGCAGGCAAATAAATACAATTTAAAAAAAAAAACTTTTCAGCAAGGCATCTTAGCTATTCAGGACAACTTAGAGGACTCCCTGTTCAGGATAAATATTCTGCTTGGAAAAGGTTTTGCTGTTTGTCTAAGAACTGAATGTAAACATTAGTAGCCTGTATATAAACAAATATACGATAAGATGGGCTTACTTCACTGACAAAAAGCTGTGGTTTCCCTAGGCTTTTAAGGCATGCTGTAATCAATTTTGATAAGCTATCTCTCTTTCTCAAGTCATACATGTTCTATATTCATGCTTACTCCATTCATATCTCTTATGCTTTGACTCCATGAGACCTTACAAATAACAGTTACTTAAAACGCAGTCTATTTTTAGTTTGGTTTTTTGTTTGTTTTTTAAAAATGAAGTGTTTCACATTATGCCTGCCTTTTAGAGTCCGAAATCTTTTCACATGCTCCAATTCTTATATGCATTAATGAATTCTATTCTCTCTCATTGTCTGCTTGCCATGTCTGAGCTCACAAACATTAGCCCAAATCGGTAAAGCTGCCATCATTCCGCTATTTTAAAACAAGAGTAACACAAAACAGAGGAAGGGTTTGTGGCCGAATCTTTCTTGCTCTATAGGGCAACAACACTACCATTTGTTCTTTCTTACATTGAAAATATACATTTCTGATATCAAGCTATCAACTTTTATGCCTTCTGCCAGTTCCTTCCAGTCATATAAACATATTATTGAACTGATCCTAAAATGAAAGTTAACCTAACAGGGACACAAGAAATCAGCCCAAATGAAACATGTAGTTAGTAAGTGGAAAAAAGTATGCATAGTAAAAACTCTAGGAAAGGAATGGAACACAAATAGAAATTATCATGCTACTAAACAGGGTTTCTAAATTGTGACCATTGCACTTGCAGGAAGTATATTAAAAAGTGATAAAGAATGAATCAGATATGGAACAGTCTATACACGTAGAGAGAATAAAAAGACCAAGACAACACTGTTTTTGAGGAAAAAGAGAATGTGATAGGTATGTGAAATCATGACTCATGAGAAACTGAAATGGAAACAATTGTTCAACATTTCTCACATCATTACAGTTAAGAGGGCCTCCAATTACATCATTAGGCAACAAATTTTAAGGCAAAACAAAGAGACTTTATTTCTTTACACTCCACATCCACTGAAACATGTAACTGCCAAAAGATACTGTGGAGGCTGAGAACATAAATCAGACCAACCAAGCACATTCAGTGAGGACACGATGCCCCCTGCGATTAAATGTAATACTGCAAACATTATTTATGGTCCCAGAACTCTTAATCAATGCTGAGCACCAAACAGTGGAAGACTGTATCAAAAGAAGATTACTCAATTTAATTTATGCATTACTTCTGTAAGCATCCTTTGCTGGAATTTTGCCAGTGGTCTTATTTTAATAGCAGTTTTATATTCTTACAGGCTACAACAATAATGATGTGCCACACAGCTTTTCTGAACTAGAAGAGGTTTTTGTCCATCCTATACAGTTGAACAGGCATCTGACAGTCACCGTTCTAGAATGAACAAGTATTTTTTAATTTACTAGCTATACTAAACGCAAGCAATCAATGCCATCTGCCATGCACCACAGGAAAAAAAGTGTCCATATATATTTCATTTAAAAAAGGACACTTTCTAGCAGTTCCTAAGAGCTTTTGCTAAACACAAATAAGGCATCTTTAATTCCATTTCTTGTTATGTATTTTTTTGCAGCACATAACAGCCTTTTTTTGGAATTCACTAGCAACATGCAGATATCAGGAATTCTTCTGTGTCTAAAGCAAGCACTTTGGAGTGCTTGAAAGTAGCACAGTCTGTTTATCCTGATTGTCCTTTTAAATTTACATCTGAGTGAAGTGAGGATGATAGTGAACTGCCACTTAAAATCAATAATTTTTCTTCTGCCACTTGTGGATAGATAATTTTAAAGTAGGAATACATTTTTATTTTCTACTTTGACCAAGTCTGGAAAAAAACCCACAATCTAGAGAGTTACAGACAAAAAATATTAGGTAGAACTCTAGAAATTCTTTGAAAGTAAAATTGAGAATCAAAGTCACTCATTAAATTAAACAAAGAAAACAGAGAATTGATGGGAAATTTGTTTACCTAAATCTAGTTTAGAGCTGACTTTTCCATGGGGAAAAAAGACATACCAGGAGACGCTCTTGATCAAGGCTCAAGTTCTGCCATTATTTACTTTCCCTTGCTTTGAAGTGTGAAAAATCTGCTTTTGAGCCTTAAGGAGTTCACACCAGCTGAGCTCAAGACTTCTGAGTGCAGAGAATCTCTGCACTCATACTTTTTGCAGTTCTTCGGGTTGATCAGCTATCTAAACAGCAGCAGTTATTTTCATAGAACACCTTGTGCAGGATTCACTGACAGCTTTCTCATTAAGCATCATAGCTTTGACTTTTCTATGAAGTTTACTTCTCTCCTACCTACAACAAACAAGTTGAGTAGACATGCTGAACAGGAACCAATTTAAGGCTGCTGCTGAAGTAATAATATCCTTTACCAATATGATCCACGGTATTTTAAGTGAGGTTTAACATGTACTATAAACAGTATCATGGAAGGACCATTAATAAGCATCTGTGCTATTTTAAAACAACAGGTGGTGAGATAGTTTCACCACAGTTATGTGCTCACCATATGTGTAAGTGGAAATTCTGTAGGAGGTAGAAGGCAAATGAGTGAATAGTTAGCAAATAGATATATATTATATAATGTATATATAATTATAAAGATCTATTAAGATGTATATGATCTCATTAAAGCTGCAGCACATTTTACAGGCTAGCTAACAGCTGCTGAGATAACTTTGATGTACCTTTCGGTCTTTTGGAATAGTTGCTAGAACAAAGAAGTGACAAAAGAAGTAGTCAAAGTATGAGAAATTAAAACTGTATGTTGGAATTAGACCTATTTGCCTATCACATCTGATGAATCACTGGGACTATAGTGCAGAAGGGGATGCATAACTGTGCAAAGAACAGCCAGTTGCTTTGAAGTACTTCTGAACACAGGGCAGGTTAAATTGCCTATGAGTCCTGTAAAGCCAAAGAACAGCAATGTAACCAATGTTTAAATTTGTTTTAATAAAGGTTAGAAAACAGAACAAATTCTACTAGCCAGAACTACACCCTGGCTGACATAGAAATTCTTCCACTGCAGCTCATCTGCAGAGTTCATGTTTTATACTTTGTTCACGCATGGAGGAGGTCAGAGATACACTAGAATCATTTTACCACTGCAGAAATGCGACCAGCTCAGAAATGCAGCTTATCTCCAGTATGATAGGGAGGACAAAAAATACTATCATATCTTATTGGTTCTACTATGAGAATTAAAGGAAGAAAACCAAAATTATTTGATCTGGCATTTGGCTGGGAGATTTGCACCAGCTCTTCTATGAGAGAGTCCATTTTGTGTTACTTTCTCCTCTGATATGTCTACGTTTAAAGACAAGGATATATACTGGAAGCATACAGTTTTTGTTCAATCAGATCTTTTCTTTTATAATGTTGTTCGAATAGTGTCATTTTTTAAGAGCATACACTATGAAGACTTTCTTGAAACTAGTCCCTCAATGCATCCCGAAACTAATACATATAAATGGATTCATGCTTGTGTAGCTGTCACATGCAGTCCTCTTTAAGAGAAAGGCTTAAATCAGCACGCTTTTGCAAGAAACATACATGAACGCTGCACTTCTATCTCCATATTCCAGATATTAAACTCAGGGGCTCATTACCTGGGTTGTGAAGTGCTAAGGTCTAATTCAAGATACGAAGATACTTAATGCCTGTCTTATTTCCACCACTAATATATTATAAATGGATAAAACTCCTAGTGCTTGTTTGCAATTGCTACGTTTGCAATTGACTGGCCACTCATACAAAGATCTTCTATTCACAATAATGTCCAACATGAAATCCATTTGCATAGTAGGAGATAAACTTTAAGTTTATGCCTGGCATTTACTTCTCAGGTAGAAAATTTTTCTCACCTAGAAATGTTAGCTACTGCACATAAAGGGTAAGCATTTGGAAAGTGTCAATACATTTATTCTTCAGAAGAAAAAATGGTATAACTACTGTTAAAATACTCTTGATTTTTTGCACATGCCAAAGTACATAGCCTTAGATTCATTGTATAATATCTGTCCACTCACAGCCTGCTCAAACCTTCCTTTAAGGAATTCTTGATTTGGGGAAAATAATCCAACTCAATACCTAGTAACAACATAACTGAAAAATTACATGCTTGCTCTGGAATGTGGTTATTTCAGTTAGTTCAAACAGAATTTAAGAACATCAGCTTAAAACATTCTCATAATAATAGAAAATATATTAACTGAACTGTTTAATTTCAGCTCTTGGAAAAGATCACAAGTGAAATAAAACCTCTGCAATTTCAAGTGCATTCAAGGTTACTAGGTTTTCCAGTTTGTTCTCCTAAGGAAAGAAGCCTTATGCAAACACACTCATCTGGCCCCTACTCATAAATTTGGTCAAAGGAACTTGCCGGTTCAAAGGCTGACTGTGGCCTAGAAATCTCAAAAATAATTAAGCTCTTACAAATTTGAAGAACTAACCCAGATGAAGAGTTCCAAAATAGCAGACCCTCTGAGGAAAAGGCAGCTAAATCTCAGCTGCTACCCAGTCTGTCTGGCATCAACCAGCTGGCCAACTAGGCTGCTCTTCCAGTCAGTGGGGCTGCTGCCCCAGATTAATCACCATAAAGATGCTTTTCTTTGCTTGCTAGAGGTATGGAAGTTACTGTAACAGGAAGAGGATTCTGGAACAGAAGTCTGTAGGAAGCAGATTTACATCAGTTACACCATTGAACTAAATTCACACTGATAATTAGATACACATATTTTCTATGCACACGTGCACATGCACTCTTGCGTTCTACATGATTACACAATCTGTCTTTGGAGTACACATAAGATGAAAACAAAAGCAATTCAAGGTTTCAGTGTCAAAGCAATCAGATGTACACTCACATCTATGATCGTGCATGGCTCCTGGTCAACTACTCCACCACACTGTTTTAAAAGAAGTTAACTAACAGTCTTTTGAAATGTTATTTAGCTTTGCCAGGAAGCACAAAGAGCTAAATTTACTATGCTAACAATGTGTCAACCTTAATGAGTATTCATACTACCCTGTTTTTGCAACAACAGAATGGGAGACCATTACTTAATGCTCTCTTCAGTGAAGGAATTTACTTTATACAGAATGGGCAGGCTAATATAAGGAGTATCTGAACTCGGCTACATGGTTTCCTGCAATTAGAGGAGAAATCAGCAAATGACTACAACATTGCAAACCCTGAAACAGCCAGCAATGCTCTTTTCTAGAAAGGGAAAAAACAATAGAGATGTCATAACTCAGACTCCCAAGTGTTTTACAGGAACAAAGTAAATGTTTGGTAAAGAGAGATACAGGCTTGATGGAATGAGAATTTTTTTTCTCGCTTGAAATGAATACATTGGATATGCCACAGAATGCCTAAAAGGAACAAGTTTATATGGAGTCATCGTTAATGACTGTTCTTCAAAGCAAAGATTTGTCTGTTGAACTGATGTCTGACACCGCAATTTGCCAGTCACCCTGTTTCAGCCTTGTGAAGCCTCAATTGTCTTTGATACACATTTCCCATCTCTGTAGCCATTGTTTGCCTTCTGCGTACCCAGCAACAGTACTGAGGCAAATACATGTATTTAAACATCTTCCCAGACATAACAACAACAGACCAAGCCACTGCCTGTTACCCCCCTAAGTATTACTTCTTTCACTCTAGCACCATGACCAGAGGCTTCAACCACAACTGGGGATCCCACAACTGTGTGAGCTGCTCTGTGAATACACAGGGTAACAGGATCTTTTAAGATGAACATAGAAGTAAATAGTCATTGAATAAAATAACCTTCAGCTTCCAATATCCTGTTTCCTTATTTTTTTTTTTCCTCAAGGACAGATGAACGTTCTCTCCTTTTCTTCCCAGAGGCACAATCATTGTTTTCACTTCCAAACCAAACCATGTAGAGCCATTAACCACTACTATCTGCAGATAGTGCTCATTCTAATGACTTGCCCCTGCACACCAACCCCAGCCTCCTGTATTGACATGCCTGCTTTAGAGCAGTCTTTTTTAGAGCCAAACAAAGAAAAAAAAGCCCCTCCAAATCACCAACATATCAGACAGGTATGTAGGCCAGGCAGATTTTCCCTCTCTATTCAATGCCAAAAGACCATTCATCAAACGTTAAGACCTGCGTATGTACCGCAAACGATGTGCAATGTCAATGGCCAAGCTACAATGCTGCATGTGCTTTTGTTTTTCCACTTCTACAGGTGACATGATGGAAGAGCAACTCACTAATTCTTCCATTTAGCAAACAAAGGCATTCGAATTTTGCTGCTATTTTGTTTGTCCCAAACCTTGGCCTAGATGATAGAAATGGAAAGCAAACAAACAAAACAACACAGAAGTCCCCGAAAAAGTCAACGGAATCCATTTTGGCAAAAGGGCTGGTTCTCCAACTTCTACACTCCCTTTAGTTTCCTGTGAAGCAGCTTCCAAATCCAAGAACGTAAATGAGACGACATCCTTTTTGCTTCTGTTCCCCTGAAATCTTCCTGCCCTAAGATGTCTTCCGCGCCACTCGAGGAACGCACACGGGGCCGGGGCGCGCAGAGCCCGGCCGGAGCGCAGCCCCGCACCTGTCGCACAGCCCCGCACCCCTGCCCGCCTCCGCGCCCGTCCCGCGCTGCGCCACGCACAAAACGCCCCCTCCCCGGGATCGGACAAGGGTGAGGGGAGCAGCCCGGGCTGCTGAGCAGAGAGCTGGCACCGAGCCAGCGCACATCCTGGCAATGAAAGATAAAATGCAACACTGTGGCGCTTCTGAGAGGGCAGCCCGTCTGCTGTTGGAGGGAGCCAGGGGAGAAAGAAGGAGAAGGACGCCGGCTGCCCAAGCGCAGCTCCAGGCGCTTCCTGCGCGCACGCAGCACGGCAGCTGTTTCCCGGGCCGCCGGGCCGGCCTTCCCCGCGCTGGCAGCGGGCAGGCAGCGGCCGCGGCAGTGGGTGAGCCGAGGCGGGCGGTTCGCAGCGGCAGCGCCGTGGCTCCCCAGCCGGGCAGCGCCGCAGCGCTCGCTGCCCGCCCCCGCGCACGCCGCCGGCAGCTCCCGCTCACCTTTCCAGCGACCGGCTCAGCGCATCTTCCTCCCTCCCGCAGCGGCTGCTCGTCGCGGCCTGGAGCCCCTGGGCTCGGCGGAGCGCGGTGCCCGGCGCTGCCCCTCCCTCAGCCGGTAGCAGCTCCCGCTGTCACTTCACCCCCACATCCCGCCGCCGGCAGCGGCGGCAGCTGCTGCTCCTAAATTCACGGCGCTCCGGCGGCATGAAGTCATCCTCCCCGCCCCCTGCCCGGGCCGCCGCACTCCGCTCCCGCCGCGGAGGGGGAGACGGCCCCTCCGCCCGAGGCCCTGGCGCCCCACCCGCCCCCCAGGGGCTGGCACTCCCGCGGTGCTACACGCACCCTACTGCCTGGGAGGCTGCGAGAGGCGGCACGGTGCCCCGGCGGCGCGGCTGCCGGCCGAGGGTCCCTCCCCGGGCACGGCGGCAGGATGGGCCGCTCCGCCCCGCGCCAGCCCTCCCCGCGGGAGTCCCCTCCGCGCGCCGTGGGGGGCGCGGCGCTCCCGCCCAACGGCCGGTGGCGCGCGGCCCGCTCCAACCGCCACCCCCGTGTCCGGCGCTGCGGCCTCCCCGCCGTGCCCGACCCGGTCGTACCGGGCTAAGCGGCGAGGAACGGGGGAGGGCAGGCTCCTGCAGGGCTGGAGGCAAGAGAGAGCTTCCCCCCGGGAGAGCTTTGTGTGTGTGCGCGTCTCTGTTTTGAAGGAAAATACGCTGTAATCCGTGCGCTTGTGTGTGGGCGCCCAGCTCTCCTCCTCGCCTCTCGGCCTCAGGGCGCGCAAGCGCTGCGCAGCCTGTGCCCCTGAAAATGCAGCTGTTTCTGGGGTGGGAGTTTCTTTGCCAGTGGATCTTGCTCTGTGCCTGACAGGGGAAAGCAGAGGAAAGGCACTGCGTTCAAGGTCACCAGCACACGCTTCTCCCTTACCAAGGGCGTCCTGGTATTTTTAAGATCCACCAGTAGGCAGCATGTCTATTTTTGTTACTTACAGAGTGCTGTGCACGTACTGGGTAACTGGCATGCTCATAAAGAAGGCTGGATTCCTGTCACAGTTTACAATCCCACAAACCCATCCCATGTGCAGGGCAAGCACAGCTATGTCGCTGCATAAATAACACCAGGCAGTCCCGTTCAGACAGACACGCATCGCCAAATCATCGTAGTCTGAGAGAGCTTCGTACTTCACAAGCAAGACAGGGTTGTGTCTGGTGAAGAAAAGTCCTGCTGGACAAGCTCCGAGGAAAACACGAATGTGTGCACGCAGGTGTTTCCAAGGTGCTGTGACTGCTCTGTTCACTGGGTAGCCAAGCGCTGCCCCAGCAAGGTTTTGGAGTAGACGCAAGTTGGAAATGCTGATGTTTTCCATGGTGTTGAGGTCTGAAGTTACAAGAGCTGCTTCAGGGGCCTGGGTATAGATAGGAAGGTTGTCTGTAGTAGCAAAGGAAAGCAGAAAAGGGGAGAGGAACCTCATTAAGCTGAGGATCTTAACCTCTGTGTCTCAGATGAAAGATAAAAACCCTGAGCCTGAATTCCCTTTCGGAAATTCATTGTGTTTATTTTTATGGCGCTTATGGTAAGGCTTTTAACTGTGCCAGTGTCTTTGATTTGATTCCCTGTACCCGTGCAGTCCTACAGTTGCAGTAGTTTTGGGCTGCTCTTGTTTACTCCCTGCCTTGAACCTCTTCTATCGATTGGCATTGCAGACCTGAATGTGCAGCACTGGCAGCATTTCAACAGTGATATTTAATCTCTGTTTACAGTGTGTTAGGTTAGGTGATTAAAGGCTCATCTCCACATACACAGAGGAGCCCAGAGGCACGTGGGCAGGCGGGGGAGCCCAAATAACTGGGTCAGAGAACAGGAGCCCCTGCCCAGGCCCTCTCAGGGCTGTCCCAGGGGAGCCTCAGCCCCAGCAGTCTACCAAAAAGCTCTATGCATCGCCTCACAGGTTGAGGGAATTACTGCCTAGGGATACAGGACACCTCGTGGGATGCATTATAGGAAGAGCATTTTGGGATGGTACAGGTTTATTATGAGACGTTTAGGGCAAGAACCAAATGTGAGGAAAGGAAGGGATCAAGGTGGTATGGAAATGAGCAAGTGTGGGAAAATAGTGGGATGAGGAGGTAAATAGGGCTAGTCCCGTGTGAACAGGCTGCTAGTCGATATGTTTGTCTGGCTGTTCCCTGTGCCTGATCTGTGCAGTCTCTCCTGTTTTCACACTAAACTCTATTTCTAGCTCTTTTACTGGGTGAGAGGACTCCCTGTTCTCTGTGTGTGTACAGGGTGTAAGTGCCAGCAGCAAAAGTCACACCTTGGGTCACAGCAACCCATGCCAGAGCGGAGGACGGGATTACATCATTCATGCCATCTGTGTTTGTTTGAAGGTTTGTGTCTATGCTGATGTGTGTGGTTGGCCATGTGCATATTTTTTTATATATATATATATATATATATTTGTGTACACGTGCTTAGTGTGTGTGTCTATTAGGAATGTGTGCTCAGACTTGTTACTTACTAGACTTGGGAAAAGGGAGACACAGCAGCCTCTCTTCTGTTGGGCTACATGGTTCAGCAGCTCCTAACACAATCCTCTAAATCAACAGTGTGCTAGAAAATCCTTGATCTGTGCAAAAGTAAGAATTATTATTATATAATTATTATTATTTCTTTGTTAGCAGTAAATTCCAGAATCAACAGAAGTAAATGCTCCTATCCCAAGAGTATTAATTAGTACTATTCAATACACATAATTACAAAAAAAGGGAAGGGCACATGAGTGAGACATCTATAGAATTTTATTTTAGGATGGAAACATATAGGTGTGTGTCATTTAGCAACATTCAGAAAACCTGTTCTACTCAAATAATATAATCTTCTATTTAGTAATAATGGATAGAATCAGTTTAAAAGAAATGTAAGTATAAATATAAATTGATTGGTGTCTAAGCATTTCAGCTATAAAAGGGTACACTGTAGAGAAAATAGAAGGAACTGGTTAGTGAAATCAGTTGAACAGCTGAATATGGGGAAAGCTTGTAAGTTTCTGTATTAAGTGAGAAGAACAATGTACAAGGAAGAACTCCAGACTTAACTGCAAAGGGAGTGACTTCAAACAAGACATTAGAAGTAGGCTGCCAACCAGCATATGAAGAGAAAGTTGTATCTTAGAGGTTAGAAATAGCAAGAGTGAGGTGAGATTTGCCAACATTCAGATTAAATTAGATTGTGAAAAGAAATAATAAATAGTAAAAGGTGCATCACATACAAAGGTGTAAAGAAATCCTGAAATGATGAAGTTGAGCTCTTTTTTTAGTGAGGAAGGGATGAAAAACCTAGGCTCTCTATCTCAAACTGAGTACTTTGTTTTCCTGATAATTGCTGTCTGGAGTAAAGGAAAAACAAGGAAGGTGAACGAATGAATGAATGAATGAATGAATGTGTACAAATTGATGTTACAGTTTTCATAGTGACAAGAGAGTGTGTTCAAGTCAGAGGAGTAAATCTCCATCTAAATGTAATGGAAAAACATGGCATAAAATCTTTAAAAAATGTTTGTAAGTCAAAAGTGGTACCCTGTTCCTGGAGACTGTCAGTACTAGTATTTAAGAAATTAGAAGAGACATAGAAAATTTCAATTACATGAACTAGTTGGTGGTAGCATGCAACACTGAAATTCACGCAGAATCACAGAATGGCTGGGGTTGGAAGGGACCTCTGGAGACCATCTAGTCCAACCCACCTGCTAAAGCATGTTCACCTAGAGCAGGTTGCACAGGAATGTGTCCAGGTGGGTTTGAATGTCTCCAGAGAAGGAGACTCCCCAGCCTCTCTGGGCAGCCTGTTCCAGTGCTCTGGCACCCCCAAAGTAAAGAAGTTTCTCCTCATGTTTATATGGAATCTCCTATGCTTCAGTCTGTGCCTGTTACCCCTCATCCTATCGCTGAGCACCACTGGAAGGAGTCTGGTCCCATCCTCTTGACACCCACCCTTGAGATATTCGTGAGCATTGATAAGATCCCCTCTCAGCCTTCTCCAGGCTGAACAGACCCAGCTCTCTCAGTCTCTCCTCATAAGAAAGGTGCTCTAGGCCCCTAATCATCTTCGTAGCCCTCCGCTGGACTCCTTCCAGTAATTCCTTACTATGGAACCCATTTGATAAACTGCAGAATATAGGGATATGGGTAAGGTAGATATAGTGTATTTGTAAGCAACTAGGAATATGAAAATGGCAAAAAGTTTCCTGTTAAGACAAGACGTTGTTCTGGACAAAAGTTAGGGGTAGCATTTCAAAAAGAGTAATCTTGGATTTGATGTTATTTAGCATTTTCAGTAGTGGTCTTGGCAAGTAAGTACAAATGAATTAAATTTTGATAAGAAAGACTATCTTGATAAGAAAGACAGGATGCTTGGAATAACATGCTAACCAGATGAGGAGTAAAATCACAGAACTGGGATGAAGTTTTAATGGAAAAACCAAACCAAACCACTATACCTTAGAGACTCATCAGCTGGGAATCACAAACGAAAAGAAATAAAAATTCAGAACTATTAGATGATCATAGGATAACTCTGAGCTAGCCATGACATGAGTTTTGAGAAAGGAAAATGTATTTTTATCACATATCGTCTGAGGCTACTGTAGATATGGAATTTTGTTGATCTGGCTGTATCTCTGCTTACCTATTGGAGTTTGTTGCAGCGGCACTTCTCAGTAGAAAGTGTGTTACAATTAACAAATAGCTTTACGGAAAGCTATTTCTTCTTTGGGATTAACCAGTGACTTGGAAACATTTAGATCAAGTAGCCAAATAGTAATCATGTGGCCAGCCATACACTAGTTTGAAAAATAAGAACAAATGGCAAGAATCAAGTCCATCCATGGAATAATTTGTAGGAAGTGTGTAAACAGGATTTAGATTAAATGATTTCGGCTCCCATAAATAAAATTATGCACAAAATAAACATTACTATAGGCTTCCTACTAATGTTTCAATTACCTTACTCTTTCTTTCTTTATTCTTTTATTACCTTTATAGCTTGTTATGTATAGATATGCCTTTAAGTAAATTAAGTAAATGAACACATTTTGTTCAATTGCTTGTATTTTTGAGGTGTAATGTGTATGGCAGAAATAGTGACTCAAAGTACTGTAATGATGAAGAAGAACGTTGCAAGAGAAACTGCAATGTCAGGAATACCCAAATAGACTTTCTTATAAGTAAAACCATCATCAAGAAAATATTTTTAAAGTAGTGATATGTATCTGCAATCTTTTACAAACCATTTGGGAGGGAATAATTTTCTAAGTAAATTCTGATAATTACTTGAGGACTATAAAAATAATATGAATTTAAAAGCAAACAAGTCATGCTACGTTCAGTGTATTAGTTTCTAATCTTCAGAACAGGAATGTTCAAGTAATATGATATGGTTGTAAACAGTTTAGAATAACCAAACTCTGGATGCAGGTGCCTCTGCCAGTGTTTCTCAGTATCATCCTCTTAATGCTGGTTGCATATTTTCTTAAACTAGGATACTCAAGTTTTCAAGGCAGAGACTGTCAATGTTTCAGTTTGTACAACATTGTTAGACACTTGCAAAATGCACTGATGATAATTTATGACACTTGTGTCTCTACTATGATGTTTTGATTTTTATGCACAAGTCCCAGTTCTGCGTTAAGTTACGATTTGTTTCAGCTGAAGGTAATGGAAGTTGTGTGTGTTCAGGGGTACAGCCTGGCCCTTAGTCTCCTGACGTCAATAGGAACAGATGTGTTCTCCTTTTTTCCCCTTGGGGCTTTCAGCACTGTTGTAGTACAAAGGAGTCTGATTTTCTTAATGCTTTAATAGCAACCTGCTTGAGTTTTCTCATTTTCCATGATCAGCTTCATTGCTTGCTTATACATTTGCTAAACTTTGTAGGAATAAAGTCCCATAGTAGCATTTTTCTGTGCTTAAAAATACATTATTAACATTTTAATATAAAGCATCCTTCCAAGTGGGAAAAATAGCTTATAAGAACATAATGCTCTTATAATGCATATGCCATAAGTGGAGAAATTAAGATTGTAATAGCATTCTCAATTCTGGCATTAGACATATTTTCTGAGTGCTTGACTTGTCAACCTTAGATTTTTCACACTTTCATATGTAGTATATGGAATCTGTTCTTTTTAAAGAAAAAGAAATACTGTCATATGATAATTCTGATACCTAGATAGGTCTTCAGTATGTTTACTTATGTTAATGGGTATCTAGTGACCTAGTGAAAGTTGTCCCTGCCCATGGCAGGGGGGGTGAACTAGATCTTCATTCCAACCCAAACCATTCTATGAATCAATGATATTAAAATGAGATGTAGTACCTTGCCTCTTGATCCCACAGCTATTTGTCAACAGTGGAAAAGCAAAAATTGAGGAATCCTGGCATATGTTGTTCATGTCCTCTTCTAACTCCTCCTTTTCATGCTCCTGGATCTTCAGCCTAATTCCCATCTTCAGGTTGCTCATACCAGTCCCCACAGATGTTAGTTATTCTTCATTATTTCTGCAAGTATTTGGCATAACTCCTCTCTAGATGGTGGGATTTTCCACTTTCTAATAATATATGGTTGAACAAAGAAATTAGAGGCTTTGTATTTCAGTCCCAATTCCTCATCACTTCACAACTTCCAAGTGTCATTTTGGCTTTTCACCATATCCCTTCAGCTCTTTCTGAAAAGCCTGAGCTGATGTACTCCTTTTAGCAGAACCCTTTCCTTGTTCATGTCTCCTTTGCATTTGAAATTTGCGTCTTCCTCTTCCATGCAGTCTAGTACCAGATAGATAGAGTTGGCTGTCAGAGAACAAAAGAGGTGAAAACTTCAGGTTTCAAGAGCTGGTACCAGGTAAGTAGTTAATGAAAAGTCCTACTGACTGCTCTGGAGTGTGCTATGTAAGCATGGGAGCTTAGAAGTGGTTGTTGCTAAAACTGTCCAGTTCTCTCTGAGCACATATAGTTTTCAGACTTTTAAGGATTTGGATATGTTTGAATCTGAGTGATTAGTTCAGTTCCTCGTACAAGGCATGTGGATTAAAGAAAGCTCATCAGATTTATTTTTATTCTGTTCAGAGTTACCCTGACAATTTTTTGGAAAAAAAAAATCTTATGACACTGAAGTACATTTTGAAGCTTGCACAATTCTGAAATTCATAGGTCAGATAGTTAAAACTGGTAAAGTTATAATCAAGAGTAAAAGAGTCCAGTGTAAAGTGGTGAGTAGCGCCTATAATAATTAAGCTATTTTCAGTATATATCTGTGTGCAGTGTCCACATTTCTTTTTCAGTTTGATGTCTTTCTGTCTTATTAAGACTCCCAGGAGTTCAGCCTGCAGTCATATTTAGCATTTAATGTACAGTCTATATTTCTTTGATTGTCATTGATACAGATTTAAAATTTTGTGAAGTTTTAATCCTGAATTTCTTTCAGATTTCTTCCCTTACACCTGTTTGTTTTAGTGGAGGAACCCACTAAGACTGGAGTGAGTCCAGGTGCTTATTGTTATGTAGAAGCCTTTAAAAAGAGGTTTGTCCAAAAGACTCTCCACTCCAATGTTCATTTTGCAATGCAGCAGAGAGCATCTTGCAACACAGGTAAGACCTTTAATTAAAAAAAAAAACAGAAACCAAAACAAAAACTACCAAAACTTGCGGTACACAACAGGGAAGAGAGAAGCAAAAATCCTGAGAGCTGCCAAAACCTGGTTTCTTTGCAGATGCAGAGAATTTGACAGCAAAAATGTGCCACAATGATCTCGTATGATCAAGGTTATCATTCACTGCTAAAACAGTTAAAACCAGCCAAGAAACATGAGAACCCTGCCTGTCTGACCAGAGGAAATACATCTTTTCCTAATCCCAAATAATGAGTCAGGTTATGGCAGATCTCTCAGTGACACGCCAGCACCTCTAAAACTTTGTCTAAAGCAATTTCTAAAACTGAAGAATGCCTGTTTTGACTCTGTGTATTAGCTTTTCTTCCTGTCTCCCTTTCTGTATCCCTTTCTGTTGAGTATTCTTGAGAAATAAATATTCAGAATTAAAAAAAAATCAATTTTGGATGGTGGCTATTCTTAGTTTTCCAAATAACAGAAGCTTGTGGGTTGCTTGTATTTTTTTAAATGTTGGTGAGTAGGTGGCAGTTAAACATATGCAGTTCTCCTGGTTTTCAAGGCATTTGCAGTTCTCAGTTGTTTCTTTGGGTACCATCTACTGAAACTTTCATTTAGGTCTCTGCTCCTGCCTGTTCCCATACAAGTGTAATTCTTCCTGACTTTAGTGTGGTCAGGACAACACTGGACATTTGGAATTTGAGCTGGTTGATCATCATCCTTAGTAATATTTTTGCATTGGTTAAGACCTGCCAGTTTCCTGAGAAATCTTTTCATTGTTGTACAGCTGTGTATATTTCATGAATTTTTTTTCCCATCAGACTCAAAGAAGCAAATTCATTACTGATAAGTCCTATGCCCAAAGTTGGTCAGTTTTGATTAATGCAGTTGGGATGTTGGGGCTTTCTGCTTAAAAATATTCATTTCCCAAACCAAGTATTTTGTGATTCTGTATAAATGCTAGTGAATCTTTTCCTCCAAAACATAATTTTATAAAATATAATTGACTTGTAAGCTTTTTTAAAATTTTAATATTTCTGTTTCATTTCTGAGTTCATATTAGAAAATTCTTTAACTGCTTCTTGTGCCTGCCCACTCACAAACTCAATGCCTTCATAGGAATCCCACTTCTAAGTCTATCTTCTCTTGTGACTCTGGATTTCTTTGAGTCTGTTCATGTTCCTAGAACAAACTGTGGCAGTCAGGAAACAGAAGAAAAATAATTTTTGGAGATGAGTTTCTTAACAAGAGGTTAATGGGATATCGTTTTGTAGGATGGGAAGAAAAAGGAGACTGGAAAAATAATATGAACTTCAGCAAGATGTGAATGGGAGGTACAGCTTTCACAAAATCCTTCTGAAAAAAAAAAGGATTACTAGGGAAGAACTTGTAAGAGATTTAGTTGATGTTTGAATGAGCTCAGATATTATTGTGATAAACAAGGGAATAAAATTGTACACTAGATTGAACATTGACATTTTATAATGTGAGGGATTTTATTGTACTTGTAGAGATATGAACACTCCGACAGATAAAATTGTATAAAATGAGTCTTGAATATCCACACAGGCAGTATCTTTCAGAGGTAGTATCAAATTACATGACAGTGGATCAGCAGACCATACTCCACCTGAAAAGAGCCTTTTGACAGTGTGTGCTAGCTATCCCAAGGCAATAAAAGATTGAGTGGGTAAGCAGCTAAATAGCACAGACTTGTAACTTGCAATTTGAAGGCCAGATGTATCTTACTTCTAGTTTTGCTAAATCAGACCTCTGAAGCTGATGCCCAAAGTTACAGTTTTATTCACTTCCGTTTCATAAGCAGCTACACTTTTCATCAGTCTTTGAACAGAATATAATCCATACACATAATCCAAATTGCCTCCTTTTTGAAATTGGAATTTTGCTAGAAATTTCAATAAAAATTGCGATTTGAATTACCATAGTAAGAAAAAACTTTGATCCTAGATCAGGATCTGATTAGGCTAGGCACAGTACTAAAACAGGCACAAACCAAAATATTTTTCTGATTTCCAAGATTCAAAGGAATAAAGACACTGGATAGTAGGATACAGTTGGGTAATTCAGTCCTGGTCTTCACAAATATGCAAGAGTCATAACACAGGAGCAGCCTAAGTACTCTTTTTTTAAAGACATCATAAAAATAAAGAGAATAGCGATGGTAATGACTTGTCCATGGTAAAGATGTCCCATCTCAGATGTAGAATCTTTGCATGTAAAACCACAAATATAGGAATGCACAGAAAAGGATATTGCAATCAAAGTGATGGACCAGAAAATTGATCGTTGTAACAATTTTTTGATGTTGTACAAGCAAGGCATGTGCCAAAGCCAAAAAAGGACATTGTGGTAATTCATAAGAACATAAATGAGATTTTTGATTGCATGGTTAAATAGGAAGAAAATACCCGAAGATATTTTAGAAATGTTTTGAAGAGAGACCATAGGGCGGTGGCTGAAATAAGATATTAGAAGGACAACAGAAGGAGGGTAAGGACAGAACTCCAGGAAGGTAAAGACAGGAGTTAAGAAAGCTAATTCAAAGGCCACCCTAAAAGAAGTGGGAGGAGACAAAGAACATTGCTCCACAAAAATGAAGACAGGACAAGATTGTGCAGTCAGCAGGTTAAAGTCGGTGAGGAGTAAGAAATACTCCTGGTTCTGAGATTTTGGTAGAGTGGTGGGAGGACAGAGCAGGATCTTGCTCTTTCCTAGGGTTATTTTCCTCTACAATTTCCCTTCCATTGGTTTCTTAAAACAGCTACTACATACATCGATGATACCATTCATTTTTTGGTTTGCTCTAGGATCTGAGTTTTCAAGGATTTGAGAGATATATTGCCACTATATTACAGGGCTTTCAGCTGAAAGTTTTCCTTAGATGGGGAATAAACTCTCAATTTTTACATGCATTTTATCTTATATATTTGTAAAAGACTTTGGGTTATGATCTTCCATTTAATTTTTTGTAGAAAACATATCCTAAATTAAAATTACTTCCAAAATGGAAAATATGGTTGTAGTATGGGCTTTACAATGCTTAATTATGAAATGTCAAAGAAATTTATCAGAAAATGAGACATTAAAGAAAATAATTTTACAAACAGCAACAACAATTTTTCTATAACTTAAGTGTTTAATGCTGGTTACCTGTGAACATTTTGCATAGATCATGTCCTTTTGTTAATTTTGCAGCTGCAACACTCTTCACTAAGCTAGATGGTCAGTTGAATCCTTAATCTTAAAAGAGACAAAACTGATAGACCAAGAGATTTGTCATTATTGCTGCAATCTTCATTGAGAGAGACCTCTCTTGAGCAGACTTCGAGATATTGTCTAAAACTCAGAGTAGGCAATGTCTCTTGAATCTGTAGAACCAAAACTATAATTTCATTCCCTGGTGTGCAATACATAAAACCCCACATATTCATGATGTGAGGTAAAATATGCACCAGAAAGTAAAGGTACATTGGTAATCTTTGGTAGTGAGAATGATCAACTTCTTGCAGCGCAAGAAGTACTCAGAAGAAGTCTGGACCCTACAATGCCTTGTATGTTGTGCATACACTTAATAATAAGGCTGAGATTCATGTCACATAGATTCTGCCTTACCTTGACATCAGTATCTAAAATTTGCTCAAGGCTGAGCTGGAGTGGCTCTCCAGGGACTACTTGTCCTCCTTGCCTGTCTTTAGAATCCCTTACAATTCCTCATATACCTAAAATTAGGGCCTGGGAATACTCAGGAAAGACCCTGACTGAGCATAGAGATCCTTGGCTTTTGCCTAAGACCTACTCAGGCTGGAGTTTGTGTCTTTTTACTTAAGCCCTAAAGTAATTCTGTCTTACAGCCTGGAGAACAGGTGACTGGTGCTTACAGCTGGTGTCACTAAAAAGCATACCATGGTACTCACCTGATGCAGCTACACAAAGTGATTAGTGTATTTATGGTGTATATATAAGTGTATATGTATGTGTCAGATATCTTATAGTCTGAATCATTGACGAACAAAGGGATAGAAAAAAGGAATCTTTGCTGCTTTACAAATGGAGAACTGGAGTATATTGAAATTTGAGCAAGGTCAAATAAGAAGTCTGTGACAAAGCTGGAAATTTAAATGAGAATTCTGAGTGCCTCAACTGCTTTATATTCTGTTAAGTGTGTGGTGTTTTTCCCTACTTTAATGCTTATCAGAAGATGGCTGGTTTGTTTTTGTTTATTTATTTATTTATTTTCTTTCCTCTAAATTCTATTTGAATTGCTCTTTAAGTTTGAGTTTTCCAACAGTTCCTATTTTTGCAGCAATGAAAGGCGATATTGTAGAGCTGGTCTTCATTTCCAGATAAAGAGCAGTTATCAAAAGATTTGTTGAATCCTTGTTCCTCATGACATGCAAAGCTGTTCAAACAGCATTCTAAGAGAGAGGTGATAGCTTTGGGAGGTGGTTTTTATAGAGGAAATTTATAATCTACTGAACCAATCTCATCTCAAACTTCTATCAACTCAGAAAAAGAAGGAACAATTATGACTTGTATTATCTTCAACTAAAAACCTAAATTTTATGGCTCCTGTAATAACTTTTTTTCAACGCATAAAATTTCTCTATTGGTGAGACTTTTGCTATGAACAGGAACTCCTCTTGTAATATATCTTTAAGTAGCAGAACAGGTTTATATCAATTTTATTTTAAGGAAAAAGCAACCAAACCTGAATATGTGGCAAGTTACTTCATTTTACTTAGCTTACATCATCCAATTATGGATGAAGAGTTTTAATTTTAGTTAACAGAACTTAAGAATTAGATAATTGTCTGATTGTATTCAAAGTAAGGAACTTCTGATAAAACATGATGTGACTATGTTATTTCAAGGCCCAGCAAATCAGAAGGAAGGTCCTCACTTTACCACTTCAAATGGTTGTTTTTGCTAATGAAGTGTCTTCCATAATGCAAATATCCAATAAATGCATCACTTCAGCATTGGCAAAGAAATTTTGGCTATTGCAGGAAGTAGAAACAAGCATGCATCAATCTTTATTTTTGTAAAAGGTAACTGGTGTTAACGTTACTTCTGTGGTTTTTGATAAGAGTTCAGCTACAAAAGGTTTGGAATCTGCTGAAAAAGTCTGCTTCAGCTTGCCATTCTAGGTAGATATGATGACTGGGTGTGAATTTAAAGCTTTTCTTAAGTTTTCTTAAAGCTTCATGAAAAATAAAATAATCGCAGGGCAAAAATTTGTCTGTGTGTGCCTGTCCCTGTCAGGCCTCCATTGACTCTTCATTATTCCAGTTCTAAATTGAATACAGCCTCAGGGAAGGAAACATTTATGTAAGAGAGTTACAGTGGAAGGATCTCTATTCTAATCCTGCATATGAAAAACAGGCCTCGGAGCCAGCATGTCTTCAGCTAATTAAGATGTTTCTCCCTGCAAGTTACCAGGGAGGTTTATGGTGTTCTGTCTTTCCCTTGTCAGAGAATACCTTCAACTGAGAAAACTATAATGGAGAAAGTGAAAAAATAATCTTTCTATAATTATTATAATATTATGCAATATTTGTGTGCATGGATATGTGAATAATTTGTAAACTCTAATAGTGTATGGAACATTCCCTGAAAATGTTAATTCTCCTGTGTAGCCAGGCTTGTATTTTCCCATTTCTCTTTTTATTTACCGTTCAGAGGAAACAGTCCTTTGGGAAGGGCTGTTTCTCCTGATTTTATAGGAAAGTCCTAGCCTATTTTGATAATGCCAGTAACACGCAATAAAGACTCAGAACAGTGCCATTTTTTAGGTTTTTTTCCATTAATTTATGATGTGTCATACTCCATAAGCATAATTTCAGTGATGCCTGATATCTTAGATGATGTTGATTTGAAGCAGCACGACATCAACAACCTCTCACTTGTTCTAGAATTGGTAGCTGCTGTGTGTGACTATTCAAATCTACATTATGTGAAAGAACATAATGGAAGAATGAAGGCAAATGTTTATTTACAAAGGTTACTGAAAATCATCCAGTTGACTGTTAAAATTCAGAAATACAGCTGGTGCACTTAATCACACAAAAGCTAAGTTCATCACTTATTCAGCATTCTTTGTCTGTAACAATGCCATGGGAAAACAATAGCATGTTTTTTCACTTAGAATGGACTGGGCAGCTCTGTTTCTTTCCTCCCTTGTTCGATTTACAATATACGTATTGTCTGAACACTTTGCATGGATATTTTTACAGTGGATGCCTTGTCTGTCCTGAACACCATCAGAATCTATATTTATTGCTAACCCTTGTGTTTATCCTTAGGAAAAGGAGCAAAATAATCATGATAACCAGACCTTTACTATCTGTTAGCAATATGCACTATCAATTCATATTTTGGCTAAAGACTTTTTTTTCCCCTAGGACACCTAGTAAAGTAAGAAAAGCTGAACTAGTGGTCAGTTCCAAAAAAAAAGTCTAACTGTCAGAGGTGAATTATTAAGAGAAGTCATAGTTATGGGTTTAAATAAAAGGGGTTTATTAATGATTGAAAGATTATCAAATGGTTATTAATTGATGATTGAATGAAAATCAAGTGGAAATCAAATGGTGATTATGCAATAGTTGAATGTTAATCAAACCATGATTTAACAATGATTTGAGAATGATTTGACAATGATTTAAATGATGATTAATTTAGCTGGTGGTTAGACAATGGTTTAGGCAATTATTTAGAGAGCAGTCAAATACTATTTACTACACTTCTAATAATTAAGCCATAGCTGGATATATATAAGTGTCACTAGCATGCAATATACTTTTAGGCCTAATGGAAAATGTCACCTCCCTTGTTACAGATTTCAGGTGCTGGGTACGGGTTCTCTCAACCTCAAGGAGTAATCTTGAGAGGTGGCCCTGCTCAAGGAGGAGGTCGCCACCCTGCAGCCTGCTGCTGTGCAGGAGAGCTCAATGGGCTTGGAGGGGCTACAGGTGTTTATCGTGTAAAGTGATTGACTTGTATTCAGCCTCCCGCCTTTCATGTATGTGCAGGTGTGCAGCTGTAGCAGTTTTACTTCTGTCTAGTCCCAGCTCAGGCTGGTCCTGTTAGCTCTTGATAAGACATGGGCTGGACTCCATAGTTCCTGAGGAGATGCAGCCCAGCGCGGTTCTCAGGGTGCACATAACAGGGCTGGTTTTGCTCAGACCCTCTTGTTGGTGACACCTGAACCACCACGGTGTTCACTCATGTGGAGTGGTGCAGCCATCACACCAAGTCACAGTGTGAGAGAGTACAATGAGCAGACAAGGAAAGTTGAGAAGTACAGAGTGATAGTTGTGACATGTTTCTTCTTCAAAGGTCTCATTCTTTGAGTTGTTGACTTCTCTAGGAATGCCATATACGAACATGGCAAAAGAGTTTATATGCACTTTTATTTTTTCCCAGTATACGTAAAAGTGAACCTCTTTAAAGCCTGTATAAAAGCAAGATAGCAATTGAGGATACAGCTGACTTAATGATGCAAGAATGCTGGGGGTTTTATAAAAGATCAGGTTGTGATTTGTCCCAGCTCTCAAACACAAAGAACTGTTTTTTGTTGAAGTAGTTAAAATTTGCCAAGCAAAGAAAATTTGTCAACCCACGTGAAAACTTATTGAAGAAAGTTAAGTTTTTGGATTGCACAAGTATGAGAGAATACCAAAAAAAAAAAAGAAAAAAAAAAGAAAAAAAAAAGAATCCCCAAACAGAAAAGAGCAAAAGCTCAAATTTGGAGTCCATGAAAGTCATGTTGCCCAAGTCACACCAAAAAGCATAAGACTGGCCAGTGCTGATGTCTGTAAAATGGTAGCATAACTACAAAGGATTGTACCAACTGCGAGAGTCAGCAGAATGTGTATTCCACAGACAAAAGAGATTCTGCCAGCTCAGAAGAGGCCTTAGGAGGAATACCATCAGTGCAGCAAAAGACAATTAGAAAACTAAACTAGAAAACTAGCTTTAAAAAAGCATTATATTTTATTAATGGGCCCAAGTTGCTAGAAAAATCCCATTTGCCTCAGGAAGATAAAATATGTACAGTACAAGAAAACAAAACAAAACAAAACAGAACACCTACATTTTTAGTTTACTATGATGAAGCTACGCGTGTTATTATGGTAGAGTTGCACCTATTATTGAGCATTATAGTCATAGACTCATAGAACCATTTTGGTTGGAAGAGACCCTTAGGATCATTGAGTCCAACCATTACCTAGCACTAAGTCCACCTCTAAACCATGTCCCTATGCACCACATGTACACATCCTTTAAACACCTTCAGGGATGGTGACTCAACCACTTCCCTGGGCAGCCTGTTTCAATGTTTGACAACCCTTTCTGTGAAGAATTTTTTCCTAATATCCAATCTGAACGTCCCCTGATGCAACTTGAGGTCATTTCCTCTCATCCTATCACTTGCTACTTGGGAGAAGAGACCAACACCCTCCATGCTACAACCTCCTTTCAGGGAGTTGTAGAGAGTGATAAGGTCTCCCCTCAGCCTCCTTTTCTGCAGGCTAAACAGCCCCAGTTCCCTTAGCCTCTCCTTGTAAGTCTTGTGCTCCAGACCCTTCACCAGGTTTGTTGCTCTTCTTTGGACATCCTCCAGCACCTCAATGTCTTTCTTGTAGTGAGGGGCCCAAAACTGAACACCAAAATATATGGATAAATATAATATCCAAAATATAAGGAAAAATAATTATGAAGAAATTCTGCGGTGGGGGGAAGTAGAGAAACTCAACTTTTGGAATTAAAATATGGCAACCTCTTTTTGGTCTCATTGACAGGATACACTTTAGAAGAGCAAATAAAGACAACATAGAGACAGGCTAGCTGCTTCTTATTGACATTTTATGCTTTAGAAAATCTGCTAAATTATACTAGGAAGTAATATTGCTTGCACGGTAAAACAAAATGATGTAAAATGCTACATATTTTACTATTGCACTAAAATTAACTTTCTAACAAAGCAAAAGCCTTAGCAGTTCTTCTATCACAATATTTCTGTCTGGTGGCTTAGGCATACCCTGAAATGCCTCTATTTAAACCACCTTCTTCTCTGACTAAGCCCTTAAAGTACTGATTTATTCCCAGGCTATTCATTGGTATATGTATTTGTAAACTAAAGTCACTGGTTATGTATTTTTCACTATATTTAACAATCCTTAAGCTGTTGATGAACGTCAGTTTTATCTCTCCTTTGTCAGTATGCATGAGGTATTTTCAAATATACACCTTGTGAAAATTATAGAATATACAGCTGGAATTAATGATGAAAAACTGATGCTAAAACATTCTTAGAGCTTAGCTGATAAATGTGCTAAAGAAACATTAATAAGCAATATAAACCTAACACACCATAGTATTAATTGTTTTTATTTGTTCATTAACAAAAATATTAATTCCGTCATGCTAAAATCTATCCTCATATAGAAACTTTACTGTTATGTTCATAGTCCATATAGTTGTTTGTCTGTAACAGGAAGTAACATTGAGCTGGACTCTCGAAATCTCAGTTACTATTTGATTATAATTTTTGCAAAAAGACAGGAGCAGTGTAGTTGGCTCACTGTAAAAATGCTGTTTGTACAGAGTGTAGCCGATGGAATCCACCCATTCCCCAGTTTGTGCTCTGAGGAGGGTTTCCCTTTTAGTAATGCAGAAACTAATGGAGAGATGTGATAGTCTGCCTCCTTTGGTATTCAAAGAAACAGTTAAAAAATGAAAGAACTAGTACAGTCCCTAGGCAATGTCAGAAACAAGACCAAGCTGGCTGTTTAGGGATAGACCCAAAAGCACTCACTGTGTTCTCGGCCCATATCAACATTTCAAGCTCTTTATATTATCAGCAACTTTGTGGAAAAGTGCAAGCCTGGAGATCCCTACACCGTTGTGGGAAAGTATATGAGGTTATATTCCTGTAACTTTTTTGAGGATTTTAAAGTATAATATTCATGGTATTTCTGTTGAGACATCAAATGAACAGTGATGCTAAAGCAGCTGTTAAAGGCCTGTGCATATGCCAAAAACTGGGGCAAAGTCAGGAGCTGACACTGATGGCACCTTGGGAAAATTGGACTGCAATTGGTTGGTTTGTATTATCTGAAAGGAGAAACATACTTGGCCTTTGTGGTAAAATCCTCATCCCTATTGCCTATAATCTAGTGAGCTGGTGGAGACTGGTATTAAAGAGGAAAAAAAGGTGTAAAATCAGACTCCTCGTGTTTAACTTTGCTAAGTTAGAATGTATTGGTAACAAAGTGTCATTGACTGATTCTCAACTCCCAGAACGCTGATAATCAGTGTCTTCATAGTTAGGAATTGCTGTCAGTGCTACTGGGGTCTTGCAGAGGTCTCAGGGAGACTTCCAGTAAAATGGGAAAGAAGCAGAGAGATACAAGGAAAAGTGAAGAATAGAATGTTAAAAGGTCATTATGGAAAAAACTGCCATTTCCTCCAGTGTATTAAGATTTTTTTCTCTCATATCTATTTTTTTTCTCTCCTATATATACAAGTCAACATATCTCAAATTGCTATGTAAAATTGTTTCCACTTTTAATAAATTTCAAAACTTTTAAACCCCAAAATACTTAATAACTTATATATGTAGTTGAAATTACTTTGATGTTCAACCTTAACAGAATTCATATTTAGCAAGTTTCTGAAATTTTTCCAAGAATATTTACTGAGAAAATAATTATTTTGAGCACTGCATTTGAGGTAGGAATAGACATAGTACATTTTAAACTTTTTAAGAATTTGAGTAAATCCGATTAAAGATAGAAAAATTAAATTCTTAATTTTCATAGTCTACTGAATCTCAATTAAAATATTCCTTATGCAAACAATCCATAGTGAGTTTTGTCAGGCTCTAGCCCTATAATAATTCTAATAGTTTTATGAGAAGTAAAATAAATACCAAATACTTTTGCATTATATTAGAGGTTTTTTTGTCTTTTAACCTGAATGTTAACTTTGAGAGCTGCTGAATATTGCTAAAATAAATTTCTTTACTTTGTTGTTGTTGTTTAGCTATGTTTTTTAAGGTGTACTAAATCTGTGAAAGAATAATTTGTCATCAGCTTTCCTTTGGTACTTAACCATCAATTAATGCATTATGTCATTAAGGAAATAAGAATAGCTCTCAGTCATGGAAAGTTTCTTCCAATCATCTTTAGAGGGACTAAAAATTGCCATTTCTTCTCTGGTACAAATGCAATATTTGAAAGTAATAAAACATTTTAAGCTGCTTTCAGCTGTAGAGATAAAGGGACACACACAATATTTCTAAGTATCTAAAACAAACAAAATGACATAGCTCCCATTATCCTGAAATTTTGCAACATGAGAAAGGAAGATGAAATGTATTATTACATCATTGGCAGGATCATTTTATGATTTATAGTGTATTTTGCTCTGTAGGAAATGAACAATTAGCTGGAAGTGAATAGTTGTTTTTATTCTCCATTAATTTGGAGACAGAGTAATATCTCACAGAGTTGATGTTAATACTGTCAGCTGGAGAGGAAAATTATCTGTCAAAGGGCAGACCAGTTGAATGCAATTTGCCTTTTTTTTTTCCAAAATTTCAGCTGTGATTTCATTGTTTTGGGGTTTTTTGTTTGTTTTTGTTTGTTTGTTTGTTTAAAAGTAATTGATCAAAAAGTATTAATATGGTAGGACTATCAGAAATTACTTTGATATATTTATTGTTTGAAGTAGCAATAGCCAGAAAGGAAAACAGGTTTGGTTTTGGTTTTGGTGATTTGTTTGTTTGTTTTTCAACTACTCTTAATGAGTTTCTTAGTTAAAAGAAAACCGGCAATAGAAAAAATTATGTCATATGAAGAGGTAACATTTTAGACACAGATGCTCTTAGAAAACCTTACCACTTTTTTGTTACAATCAAATCATTCATATGAATGACTTCAAATGATATGGTGGTACTTAGTTGCTTTTGCAGCAGACACTTTGTGAGCTTCTGCATTTTCACGTTTGTTAGCAATAACCAATAAAAACACAAGCCCAAGAGCTTTTTTCTTGATACAATGTTCGGATAGAATTATTTGGAGGATTTGCATTGCCTGCATACTGTCCTGCTCCAAACAGTCCTTGTGAGCAATAGAGAAACTTCTGTGTAAAGTATAGTAAAAAGTATAGTAAAAAATGATATATAGTATCACAAAATGTTTGTCATTACTGAAAGAGAAAAGTATATTCTCCTGACAGTGTATCTTCTCCTCAGGGCATGAGTTCATAACATTTTACCAACATCATATTCGTGATCCATGGGCTGGTGTAACTTAGGCAGATACAAATAAATAATACCTGGCTCTACATTGATTATTATTGTCATGCCAATCTCAGTAACTGATTGATACTAGACAGATAGTCCCCAAATAGTGTAGTCTGTAATAGCAAGCATTTATCCTCTGATAAGTACAAAAAAATGAAATCTTTACTCACTAAATAGCTGAATGCATTGCGTGATCCCACCTACAGCTTTGTAGGCAGTTTTGTATTCTGGAAATGTATTTTCAAATAAAAACTTTTTTTTTTTTTTTTTTTTTTTAACGATGGCTTTAATAATTTCTGTTAAAAAAATCCGACAGAAATTGAAGGATCCCTGTCTTTGAAAGATGTATGCACATGAAATATTATTCAATATGAATATCAAGCAGATAGCACTTGTTATCGAGCACCATATTTGCCTAGATAATGAAGTAGTCCCTGGCTAAGATAGCCTAGATGCAGCCTGTCAGAGGGACCTCTGTCTCACTGAAGATGCGTAACATCATTTGTCTCCAGTTCTTTGCTTCAGTAACCAGATTTTCAGTTCTTGACCAGTTGCAACAATGGAGAGTGGGACGGAAGGTTGAATAGCACAGATACATGGCAAATGTTTGCAAAAAGTAAAGCTTCAGGATTTGGTGCATTTGTATTATTTCTCGTACCATGAGAACACCTTGCAGTAATTAAGAAATGGTTTAGTCAAAATTACTCTGAATCTAGTTTGCAGTAATCTGAACATTGAAACAAGGCAAACAGCATTAGCATGCAAATAGTGCCGTGTATGTGTTTGTGGGGGAAATAAATTTAAGGTGATAAGCTTCTCAGTCAGTCTTTTGTACTGAGATACTCAAAAGCTGTTATTATGCACCAGCTGCAGGGTCCAAGAGGCTTGATGTCCCATTATGCTGGTTTATGTCAGGTTATGTGATATACACTCATCTGCACATCCACAAAGGACCACAGAGAGACCATGGGAAGTTGGAGGAACCCAAATAATACTCTGCTAGGCCCATTGCCAGAGCCATCAGCCCATCAAAGATCCATCTCTATAAGCCTAGAGAAGCATTCTGTATTCCACCTGCTACTCTTCAACTCTGAAGTTTAGGTATAGCTCACAATGAGAGTAGTCGTGTGGGTTTGGATGTGTTTTCATTTATTTTGCATGTTCTGTGTGTATTTTTTTAATTCACTTTTTTTTTTTTTTCCCAAGAAAATGCCTAATTTAGTTTTAAAAGAGGGAAAAAATTCTGTCAGCTTCTAACTTTTTCTTTCTTTTTTTTTCTTTTTTTTTTTTTTTAATGGCTTGAAAGACGCAAGACTGAAGGAATCCAGTTGGCTATGTCTTGGGAGAAAGCAAATTAAATTAGGGCTTCGAGGCTTGTTCACTGCACATTGCTCTGCGTGGCTGAACTCTTCCTCCTCTTCTCCTCCAAGCAGCTCAGTGTCATTCACTCTGCCAGCTTGGTTCATACTGTCTAAGTGTGGGCACTGTCTGGGAAAAGGTAGTTGGTTCCAGCCAAATCCATGCCAGGGAGCATGCTAGCAGCCAAGCACTGTGGCACAACAGCATCAAAGCTGGGTCTTGGTGATGCTGAGATTTCAATAGCCAGCTTGACTTTGAGTAGACTGCTTTCTTGCCCAAAGAGTTCACCAATCTGAATAATCAAAAGAGGCAAAGACTGACTACAAAAAATGGTGTGGAGCCCACAGTACAGCTGTTCATCTGACACATCAAAGACAGTGGAGCTTGTCTTGTGAGCAATTGGCAGCAGCACTCTGAACTCAAAGGTGTTGCATTGGGCATATCTGGTGTTTTGGATTTAGCACCAGTGAAGGTCTTGGGGAGTATGGAAAATCCAGCTGCTGATTAATCTTTTAAAACTCTCGCTTCTATCACTGCTAACAGGTGCCACAGCAAAGTGGTCACATCTGACCACCTCCCTCACCACCTCCCTTAGCTCACAGTGAAGGGACGACAGATGTTGCGACAAGATGATGTCTCCCAAACAGCGTGAATTCCACTGTGCAGGGCAAATGCACTTTTAAATATGATCAGTGTTGGCATATTCAAATGTAGAAAAGAATGTGTATAAATTTGAGGCCAATGGGTTTTTGCATTCTTTCATTGAGTTCTGCTTTTATCCAAACCCCACTAGTTCTTCACTAAAGCATATTTTAAACCTAAGAACTGATGTCTCTTACAGTATATAATGACCTATAATTTTCCTCCCATTTCAGCATAATGAATGCAATAGTTTATTTCTTCTTTTGCTCATATTTTGTATGAAGTTCTTAATTATTGAATTATTAGACTTATTAGTAATGCAAATGTTTTTTTCTTTCTGAAATCTGTGTTTTGATTGACTTTCTATATGAAGCATGTGGTGTTATTCAGATAGCATAAACTACTCTTTTCCTTGAGCGATGTATAATTTGCCCACATTTGCTTGATATTAGATCATGCATGCCTCCACTTCAGAATTATTGAATCCCATGCTAACATAGTAAAGGCTCACATTAGCTAATGATCTAAACCAGTCAGATAACATTTCTTGAAATATCCTAGGGAGGGAAGAATGCTTTCAAATTATTAAGGCTAATGTATCTGTTTTCCTAAAAACATTTGCACATTTCTATCACACAACATACAACTAACTGTTTCTCCGGAATAGGTACACAAGAATATACATGCCGTCAAGAACTCAAAATACTGTAAGAACTTGTGATTAAGTATTTGACAACATTCTTTTAAGATGTCAAAAAGCATCATAATTTACATCAAAAGTAACTGTAAATTAAAGCATAATGAAAATTATAAAGGTGATAAAACAGCCCTTTATCAATACTATGGAAACATTATTAGCTTCAAAATTTTGAACACCTACTCCAAATATTCCTTTGAACATTTTTTTTCAAGTTTAACACTAACAAGTTAGAATGCTTTGGGAGGCATATAATTTAATATTTCACAAACTAAATGGAATTAAATCTGGTCACTCAGTAGATGAAACCAAGCCTGAAACATGTTTCGGCATGTTACAAAGGACCATAGTTCTGCCCAGGAAAGATTTCACTAACAGATGTATTTGAGCAAGTATTGGAGACTCAGATTCCTAAGTTATAAGGGGAAATACATTTTAGGTTGAAGTGTTTTTGTAATTTAGAGTCTTTAAGAATAATTTTCTGTTAGTGAGTATTTATTTATAATACAATATAGACTGTATTATTTTCAGTGCCGTATAAACACTTTAAAAGATACTTTTCTTGCAATAATAGTTAGCTACACCATTGCTGTGGATGAACTCCAGAGTCTCTAAAGGGTACAGACTACATTATGGCCAGGCTGACTGTCTCTATTCAAAAAGTTTTCCTGCCTCTTTTCAAGACTTTCAGAAGGCCTGTTCCTAAGTTTAGCAGTCATTCTCCTTCATCTCAAAGAAGATCACAGACTATATTTAAAAACTGAGCCACTGTGCTCTGCTTTTAGCAATGAATCAGTACAACTGGGTCAGCTCAGAAAGTATAATTCTTTCGAATCACAGTGCTAAATTCTTTCCTGGGTAAAGCAATAATATCCAGTCTTTGAAGGGCTGATTGGCCTGTCCAGTGTCCTGTTAAAACTGTGTAGCCCTCAGTCTTGTGGCTAGATTACCTGAAATTATTTTGCAGTTCATTTTGGTGTGGGGTAACAACAAGAAAAAAACCCAATACCTCTGCCCCTTTCCCACCCAATGTTCTGGGCAACTTTGATAGTCTACCATTGCAAATACAATACAGATTTTAATAATATATATACTTCATATTAAGTGGTGGTTCTAAAGACAACATAAAACCTTATCAACCTGAGCAACACTTCAGATCCCTGAATCCTTTTGAACAGTAGATATCTGTAGTTCCAATAAATGTGATGCTGCCGTCAATCAAGAGCTGCCCAGCCTTCCAGAGGCAAATGGCGCTTACAGTGTCACAAGCTTTGCTTTGTCCTTCCAAGAAAAAGGACATCTCTTAGATAGATTGTTTGAAGGTCATTTGAGTAACTATGAAAGTAAAAAACCTGAACATCTTCTCTATCCCCTGATGCTTCATATTGTAGAACCTGTTCTCTCTGAAGGAAGAATAACATTTTTCTTCTCTTTTCCATACAATATTAGTATTTTAGTAAAGTTTATTACTATTCTTCATTCAAAATAATAATCTTTACAAGGTTATTTCCATTAGTGGAACTGAATTCACACTTTTTAAGCTACAGTACAGGATCAAAATTCAGAGCAGTTATTGTCACTGAAATGAAGGGGTCTCTGTCATCTGTTTACCTTGTATTGCTGCTTTCTTGCCTACTGTCTATAGGGCCTTTGCAGTGGCTTTTATATACAGAAAATAACTGATTAAATCCGAGGACTATCCTCATTGTATATGTATAGTTTACATTTACCACAGTGTTTCTCACTCACGGCATGAAGAAATATGAACAAGGAGAGTAGCCCTTTAATTGATGCAAAACTTGTATTTGCTTGAAAAATGACTTTGGCTATGTTGTAAATTAATGTATCTTTCTACTGAAAATGTCAAATAACTCAGATTCAGAAAAAAACTTGTAATTAAAGTAAGAATCTCAATGTAAAATTATACAAAGTTTAAAATAAGTAACATGGGTTCATAGCAAATGACATTTGTTCAACTCACAGTCAAGATATGCAAGATCTGTGGGGTTTTTTATAGAGACAGCAGGAGTGGCTAGTGGAAAAGGAGGTTTTTTTCTGTGAATGAATGAGTCTAACAGTAAAGCAGAAATGGATTTTTGGAAAAGAAGCTGGCAGAGCAGAGTGTGATCCTTGCAGAGTAATTCAGGAAGATCATGGGGTTGAATTAACTCCGTGAGGCAGTGGCTGGAGGGACTTTTGAATGAGAGCAGAGTAGGAGTGTTGGTTGAATGGAGTGGCAGAATCAATGGGAAATCCAAAAGGTGAAGTTTATTAAAGAAGAAAAGATCTATAATATGTTTTGAATGAACTTCTGGCTGTGACGTACAAATACTTCACCTCACTTTAATCTTCATACTCTCTGCAGATTTAATAAGGCTCCCTGTGTCCTACTGCTCGAATTATAAATTCTCTGATAACTATTCTTTACACACACATTTTCAGGCATGTTTTGTCTAGACTGTGGCTTTAGCTAAACCATTATTTCCTAACCTTCTTTTGCTAAAACTATCTGAGCTATTCTCAAGATGTAACAAAAAACAAGATATATGACATCCACTTCTCCTTTGTTTTGCATGAGCCCCTGTATTCTATCATAGACAAAAATTAAGACAGTGTCACAAGGTTTTTATCTCGGCAGCCGAGGCTGGCATTTGCTCATTTCCTTTGTACCTTTCAAGAACTTACAAATGTCTTTATTATTTCAGTATTTTACAGTTCTGAAGTAAGTTGGCTAATCCATAATGTTTTGTCTTCTCCTAATTCTACCCTGTTTGCAAGCTCTCCCACATGTTTTTTTACTTTTCTTCTGTTTTTTAGGAACATCACCCATCCTCTTTTCATTTGGTTCAACTACTACTACTAACAATGCTGAGGTTACTTCAGCAAGTGCCTCACATACTTCAGGGCAAGTACTTCAGGTCTAGCTGACTGAAAACATCTCATTTTTCTCAGTATCCTTTAAGCTGTTCTTTTCGAATTCTCATTTGAGCACTTCTCCCTTGATTGCTAATTTTTTCATAGCTTATTAGCTTTCTCTCCCAAAGGCTGACTGAGATGAATTTCAGACCAGATTGACTATTCAGAAGGTATATTTTGTGTTTGGTTTATGTTTCTGTATGTCAGTGACACAGTTTGGCTCAGGACAGCTTAGCTGCAAACACGAGAAATTGTTACTGAATAGTAGGATTTTGGTAGAGGACACGAAGTGACTGCCCTCAAGTGGCAAAATCAAAGTAATACCACTTGTGGTATGTCTATACAGTCATCTGCTCCAAACAAATTTTTATTAGTGGCAAAGATCTGAGGATTTAAATTACAGCATTAGTCGGGGACTGACAGTCAAGCTTCCCCTTTGAAGAGAGCTGAACGGGCATTTCTGAATGGGTGAATTCTCTGTAAAAGGTGCCGTTTCTCAGTCAGGCAGGATTTGTTACAGTTTTTCTGTGCTATTTTGTTTCCTTTTATAGAGTTTATTGAGGTGTTTTAAAATTGCTGATGAATGAAATAATTAAGAACTGTAAAAAACCCTCCAGGATTGATTAAGAAGTGAGTACCAATATGAAATGGGTCTTTACAAAATGTGACTTTGGATTCTCCTACATACTGTTTGTTATCACTGGAAATTCAGAGTAGGACAGCAACATTAAAATCTTTTGATCTTTTCAGTCAGATTTTCTTCTACAATAGCAAAGGCTTTATGCTGTTGAAGAAAAATAATCTTCCAGCTGCAGCTGCACTTCAACCCTATTCTCATCCAGGCAGATTTCAAACACTGAAAAGCAAGCAAACAAAAAGCCACTGAGAGACTGACTAAATGTATCCCTCTGTGGTTTCTTCACCCCCTCATTTTGGAGCTGCTGTGATCCACCGTTAAGCCACGATTCACAGTTAATAGCAAAGAGAACAGAAACTTCAGGCAGGGCACATTGGGAGGCTGGGGTTTACACTGGTGCTGAGCAGCCTGGGGAGCACAGCAGTTGTGGTGATGATACAGCGTGTCCTCGTGAGGTAAGATATAAATAATGCATCCTGATGGGCAACTTAACTTTTAGTTGCCTTTCTCCTTGTCATTTGGAAAGAGATGTTTTGTCTGTGTGTGTGTGGGAGTGAAGCTGGGAGGTGAAGTCACAAGTTTTTTATTGTCAGTACTTGTTTAGGATGAGGACTATATGTGACTAAATATTCCTTATTTAAAGAAGTGATGTATCTGAGGTAATATTAGGAATGTATAGACAATATGAGATCTGCTTTAACCCTACCATTCGAGAATTTTCTTTAATGAGAACACCTGAGCAATGTTTTGACCAGATATATAATGTATGAGAGACATATTTCTTTTCTGCCTATTCTAATGTCAAGCTACAAGTGCAAATAACATTTTCCAGTAACTGTAGTTTTCCCTTACAACTCTATAACTCAAGCAGGTAAACACTATTCAGTTGCTGAAATTGCTACCACTGTCTTATTTTTCTTGGGCACAAATGGTTTTGTATTGTAGTTCCTTTTCCTTTCTTCTTTTGCAATAATTATTTTCTCCACTGGACCTTCAGCTGCGTCTTCTCAGTCTAGAGCACTTAGCACTTTCTAGAAGCCTAAGATGCCTGTAGTTATTTTGCATGAGATGATGGAAGGCACTTCCCATGGGAAGGTGAAGGGTGTTCCTGTTTGCCTGCAATATCTTGGACAGATGTCTAAATTAGCAAGTCCTGCGCAGTGGTTTGTCTGCACACTGTCTATACACAGTCAATCAGACTGATTAGACAGATTTTCTAACTGATTAGAAGTCTGCTTCAAAGCAAATTAAACTGATAAAGCGAAGAGACTACAAACAGGCAGAAAACATGAAGTAGCTGATGGATGGTGAGTTACCTCCAGTATCTTACTAGTTAGTGAACCAAAGGCAATACTTGGATCTTCAGTCCCTGGAAGACTATGCCAGATTCATGTTAAATTAGACAGGAGCTGGAAAATGCAAAGTGCTGTCATCTCAAATGGATGGAAAATTGATTTAAGATCAGCTTATACCATTGTGTTCAGGAAAATTTATCTACAGCTAATTTAAACATTTGAAGATAATATCTTCTCCCTCTTAGTCTACTTGAATACTAAGAGTCTAGCTATAAATAGGCATGAAGGACAGTAAGTGGAATTAATAATTTGTAGACATCTAAAAATTACTCAAACAGCCCTTTATAATGGATAATGTTAATATTAATAACATCAATAATTAATATTAATAGCTGTATATTGATTTGGACTGTAAACTTTTGCATTCTCCCTGGAAGCTGAAAAAAATCTAGTAATTCTCATTTCTAGCCCTTGCAAGACATAAAATATCTGATCTATGGCTTGATGTGAAGTCAGAGCCTAAGTGCTGTCCATTCTGGATGATGGCAAGCATAGTTTTGGGACAGAAATTCCGTGTGTGGAAATGAGACAGAAAAAAAGGTATTTATCTTCCATTTTGAGTTGAAGGAAAAAAAAACCCAGCAATTTTTAAAAAAAGTTTTCAGAATTGTAGAATGATTGAAGTGGCCTTGGCTGAGATGGCCTAATTTGCATGCTCCTGCTGGGGCAATTCAACACAATGATGCAAGCAATTGTTCATAATGCTAATTATTGCTTCATTTTTTTTTGAGTGTTTGTGCATTTGTCCATGTATTATTATGTAAAATATGATGCTGTAATGGTAAAGTGTAGGCTGTGTAGAGTTGAGCACATGGGCTGTAAAAGTTAGGATGATCTAGCCATACAAGTAATGGTTCCCAAAGCGCCTCTCTTCTATTGAGTCAAATCTTAAAAAGGAACAGAAAATCAAAATAAAGTGTGCTAAATCTAACTGGCTTTCTCTAAATTGTCTAGAGACAATCAGTATGCGTGAAATTTGATATATGTGGAAAATGATATCTTTATAAAGAAGTTGGAGATACATTTAAGTGTCTGCATCATTTTCTCACAACAGTCTGTTCGGAAACACACTGGGCCAGATCCATTTGCCTTTCTCTCATGAGAATTTCAATTACATTCAATGAAACTAAGTGCAAAAATAAACTGAACAATCTGGGGCCTAATATATCTTTCTACTGGCATCAAAATGAAAACAAAAAAGCTTTTTAGCTTTTTTTTTTTCCCTTGCATTTCCTGACTTGAGCTAGCTTTATTTCTGAATGTTCATGCTGAATTAATTACAGCCTATTTCATGATATGTCCTTGGAAAGAAAGGCTATAAAACGTTAATAAGCTTCTAACATACCAGAGCAGGAAACTACCTCTATACAAGTCACAATGCTAGCATCAGTCTGCTGTACCCATTTCTGTCTTGTGCATGAGAAAAAGTGCCCTTTACTGAAAAACGAAGACAATAGCTGTATCATATGTGATAGATTTTCCTGATCTATCTTTCCCAAATTCTGAAAAAATTGTTTTCTTAAACTCAGGAAAGCTGTCAAGAGCAATATATTTAAAAATAGTCTTACTGCAAAATAAACTATGGCCACACAATGTCCTGTGCATTATTCAGTGATGCAGATACTGTGATGTATTAAACTGAGGCAGTAATCTCAAATAATGGTACTTTTCTGAGATAGTCTGGAGAACTGAAGGAATATTCAAATGAATTGGATGAAAACCAGTTATTTAACAAAAACTCTGACAGAAGCCCAGAGGAGCGTATGGATACACATGAATCCCCTACAACTATTTTTTCTAAAATACCATTTTGATTTGATCTGTAGTTCTAAGGATAAGTTTTACCTTCACTGTCCTTCCATTAGAATAGCTAGCTATTGCTTTTCTTAGTGCTGTGCTGTGTTTGCTATCCCTATTAAACCATGGGATTCAGAATTAAAAGTTAAATGGGTCAAACTAGCTCTTTTGGGCCTTTTTTTTTTTTAAGGAAAAGCCTATTCTTGACTCTTGTCTTTAGTTACGTAACAAAGAAGATCTTTGCTCCAGGATCCTTTCGTTAGAAAAGAGTAAATTTGGGCTACTTTAGCTTTGTGTTCATTCTCCAGCAGTAACATACAAACCTCTCAATCCTCCCCATGTTGCAGGATGCAGCACAGGGAGACACGCTGCTGCACCCCTGCTACTGCACGGTTGCTGCCAGGATGGTGCATGGTCTCCTGCCACTCTTCTGACTTCTTCTGCCTTTTCAGCACTTGGGCTTGATCTTTTGAGGTTCCATGTACAGGCTGTACTTAAGGTGGGCTGCAAAAACATGAGGCAGCAGAGCATGGGGAGGCGGGAATCCATCTGAGTGAGAAGAAGTTGAGAAATTTGGAGTTAATTATTTAATTTTGTAGCTTTCTCATTTGCCATCTTTTGGCAGTTGGGGAAATGTAAACAGGGAAAAACCCAAAGGTTTCTATTTAGAATCACCAGTCAAACTTTTTACCATTCCATCCTAGGTACCAAAGTTACTTGTACAATGCATAGGAAACATCAGATGTCTGCGGCAGGATTCATAACAACTGATGCCCTCAGCAAGAGGTCAGCTAACCCAGTCAGTATGGATTTTGCAGAGAAGGAGTGCACATGAGTATCTCCCCGTGGGTATCAGGCCAGGATTCAGACATTTGTCTTACAGTCTCCTCCAGCTTTCTTATTCAGGTGGGAAAAGCAGCTGAAACTCTCACTTATTTATAGCTCAGGGAAATGGCATTCAATTTCTTGCAGTTTGCGTATACCTAAATAATTTTCATGAGAGATGCAAGACTTATGACATAAAATAAATCTTTTATAAGTAGGTTTTAATGTAGTTTGCTTTATATTAGCCTTATTATTCCTTGCTATATTTTTTTGACTCTTCTAAGAAGCATACACAGGCCTTTGAGGTTCAAAACCACTCGTAAGAGTTACAGCCCTCACTCAGGGAGTGGGATATTTCAGCTACATCTGTGTCTTCTGTGGAGACTGCATTTGAGCCCAGTCTCTGCTCTGGCAAGTTTAGTGCTGTGGTCTCCATGAGCAGACATTCATCTCAACTGGGATGAGCTAAGTTTACTTAAGTTTAAGGCACTCACTGCCCTCTAAGGCACACTAGGGTATTCAGGGCATCTGCAGGTACTGGCGGAGATGACACAATCTGTGGGAAGCTCCAGATCTACTGGAGAGGCAGCTGGTGAGATCCAGGTGAGATATCTGAAGGCATGTCAAAGGGCACTAAATACCCCTAGCTGGCTCTCTAGATGATATGTCAGGTTGCAAGGTCTTCTCATATTTCAGTTCAAATCTTAAATATGGGAATTAATTCTGGACGAAGAGACTAAAAGGTAATTTCTATGGGTAGTTGTCTACATGGGTCTTCAATATCTAAGCTCTTGGTATAGTAAACTGAGAATTAGGGCACAATTCTGTTGCCCAAATGTAGATGTTACTACAAGTCCCATGCAGACCTCTTGATTTAACTACAGATTCCCTGTAGATTTGTGTTACATTTGCCAGCATCATGCAAGTGATTCAGAAATCCTGTGGTGTCTCAAAGTCACTACATATGTTCAGGCCTCTGAATTGAGCCTTTTTGCCCATATTGTTGATGGAACCTGGAAAGTGACTGTCCCTAAAGTACATACTTATCTTGTACATAGGCAATGACAGTGAGTGACTTCTTCTTTGTTTTAAACTGAATGTCCTTTCTTGTGATCTGTCTGAAACGTATTTCGTGGATGGTCTTTTAAAAATGGGTATCGGATTTGAAGTAGGAGTAGGGTACATTTTGCTCTGTCTCTTTTTACCTCACTCCTAGCAGATGCTTTGGAGGCTTAGGAGATGAGGCGAACAGCAGCTGCAGTGTCTGGGTCAGCTCTAAGGATGTGGCAGGTTGATGCACCTAATGCCGCAGGGGGGACATAACCCCCCAAGCTGCACTGCCATCCCCCGAGTCTGCATACTGCCTTCCTCCTCTTCCTGCTTCTCATCTTCACCTTTATCCCAGGTGAGGCCCTTTCCACTGTCAAGTTTCATGGGTTTTTTTTCAATTGAAAGGGCTGAACTTTATGTTCCCTGAGATATTGCCCTGCACACCAGGGAATCCTATTAGCTGGGGGTGAAAGAACCACTCTTCTTCTGTTGAACTTGGAGAGTATGGCTCAAGAATGTGGTGAAGAGAACAGCTGGCTGAGAGGGCTACATTTTTTGTTAAACAGGACCCAGATACAATAAGAAAACAGCCTTTCTCCCTCTTGCTTGTCTGTCATTCCCCTATCATTCCTCCCTACACCGTCCATACCCCAGCCTCACTACATCCCTCTACATGGTGGGAGAGGTGTGGTCCTGGATGGTGGATCTGGATCTCTTGGTGGATGAAGAGGACTGGGGACTCTTCTTCCTGTTTGCGGGAGAATGCATTAACTGGTCTGTTACGATATGAAAGCTGAGAGCTCTTTCTTTCCTCCTGTTCCCTTATCTAAAAAGCCATGACTGCTGCTGTGCTTTGTCTTAATTGTGTGTTAAATGTTATCTGTGATCTTCCGTTTGGGTCGTTTGGGAACCTTATGTAGTAATGTGTATTTTCTGGGCCACACATGGCACAGATACATGTAATAGATGCTGAAGGTACATAGGTTTAATCTGAAAGAACTGGAAAGAAATTCACATTAATGCAGCTGTCCTTAATTCATATAATCCTCAATAACTTTATTTATTTATATAACTTTATTCTTATCCCTCACTTTTTGTAATTTTGTGAACTTTTATACGTAGTGGTAAATATGAAGAAAATTAAAGAGAAGAAAATTGATGTTCATTCTAATTTATTCTTTGTCAAACCTTTTGTAATGTATTTGAAGTAAAAATAGTGTGTCTTTCCTGTTGGCTTTATGAATTGTTACATTTCGAATTTTCTAAATGTCTAAAACAGCCATCTAAGTGCTCACAAAGACTCCTAATTTTAAAAACATTTGATGCCAAAGACTTGTGTGTTTTTAGTGCATTTGTGTACTCTGGCCTCATGGTGGCACAGTCGGTTAAGAAATCACTCCTGGTCTGGGGTCCCGCGTTGTTCTTGGGGTTCTCAGGAGGGGCACAGACTTACACTGGAAAGCAATCCTGCCTCCTTCTTCCTCTATAGAGAGATTTTCTGAGTTCGACACTTTTTTTTTTTTTTTTCCTTAAATAAGAAGGATGTGGAACTTTAGCTTTGGAAAAAAAGAAGTGCAATGCCAGCCTAGGAAAGCAACAGCAAACCCTTCTGGTTTTGCAACTTTCTTCAAGGACACTGTTTGGATATTGCTCAGTGAATATATTAGGTAGAGACAGCTAATATTTGCGCTGTTTCATGGACCTATATATTGATCTATTGTTACTTGTAGAAATTCCAAAACAATAAATATGGAGGATATCTAATGAGCTCCTACGATGCTCTGATAGTTGCCTGGTATTTCGTAACAGATTGACTTTGGTAAAACCTTGATTTCGCCTCAGAAAAACAAAGGTCAAAGCCTTTTTTTTTTACAGTTAAAGCCAAAAATCTTCACTGATTTTATGTGACTAATATATTATCTTAAATTCTTTTCTGTATGTTGCGAAACTTAATTCTTTGGGACATTTATCTCAAATTATTAAATAACATCTAAACTATGTATTGAAATTTTTTTTCAAGGGACCACACTTAGTATGGATTTTAGTAAGATTTCCCTTGTTTTGTTTAACTCTGAATTTCACTGTTTGCACGGATTAAATGCTGACACAATTATTCAAGTTTTCATCATTCCTGGCTTATACAAATTCCTGGCTATATCAATGGAAGTTTTCCTGGGATGAATAATGCTGAGGTCCTAATCTTGAGAAGAAAGTCAGGCCAGCTACTCCTCACTGACATTGTGAGGGAACAACTAGTCTTTAATAAATATTCTTTTGTATGATTAAGATTTTAGTATTTGAAAAGAAAGATAAGCAAATGAGCAATATTATGACAAACCAGGCCTTCAGATGAAAAGAGAACAGATTTTATTTTCTAATGATCTTATACCATGTATCTATACAAATTCCAGTGCAGCAGAAAGGAAGAAATACAAACAGCTTGTGCAGAGGAATCAAGGATTATCCCTTTTGATGGGCAGCTCTGAATTATCTTAAACAGACTAAATTGATCTCACAGATTTTCATAGACTTTATTTTTTCTTTTCTTTTTTGATGAGTCACTTACTTAAAAAATTTTTGCTTGGTTGTTGCCAGAGAGATGGTTTTAGTCTGGAAACTGTAATAAGAAAAACTGGTATGCTTCTGTCCCCAAGGAAAGAGAGAGTTAGTAGAAGGGGAGAGAAAGAAGGACTTTTTGTTGAAAATTACCTTAATTTTCAAAAGAGAGAAGCAATCTGATGTTTCTGTGGTAGACGGGAAAGCTGAGATTTGGATTGAAACAGCATCAGGGATTTGATTTTCAGTAGTTTCACACACACACACAAAATTTTCTCTGGATCATAATGCACACGTTAACTTTTTTTGCTGAACCAGATTCTCTACTTTGATACTTTGATATGTGTGTATGAAGGTAGATACATAAAAATACAAGGTTTTGAGAAAAAGCTTTTTCTTTACATGCTATTCATGACAGTGCATATAGACTTGGAGTTATTTCACAAAAAATGTATTTTGCTCATATCAGAACAGTTTTCTTTTCAAAGGAAATGACTGATAAACTGCTCTTTGTTTTTTCTTTTCCTTTTCTGTTGGTCAGAGAGGTGTCTTTATTTTCTGCTGTGAATCTGTACTACAACAACAATAAATTTGGCTAAGGGGTGACTCCATGCTCAGCTGTGCCTCGTTTTGTGTCCCGCTACCGCCCTCGCTTATGGGACCACACTGTGCTCCCCCACGGGACTTCCACCTCCTTCAGGTCAAGTTCAAGTGCACTGGAATTTGTAGAACGATCCTCACTGACTGCAGTGGGCTGATGATCAGACTGTCCCGGTACCTGCTGGACAATGAGCAAGGCCAAGAACATTGGATAGTGCTGAAGTGCCTAGAGAAGGGCTTTCACAGTGTGTGGCAAATAAACTACGTGGGTCAAACGGGGAATCGAACAGCTTGTGTTCCCTGAGCACAACACATCCTGGGCAGGGAGCGAGAAAGCAAGAGGCTTTTGTTTTAATAGGAAAAGTAGGTAGTTATGTACTGAGAAAGACAACGCTGACATACAGAAAGGGTGGAGTTGAGGTTATGTGGTACCTTTCTTGTGAGTGCTTCTCTTTTTGCGAACTTAATGCTTTTCAAATTTCCTTGCTGTTTGAAAGCTTTGTAAAGGCCTTCTTTGTCATGTTATCAAAAGTTATTACAGCCTCATTTAAAATAGATTGAGCATCTTGACTAGTTAGCTTAGAGCATCTTGATTCATGCAAGGGGACAAGCTTTATAAATAAAAGAGTAAATTATTAATACTCTGCCATATGAGTCTAGACATTGGTGTTTGCGTAGGGCACTGTCATGGCAATAAAACTTCATGAGAATCAGAACATCTACGGATCACAGTAGCTATGTTTTTGAGCTCTGCTTCTGAGTGGCAGAAAAATGCACTGTCTCCTCTGTTAAATATTAAATTGTTGGTCTGTGGATATTTTTCCAGGCATTTGCTGTGTTTGGAAGAACAGCCTTTGTAGTATAACTAAAACTGGAAAGTTGTAGAACTGTAAAGTGATGAGTGTCTTAATAATTCAGCATCCCATGGCAACCTATAATTAAGATTTCCACTGGGAATGATGGGAATGAATCCTTATTCCCACAGAATGTTAGGCAATATTTAATTACATTATTCCCAAGCAAGAGATACTGAGTTTCAGTGAGATAAACACAAAAGCAAATTTTTTCTGAGAAAAATACCCCCAAATATGGATGTATGAGAACTGTCATCCAATACAGTGTATAGGGAATTAGTTTGTTTATGGTTTTCTGTCTGATTCCAGGCAGCAAAAAAGCGCCTGATTTCATTTTGTTGTAAAATGAGTATTTTCATATACAGCAGGTATTCTATTCCATTAAATCCCTAGGCATTGTGCACAAATGACAGTGAAGGTGTGGCTATTGGTCCATTTCCAGAGAAATCTTGTATTGGCTGCTATTCACTCAACTAATATAAAGCCTTTAAAAATAGGATATGGAATGTAAAACGTTCAATCAAAACATGTATAGAATACTTTTACTAATGCTCACAACTGTCATTACATCTCAGTTATTTGGATTTGCAGACAGGAAGGAATCATCTGAAAGAAACATTTCAGCACCAGAAACAGAAGGGAAATAAAGACTAAATAGTAATAATAATAACAATAATTATAATAACAATAACAATAATAAACTCAGAGTTTTGGAAAAAAGCATCTTTAAATCCATTCTATTTCAGTTTTATTTTCATGTCTTCCCTTTAACTAAATTAATTTCTACATGCTATTGCAGAGAAATAATGTCACTGAAATCCAGGCAGTCTTTCCTTATCAGTCAGCAGCTGTCCCCAGATGCAGCATTTTAATTTTGAAAGGAATAGAAGAGCAATACATTTTCACTGACAACCATGCAGCAAACAGCCCTCATTCTATAATAACTTGTCTAAGGTGTTTGTGTTCATAGTTGCTTTCTGCCTATTTCATGTAACTGAATTTTATATTCACCTTTTTTACATTGTTTAAGGAGAAGGTTGTCCATTTCTGTTTATAATTTAAAAGCTCATTATTTTTGCTGACTTCTTTTCTCTTCAGTACTGCTTCTTGTTTGATGTGTTCCTGTTGTCCTACCAGCAGGAATTCCATTGTAACCAGACTGCTGTGCTCAGTCTTCCTGCTGTTTTCCATTTTAATTGCTATTATTATGTTTGCTGCTCTAGTAGAAGACTTGGTAAATAAAGTAGTTATTGTACACCTTAATCTTTGCAAATATATAAACTGTAATAAAAATTCTGCTTATAAACGCTTTCATAGATTCATAAGATCTCTTCAGTGCAAACTGTAGGTCCTTTAAAACTCAGAATAATAACACATTCACATTGTTACTAAGAATTGACATCTCTTTTAACTAACTACTACAAATCAATTAAAGTTATAGGAATGCTTTCCAAAGGACGTTATTGTGATTATTATGAGACTCTTTAACTGTCGTTACTTGTCATTCATGCACTGATATCAATGCAATTGGTGTTTCTAAGCCTTTGTGTATCAAACTCTCAGGAAGCCATTTCATTAGGAGAGATAATACTGCTAGCTATGTCTTGAGGGTGTACTGTAAGGAATTTAAGTTAAATAATATCCAATTTGGTAAGACATTATCTCCAGTGTTTCATTACGTTAAAATGTACTTGGAAGAGAAAGACTTGTCTGCATAGTTTTGGCTAAATTTAGTTCTGTTTGGCTGGGCCTGCAACAGAGAATATTATTGAAAACTAGAACCCTCAACACCTATATTATATCTCCAAAGCTAGAAAATGGATAAGGAGTGAGCCAGATCTGTCACTGTAAAAGCCAGCTGGGAATTTTCCCAAATGTTGGGTCATGATTTGACTCAGCCCAGTATAGATTGGGACCAGACATAGAATCTGGGTCAAAATCCAAATTTTCTCCAAGGGCCTGATGTGTTTTCAGTCAGGCTTTCCTATTTATATTACAGTCACTAGTCTGAGTCGAATTGTGAAATCCATATCAAGCACAACACTAGGAACACAAGCTGTTGGTTTATTCATGTCTATGGAATTTGAGAATTACAGAATCACAGAATCACAGAATGTCAGGGATTGGAAGGGAACTCAAAATGAGGATCATCCAGTCCAATCCCCCTGCTGGAGCAGGAACACCCAGATGAGGTTACACAGGAGGCGTCCAGGCGGGTTTTGAATGTCTCCAGAGAAGGAGACTCCACAACACCCCTGGGCAGCCTGTTCCAGTGTTCTGTCACCCTCAGTGAGAAGAAGTTTCTTCTCAAATTTAAGTGGAACCTCTTGTGTTCCAGCTTGAATTCCGGCTATCATGTCACAATGACACCACTGGAAAACCAATGTACCTGAACTGATTTCATGTAATTAATCTGATCATGGATTTTGTTTTTGAAAGCAACTGTATTCAAGATTTGGAGGAAAGAGAGTGTGCCAGACAAAGAGAGGATCCTTTGTAAATGCAGCTGCCTCATTCCAGAGGACTAAGTCAGGGCTGCAAAAGTAGTCTGAGAATCAGGGCCTGATTCATCTTGTTTTTTTCTGGGAACTGACTGTGCTCTGCTGAAGTAGCCGTAAGACTGCAGTTAAAGTTTTCATGAAGATTTTCAGTTTCACAGTGTGAGGATTTATTTTCACATTCCAAATTGTACAAGAATATTGAAGCCCTGTATACAATTATTATTATTTTGAAAGTGCTTGACTTTCTACCCTTGTGGTTTTTTTTTTTTTTTTTTTTTTTTTCTATTTACAGCCCAGGCAGGTGATGATAGATATTTGTGAACTCTTTTGCTGAAAACATCATGAGAAATGTGGGGACTCAAGTACTCAGCTTATGAGATACTGCTTTCAGCGTTCCCTGTAATTAAATACACTAGAATGATGCAGTCTTGAAATGCTGTTCTTATTTTTAAAGCAGTTTTTCTTTGTCTCTTATCACACTTTAAACCTGCTTTTTCATACTTTTTTAGTTGTGCAATTCTGTATGCAAAATGCTTGAACACAGAGGGATCTGATTTGAGCAAACAGAGATGCAGGCACTGAATTTAAGCATTATATGCATAAATACGTCTGATCAGTCATTTGTATGAATGGTTACTCCATTTATTTGCAAATTGGCAATAATTGTATGTGCAGATTAAACATATACTTTGCACATAACAGACAATGAATAATACAGATGGGCTGCAACTGAACGGAGGTTTACTCAGTTATTCATTGCTTTGGTCCATGCTCTGCTTGGTATGTATATTATTTTACCAGACCAAGATATGGAAGTGGCTGTATATGGGTGAATAATATTGTCAGTGAAACTGTGGGTAGTCCCTTACTGAACAACCATTGTAAGTTCAATTTTTTGCGGATATGTGATCCCTTTACATTACGACATATAGAGTTTTACTAGACAGAAAGAACACCTCATTCAAATTAGAAAGTGTAAATGTTTTCTACTTTATAATTCACTGGGGAGCTGTGAAATCCAGAAAGAGTCACCTATCTATAATTATTTGTTCTCATGTAATATATCACCTATTGCTTATTCTTTTCGAAAAATATTTCTTTTTCTCATTCTGATCAGGAAATTGAACTGGAAGATTAACAGCATAATCAGATCTAAGCAACAAATGCAACCTCTATTAGACTTTCACCTGACTTTGCTCGTATTGGAGGATCTCTCCTATGGACCTGGATGCTTCCCAGGAAAAGAGAAGTGTTTTCCTGCATGTTTAAGGATCCGTTATATCTGGGAGTCAAGTAGCTCTTCTGCATTGGCATTCCAATAGGAAAAGGAGAACCTAATCTGACAAAGATTTTTGCACACTATCTGAAGAAAATTTCAGCAAACAGGCATTTCTTGGATACCGAGTTGCAATCAGTCTGGGTAAATTAGTAGCAATTCAGACTCATGGTAGATGTATAGTGGCTGTGGTGAAGATCATTTGTTTCACATCTGTAAGAGAAGGGTAGAGATGTATGGCAAATTGTTGTACTGAGAGACAAATCATGTATGCTATGTATGTGAACATATACGTGGCGAATTATGGCTCAGTTCTGCTTCAGCCTATTTCAGTCTAATTCAGTAGCCTGTTTCTTTTTCTGCCTTTTTTTTCTGGGGGGGAGAGGGCGGGGAGAAGGGCAGGGGTTGGGAGAGACACACTTCCAGAGCATCTCTAAATGTCCGTATGGTGTCAAGTTTAGTTTTCTATCACACAGAAATACAAATGCTAGCTGCAAGCTGTAATCTGACTGCGTGGAGCTAAATGATCTTTAAAACAGAATAGGCTCACAGACCTTAAATAATTCCTTTTCTTCTTTGTCAGCATTCACACAATGCACTTAATACAAGTAATGACATCAGATATGTACAGCATGATCAGAGTACAGTCACATGCTATAACCGTGTCATGATTGTGTTCATTTATATTGTTTTAACAAAGGCCATTGCCCCTTTATTCATTTTACACCTGGCTGCATCTTCTCACTTAGTCAACGGGAGCTTGAGGCCTGAATAATTTTTAAAGCTTGTGTTCATGTTTTTGGTCAGTTACCTTAGATTTCACCAGCTGCCTATAGTAGCATGCAATGTATGGAAGTTCAGGAGTGTGTCGTGAATTTATTATACTTGAAAATATTCCCAAGCATATTTGTAGAATGGTCTGAATATTAATGCATCTCCTGACTCAGTACAATTCCTCACTGTTCTGTTGTTACTGCTTTCTTTGAAATTCAGTCAACAGCCTGCAATATCAAAACAACAAAAATATGTGCACTTATCTTCAGGCCATTAAAATCCTACAGCTGTGTTTACCTTCCTTTTTGTGCAAAGAATGAGTAAAAAGCTTTCAATCAAATGCATTTTAAAAAGAGGAAGGACAGGGGAACTCCCTAGCAGGGATTAGACGCTGCAGCCTTCCTGGCACTTGCTGCAGAACAGAAACATCCTGTTTCACATTAGCTACCCCTTTCTTTCCTATTGAAGCAGCAGCAGAGTTTCTAGCACCCCATGCTTAAAGGGTAAGGGGCCCATGGGTACAATTCTGCAATCTAATCATTCCAGGTAATTTGCCGTATGGATGATTGGGTTAAGGCAAAGTGGTCTAGAGACTGGAATTCATTTCAACCGCAACTCATCGTCACAACTGGAATGAGATTCATGTTTTAATCTTAAACTCCTGTCCATATATATTAATGATTCTTCTCTCCTACCTCCCACACCATGTGCAAAGGAAAATTATATACATTTGTTGTTTTAATTTCGATTTGGTTGGTGAAAGGAAGCAGTGAGTCTAATGTATGAATGGGAAGGGAGAGAGACATCTCTCTAGACTGATCTGCTCTTTTGAGTTAATAGCTAGATAGTCATGCAAAAGTATAGGCTTCCCTTGCTTGTATTTTTTTAAGAGCTATGGCTGTCATTCTTGAAGAAACCTTACATGCTCCTTTCAGAACATGAACTATTTTGAACCAGACATAGATTTTTGTATTACCTTGCCTTTACTCAAAGGAAGGCAAACTGACTCAAAACACACATTTTGAAAACTGAAAGAAACAAATGACATCCCTTCCCCCCACTTTTCTTACTGGAGTAATCAACTACAGGAACATTTTATTTATCAAAAATTATTCAATCTTTCCCCCTCTCTCTCACTTCCCCCAGAAAACAACAGAAAGGCCTAACTTCTCACCAAGCAATTTTTGGAAGGTAAAAAAGGTCACCCATTTCTCTTTTCATTTTCAAATCCCAAGAGGAGATTTTCAAGGATACTAAGGGCTGTTAAGCACCCAATTCCCACTGAGAATCAGAGAGAATTGGACGACTGACTGCCCTTTGTGTCTTTGATTTATTTCCCTCTTTGGTCTTTACTAACAACAATTTTTTCTCATTTGGAACACACTGATTGAAAACATCCAAGGTCAAATTCATTTTGCGGAATTCTACTGAAGTCAACAAAGACACATACCAAGATGGAGTTGAGTCCATAGCTGTACTTTTAGCCTCTCATTAGTACCAAATCTTTGGTTTTTATGTCCATTGGAATCACTTGGAGAAAGAGAGGAAAAGACAACTTAATAAGTGGTTAAAATCAAAGTGGGAAGAAAAATAAATCAAAATATTTTTTACAAAGATCATTTAAAAAATCTGATTATGAAAATTATTTTGCTATTCGCAGGTTTACATTTTTGTCAAATGTTTCCTCTGAAAATGTTACCAAAAAAAATGTGCTTTTTGCTTAACTAGTGTTTTCTTTTTAATTCCATTTTTTGCTTAACTCCCTGTTGGTTGTTAAGAGTGGAATTCATCTCATATCACTTTAGAAGTCTGCAGTCTAGTTGTCTACATTTGAAGTACTTTTCCTAGGCTTCGTTTACAGTCTAAAGGAAGACAAAGACACTGCAGGACATAATTAATCTGACCTATCCTAAATAAGATGTGAGGAATAACACCCTATGTGTACTCGTTTTTCTCCACTAGCAAGAAGGGTAATCCAGCTGGCTAGATCAGATTTGCACTGTAGGAGCCTACATTTGATCAGATGAATCCTCCCCTGCTGTTATACATTTCTTCTTCCTTCCAAGGCTAACCTTGTTCAATCTGGTGTGATTGCAGTTTGTTTGTATGATAAATTGCATTTGTGAATCTTCATATGTTCCACTCTTTTTGATGTTTGTGCATTAAAAAAGACAAATTTCAAATTCATGAATATGATGAATCTGATGATGTAAAATTTGATGCATTTGTCAGTCTAACATATTATATTGGCCCCTGTCACACTAATATATGAGCACTTTAGCCATCTCCATTCGTTTATATACTTCATTTAAAATCATTACTCTTTATTCAAGTGTAGTAGCATTGTTCAGATGTAATATAGAGTTATCTAGGTCAAACCAAAATACATTTTTATTCATATCAAGTATATATAGAGATCTAAGTGGAAGGATTATGGTTCAGGAACTTGTAGCATTTGTCATGGTGATGAGTACAGGTTCCAAGTGACTAGAGACTGGTGGTTCACATCAGACTCTGGAGATCTCCCTGAACAATTTCTTCAGAAACGCTGTTACCTGGGATTTGTTACATCCTGGGGCAGAGTTTCCAGACTTCTCGGTGAGGTTACTGAAGGTGCGGTTCAGCATTCGTAGCTACTTCAGACAAAACTCCATACTTTCTGACAGCGTATCAGGATGAAATCACACTGGAGCTGATGTTATAATTTCGGTTTAGTTCTCCATGATCTGTTGCTGCGGTATCCTTCAGGTTACAGTGTTTTGATACTTAATCCTTGCCTCACTATGTTAAACTAAAAGCTGCTCTCCTTTGATCATAATAGTAAGTGCAGACAGGTTAGGGAAATTGTTTTGTCTAGAGCTCTGACACTACCAAGTGCAGTTTAGAAAGCTTAATTTTAATGACTTGGACCTCACTTTAATAACTGGACAACATATTGTGTGTGTTCGCTGGCCACAATATCTGAATTATGACTGAAAATGAGAATTACCCACCTGGTTCATTCAGTTCTTTGAGAATATCACTGCATGGCAGGAAAAATGGAAGATCTAATGTCTCTTTTAGCTCCACAGTTACTGTTGAGCTCAAATTGAACAGTCTGGTTGGGTCTACAAAGCCACAAGGATAATTGAAAAGTAATTAATTGGGGTTTTTTTATGGAGCAAAGATACATATCTTGGATAATTTGCTTCTAGATACGGTCTCAATCATGTATTAAAACATGTTTTTAAAGTAGAATGGTGGGAATTAAAGGTCATTTCACAAAACTATAGTCAGAGAAAGTACTTTGCCAGATCATCTCATCAATAACTCAAGCATAATCAATTTTACTTACATCCTTCCTGATGATTCCTTGTTTATACAGTATTAAAGACCTCCAATTAGGAAGATTCCACAACTTCCCCAGCCAATCTTGCAATGCTTCATTTTTTTTTTACTATTATAAAGGCTTTTTTTCTTATTATGTAACCCAAATCCTTTTTTTCTGCCCTTTAAACATCATTCGCCATAATCTTAGAAAACAGATTATTCTCATCTTTGATATTTTTGGGACCGTGTCATCATGCTCTCACTTTTATTCCTTGTAGGTGCTATGTTCTAGATACCTGATGATTCTCCTCATTCTTTTCCAGTTTCCCCTTAATCCACACCTTCCTTGAAGAGCAGGGACACCAGCTAAGACTTACCAGTTCTGAATGGAGTTAAAGGACCAATTCTTAGAGGTTTTACAGATTGCAATTCTCTCTATATATCCCAGTATAGTGCTTATCTTTTTTGCAGCAGGACGTTGTTGTTGACACATGCTGAATGTATTACCCACTGTAAAGCCACCATTTTTTTTTTTTTTAAGCGTAGGCAAACAGCCGGCATACAGAGTGACTGTATAGACACATAACATTTATTTGAAGTCTACGTGATGTATAAGGCAGCTATTTTGTACATTATCTCATAGTGGCAGGCCTTTTAGTATTCTTATGGTAGCCCCAAAACCTATATTCTTTTTCCATAGTACTTCTGATTAGATGTTGTTCTAGCATCCTGGACAATTTGTGAAGTTGATTATTTCTGATACTGTTGTTATTGACACAGTGTTTTTCAGACCATATCTCCAGTTTCTCAAGACAAGTTTTATTTCTTACCATGAACTCGTAAGTTCTGGTGTCCTTCCTCTCTTATTATCTGAAAATGTAATTATCTGCACATTTAATAAGTATACTCTCTGTTCTCTCATCCAGGTCATTGGATACCAGAACTGGAGCATACCCCCATGGATAGTCACACAGTATGTTCTTCTGTTTTGTCAATGAACCACTGATAACTAGTTTGAGTACAGTTACACTGATTAACATTTTGGCAGCTTCTGTTGCCAGTTAGTTTCTTGTCTTCCTTTTTAGTGTCTTTTTTTTGTTTTTATGTTTTTGGTTTTGTTGTGGGTGTTGTTGGTTTTGTTTGTTTTTATTTTTTGGTTTTTTGTTTAGGTAAAAGACCAGATAAAGGAATCAAACTTCTTGCTCTGTGAAAAGGGGCACTATTAAGAGAGGAATCACTGTTATGATACGTGGTATTTCTGCTGTTTAAGGCAAATTGCCAGCTTCAAGTAAGCTACTTTATATATCGATCAGCAGAACTTACCACTCTGAGGAAGGGCATATTCCTTGCTAGAGATAGAAAGCAAAGGACTCACATAAACCCTGAATTAATAATGGAATGGTGTATAATGAAGATTCTGATGAGATTGATAGACCCATTATCTTCATGGGAGGACAGTGTTACTGAGAGTATCTCTGGGATATACCATTGCCCGAGTATAAGACACAGTGTTTATGATCCTCTTTGGCTTGCATTGTGAGCTTCTCTTTTTTAATGATTGGCATTTTGGTTCAGTTCATGGTTTAGATAAGGATTTTCATGTGCATTTATACAGAGACTCAGAAATCAGCACACACACACATGCACATTGAGCTCTTCCTGGGACCCAAATTCTGCCTTTTATTGTATGCACAAAACCCCATTCAAATCTTTTAGGGTTACATAATTGTAAAATTGAAGCTGAAGTTTACCTTTCGGTCTATGAATAAATATGTTAGTCTACAAATAAATAAAAGATAAAGTAAAAGCTATGAAAAACTGTCAGATGAAGCTGAGCAAAGAATCCTCTCTCTTCCATTGCTTATAGAAACCAGAGTGCAGATGTTCATCCCTGACTGCTTATTTGCAATGTTACTGTTCAGGTCATGGGTTACCATCTGTTTCCTTTCACTTTATGACACAGCACTTGCCCTCCATGAATCTTTCTGAGTTTCCTTCTGATATGATGGCAAAAAAAGGAATGAAAGAAACACTTATTTGGACAAGAGGCAGAGAAGCTTGAATGAATAATATTATTGCAGTAAAACAGTGTGATTCTTCTCTTTAGTTTCCAAGCATCCCTAACAGGGCTGTTAACTACTCTTCAAACAGGGAGAAGAGAGAGATACTGAGCCCTACAGTTGACTTTAGCTCTTGCAGGGCTCCATTTTTTCCCTTTGACTAGATTGGCCAACTTTGGAAACTGATAAACAGAATACTGTGAGTACCTAAATTAGCTGCTGTAGTATGAGTACCTCTCTAAATACCCGGACTAATTATTAGAGGGAGGAAATGTTTTTCTAAACTTTGTAACAGTAAAACATTAGCTCTTTCAGAAAGCTGAACTGGCATTCAGTGTACTTTCATGAATCGGAGGTCTCTTCTGTAACACAGATGAGCATTTTCCAGATTAATTCTAACCCTATATTATGAATAGTTCTCTTCATGAGTGAGTCTGGGTTTATTTCTACAGGGAAATAGTATCTTTTCTTTCTTGAACAAGATACTTCTAAGCACAAGGGGAGAGAACAATGAGACAATGTTGAAAAGAAAAAAACAAAATGCAAAGTTAACCACAAATTTCCATAATGAGGAAACAAACCACAATGTACTCTGAGATGGTGCCAGCCAGTCCCTCATTGGTTTTCAATAAAAAAATAGAGGGCAAAATAAGAAAATTTAAAGGATCTACATGTCCAGTTCATTATCCCTGAGACCCAGTTTCTCTTGTCAAATATATGTATGCAATATTGTTGCATGCAATCCTGTTCACTTGAATGAAATGACAACAAAATTATGCCCAATATATATAGTGTGCAAGGAAGCTACCTCTTATGCCAATATTCTGACTTTCAAGAGTCTGCTTAAAAACCCAAACACAGCAACTGGCTGGAAAGATGGGTTTTAATTTTTGTGTCTACAGTAATTGTATTGCAGAATGTTAGGTTTATAGCACAGCCACTGTGCTTAGAAGCTTAGTATTTTTAATTTTGTGAGTCAGATTTATATCAATATAACTACTTTTATTCTGATTGTGTGTACAGGAGAAGAATTCAACCTATTATTTCCTACAAATACTTGTTCTAACTAAAAATGTTTCAAATATGAAATATTCAATCTATGCAGATGGCTGCAAACTCTCAGAGATCTTCTGGCTTAGCCACAGGAAGTCTTGGGTCATTATTTGACTACACTCACTGTCAAATAATGAATGCACTCAGATTGGAAACCATTTCATTCCAAAGCAAGTCTTACCATTTTTAAGACTTAAAAGGGTAAATTTTAAGTCAATTCCAGAACTCACAGACTTGAACAAAATTAGGTCTTTGAGCTGATTTTGCCAATCTACACAAATGGTAGATCTAGGTAAATATCAAAATGGATGGTATATAACAGTGTGCTCTATCAAGATTTATTAGAACTTGATAAACATAAATGATGATTTCTAATGTATACTGTTTCAAGAGAGAAGCCCAGCAGGGGCTTCTATTATTTCTACACCCAAAATTTGACTACTGCACATATCACTTATGTTAAATGAAGAAGCAATGGAGAAGAATCAACAATTCCTTTACTTACCTAAAGACTTCTATATATTCCTTTAATGAATATAATATTCCTTTAATGAAAAAATGTTTTATCTCAAATAATTCCTGGATATACAGGAAATATACTTTTCATTCAAGATCTGAATTTCATGAGATCTGCAATCAGCAGCCCCCAAAAAGCTGATAAATATTTACCTGCAACAGGAATGGTTGCTAACCAATATTTTTATTAGCAAAGTTAATCTGAAAGAAGCTCATATTTGGTGGACTTTCACAATTCTCAGTGGTTGTCTTGATTTGGTTGAACTTTCTCAAACTCTTTATGTATAGCCCTGAATGTCTCTGGTTCTGTTCTATATTTGCACTTATTTACTTAGCAACGTTTTTCTTATCTACGGAAAACTGTAGGAAACATGGTATCTACTAATTAAGTGGTGTCTCAAATAGAGAGATGGTCTTGACTTGAGCTTCATTTGTAGTATTTCCATGTCATTTTTACTATCACTGAGCCAGGAAATCAATATTAATTTCACACAATTGTAAACAGAACCACTTCTGAACTGTAATCCTAAGTGCAGCAAAGAACAGAAAAACTTCTGTATTTTTGCAGTCCATGTGTACAAACTTCAAGCTGGGGAGGAGGGTCTGAGCACCTTACAAAACAGGGTACTGCATCTTCTGAAGTCAAAAGGTTTCCTGCAGATTTATGTCACTATAAATAAGTTAAGCAGTTTGAGTTACTACTCAAAACACTGAAACAGAAAGTAGATGCATATGTGGAAAAGAAATAGTACATTATCTTCATTAATTCAAGAACATTTGGTATGGAACATTTGCATTTGACTGGACTTTTTATAGAAATTCAACAGAACACCTATTATTTCCCATGGGAAATTATTCAGCAGTCTAAATAGTTCTAATGCTCAGGGTGCTCTTTCTCTTAATTTTTCTTTTTCTTTATTTCATTCTGTTAATTCTCATTGCATAGATACCGTATAAAATTATTCTTATACCCCTTTCATGTTAACAACATTGATATTAATGCTGCTATGTTTTTAGCTCTCTAGTTTACTGCACAGAAGCATCAAATTATATTCCTCTTTTGCAGTAGAAAGGTACTCAAAAGATAAACATGTAGTTTAGGTTGCATATGCAAATTTTTTGTTATCCACGATGTAGGTAGGGTAAAGCACTTAGTGACATGATCACATATATTTTTCTAGACATTCGGTCAGACCAGCAGGGTCAATTTAAACATGTGATCAGGAAAATTTTTAGCTAGAATTGAGAGTTTAAGTTTAGGAAAATCCTGTTCTTATGTCCTGGGGTATATGAGATACCCTAGATATACAAATTGTTAGGCAGAAGTGTATGTCAGACCCTGCAGACGAACAGCTAATTAGGATCACTGAGATCATATCTGACCACATGGGTGCAGGGGGAAGTTGATGCTTCTGGCCGCATTTGCACAATAGCATAATAATTCAGCTGTTTGCCAAAGGAGCTCTTTGATCTAGCTCCTCACTGTAAGAGGATTTTCACATCCAGATTTTCTGTTCTAGGAGGGCATCTGTACCGACAGTCCCTGGAGTGATCTGACCATGACTTAGCTTTTCTTCTTATTATCACTGAGATATATTACAGCCAGAAGGGGAAAGCTGATCAGACCAGATAGCAGGAGCCTTGCCCTGTAAATAGTTGTTTGGGCATGTGGCCAGGAAGGGTCATATGGGTTCTAGTCCTGCACAGTTTCTTTTTTCTCATTTTCATCAAAGGTCAAATACTTAAACTACCCTGGGAGCAAACTGATGTCTAAATGCAGGAAGTGATTTTAGGCACCTGGAACCTGCAACACTGAACGGTGGCCATGAAACAGGTGTTTAAATTCAGGCAACACATTTTAGACACACTGAAGCTCTCTGATAGAGTGGGATCATGCATCTTCATGTTCCATATACTGTCTGCTTTGAATCCCAGTTGGGTAACTTCATTTTTCCTTCAGACAATGTAGGGCAAAGTTGGATGTCTGACTCAGCTTTATGAATTTTTTTTTTTAATATGCTGAGTGCATAAGGTTTAAGCATTTCAGCACTGAGCATTATTATGTCAAAAGCCTTTTGTTGAATGATTACCATGGTGAAAAACACTCTAAAATTATGCTTCTAGAATGATAGAAAAGTATTTTCATTATTTGGCTCATTATTTGCACCTTTTAAATGTAGGGATTCTGTGGTACAGGCAGAGATAGCAGACAGTTTCCCAGGTTATTGTTTCCACTGTCCAGGTTATTCAGACCCATGTTGTGTCCCATATTCCATTTTTTCCCCAGTTTCCTTGTTAAATCATTTCTAGTTCATTCCAGTATCTAATTCTCTGTTCTCCTTTGCCCTGATTCTTCCCTGCTTTTATTTTAACATTTCCTGTTATAAGCTGATGTGGCAGTTGCACTTTCCCCCCCCATGCCCTGAGAACTGGTGTGGCAGTTGTACTGGTAGGTGACCATCCCCCCACCTCAGAACTGGGGCCTTCAATGGGGCAGCTGACGGCTCTTTGTGGAGACCCAGAGTCGGTGGGCAGGGTCGTTAGCAGAGGAGGGGCCAAGAGCGTCCACAGCCCAAAGAAGCGAAGAAGCTTCTGGAATGCCCACAGCCAGATCTGATCAGACTATAAATGGGGTTCCTGCTGGAGACTCCCTTTGCGTGGTCTCCTCGGAGCTGCGGGTCTGCCGTGCTGCTGGAGTCCCTCCCCTTAGGTGGAGAAGCCGTCTAAGGTAACCTGCCGGGATGGGGAGCGCCTCACCTCCGCGTATGGGTGAGTGATAAATTACTGAATATATGCTTTAATAAGTCCTCGCCCGGTAGGCGAGTGTAAATTCCTCATCTGGGACAGATGAGTGTAAATTCCTGGCTGCAATAGGCGGGTGTTTATCTCTTATGGGCAAAACGGGGCAGAGAGGGCTCTGGTTTGTTTTCTTGTGAGTGCGTATATGCACGCTGTGGATCCTCATTGTCCTTATTTCGCTGCACCCCAAATAATCTCCTAGCCTAATATCCGAACCTGTATCTTATGTTATCAGAGTGCTAACTAATTGTATAAACCCCGTTTCTAATTGGTTTATTGGCGGTACTTTACTGGCCAGAATAAAGTTTGTTTTGGACCTTGTTGTCTGCCTAAACTTATTTTGGGGTGCCTCTGTGACAGCCGGTAAACCAGCCCACTTCCTCAGTCAGTCCCAGAGTTCTTTACCAGGCCTGATGCTCTCTCTAATCCTGACCCAATATTACTCCTATTTTACCACTCCCATAACCATCTAACCTCAAGTAGCAGTCCACACTTTCACCTTCCAGAATCTGCTCTAATCCAGTATAGCCACTTCTTCTCTCTTTCTCATGTCTTTGATTGACTCCTTTACACTGAAAGCACATGAATTTTTCCTATGTTGCCAAGAGTGGGGAAAAAAAATGATTCTGGGCTCAGGAGGAACACACATACCAGAACAGTGAACTGGCATGGCCAGCAACTGGCTACAGGCTGTCCTCATTCACAGTTTCATCCCTGATGGAAGTATGTCCAATGTAGAGGAAGTTTTCAGGGGATTTATTCTCAAAATTAAAGCAGTGTGAATCTAATATGTGCGAACAGCAAATTTTTCAGTGGATTTCAAGGTCAGAAGTCAAGGTTCAAACCACTGTTGAATGGCTTAATGTCTAGACCCTGCTTTGTCTCCTCTTTAATTTTCTTCCAGCTTTTGCAACAGTTGCATTATGGATGTCCTGTAACAAGAATGTCCTGTTTTCTGGTGGTTGGCTGTAACTCATAAGAACAATTTGGCTCCTTGTATTCAAACATTCCACAACCCTTCCATTCTTCTGGGTGTATATTCACACGTTACCAAAATGCAAGTGTTCCCTTCCATGTCATATGCAATACATGAACATCTCATCATGAGATCTGATGTGGGATCCTCCTCCCTCATTTCTCCCTGATGTTACAAAATGTGTTGTGGTCACACAACAAAAAAAAAAATCCTTCCATTTTGTTTGAGTGACATAATGTGGGAGGGAAAGGATGTGGCATATGAAGCATCTTGAGTGTTTCTATAAGAGCCTATCTGCCTCCTTCACACTTCCAAAAGCCTGGGCCTGGCTGCTGTACCTACAGCTGATGATTCCTCTGAGAATGATTCCCTTCACCTTGTAATCAGAAATGGCTGATATCTGTTGTTGCTACTCCTCTGAAAAATACTAGCTCGAATGCGACCTGTGAAATTAAATACAAATGATTGGAATTTCTCCAAGTTATAAATGCCTGAATCCAAAGACTTACACAAAGAAGGTAGATTTAGTAGTGTATAGATGCTAGCTACAATTTTGCTTTTTGGGCTTTCATTATAAATTAATTTCTCTAAACCTAACATAAACAGCAAATGGAGCCCATTATTTTCTTGTTAGGGACATGACTTCTATAAGTATGCATATAAAATTTGTGGTTTTCTATTACCGAAGCATAATGCATGGTCTTGTTTAACTGTTTACTGAAAAATTCTGCTGAACTATGTGTGTATATGTTTGAATGCTTGAGAAAGTGTCTCTGAATAATGCAAGACTGATACTTCCAGTGAAGTCTCTTTCCATGTTGATTCCATGAGCATGGGCAATGTACTGGAGAGGAGCTCCTGACCAGGGAAATCGTTTGCTTCTCCATTGTCCAGTGTTGTTTGACAGCCCCTTGGAACTGTTTTTAAAGGACTTGGAGAGATGAATCAACCCTCTAGCTTGCTTTGGGAGTCTGGAATCTGGTCAAGGGTTTGTATATCACAAATTAAGATGATCTTCTATTTTCCTTCTGCATTGTTTCCTAGATGTGCAATGTTCCAAAAGTGATTACTTTAGCTCCAAACTGAACACTCTGCTCCGCAGGTGACTAGGATATATCACTCCTGTGTTCAATATTGTATTCTAGAATTAAGGTTTTATTCTTCCTCACCAGGAAATGCTTCTTGCAGTGTTTTTTAAATAAATCTTGCTGAGCACATCCTTCTTGATTTTTATTTCAAATGTACTTGTATTTTAAATGAGGCTGACTCAAACTCCTTAGCAGACAGACTTGAAAAGACCTCTGTAAATAATCTATACGTATGCAATAGAATATACAATTTACAGAAGCCATTTTGTTCTTCCCCAGACAGCACAGCTCCAAAAGGCAGTGTACTACCATCCAGGTGACTCTAGAACCGTTTATAGAACTAGTAAGTGGGGCACCACAGCACCCCAAAGCTCCAGCAGTTCCAGTCTTGCCATCTCCCTAATACTGGCTTTTCTCGCTGTGGTATCAACTTAGATGAAAGCAGCAGAACACAATTGTGCATGGGCAGGCTGAATTAACCTCTCCATTAAAATCAAACAAATTATTCCTCAGGAGACACACAGGAAACAGAATAGCAGGCACTAGACGGCTCTAGAGCTCTGCATACATGACATATTTTATACAAACATTTAGTAGAAAACTTAATTACCTTCAAAAATGAAACACAGCTAGCTTAGGTGGTAGGCAGAGGTAGGAAATTTTCTCTGGACTTCAGAGGAAACTATTGAATCCCTGCAGGAAAACAGGGATTACTTCATGGTAAGTAGGCCCAATTTTTAGCCTTCTTAAAGCTGTTCCAGCTCTTAAAGAAATAAGAATTCCATTGTGTTGGAAATTCTGGAAAGTGCAAAAAAATAAAAAAAAAATCACTCAAAAAGCTAGAAAGAACCTTATACACAAAATAATGACTCACTTTTTCTTGCCAATCAACTCGTTAAATGAGATTTTATCATTGAAAACAGTTCACCTAGGAAATAATAAAATAATAACAACCTTATTGAAAAGTTCACCCCCACACACCCTAACTTAAAATTGACTATTTATTTTCTTCCAGTTGTATTATAAATTCCCACAGGAACATAGATCCCTTTTTGATTTCAGGCAGGAAATATCATTCTGTCAATATGCTTGTCTAACATACACTAAGTCATTTTTTTCCAAATAGGTGACATTTTAACATCGCATTTCATTTACACAAAGAGTACAATATTAAGAAAACTTAATGTAATAATTTTTCTTGTATGAGTAAGAATCCAGATACCAGCCTGGAATGAATTTTTCCAGTAGTGTTAAAGGTAATAATGGTTAGCTCCCTAACTGTTGATGCTTAAGTTTTGGCCTTTTCCACTCGTGGTTGTTCAACTTCTCAAATAGCTGTGAATAACTTTGTTTTTCTACTTGATATTGTAAGTTTAGTGAAGACTCAATCCAACAAAGCTTATAAGCAAATCTTAAAGTAGTAAAATATCCAGTAAACCATTTACTTGTACATATATATATGCTTTGCCCTTTTTTTGGCAGAGGGCCTATGTTGGATATCTTGTTCATCAGCTTCATTGGTGGGTCCCAGTCAGTGAGAATCGTGTATTCAAAAAAAAGATGAATACTTAGAGTGCTGCTAAGCAAAAGCTAGACACAGAGAAGACATGTTATGGTATTCTACATCAGGGTGCAGGATTATGCCCTAGTCTTTATGGCCAATACAATCACATGGTTATTCCCCTTATCAGACTATGCCGCAGTCACTATTTTCCAGGCATTAAAAAGGCATTAATAGGACATAGGGTGTTATGAAAATATATGACATTAATATGTGGTATATCTGAGAGACAAATGATAAAAAAATACAGTTTATGTGCATCATCACTAGGGACTGGCATAACCTTTTGGTAAGTAAAGAGGTCGGTTTCTGTGCTGTCCTTATGGGAGTCGTCCACGTGGACTCTGCTTATGCGACACACATGTTCACTTGGTCCTTTTTTATTTGTAGCGTCTTCCTGATCAAACTGCAAGCTCTGTGATCAAGTCATGTTTGCATTACAGAATATGTCTAGAGTCAACAGTGTATTTTCTTTGCGAAAAAACCCATGAGTTTTCTAGTCTCACTTTCCAACTTTCCAGCTAGAGATGGAAGTAAATGCTGTTAAGAATCCTACATTTAAGTATCTTCATATGAGCGTCTGTATGTGCACTGGGTGTCTAAGCTGCCACTGTAATCAGTGGAGATTTAGCCAACATCACAAGCAGAGCCTGAAGGTTATTTCAGCTGACATTAAATCAGGTATCAGCATCCTGTCAGCTGAATATTGCTGTACACTTCATTGGCGAGGAGCTCAATTGAACAGCCCTCAGCCCCAGAGGAGAGACCCAGCACGCTCCCAGCTCAGGGATCTGGACTCCAGCCTGTAAAGTCTGAGCAGTCTGGCTTGTTCCCAAACCACTGCTCTGCTGTCAACTTCCCTTTCAGAAATCTTTGGGTGTTAAATTAGTTGTTATTTCAAGAGGAATGGAAGGAGGACTTCATGCCATTTTTGTAAATTATATTTCAGGGCTACCAGTGGTGGCCAAGAGGGTTTTTTCCAATCTGATATTCAGTATGATTTGAGGGTTTTATGTTTTCCACCTTTTTCTGGAAGACAAGGTGTTGCAACATGGGCAAGAAGTGCTTAAGGCCTTATTGGCATTTGAGAAACTCTCAGAGGTCTGACTGATACGTGTCATTTATGGCTAAACTGATCTCTAGATTTTGATTTAAGAATGTTTGCAAGGTCAAGTTCTCACAGACCTATTGGATTTTGCCTCTCACTTTAACTGTGGGCCAGAGTGCACTTGATGGCGTTGCCTGGGCAGTTTCACTTAGCAGATTTTTCTGCCACTGCAGTGACTCAGGACATCACTGACAACTGTGACCGAAAAGGCTACAACAGTAACATATTTACAATGTCTTAACTGCTAGGATGGCTTCTGCATAGATTGCAGCATTTGTTACCTAAACATGTTGCAATTAAAATGCACTGTGTACAGCAGGGAGAGCTCTCAGTACTTTCTGAAATTCAGTTCCCTCTATACTATAGCAATTTGAATCAACAAAATATCAAGTATTCAAAATTACTGTTTTCTTTTGAAACTCTCGGGTCCTGAGTAGTTTCTATTTTCTACTGGAGTCACTCTCTCCCACCCAAAGTAGCAAAATCTTGGAAAATTTACCTTTAGATACAAAATTTTAAGTACTGGGATAGTGTTTTTGTTACAGAATCATGTTTGTTATGGTGATAGATGCTATTTATTAAGCCCCAGCATCACATGTACAATGATTCTCATACTCAGATGCATGGTGGAGCAGAAACTGAATTTTTGCACAGAAAAGTTTTGTGACAGAAAAAACCCAGATATTACAGCTTTATATTTCAAGTATTTATTTACACTGAAAAGATAGATGTGGAAACCAAAACAAAAGAAAACTGATCTACCTAAAGAGTAAAGCTTTGTTTTTCTCTAGGACTTGTCATTGTAGTCAGACCATGGCCACTTTATACATCATGCTACCTTCAACAGCAGTTAGCTTAAAAATAATTTATTTGTTAAAGAAGCTTCACAGCACTATGCTGTACTACATGATGTACCACATGAGCATTCATTTTGTGAATTGTAACATTATTTAAAAGCATTATAGAAAGATCAACTGCCTCCTTTTGTTCTCTCTTGACTGGTAATTTTGTACTGTCTGCTGAAATGGCAGCATTGGTGGCTGATTACAATGCTGATGTCAAAGAAAGAGATGTCAAAGAGATGCTGCATCCTGTTAAAAATGCTACCTGCATTGCATATCTGTTTGGTCGTGTATATTGCAAATTCTTTCTGAGCATGAAATAAAACTACATGGCATTGTCCAGAAATTTTGCTTTTTTCATTTAGTGATTTTTTTCCCAGTTTCATATGGAATGACTGAAATATTTTCATGATGATAATAACCATCTGAATCACACACAAAAAAATGTTATTCCAGTCTCTGAACAGTGAGTGAATTATCTCAAGCTTGAACTGGAAGCAACTACATTAATATATTGCTATTCTCTTACCTCTCTTCTTAGAAAGCAGCCATTTTAGTTACCTCAGAATTTCAAGGGTCACATATTTCATTTCACATTTTAACAGCCTTGAACATATTAAAACAATACAAATGTTGCAAAATGTTGCTTCCTTATTTAATGTGACTGTTGCACCCAGTGATTCTGTGCTGGTTATGGAAATTTAACTAAGCTCACCTGTCCTCCAGTGGTGAATACTGTGAACAGCATCTGAATTCACAGATAATATAACAATATTTTGTCAGAAAGACAGACAGAAAGACAGACAGAAAGACAGACAGAAAGACAGACAGAAAGACAGACAGAAAGACAGACAAAGAAAGAAAGAGAAAGAAAGAAAGAGAAAGAGAGAAAGAAACAAAGAGAAAGAAAGAGAGAAAGAGAAAGAAAGAAACAAAGGAAAAGAAAGAAAGAAAGTAAGAAAAGGACACTTCAATACTTTTGCTATACTTAATATGTTAGGTCATTCCTACATTTTTAAGCAATAATTTAAGAAAGAGTAGTTCTAACTATGGATGTACATCCTCTGGAGGTTCTTTGTCCTACATGTTGTAGAAGTGCTCGGAGATGGTCAGTCTACAGACCTGAGAGTTTAAAATATTTAAGAAAATGTATTCAGGTGTAGGGGTGAGAATTAACAGACACTTAGAGAGGACAAGATAGATCATTTGCATATGTTGCTGCAGCGGAGCTAAAACCTGTGTCCTGACTTGTTTTGTCTACTAAACTGTGCTGTGTAACTGGTTTCATAATGAGGTGCTTAAAGAAAACTTGGCTCGGGTACGCTGAGTGCCACATCATAGGTAATTAATGGTTGATATTTTCCTCATGGTGATGCTTTCAATCATTTTCATGGCAAATCAGTGCCCAGAAAACAAAACAAGATAAAACCAAAGCAACTACAGGGCCCATCAACATATCTAATAATATTTTAAGTTTTATTCAGAGGTTTCATCAGAAAGGACCAATAGTGGGAAAACACAGGTAATTTTTTACCCTGTTCTTACCACAAATTACTTTTCTTATTTGGACATGAGGTAAGGTTGTTAGGGAACACATGGAAAAAATCATTTCTCCATTCATGGACACCCACATCTGTCAATTCATATTATTGATACTAATAACTTGTTGGAGCAGAAAAAAAAAATATGAAGAAAGGGCTTTATCCATACAGATAAAGAAAAAAAGAAGAGAGGTAAGAAATGCATCCTGTCCAGTCATTCATATGAAGAGATCTTTTAGACAAGTAATAATTGCATTGTTTTAAGTTTAGCTAAAATAAAAGTAAAAGCGGTTTCTGTAGGTCTACATTTTTAAAGTCATATTGATCTCTGAAATATGCATGATTCTCATATGTGTAAATTTTGTTAACTACAAATTTCATTAAGAATGGATTTTCTACCTAGCTCCATTGAAACCAATGGTAAAAACTACACTGACTGTGTTGAGACTGGCTTTTCTATCACGAACACTGCTTTGACCCAAGTAAATGATGTCATCTTTTGTCATTGAAAAGAAGAATATGCAGTTGTGTCAAATGTGTTCCCATTTATGTTTTGAAATACTGGCTGCTGAAAGCTCTGCTGAGGTCTAAACAGAAACATTTTCCCCTTTCCCCCATATGCACACACACCATTTCCTACACCTCCTATTTACCACCCAGAGAGAAGGATCACATTTCCACTCCTCCCCTGCTCAGAGAGTATTTCAGAAGCTTTTTGAAAAACTCTTGACCTCACACGTATGTACTATTACAGCAGAAAGCTCCTTTAGCTTTCCTTTGATACCTACTTCTTGGTAAGCTCATACACAACTATAATTAGGATAAATAAAGAATGCTGTCTTTAGAACGCTGTTATTTTTCTTCAGATATTATTCTGAATGATTATTAACAAAAGGTTTAAGTAAAGCATCCTCCCTCCATGCTTTGTAGGAGCTCTGACCATCACTGCTACTTCTGGAACATCTTGCATCTCCACAGTAGCCAGGCTGTTTTGGAAAACAAGCGCTTTCTGACGGCATCGTGCTATGAGTGTAGTCAGTTTTATAAGTATGTGCATGCGTTGGGGGTACTCTGCTATTCTGGGAGGTCGTCTAGAGGAGCCAGTTGATGGAAGGACTTTCTGCACTGCAAGTACCTGATATTGCTGAAAATTCCTCTTATATTCAGGGTAAAAGACAGCCATAAGCCCAGGTAGACCACTGATCTTGAGAAGCTGATGCATACCAGTTTCTGCAGCAACAGCACACAAGAGAGTAATGTAGCAACACAATCTAGTTGTGTTCAACTGTCCAGCCATAGTATTTTAAAAACTGTTTAAAATATTACACATAAGCACTGAACTGACAGGTTGGGAATTATTTTTTACAAGCTGGATGCCATATTGTACAGTAGAACAACAGATACACTCAAGCTAGTTTCTTCCCGTTTCTGGCCTAATCTCCATTTATGCATATGAGTATTTTCTCTAGTCCCTCATACACTCTACAGAAATATCCCAGATTCCTTTTCCTCCTTAGCTCATGCTTTCTGGATTTTTTGGCTATTTTTGAGAAGAAACGTGTTGAACTTAATGGTCATTTTCCTGTATAGTCTTCAAAATGAGAATTTTTTTTATCCAACAAGGCCCGAAGAATAATTCCTTCTAGAGAAGATGTGGCCAAGCATTTTCCTTCTTCCAAATGGCTGTAGCTTCCGATTCTCAGCAGGTCCAAGGTTTCAGGCTGCCCTCAGGGAAGTTGGTGACCCCTGTTTCAACATGGTCACCTCACTTCTTATCCTCAGTGCTCTCTGTGGAGTGAGCCTGACAGCCTTGATCTAGGTGGAATTTCCATTAAGCTCCTCAAAGCCCAAATACCTCCAGGATGCTGAACGACAACACACTCATCTGCCTACACACAGAACTAAGGCATTACGGCACTGGACAACTCTGATTGATTGAATAGACCCCGAGGGCAGGACCCTATTACCAAGCCAATGCTCAGAACTGATTAACCCCTTAGCCAGTGTCAAATACAGTACATTGCTGTAAGAAGACTATAAATCATAGGATAACTGTAGGGTCAGGCCTACTGTGGCCTTCTTATATGTCTTACCTAAAGCCTACTGTTGATTTTTCTAAACAGAGTATGTTAGTGCTATTCTAGCAGAAGGAAAACAGGACAGGAGCTTCCTATCTAGATTTTTATTAATCAGAATATTTTGTATCTTGTTTTCTCCTTCTCTTGTTTCTCCTCATCATGGAGGGGAATGCATTACATATGAGACAAGGTGTATTTACATTTTGAGGCAGTTGTAGGAGAGGCTTTTAAATGGTACCAATACTCTTGTACCTTTGAACAGTTGTCTACACCCCAGCAGTGACAGCCATTTAGTTTAACTTCATTTCAAGATTATCCTGAGAATTGTTGCCCCCATGTTTCTTTCTCTGAGTCTGGTCACTTTTGAAAAGGGCAGTTATGCTACTTAGTGTCTTACAAATGAACCCAACAATGGATTTAGGTATTTTAAAAGCTAAGCGCAATGCCAGTCATGCCCACACACCCTCTTGTAGAATGGAACCCAGGGTTCTGGGTTTGGCACTTGTGCACCTTGTGTAGACTGTTGGTAACATTCCTATTCCCTCAATATGGGAATCGAAAAGTTGACTAATTTAGCAAGGAGACACCTGAAGTTAGCAACACCTGACAGTAGACAATGAAAAATATCCTGTGAAAAGAGTACATTTTAACCTGTCCTCAAGGGTTAGGAGCCTTGCTCAGATCTCCTACTTGGAATTCATGGGCCGTTATCCTCTCCTGAAAACAGATGTTCAGACTCTCTTTTCCAGAGAAAGATCAGGATCTGCACACATGAAAACAGGATCACAGAAGGTCCCTGAGACTGTGCTGGTGTTAGTGTTGGTGATAACTCTCTTTTATAGTGCAGCCCAAAGACTAAGGTACTACCCTGGTAGCTGGGAGCAGGTAGGACTCCTGCTACCACAGCCATAGCTGTTATTTGCCATAATATATCAATAATACAGATGAGGAACAAAGTCAAGCAAGCAGCAGGATACATGTAATCTCTTCCTCTGAATGTGTGTCATGTTTCTGCTTTTTTCTCTCTCTGGCCCAGTGAATCTTGAATTATCTTTTTTTTTTTTTCATGGTACAGCAGCTGTGCAAAAAACAGTGGATAACGCACCCTCTCCTGAATGGTATAGAATATAGCTTAGCTTAGAGTACTTCTTAGGGCCATCCTCTTGGGAGGCAGAAGATGTAATTAGAATATCCTCAGACAGAGGAGAGGGCTGATTCCAAGTCATCCAATTCCTGGATGAATGCTTAAAGACAAGTGCCTGCATTATCACCTCCTTATGAAGGAAAATGAAAATGGCCCCTCATCTAACTGCACCTATCTTTATCAAGAGAGACATAAAGGGCAAATTTTTCAAAAATGGGTTAGGCCCAGGTCCTCAAAGACATTTAGGCATTTGATTTTCTTTGATTGTAGGGGGAATTAGCTTTCCAAAGTGCCTTTGAGGATCTGGACCTTAGAGATTTAAGATACTCAATGTCATTTATCAAATGTGGAATCAGTAGGAGTTGGGCATCTAACAAGAACCCCACAGTCTATATGTTTCTAAATTATGTATGCGCTTTGAAAATGCTAGTCCTTTATCATGCAGGAAATCAGAATAGCTGACTGATGATCCTTTCTCATCTTAACATCCTTTGTAAAGCTGGCTAAGATCATGTGAGCACTATGATGGACACATCACAGTCATATGTATGTCATGCATCCTGAGATATTTTATATCTATATACACTTGTAATGGACAGTCAGTTTCCTTCTAATGTGGCATGTCTTATGATAGACTTCTTTTTCATTATTTAAATTATTTCTGGATTTTCTGATGCTTAAATTTTTCAACTGCATGCAGTATTTTAGTATTGATTTATCTTAGCAGAACCAATTCTGTGAATAATGTCTATATAGTTTACTGAAATAAAGGCGGTTTGCTGTTTACCTTGAGTTTTCACTTCATAAGGCTGATATATAACTTCCAGTTCCTGTGGGTTTTTTGTTGTTGTTGTTTTGGTTTGGTTTGGGTTTTTTTTGGACCAGTAGCTATAGAAAAACCCCTTCTGGTCTTTTGACAATGTAGCTTTTAAAATAATCTCCAACTTTTTAGGGCTTTGTGTCAAGCATACTTATGCAGCTTAGGCAGAAAATACTGCCTGTAATTATGTGCTGAGTATTTTTTGTGTTAGACTATATTTTAGTTAAAGTTCTCGTAGAAGTTCATGGTAACTTGGGAATTTTTTGAGATCCTTTGCTCCAAACATTGCCAATGTAACACTGATCTTCACCACCTGCTCAATGTTAGCCTACCTTTCAATGATAATTAAAGAGAATTCAGCATCTTAGAAACTCACATAGACTCCACATCTGATACCAAAAGCAAGACTGTATCTTAGTTGTTCTACTCATATTTTATCCAAGGTGGTTTGCCACCTTGAGGGCAAGAGTAGGTAAGTTCCTCTTGTAAACATGTGATTCACCTTCTTGGTTTTGGGTCCCTTTCAGACATAACAAACAGTATAAAATGCCTCTATCTTGTTTCTTATCTTCAGCCCTTCTGAGATGAAACTTCTCCATGCAACCACTCTGTTCTTAAGTTACCATAACACATCCACTATTTCTTAGTAAATCTACCTTACAACTTCATGTATAGCATGACATGCAATTTTCAAATGAAATAGAGGATGAAGTGTTTATGAAATAGGAAATGATGAGTAAGAGGAGAATTATTATATTTAAATATCACCAGGGGTATAAAAGGAGAACAAAAAGCAAGATCTGGGAATACAGTAGTGATAGAATTTATCTATAGGTATTAGTAGAGATAATTAGATATTGACTATAGTGCTATCTCTTAGTATAATACTGATAAGACTAGCTGATGCCTAGAAGGATGTTTCTTGTAAAGGGGAATTCTGTAACTTATATTCCAATCTGTAAATAAAACTCAAAAAGGACAACAGAAATTTGAAGTTAGCATAAGTATATGTTAGTGAATTACAATTGCATAATGGAGAACATTCTTGTGAAATTTATTGGATTTGGGAAAAAATGAGGAAAAATGCAGTCATTGGATACACGTTTCTCAAAATTATGCAGAAAGAAGGAAAAACTCTTTGACTAATATAGCTCACAGGAATTACTGGATTTAAAACATATTTGGAGGGAATGAGGATAGCAATCACTTTGCTAATAAAAATAGATAAACTAAATAAGGGAGAACGAATCTTAAATGTTTCTTTATGTCTTTACCAAAGTAGAAAAAAAAGAGCTTATAAGTATAGTACCAATTTTGAGTAATTTTCTTCTCAATTCCAATTAGTATTAAGCCAATGGATTCTTAAGACACAAAGGATAACGGTTCAGGAATCACTTAATGGAAGAAATGAAGAAATTTATGTCCATACATATCTTCAATTGGCATTTACTACGTGCTAATTCCATTTTCCTGAGCAAAAATTTTCTGTGACTAAAACATGAGTGCATGAACAGGCCTGTGGTTTTTTTCCTCTAGTGAAGAGAAAGGGAAAGAATTGTTCAACCGCAACGTGCAGGATTATATGTTGCAATCTGATGTCCTTTTGAATGCCCAGCCATCTTTCAGAGCAGTTAATTTAAATTATATTTTAATTAAGGATCAACATAATTGGTATTTATATTTATATTTATATCTATGAAGAATAATGTGAAGAAGAAGTGGCCATACTTGTCATTTTTCAATGGATCTGTAATGGTATGATTTTTTTTTTGCAGAATAAAAAATTGAAATAGAGGAATACATAGAAAGAAAAATGAAGTTTGTAGAAGGAAAATAGGGGCAAGAAAAATTAATCTATATTAGTCATTGTATGCCGAAGTAGTTAAGGAAATGAAAAGTGTTTTGTTTTGTTTTGTTTTTTATTTTTGAGGAAGAAAAAATCCTGGAAAGAAAAGATATCTACAAAAAGAGGGAGAAGATGACTTTAGTAATGCTTAAAAATTATTGAAATTCAATTATCTTTTGGGAGATCTTTGTTAAGCAAGAGACATACAAAATAAAGCTTATCTAAGTAGAAAATGAAGATGTTTTCAAATATACATTGATAAAGACCAAATAAAAGAATTCTTGGGAAAGTGAAACATTTACAAATTGTTCAGAACTGATAGGAAGGCAATTAGGAAATTCATTCACTGTGCTCCAGGCAATTAATTTTGATGAGACACGGAAATCTGGTTAATTACCAAAACACTCTAGAGAAAAAAAAAAAGAGACAAATACAAAAGGGAAAAAAGAACAATTATTTTGGCAATTGTTTTCTGAAGATTCTCTATGCATCCCAAAACCGTACTGGAAAAACATTGAGCGAAAAACCTCACTGGGAATTAGGTTACTCAGACATCCCAGAGAGCAGGTCCTCTCTTACTCCTCAAGTCAACTCCATCCAAGTTATGTAAGCAGGCAGACACAAGTGAAAAAACAAAACAAAACCAAAAAAAAACTTTTCTGTGAAGTCTTATTGCCTGTCACTTAGAAAAGCTGCCTCTGGGAGGGGAACAAAATAATTTCGATCACAAGGAAAAGTGAATCAGAAATATTTTTACTTTATGAACCGTTTATTTTTTGTGTGCTACAGAAGCATTACTTTCCTCGCTGGAAACAGTGTAGAGGCGTAACCTGATCCTCAGGAACCTGAAGATCTAGAGCAGCGAGAAGATTTTGAAGATGACATCTTGATAGACGAAGGTGGGAACATTTTACTGCATATAAAATGAATGGCTGAAAGAAAAGCAGTAGGAGTCTGAATTCTAGTTAAACCTCTGCACAATGTTTCGTGAAATGTTGTTCTCCAAATTAATCCACAGCCTGAAATATGACTTGAGAACCATAAAGCAAGAAAAAACATAGGCTGAAAAGGGAGGAGCTTAGTGAAGGAGAACAGGAACTGGTTTTAAATTCTGCTTCATTTAACGTCCTTCATATTGATTTTGAAGTGGGTAATAGGCCTATTTATGCAATTTGTTGATGGTACTGAACTTGAAAGTGTTGCAATCACTACTGAAAAAGAAGAAATAATGTAAGTGGAGCTAGAGGGGTTAAAATACGGACAGAGAAGAAGAAAGTGAAATTCAATATGGAAAAAAAAAGGCAATTATCTGTCTGGGGGAAATATAACTCAAAACTCAAATTTTTGCAGAGACAGTGGAAGCCTGGAAAGCAATAACACTGCAGGAGAGATCATGAATTAAACTGGAGAAAAAAATAGTCACAAATTTGCAATGCAGTGTGACAGCAGTAAGGTTCAATGCAGCACTAGGCAGAATCTGCAGAAGTGTCTCGTCACAAACCAAAAAAGATAATAACCTTCTGTTTACAGAGCTGGTACAGCTTCCTCTCAGGTACTGAGGAGAACTTGTTACTGATGACCGGTTACAAGGAGTTTAGAAAAAACAGCAGAAGGTGCTGAGAACATTTATAAAGTCCTACAGATGAAAGCTAGCTAGATGCATATATTTATTACAACAACATATATAAAATCTAAATATATAATACATAAATATGATATAAAACACTGTATATAAATTATATTAAAATATATTTAATATATCGTGTCTTAAACCTCACCTTATGGTGTCACATGGACACGTGTATTGCCTTTCTCTTATGCTCATTGTTTGCAGAATTGATGTGTGAAACAGCCTTTAACATCTGGAACAACAGAAATGATGAGGATTGTTTCAGGAATGTCTTGAACCTCAAGCATTACCAATTTCTACCATACTGGTGTAGCTCTACACCATTCATAGGAAAGAAAGTGAGAACCCACTGCCGAGTATCCCTTGGTGCACAAGGATCTCATGCATAGGTGAGAAAGTGTGTTCTACATAAACAAACCAGCAGCTATTCTATGGCATCTTGAAAAACATTAATAAGTGCTGAATAGATCATTTATTTTAAGATTGAAAACATTGAGAGTAATTTAAAAACTGTATAAAATAGGAAGGAACTAATTTAAAAATAATTTGAAACACATGTATATGTGTGTGATAAATAATTGGTTTGTGTGAAATACGGAAAATATGTGCAATTGTAAGGAAATAACACTCATAACTCAAGAGATTTCAACTGGTCAAAACAGTATTACAAGGCCAGCAAAATCACTCACAAGGGGAAAGTGTAAAATTCCAGTAACAGTTAAATGAACTATTTTATTCATTTATGATTCAAAAAAACCCCTCTACTAAATATGACATACTACATCCAGGTAGTAGAATAATTCAGTTTACTAAGGAAAAAAGAAAATTATCCATCCTATAGGTTATTTTTTCTAAGCTTTTTCACCCATCCAAAAGAGAAAAAGAAAGAAAGAGAGAGAGAAAGAAGTAAAGAAATAGTTTAAAAGGAAAATGGAATATTCCTCATAGCAGACGTTATATGATTTGTAAACAGGTGCCTCAAAACAACAAAAGCTACAGATTTGTTCATACTACTACCTATTAGAAGATTTTATAAGTCTCTCAGTAATGAGTGACCCAGAATTTGTGAACATAATATTACTGCTGACATATCAAAATAAACCTTTACATTTCATTCAGTATGTCTCTGAATTATGCAAATGACTGGCAATGTAGTTTTTCCATTTCTTTAAAAAAATTAAACACACATGGGATAGTCCTTAGACTGTGATTCAGGATGTATTCATTCTATAACTACCATTACGAAAGTCTGTCGCCTGCATTTGTAGGCAAAGATTATGTTTCCAAATGCAAGCTACAATTCTTAGCGCTCTGTTCCTACCCAGAAGAGCAGTCCATGCCCTGTATCAAAAGAATGTTCTTAGAGAATCTGATTTTATTTATCTGAACATACATGTGTGTGTACATACACATATTTTACTCACTACCTAAGTGTTGGTTTAATATCAGAGACTGAGTGCTCTGGAGACAGGATTTACCTTCAGTGTTGGCAGACAGCTCTGTTTTAACTCTCCACATTGAAATAGACTGAGAAAAGTCTGACAGAAAGCATCTTATCACATCCCAGAGATTTGCCAGTTACTGTCTTAGCCAAAAATACATCAGTTCAACATCTGCTTATTTCCAAAATCATCTCAGCACACCAGAGGTGCAAGCAGTGTTTCTCAGTACTGATGGCACTTTTCTAGAAGTATTGCTCTGTAGAAAAATGGTGTGACACAAAAAATAATTAAAACCTCAATAAGTAAAAGAATGACTGTGAAAATAGCTGTCTTTCTAGATCAATGTTCAGGTCACTGTTCTCAAGAAAATCCTTTTGTATTTTACTTTCTGCCAATCTCACGATACTGTAATTCCACTAAAGACAAATATTATGGATAAATTTGGGCAAATGCATGAAAAACCCCTTTTTTGATAACATCAAGAATATTTTAGAGTAATTTTTTCCATTTAATATGGGAAGAAGGATAAAACTGTGTTGTGAACTGAAGTGTAGCAATTTGCAATGCTTTTTATATTACAGGGTATCTGCACTAGAACATTCTTCTATTTTCGACAGAAAATGCGCAGTCAAGTATAGTGGTTTTGGTCTGGCATAAGCATTCATACATTTTAAAAAGAACTGGAAAAAAGAATGACTTCCTCTAATTATGTAGCTTGATCAATGTATGCATTAAAGACACATTTCCTAATGTATTATGAATTCAGATGGGCGAGAGAAAAGCAGGCTTAAAACAGCTTTTAAAAATAGCCTAGAATCCTCAGTAATTTCCCCCTACTCACCTCCTCTACATGCCAGTGTTAGCATAATCTAAAATACTTCTTCAGCTTTCTGCTGCTAAAAGAAAACCATAGAAGAGGTGGTTTAAGAAAAAGAAATAATATTTTCTAGCTCCAGCTGCATACAAATTGCAAGAGAAAAAAGTGTCTTATGCAATGTTTATATTTGTGTTGTCTTCTTCAGCCAAATCTTTCACTCAGGTTTTGAGCAAAGATTAATTCCAACAGTGGAGATGTAAAGAAAGGATTATTACTCAATCTCAGAGAAGACTGAAAATATTAAAGCAGAGCAGCCTCTAACCTGCAGGTCCCTGGATCTTCTGGAGTATGATAAGATGATTGATAACCTGACCTACACTTCTTGGATCACTTGGCAGGTAGAAATATAGCATCTGCTCTATTGTTAATGCAATAAATTAAACCACTTTCAAACATTTCAATAAATTAAGCCTATAGATCTGTAGTAGTTTGCATAAACTATGTAAATAATTGCTGTGACTTACATGTTGCTGCTTGGGCATAAATTCAGTCTACTTTTAAAAGGCAGAAGTTGGGTATGGATATTTAAGATGGTTTGTGCAATCATATTAATCTTTCTACTTCATATTTCACATTTTTATGTGAACTTTATTACTAAATAATATATCTCCATGTTCCCTTTTGTAGCTGTGCTGTCCATTACTTGCCTAAACTACTTGCTGTCATTAGTTATAGCAGTTTTATGCTTCATATACTACACAGCTTCTGATGGCTGTCTCCCTAATAAATTCTTCATCACCTTCAACATGACCATCTGCATTGCAGCTTCGTTAATATCCTTTCATCCAATTTCCAGGTGGGCAATGTCTTGCTTAGTTAAAGCTTTTTGTAAATTATTAATTATTGCAAGCAAGAAACCTCCTCCCTGGGCTCTCGCTGGTATCATGAAATAGTGATTTCATGGATATTACAGAAGTGCCGCTCATTGCTGCCTTTATCTGTTAGGTTAATGAGGATCATTCTGCTTCAACACAATGGATCAAAATCTGGCCTTTGGTGCACACAGATATTTCCCATTGATTTGACTGAACTCATTGAATCTGGAGCTTCAGGCTTAGCAGCCTATTAAAGTAGCATGGAGAGTGCAAAGCACAGATAGAAAAGTTTACCCTGGTAAAGCAGGTGAAGCAGAAACTGAAGCAGCCTGAGACTTGAAAGAATCTGGACCCGTACAAACAAAAAGTGAGAAAACCTTAGGCCACTGGTCAGGAGATCCTGGGTGATCTCAATTTCCTAACTGCATAGAAGGTTAAATACAGCTCTTCGGCACACAGGCCCTATGTTATTCATCTCCTCAGGGAGACTTTCTGTTGATTATAATATTGGGTCGATTCAAATATGAGCACCAAAACCCACTACACATATATTTCATAGCAAACACCAAATGCTTATCATCACATCTTGCAGCTTAAAGCTTTTGAGCTTTCCTGTAGCTCTGTTCTGCAGCAATTTGAGTGAAACTGCACCACTGACTGTGTCAAGACAGCAGAACTTCTTTTCGTCTGTCACTTTGGAGTCAGTTTGGTGGGCTCCACCAGAGAAGCAAATGCATTTGAACACTGTGAAGTTAAGTTGAATATGACCCAGTCAGTATATACTGAATGGAATGGGTTATTTTGTTCTTCACCATATGTTTGGGATGAACCATACGGTGACAAATGAGATACACAAAAATGATTCTGAATCCTTATATTGCATCATGCTTTCTCATTCTTTTAATTTGTATATCTGTGTGTGTCCTTATGTACCTATATATTTGCATTGATTCTGCATACACAATTACATTTACTTTTTTTTTTTTGTATAAAAGTATTAGATGTATTAGGCTATATTTTACAGATGTTTAGTAAGCTAAAAATTATAGATTAAGAATGAAGATTTAAAGCTGTCTATAATTCCATCCTGCTTTCTTGTGTGTGTGCTTTGTAATATGATCCATTAAGTAAATATATACAGATATAGTGATTTTTCTTTCTGAAAGTCCTAATTATTCAGACTGTGACTCAGAGCCTTATTCAATATACTGTATTCAAACCTCACCCCCATGGCAGAATTATTCGTTATGTACTTTTTTCATATTGTTGTGAGTGTGATAGTATTTGCAAGATTCATAAAAATTAATTTATCATTGCAACATGCAGCCCAATATTAAATAGATCTACTCTGCAGAGTGGCAGAATATGCACTTTATCTCTAGGAGTGTAAAAGTCTGCAAATGGTTTGTGGGGTTGAAATCTGTAGAAATTTTGGCTAACAAAAAGGAGAAATGAATGTTGGTTATTGTAGTTTAACACCAGCCAGCAACTAAGCACCATGAAGCCACTCACTCACTCCATCCTGCATTGGGATGGAGGAGAAAATCAGAACAGTAAAAGTGAGAAAACTCATGGGTTGAGGTAAAGACAGTTTAATATTATAAGTAAAGCAAAAACTGTGCACACAAACAAAGCAAAAAAGAAAATAATTCACCACTTCCCACGAGCAGGCAGGTGTTCAGCCATCTCCAGGAAAGCCTAGCTCCACCACATGTAACCGTTACTTGGGAAGACAAACACCATCACTCCAAATGTTCCTCCCTTCTTTCCCAGGTTTGTATGCTGAGCATGACGTCATATGGTGTGGAATGTCCCTTTGGCCAGTTTGGATCAGGTGTCCTGGCTGAGCCCCATCCCACCTTCTTGTGCACCTGGCACGGCATGAGAAGCTGAAAAGTCCTTGACTACTTAACAACCAAAACAGCAAGTGTGTTATCAACATTATTGATGTTTTAAATCTGACACACAGCACTGTACCGTCTACTAGGAGGAAAATTAACTCTATCCCAGCTGAAACGAGGACATAGATAAATAGAGATTTTTCAGAGTCTTGGCCATGGTGTTGCAATAGAAACCATATTCTTGTCAAAATAGACACAATGCTGAATTTTATACATTTGCTTCGGAATCTTCGAAAAAAAGTAAAGGTCACCAGATTATTTGTTATATTAGTGAAACAAATAATTATTTTACCTTAAGCATGAAAAGAATTGGCCTGGTATGGCTGGATTTAAATTATTACTTATTTTGTCATTTATTTTCATACCCATATGAGAAATTGTTAATATTTGACAAAATTAAAAACAATACTGAGTTTTTAATACAAAGTGCCAGGGAGTCTTCTCAGGAAATAGATGGTGCAATGAACACTACATATATTGCATCTACATTCCTACCTGTGCACATATTTGGAGGCTTTGCAATACAATTTGGCTGCAAACCTATTTTTGAAAAAATTAGATACTTTAGATCCTTTCTTCTATAGCTTGCACTGTCCCTATTTTCAGTGGATTTGAACTTTATTTTTTCCTTCAAATTCTCTTCTTTTTGTCCTCTTTTCTTCTGCAGTCACTGGTTTTGTCTCTCCAACCCAAGAATCATTCAGACACTCATTTATACTCAAATTCCAGCACTCAGACCAATATCCAAAAGAGAGAGTCTTTCTTGATGTGCCATCCGAAAGATCCCAAAGCAATGCTAGCTGGTACGTGAGACCAGAGAGCAAAGTAGAGGTTATTCACAAGTCCCAAAACTGTCTTCTGAAACAAAGAACATAAAAAAACCAGAAATATAGCTTTTTAAGCCAATAAGAAACCCTTCATTTGCCTTAAAAAAAGAAAAGGAATGGAAAATCTTGGTTTGGTTTGAAGGCAAGATACTCCTGAGGTGATAAGAGGAACAGTTTTTTTGAGGGAAAAGTGAACAATTCCTGCTGTAAACCAAAAGGACTTTGTCCTTGGAACAGGTCACTAAAACATCACAGTAGGACAGATGGAACTTTTGAGCCAGGCATGCACCTGCCAGGGATTTGACCAGCTCTGCTGTCAAAACCTCATGTTATTCCTGGAATAACAAGTATAGTTTTATTTGACCGTTAATTAAAGAGCCCTTCAACTAGGTGGCTGGATCTTGCCAAGTCAGAGAGTAGCAGATTCATATAAGTTTCACCATATTGAATGTATTAGTTTCCTTTGCTTAATTTATATAATGAAGTAACCTAATTACGTACACACCCAAAACCAAACCTGCTTTTCTTAACTGTTCTTTGTTTTTTTCACTCTGTGTTTTTTTTTTTTTTTTTTCTATAATACTAATCCATGGTTTAGGCAGACTGTGGGGCCCACCTACTGTGGAAACCTTTTCCCCAACATAATTGTTAACGGAGGCTCCAGCACTTTGAGAGAAATGAAAACAAAATCTTATTATCCAATGAAGGATCATTAAAAATTCAGCAGCTAACAGTTTTTGGCTGGCAAAATTGTTGAACACACCAAGAAGCAGAAAGCAAAATTGGCTATTTTCTGATCACAGGCTTAATTAGAAATGAACGGCTTAACTGTACCATTATGTGTCAATGACCGTGACCTGCATGGTATTTTCATTTCTGAATCTCTTTATATAAAGAATTTCCTGTGAGATTTTGTTACCCTCTAAATGGCTCTGTATGGTATTGACTACAACTGAGGGCCAGGTTTTGTTAAAAGAAAATGTCTGGCTTTAATGGTGTGGAAGTTGAATGTACATATATATTTTTATTAGGTCAGGTTCTAAGAGTGGATATCCCAAAGCACTAGTCTTGTGGGTTTTGGGTTTTTTTTTTACAAATTCATTTTTGCAGCTTGCAGCAGCCAGTTGAAAATAAGACAATAAATGTTACATGAGAATTGCAGGACTGTAAGACTTCCTGCAGTCTACCTCTGGAACTGAGATGCTGCCCTGGCAGAGTCAGTTGCCTCTCTGAGACCATACACAGTGTAAACCAAGGCAGAACTGGGGTTTATGGGCTAGATTCCTTCTTACATTAACTCCTCTGAAATCGACACTGTTTTTAAGAATAAATTTGAACCAGCCTGTTCAGTGCTTCTGCTCCAGAAATCTACAATTACTGGAGTTTCATGATCAGTTGCCCTATTCCATTCCCTGTGTGAGCCTGAGACAAAGGTCTTGCTGAATAAAGCTTCATTAGATCACAGAGATACCATAAATAATTTAGCAGAGTTTATAATAATTGAAGGTTTCTTCTCACAAGGAGATTAAGCTGACCTGGGGGCAGAATTAATTCCCACCTCTGGAGATAATCAACTGCCAGATCAAGTTTAAGGTCTCTGGGAAGTCCTTGTTCTGGAAGTGCATCATGCTGGACTCTCTCCTAGCCTGACCAGGCATCCCAACATCACTCAGTGTTGAATTGCACCAAGAAGGAGGATTTGTACACATGGGAAATCAGGGTGTTAGGAAAACTGCCTTTTTCATGCAGTTCGGTCTGGCATTCCATTTTTCAAAAAAATATCAATCTTAAACAGACCCTCAGGTACACTGAAATTATTATTAGTGGCATATTTCACAATAGATGCTCCATAATTACTGAAATTACAGAAGTAGAGCAAGCATAGCAAAAATTATAGAAGTTTTAAGAAGATAGAAAATGTGAAGTCTTCTTTCACCAGCTTTCAGAACTGAACATTATTGAGTTTCTTGCCTTATCCATTCAGGTATAATTGATGATTAACCCCCTTCAGGTCTACACACCTGTTATGGATTTCTGTCACAAAAATAAATTGAGAATTTGATGATTCTGACCCAAAAATGCATCCCCTTCATGTAATAGCATGGTGTTACACCTATGTATCTACAGAATGCCATCTCTTGCTGTATTGTAGTGCCACTAAATCATAACACAAGTGGCAAAACCATGTATTTTTCTATGTGCCTGATATAGTACCCAGTAAGGCCCAGTTTTGCAGATGTTTTGATATATAAATAATCTAAACGCTGAGGTAGTTACACTGTTTTCCATCAGTCAACTCACATGAGCAATGACAGTTATGTAAGTAACTTTTTACATGTTCAAATCCCATGTAAAGTTATAATAGGGAGTCATTGCGTTCAAGACAGTATTCCTTTTCACAGATGTTCGGTATGTAGCACTTGCTGCTTCTTACTTTTTTTTTTTTTTGCCACAGTGCAGGATTCAAGTTTATTATGAGACTATTCTCTGTTGTCTAACAACGAAAAAGAAATCATGAAATAGGTCAGGTACCATTGTTCATGCATACTCAAGGTGACATGAAACTACATAACTTTGTGATCTCTTTTATTAAGAACCACCTACTTTAGGTCTTTTATGACAAATTAAATTACAGTATACGTTGACTTTGGTCAAACTCTAGCAGAGATCTGATGAAAAAGTTATTTGTTTCCTTTAAACAACTAAACAGAAATTTTTCTTTTGACCCTATTCTAAAGAACTGTGCTGCTAGAAAATGTGGAGTAAAGAGAGGATAGAAATCTATTGGTTACAGAGCTTGTATGACCAGCTCAGGTGGCTTGGATGTCACCCTTATGGTTTTCTGATGTTACTTCAGAAAGATTGTACTGTCAGCAGGAAAATGGGTCTTTTTGAAAAGATTTTCTCCTTTACCAAAGGCGTCTTATGAGATGTTAAGCTCATTAGGAAACCAGAAGAAAATCCAGCTGAACTTTTAAGTATTTTTTTTTTCTTTTTTTCTTTCTTTTTTTTCTTTTTTTAAACTTTTGGTCATTAAGAATGTGAAAAAGGGCTTAGCTTTTTGAGCAGCTCCAGGCAAAGACAGAGAGAGGAAAAATGTGGAGATCTTATGACTACAGTTGTTAACATACAGTGGTGATACTATTCAAGCTGCGATAGTTAAAGGCCTATCAGCACTTCCATTTGAAACCCAGTCTTTTAATGCTTATTTTTCCCCAAAGAAGTCCAGTGTTAGTTGAATTTTAGCATACAAGAATGCATCCTGGGAAAAATTCCCTTTGTGACATTTCAAATAGATGGTTTGCATTGTACATGTTAGAAATAATTCAAAGTGTCCCAGCCTGAGACATATTTTTGCATTTGTATCCAGCTGTCAGCCATTTATTTGTGTGTGTATTCATATATAGAGATGTGTATGAGAGTGTGTTTGTGCATATGTATGTGAGTATATATTGTTGTACAACCTGCAAGACGACTACCCTAATGTTTGAATGTTAAAATAGGTCGGATCTTTCCACAGGTTAACAGCACCTTGGAGGATGAAGTCTTTACACTTGCTCAATTAACAGGATGGAGGTCCAGCTGTTGTCTTGCTGGGTCAAACTAGCAGCCCACATTTTGCACAGAAGTCCCTTTTTCCTCTTATATCCTCTTTCCTCCATTTCCCCTGTATAAAAGGAAAAAGAAGGTAGAGAGAGATGTTTTACTCTCTGGGGATTTTGCAGTAGATCTCATGGGCAAAGAACACATGAAAACCCTTGAGCATCAGTATTTTACATATAGCCCTGGCAGCAGTAATTGGGTCCTTTATTCTAATAGTTGCTGTTGTAGGGGAGAAAGGAATTGTCTAGCATTCCTATAGCAGCTTGAAGACTTGCTTCTCGATCTGTAAGTGACCCATGGTGTGAGGTAATGGGAAGACAGCCAAACTTTAAACATTTTTATTTGGATTCTGTTGGATGCCAGGTGAAGATTCAAGTTTCCTTTCTTTTCTTTTTTTTTTTTTTTTTTTTTCCCAAATATTTCTCTCAGTCCAAGATAAGAAGCAAAGTATCATACTCCATTGTTCCTTTTTCTTCCTCACAACAGCATATTTTAAAGATGGAAATTCAGCTATCTGTATTTCCTTACTTTTGTCAGTTTGGGTCATAGCCTTAATGTTACTTAAACAGTTTCTTTAAAGTAATGGAGCCCTTAATATAGACTTAATAAAGCAATGCAAGGCGGTATGGATTTCCTTCTGCCTAAGGTTCAGAGGCCTTTATCTGAATAATACATTAGATACTTTTATTCACTGGTGAGGCTTCGTAACAGGAAAAACTTTGAAGGGAACATCTGTCCTATCATTAAATTGATAATAGACATGTTCTTTACTTTTTATCCCTTTTGTAGCGCATTTTTTACCTCTGTCAGGTTTCTCTAGGAATTAAACAGGGACCATAGGATGCTTTTACCAGCATATAACAATGTGGTCTCCTAACTTGTTGCAAGCATAAATAACTGTGGTGAGGAAAACCTTATCAAAAGGTCCTTTGATACTTGCATGTTACTTGTATTGTCATTATATACTGTGCTGTAATATAAAGCAGAATACTGTTTTAATAATTTTTCTCATCGTAAGAGGGACAGGTTCATTTTAAGGTTTAATTCAAAATTGCTTCTATGAAATGTATGTTGACATTACTGTAACAAATTCTCAGTCAGTGATACATATATAACTAATCTTTTTATTTTTTTTTCCCCTCAGTTGGACGTCTGTGTGCCTTCATTTGAAACTAGAAAACTTTTAAATGGGTTTTAATATGCCAAAATATGCTGTTTCCAACATATGTATAACAAAGAAAATGCAACTGTTTCACCCAGAATACCATACTCTGTATCTTGTTTTCATTTGTTTGTGCATGTAATCCCAGGCTTAGAGATTTTGCAGAGATCCACCGAACTGCCTATTAATTGTTAACAACTCCTGTTAACCAGTTTATGCTATTGGAGAAAAGTGAGAATGGCTTGGCTTTTCTTGTTTGTATTCATAATCCATTTTCCCTATTTTATCTATGTTCAGCTTTTCTACTCCTCAGTAAACCCTCTAGCAAAGGTGTTTCAAATAAAGAGCTGGAAAAATGCATGTAAAATTATGGAAAAAGTTGTAAATAGTGTTTTTGCTAAACATTTCATACTAAATTCTCATCTGGGGTAGACCAAAACAACTCAAACTTCAGTAAACTGTTTTGTGTTTACTAAAAACTCTGACCTAAAAGGCGTAATGAAAGTGAATATCTGGTTCTTCTGGTTGTATCTTGGCACTTTGATGTGTATCAAAGTAAAAAAGATGTGAATATGAAAAAAAAGTCTGAGGACTGGTCCAAATTCCTTGTCCAATCTTTCTCTAGAGGCAAAGAAGACAAGAGAATATATCTGGATATTTCCAGGTTCCACTTGTGATAGTAGCGAGTTCTTACATAGCTTTCAGTGAGGAAAGGAAATTTTGCAAGAAAACTCTCTCTGTGAAATGTCCATGCTTTTTGTCATTCAAAGGGTAAAATCTTTAGGTTTCATTACATTAGTATAAACTCAGGATAGCTTGACAGATATATATGGAAATATACTTGATTTGCAATAGGATAGGTGATTTTGAACAACACTTCATGTTGTTTATAGATATATATATTCTCATTTGAACTGAATCTGGACTAGGATAAGAAGTGTTTTGAGCTGAATTGTATACTAATGCAAATCCAAATGGGATTCAGTGTTTAAAAAGATCAAAATTTACCATTATTGATGGTTAAAAATTAGTAAAAATACTACAGTCTTTCCACAGTTAGCAGTCACTCCAGTTATTTGTAAAGTTAAGTTGAAAAAAAATGCACATTCAAGTAAGGTGTATCAGCTGCCTTATTCTCTTCTATTTCAGTTATATCATGAAATGAATGACATTATTAACTGCGAATGATCAGATTGTGTTTAGCCCCGTATGTGTCATTTTGATTTTGTTATTGTTTGTGTTTATTTGTAGCTTGGTGTAGTGGACTCAATAGTTTTTATCAATTGCAACTCCATATTAAAATGCATAAGGCAGCAATTGACTTATCAATGAAATTAATATGTCTTATTGCTTCTGGCTAAAGTCTTTGCAAAAATTTGGCCTTTATTTTGGTATTCTTGTAGATGTCATATACTTCTTGTAAAAAATGTTCAGTCAGAGGGATTCATGAGAACTAGCTATGAGAATAGCTGATATATTCCCTTTTAAAGTTCATCATGTAGCAAGAAGTGAGAATATGTCTCCCAAAACCAGGAATACACATTAGTCTGTAAACCTCTGTCTTTCTATGTGCAGTGAATAATTGCTTTCTGCTTTTAAAAATTATCTTTGGACTTCAATAAAATTATTTTATTGGATATATCATGTTAATGTAATATAATCACTTCATATTTCAGTTTTGATCAGTTTTGTTATTTAAACTCAACAGAACTTTTGTAATTCAAACAGAAGTGTTTCTAAAACTGATGTTGACACTAGACTTGGAAACTAACTTTTTTCCAAGGAAATCATTTGTGAAGGAAACGGGAGGTGAAAGGGGCTATTATTGATTTCAAAGGTAATGAGCTTGATTATTTACTTATTCTTAAGTTTGAGCCAGCTAACTTAATAAAGTCACTAATTTCACAGTGGATTCATAAACATAAATTGGGATGGGAAAGGTCACAGTCTTTTATGTATGGCATGAGTGGACTTCCCAGGTATCTAAAAAACATTATTAACCTTTCGTGTTTCAGCTGCAAACCTAAAGCTAAGAAAAATATTGGGTCGATTGCAGGAGAGTGGTTTTGAAATGAGTGAATTAGCTAGGGCAGAAAGGGGACTGGGAATACAAAAAGCTATTCCCTCCTTGTAGTTCTCCCTATTTTGTGTATCAGAGGAAGCTGAACGTGTCTGAGATATGAAAATGAGATACAAGAAAAACAACATGGCCGTACTGGAGTATATTGCTGAACTATTCAGTACTTCCTCATGAATGAGACTATTATTCTGGGAGTTCATGACAAAAAACCTTTCCTTTGTTGACAAGGGGACTTTTTGTGGAAAATTCATATTCGGTTATATTTTAAAAAAACCACAATTGGCCAGCTGATGTTTGGGTTGTAAATAGGGAATAACTTTTGATCATGGTATGGATAAGATCTGGCTGACACCCAGTTCCCCTGGGAAAGAATATATTTTTTCAAACAGAACACTGAGTTTTCTGGAAGAATCGTTTAGACAAAGTCTTTTAAATATGCCACTCCAAGGGACCCTACTCTTTACCTGCCTCAGTCTACAGCACTGAACTCCCAAGTATTACTGAACATTGCAGCACATTGAGAATGTGTCAGAGGGGTTAATTTTGCAACCATATAGGTCCTGGAATTCTCAATACAGTTGAACAGATAATCACTAAAATGCACATAAAAATAACACTGAAATTCCAGAATCTGATTATTTGGACGTTACAATAGTAGCAGTGAAGATGATAATTTGAAAAACAGGGGAACCAGGTACCCTTATTCCCACGTCAAGGAATATATTTGACTTTTCTGGTGTGCTGCTAAGTGTTCTGTCACCTGCATAATCAGCTAAAGAATGTGTCAGTTCTCAGCACGGCAGCACCACTAATTCTGCAGAGGATTCTGGGAGAGAAAAAGAAGGGACTGTCCTGATTGTAGGAGTTTTTTGCCCATTGCATGACAAAAGATTTGCTTCAAGCAATGACAATATCTCACAGATATAGTAGGAAATTTTAGACAGTTTGAATATAGCAGGAGTTAATGCCTGTTTCCCCTACGTTTTTCTGCTTCTAATGCATCATAAATATTAACTTTCACTCAGAAGTGAGAGTTTTTGTACTGCAAAGTCTCCTGTGAATGAAACTTTGCAAATTCAGTCTCAAACTAAACAACCGAGCACAGTTAACTATTTTATAGTTATATGAAGCATGTGGGCTCATTAAAATTTGTGCTCATTTAAATGGCTGAGGATAGAAACTTGGCTTAGCTTTTCATCCTTGAAAGAAAAACAAATACAGATATGGAAAACATTGCCTGTTTCAAAACCATGAGTTATCTGCATTTTTGCATGTTGTCGTTAGCTCACTATATTTTTTTAGTGTGTTTTAAAGCTTGCTTTGAAAATACCTTTACATTAAAAAAATGCTTCTTACAGTATTTCTAGTTATGCAGGCTTTTATTAGAAACTCCCTCAATTGGAGAAGCAGTAGTTAACAATTTATGTTACTGACCCTTAAGTTAAAACTGGCTGAGTTAATTATATCTACCTTATTAATAAGTCAAATAAAGAGAGCTCAGTAAAACCTTGTTATTTAAAGAACAAATCTTTCCTTTCGTTTTAGTGTCCTGTAGATGACAGAGCTTTGCTTTATGTGGCTTTCTGTTTCTCAAGGACATTAGAGATAGGGAGAGCACCGCAAAAAAATCGGTGTCACTTCAGGACAGATAATTTCTCTTTGCTGCAACTTTAGCAGCACATTTTCCTGCCTTATTTGCTTTTAGAGAGGGAAAGAAAAGCCTTTTCTTGCTTTTTTCCCATTCTTTGGAGTTATTTAGTGATCACAGGAAGTTTAAAATTCATGGTGAGTGCAAGATTACCTGTTAAATCCATACTTAGGTGGGGTATGAAGCCCTGGTTTTTAGAATTTCTTTGCTATTAAATACTTCATTATTTAATTGTAATGTATATGGCTTTTAGGCCATACTCACACATTGTTTTTAATTCCAGATTTTGCTCTGTGACCTGGGGCAAATCACTTAACCTCTCTGTGCTCCCACTTACTCATCTGCAAAATGGGCAAAATAGAATTAACCTAATAAAGACTCACATTTGTCTTGTGCATTATCGTTAATGGGGATGTGAATCATAATGGTGGAGTGCTTTGATGTCCCCAGATGATGCTGTAATCATGAAACCATTATTTTGTATTTGGGCAAAATAGCTGAAAATGGATCTGCATAAATTATGCAGGAATAAACTATACATCTAAATAATTGCATGCAGTTGTTAAGCTGCCCACAGAGAGATTTGTGAAGCTGTTCCCATGTGTAGATCCCTCACAGCTTGGTTCTTGCTAAGTTTGGCAGTTCCACCTAATGGTTTTATATTCACAGGGCCTAAATCATGCCTAAACTTCTTTTGTTCCTCATAATTGATTTTCTTTAGGAGCATTAAAAAGTTTTAAGTTTATCCCATGGTGGGGTAAAGGGTCAGAGGGAAAGGGCAGTGTGATTTGAGGAGGGGGCAGCAGCCAGGAGGATCACGTGAACATCCTGAGAGGTGTTTGGCACCTTGCTGAGGGGCTGGGGAGGACACGGTGACCTCCTGCTGGCAATGGGCTGTTCCGTTCCTCCTGTGCACGCTGCTACGGCTGAAAGGCTTCCCCACCTCCGCTTTATTCCCATGCACATTCAGACACAAAGCGGGGAGGGATGGGAGAGACGCAGGCTTTCAACTTACCCGCTTGAAATGAGAAAGGGGGAGCAGCCAACCAGCATTAAAAGGATCAGGGCTCAAGTATTGCTAACCCACAGTCACACCATGACGACTGAGAGACATCTTTCTTTCCCTCTCCTACCAGGACAATAATTAATATTCTCACTTATTCCTTATGCAGCTCCCACTTTTCCATCTTGCCAAACAAATCGATCAGTACTATATAGCCAGAGGGTTAATATTAGTAAAATAATGAGGAATATACGGGTTATCTTGAAGCCTTCCTGTTTCTAAAGTTCATCACTTTTGCTTTTACATGAGAAACTTGTTTCCTCCAACTGACCAAGGCAATAACCAACCTGAGACTGTCAGTGGAAAGTAAACAATATGCAGTGTGCAACCTTGGCTTGTTTAATTCTGTTCTCACGTGAGTTGTCTGCAAACCACTGACAACAGAAAATTTCCAGTGAATAGTTACGGAATGGCATGGTAGAGGATTAGGTTGGTAGGTGTGGAAGTGAAAGTTATTATGTCTGTCCTCTGGATTCAGGACAGCAGTAGTGACAATTCCAGCCCAGAGAGATGCCTATCTGTTCCTAAATTTTCCAGTAGTGAAGTCTCTTCAAATTCTCCAGCCAATCTGTTCTCAGTTGTTCACTATCCAGTCTTTAGAAAGGTACTCTTAATATTTAATATCTGATTATTTATTTTTGGTTATGCCATCCATTATGTTTAAGTGCTCACTGGCACAGAAACATGCTTCAACTGAAACCTGAGCTCTGGCCAGGTAGTATATCAAAGAAACATAGAGAAAGATAAATGAATCTAAGTACCTGATTAAGCAGTAGATACTTATATAACACAGACTTCAAGAGGAGTTTAGTGCTTCAGCTTCTAAATACCTTTCTGCATTGGACCATAATTATTAACTGAGTTGATTGCCACTAGTCATGATTTTAAAATCACATTCAGTGGCTAGTCTACAATATTTTTCAAAAACCATTGTAACTTAGGAAATGTCCTCAAAAGAAAGCTTTTCACTGAGCTATTTAAAGAGGAAAGGTGGCATGGGGACAACACCAATTTGTCCATTAGAGTGAATCACTAAACAAAACTTTGGAACTTTGCTTAATCCTATGAGTTTAAAAGTATCAGTTCTCTTCATAAGGGGCCTCCTTTCTGGAGTGAATTCTGAAGGGAATGAAGGAAGCTCTGGTGGCATTAACACTCACTACAGGAAAGCACCTTAACAGTGGAGGGCGAAGAGTGGGAAATGATACAAAAAGCACCAAATATCATAAGGAAGCAAAATACACTTTCATGTGAACACTTCTTCCTTGTTTGAGAAAGACAAGGATAAGGTACATTGGCCTAGTATCAAGACATTTCACAGCTCATCTCTCCTTTTTAATTGAATAAATCTTCCACCTCCTCCTTCTCCACCTTCTCCAATGATCTAAAGGTACGACCTGGACAGAATTCTCCACTTTTCATTGTAGGAATAGTTGTTCCATGCTGATGTTTTCCTCTTTTGGACTCTGTAAGCTCCTGCAGAGAGCTCTAGGGAGAGTAAAAGCACCTGACAGGAGCAAAATCTAATGTCCTCCATTTCTATGTGAGCACCAACTCCAAACTTAGCTGTTGCTCTTTCACTTCCACGTTTCTTGGTGCTCTGACAGCAGTCAGTGAAGGAGTTTCCTGTAATAACTGAGCATCATGAGCTTATGTTATGTGTTTCCAACCTATAATATACTTTGAAGAAGCAACCCTTGATGTGCAAGTTTGAGTCACTGTCAGCTGTGCTGCCAGAGATGTAGCCTGCTTCCAGACATTGCTTCACCTTTGCCACATGCTGAATTCCTCATGGTCCCAGCTACACAGAGGGCAATGCTTTCTCATAAAGATACCAATAGAAATGTTGTGAGACTCTATACTACTATTATGTTATAGTCTGCAGTCATTCTGGGTCTCAGAAGTGTGAATTCACATCAGATGAGGGAATACTTTGGGTTCTTCTCTAAAATATTGGCTATAGTTATGCATTAAAATGTCATGAACATGAGTGAGGTCTTATTCTTGTGTTCACTATTAGACAAAAAGCCTGTGTATATTTCAATTGCAACACTTCTTTTTTTTTCACTCAAAATAAAAGAGCTTGGACAATAATGCTGCTGAAAAAATTAAACTAAAATGACTGCTACTTTCCCTTTCTCAAAGCAGAACATATATCAATGTTCATTTATGTCCTCTGCAAGAACGTCTTACACATTTTTCCATGTTAACAACTTCTGTTACTTACTGGTTCAGCAGAAACCTTTTCGACTTAGCATTTGTGAAATCCTATGATACTGAAAACCAGAATTTCAATTTAGCTACTCAGTAACACAAAATCCGTTTCTGAAGTAGAGATATCTAGGCCTCAGAAACCTTCAACAGAAGTGCATCCATTTACTTATCATGTTCTTCCTTATTCTGTAATAAAAACACAAGTGCTTCTGCCACAAATATGACTGATTAATCTTTTGGGCTTATAAAAAGTCTTTGCATGTTCTATTTGAAGGACAAGCTACCGAAGCCAAATCCATAACTCTCAGCAAGGAAAATGTAATTATTAATTGATATTGCCATATGGCTTGTCAATCTTAAATGTATAGGTTTGTTTTTAACCAGCTCTTTAAAATGTTGGAAGACAGTGTCAGAGAGGGTGTGAGAGAGAGGATATCAGGTTAACAACAGTTATTCCACAATGAAAAATAATTCCTGCTAAAAAGAATAGCTGGTTTCCTAATCCCTCTGGATATATTTGTTAAAGTACTTTTAAAAATACCTGGAACCTCAAGACGTCTAAACCTCTATCATTTGTCCCAGAAAGTACATTATTCTTTCGATTATAAATTTTCCAATTGTCAATTTCAAAGCACATGAGATGCTGATGCTTCCCAGTTTACCTGTTTTTTGTGGAAATGTATTCAGTGCTGAAGGAAAGACACATTTGGAGAAGGGAGACAATTAAAACTTGTTCTTCTCTTTCGATCCTTTTGCATTTCTCCCCACTGTGTCTCCCATTCAAAACTGCTTGTTTTACACTCCAAAAGGACATCTCTTTCTCAAATCTACCTCATTGTCTGTTGAACATAAAACGTATTTTCATGCATTAGCAATGGACCCCAGAGTGTCTCTCTGAGAATTAGTACATTATTATAACATCGTAAAGGTCTCAATAACTGCGATTCTGCCTTGACTGAGTCCTGGACTGTCCACGCTACATTGTGCTGTAGCTATTTGCAGTAATGTACATTTTAAGGGAAAAACACAAAAAAATGTCTTTAGTATTGAGTTCAAAGAGGAACCTCAGACAGTATCAGCCAGACCTTTCTCTTCTCTAAGCTGCGGCAGTTAGTAAAAGAGAAGTAGGCAGGCCACTGACACTCCTTCCACGTGCAACAGCTAAAATCTCTCCTTGGATGCAAATTCCGCTTGTCCAAAATAATCTCAAGTGCTGGTTGAAAGTGGGTCGAACCAGAAATAGAATGTAAAAATAGGAATGAGGTAGTCCATCTACTGAAAATTATATCCATTCTTGAGTGATGTAACTCAGACAGAAGAATTTATTTCTTCTTCTTTTCTCACACATTTAACTTTTGACTTCACTGTCCTGTTTTGTTGCATTCTGTTCTGTTCAAGGAATTCAAATACCTTCTTTCTGGAAATATGGGCTTCACAGCACTGCCCCATACCAATGATTATCATCTCTTTTTTCAAGTTATTACAGTCTTTGTGCAATGCTTTTATGTTTCATGTGTTCTGACTAGCACAGGTTAAAACTTACACTGTATCCCTGCAACACTCTCCCTGTAAGAGCAATATTTTTCATTGATGTATTATAGCTAAACGCTTCAAAAAACCGTGTGACCTATCTTTTCCCCAGCACAAATATACAATACACATACTACTCCTGAAAAAAGATGCTTTCCCCTCTGCGCCGCCCCACCTCGTGCTATAACATAAACGGTCTCCATGTTGTGATGATGGACTGCTCTGTATCTCCTCCATGTGTGTATGAATGGCCCACTCCTCCAAGGCTCTGCTTTGTTTACTTAGTGCAGTGAAAAGCAGGGCTTTTTAGCTGAGGAACTCTGAAATGCTGGTAGGATTTTGGCTGTCCAAATTACTGAAATGGTCTTCTGAGAGATACAGGCCTTTCAGCTTGTTCAGAAGAGGAACAAGGGCTAGACCATCAGTGTCATGGCTGATGATCTTTCCAGAAGCGATAGGTTCAAACAGGATGGCAATAGTTTGCCTAGAAAAGTCTGGGTTTGCTGAGATACAAAGGTTTGAAGTGCTAGTTTCTTCACCTGCTGGGCATAAGAACTGTGCAAGTGATTGTGTAGTGATGTATGTGATTTGTGTTCAAAAAGCTTAAGTCGACTATGGAAGGAAGGGGTAAATCTTTACAGCTATTTTCCTTTAATATATTTGAATGTATACGTAAATGTGCAAACCTCAGGAATTTGAGATAAGCTCTTTCATTAAAGCAAATCCTATCAAATATACTCCTCTTTTTTTCCCTTAATTACTTTTCAGTGTTTCTTTCTATCCCAAGGAGGAAAATCTGTATCTCTTGTGGAAACAGTGCTCCAAAGAACAGCAAAGGAAAAAACAGGACATCACAGAAGAAGGCAGATGAGGTAATTAGATCTGGAATAAAAAATGCATGTTTTGGGTATTACTCTAATGGTTTCACCAACTACTCTCCCCTCCATTCTGAACTCAGGCAAGCCAGTGACGTCTACGCTTGCTTAATTATAAAGCTTCATTATTTCTTATACCACAACGTCTGCTTTTTGTTTTTATAAGGGCTGGGCATAATCCTTTTTTTTTTTGTAAATGCCAAGAATAATATCAATTATCCTGTGGGTAATGGTGATCAATTGTAGCAGAAAGAAGTCAAGTCTGAAGTCATACAGCTGTTTGTGCACCTCCTGCTTTGCCTTGTGCAGATCTGTGCTGAGTTCTCCGATGCCTCCGTCCTGGTGAGCAATAATCCAACAAAGTCTCTATAAGTGAAAAGGATATAATCCAATTATCCTGCAGAATCAGAGGTATGATATATGCACGTGTATATAGAGCCCACATTTTCCAGCCTGGAGACACACAGAGTAGATATCATCAAGTTCTTTTCTACCTTTTTCAGTGCTGGCTGGCATTTTCTGAATGGAAAGTTTAAAGTGCACACTCTTCCAAACGGGACAACCACAAACCATTTTATTTCTGCAGCAAGTATTTTTGGAAATAGAGCCCTTCCCTTTCACATTCCTTATGCTAATGTTCTTTAAACATCAGTTTAAATGCATATTGCCACTGACTCCTTCTCTTAACTAAAGTTCTAGCATTTCTAGACAGTGCCCTACTCTTCCCTTACTGTGTACCACACATTCTTGAATCAGACATTGGTACCCTTACTGGAACAGTTTGCTTGCTCCAGAATTATCTGGCAGTCCTGCATCAGTCTATTTATTCCATCACATGATTGTTTTAGTGTTGTTTGAAGCACTATTTTGGAGCCAGACATAATCATATTATACAGTTCCTCACCTTATTAACTGACAGAGAACTGTTCCCCATTAGACAATTGATCCTGGGCAGATGAAGCCATTAAAAACAGTACTAATTAGCTGAAGAGTGGAGACAGTAATACAGGCTGCATCACTTCCTTTCATGCTTAGGGAAGTTCATGTTCCAGACAAATAATAATTGATATGTAGTCTTCCTTAATTGTGGTTGTTAACAGCCAGTATTATAATGACAGCCTGACAATCTCTGTCTAGCCTATTGTATGTTTATTTCTGAATCCAAGAACCACTGAATAACAAATTTGGTTTAACTTGAACTTCATAGAATATACTTTAAATGTCAATGTAATGAGAGCTGGGCAGCTAACCTTAACTTATGAGTTATTCCTTGCATGTCTCCAGGTGTCAGCTGTTTGTCTTGGAAGACTGAGTACCCATAATTACATGAAATTATGGCATGATACATTAGAATAAAATAAACAGATAGTTTGAATGGAAATAAAAACAATACTGCATTAGATCCATAAGCAGGAACGCCAGGCATCTAGCTAAATTTCAGTGTACTAACTGTAACCTATAGAGTAAGAAAATTATATAGTCTTTAAACAAAAGAATGCTTTGATTTCCTTCTCGAAAAATGTGTTCTATTTTTAAAAATCTACATTCATATGTACACATGTGTATATGTGTGCATGTGTATGCATATGCAATGCATTTATTACAGGAAGTTGGTAGCACTCTCCATAATTTAGTTTGTAAAAACTTATTCATTGTTTTCCTCTATCTTCACTCATAATCACGAAAAATATTTCCTTCTGAGCTAAAAATCCTAGATTCAAGATTTTTTTTTTCCTTCAGGTACTCCGACCAAATACCTAGCTGTCCTAGAATTCAACAAGCCAGAAAAAAATCACAGTAAAAGCAGAAAACTTAGTTTCAGCAAAAAGAATTAACTTCTGAAATGGTAAGCATTAAATGTCTGTAGTTGATTTGATAAAATTGCTTTTGATATTAAATAGAATTACAGCCATTTTAAAACTGGGTTGAACTTCAAAACCCTTTTTCTCCTTTTCCAGCTGTTTTTTTTTTTAAAGAAAATGAACCAAAAAATATAAACCTTACTCCAAGAAAATTAAATGCAGTCAAAATAAAATCTGAGGGAGATTTAAATATGGCAGATATTGAAATTCTAAGTATTCTAGCTCTGAGAACAGCTAACTAAATATATTGGGTTTCTCACCATTGTCTTTGTCGCCTCTCTACTTACTGCTCTTCTGTTATCAAAATGTCCGGTATTTTTGGGTTTCGGGGAGGAAGTCTGTAGTTTCAGAATAGTGTTCCAAGTTAGTTGATTTGGATTTTATTGCTGACTGTGAGATCTTGTATAAGTCGCTAACAGCCAAATCCCCCTTGCTTTATTTATTTGGATAGTCAGTCCTATTAAAGCTCGTCTGTGAAAGTCTGGACACACTGAAGTCAGTTGCAAGACTCCAATTGACTTTATGGGAATGAGGGCTTTCTGGTAAGATTCTGATCTTATACATTAATATATATCTAAATAGGCAGGTAAGCATAGTCCTATCTCACTCTTCAAGACGAAGTTTACCATTCACATTGCCAGGATTCAGACACATGGAAAGTGATGACTTCGTCACATCTACAGATTTAAAGGAGGGGAAGAGCTTGACCCTCATTAGCATCTTGGCATGTCCCAGGCTGTCATTCATATGGTCCTGATGGTTCAGGCACTTGCAGGGAAGGTGTCAACTTTCTGTTATACAGGCATCAACAGATACCTGGATTTTAGCTCTTCTAGAGTAATATGTCTGTCTTCTTCAATTAATTCTTCACTTCTTTGAGAACCTTGCCTTTTTTTTTTTTTTTACCTCTCTATTATTACTTTTTCCTGGTATTCCTCACATAACTACACCCTTTAATTCAGTGAGAGTTTTGTGTGAGTCAAAAAAGGCAAACTGGGCCCTTCAATTCAACGAAATGCCTGTGATTTTGAATCAAGTGTACAAACCCCATTGAAATAACTGGTGTGACTTTGACGTTAGTGGATTTTGGATTAGACTCATAGAAATATAAGATGCTATTGGCAGAAGTAGCTCAGCAGTGAACAGGGAGAGAGAGGATATGTGGAGACAAGAACAATAATTTATGATATTCTCATACAACACAGATGGTTGTGATTCATAGCATGGGATGCATCCAGGGTCCTTAGGCTTCTCAGTACTGCAGTCATGCTCACTAAAATGGCTTAGCCAGAGAGATTTGTACTGATTTCTTCTTTTTTCTTTGGAGAATGCCGCATAGAAATATTTTGGAGAGAAAATTGAGAAAATTACACATACATGACTATAAGAAACATTACTGATTTGGGCTCTGATGAGGTAAAAGATCTTCACTGATTTTAATAGTATTTCTGAGATGTCCTTTTTCCTTCAAATAGGGAAATGGCTGTAGTAGCAGTGAGCTTGTGCACCATGTGTATTCACCTGTAACACTCCTCTGTTTTTGCATGCTAAATGAAACTTTCTCAATGCCCAATAGTTCTGTTTTATTTACATCATTTGAGTTATTCATATTAAATCAAATATTATATGGAAAACTGTTTGCTGGAATCAAATTAAAAGTTGCAGCCGTCTAGTGCAATCTCCTCACAGGCCAAAGCACAGGGATCTTGTGATTCAAGGAATGGAAGATAACTGAAATGTTGCCTGATGTATGTTCAAATTAAGGAATAGTTCTGACTGTTAACTAAACAGGAAATATGGTGTCAAATATAATAATTCAAACCCCCTACATAACTACTGAGTTAAGCTGTAAAAGACATGAAAGTGCCTTTTTACAAAAAGGACTGGAGAAGGATGCAGAAGCAAGAGAAGCTGGTTGCTGGAGCACAGGTAGAAGAGCAGCACACCTGCCATGCCAAAAGGCTACCTGTGTTCGTGTTTGTTTAAAAGGAACTCATGCTACTGTTTTGTGATGGTCAAATCTTAAAAGGCCCATTTAGAAATTAATGAAACACAGGAAAAATATTTGACTGTAGTAAAGTTGTTAATGCATAAATATCTTTCTATCTGTATCTATACTTATGTCCATACATGAGAGTAAAACTAGATGTAGAATTTACTGTGAAATATTAACAGTAATAGCACTAGTAATATTAGATAATAGTAAAAAGATTTTAGTAAGCTTTCTGAATTAGATACTGTAAGTCATGCTAGCATCATTAAGGTCACAGAAATGACACTGGTTTGTTCCTGTAAAAATTGACCTATTGTCAGAACTTGACCATTAGAAGAAGCCTTTGCTAGGTTTTAATGTATGTGTGTTGTCTTTCTACCATCCCTTACAATTACACTTTCTCCGATGGAAAGATCACAGAGAAATGAATGCAGAGAACTCTTGAGTTTTTACAACTTGAAAAAAATAGAGGGGAAATGACTCAATGTAACTAAAATGTTTTCCCAATAACAAGGGTCACAAAAAGCTCAGGTTTCTGTCTGATATATGGTCTCACCATCTGGGCCGAACTTGTAGGGTTAGCTATTTCTACGGAGGAAATTCATTGACTTGACTTTCCTTCAGGATTTTCTCACATGTGGTTCTATGTTGTATTTTTTTTCCTCTTTCACAGCCTTAAGCTTTCTATTATACAATGATAGTCTCCTTTCTGACCCAAACCAACTGAAATGAATGAATAAAGACAATTCTGGAAAAAAAAAAAAAAAGATGTTTGTCAAAAAAGGCGGTCACTGGATCTAGGCCTTTCACTTTTCCTGTGCCGATGGTTTTGACGGTATTGATGGTGTTTTCAAGCTGTCTGTCAAACTGGTCTAAGTCTTTTAGCATGACATTTCTCACTCTCTGTCCCCCACTATTTCTCCTAGTTGCCATTCAAATTGTTCCACTAAGAGAACAAATAAATGCATGCCGTGAAAACTAGCAAGATGATATAATGAATGAGTTACAATAAATGCCCCCAGCATAAAACAATTATGTACCTGCTATTGTCAAAAACATTCAACATTCCCTTTGTTGAAAAGGAAACAGCTATAAATTATTCACTGGGGCACTGAAACTCTTTTCTTTTTTCCTTTCTTTTTTTTTTCAGTTGCTTCCAATTAATTCTTCCCTGAACATCCCTAGGTATTTAGCTGAGAGCAGAAATTTACATGCAGATAATTTTAGCTGTTTCTTGGGATTGTCAGACTGAGTGTCCAAATTAAAAATAATAATAATAAAGTTTACCATATTTTCCTGTGTATAATCAGAGAATAGTGATTAAAAATGTCATTCAGGATCAGTACAGGTTATATGTGTCCAGGGGTAAATATATGTGGTCTTTTAACCCAGACACTCTCTCATTCCCAATAACTTCCCACCCTCCACTGCCCTCAAGTCTCATTCTCATTTCAGAATTTGTTTCTTCCTCAAGTACGTACCACAATCTCATGCTATTCTTATTTCCTTAATGACATTTTTTGTGTTTTATCAAAAGGAGTAGATTTCCCAAAGATTTTCAAGGAGCAGTTCTTTTAAAGAGGTTTACTGAATGTGCAGATTGTACCGTTGTGAAGACAAAAATGAGAGGTGTTTTTATATATACCACACAAAGTAAAACACTTCCTGCAAAACTGTCTTCGTGCACCGAGTCCCGAAATAATGTCTAAATGCAAAGCTGGTGTACTGTCCTCACTCAAGAAGCTATGGGATAAGGTCTAAATGGGGTCCTTGCTCTTTTTATTTTCAAAAACCTAGAACATCTCAGCAGGGCATCTGGATTAATTGTAAAAAACGATAAAACATCTTATATTATTCAAGAATGAAAATGTACTCATTTTAATGTTAGCAATATTTCATTTTATTCTAAAGGTGGACCAAATAAAGGCCTATTATTCTACATGGCACTAAAATGTGCTAGCAAAACCTCTCTGGATTTCTGCTTCTTTTAAAGCTCTGGTCCTTGTGCTTTGTGCTTGTGCCTAGAGAATAACTTGTCCAAGTGGAAACAGTGATGCCCAGCTGAATTTGTGGTTTTCCAGGCGTGAAGGGAATGTGTTCAAGGTGGGCCATGCAAGCTGACCCAAAGGCTGTGGGTTCCCTGGCTACCCCTCCAAACGAAGGGACAATGTTCGGTGTATGGCTGCAACTGTGGATTTTACAGTCTATGTGTGCTTGTTACATTGGACTATCTGTGGTAACCCAAGGCTTAAATGAGGAGTGGCCTAGGTTAAATGCATCTGAATGCACGAACTACAGAATTAAGCTAAGAGTGGCAGAGGTAAGCTGCAATTACCTGCCCACAGAGTCCAAACTGTTTAAAGTCATGCTCTCCTGGCCCACAAGAAGCATCTGAAAATGTGCAGCAGTGGTCATGGAAGAGGAAAGCCAAAATGTCTGATTCAGTGTGAGAGACCCTACAGTCATTCTGAGGCAATAGTTCAAAATCCCAGGAAACGGAAGCATCAAAAACGGGGATGATTTTCTTTTCCTTTGGTTTTATAAGTACATCTTTTTTATTCTATTCAAAATACATTGTTTATTTTATATATGCTGTCTGGAAATACGCTGGTTTGTGGCAAATCAGCACCATTATTGGTTCACTAAAAGGAAATCCTACGCTTTAAACTACCAAAAGACATCAGACATTATTCAGAGATATATGATATAAGCCTGGCTTAACAGACACTTCTGTTTTAAATCCCTTCATAATCTGCTGCTACTGTGTGTGAAACCGATGAAGGAAGAAGAGTACAAACAGTTTATGAAGGGTATTATATGAAGCGGTTGCTTGTGGTGCCAGGAGACTCTCCTCAACGACCCAGGAGGTCCCTGCTGGTTTTGGGTCCTTGTAATTAAAGCAGCCCTAAGAGCAGTGAAATTTAGGGAGAAGATCAGCACAGCCACTGTACTTTGTTAGGCAATGCTCACTGCCTGCATCAGAACTGTCCTTCACCAGTTCAGTCAGAGTCACTGTTAAGAACAGATATTTAGCAGAGGTTCTGGATTAAAAGAAAGTAGTTCCTATATCAATATCCTTGCCTGATCCATGAGGACCTCAATCATAAAGGTAAATGGCATTAAGTGAACAAAACCAGAGTAGGCTGCTGTGTTTGTTTAGTTGCTGTTTGCTTAAAGATATTTAAAAAAGGGAGAAATACTGATCACATTTCCTGTGGGTTATTTTTTTCTGATTTCCCAAAGGAACAATCCTAAATATTTTGATGATTTTTGTCTGTAAAAAAGTACAGCTTAACAAGGAATATTTTGTTTAATGAGGTTTGTAACCAAAGCAAAGCAAATTAAATGTTACATTGATAATCAGTCTCCTCCTTCAGCTGAAAACAGTGTCTATGTCCCCTTGTGAAACTGTCCTGAAAAATCAAAATGTTTGAAAATGGGAAAATAAATTGTTGACATTTCCAATTTTTCCCCATGTTCAAGCATATTTGACATTATTTCACAGATAGTGTTTGAGTGCCTAACCTCACATACTTCAGCAAAGAAATTATTACCTGAAAATTATTGGTTTGGTCCTACTCACTGATACTGCCAACCATCACAATTCAGAGTAACAATTACAGTCACTAAAAATTTGGAATAAATGATTTGAATGCTATGATGTGAATGCACATTTTTCCAGTAATGTTAAAATAGGTGGTTTTCAGGAAGACCACAGGTATTTGGAAACTCGGGTGAATGCTTTGTGTTGAAAACAAAAGATATTTTAGGATCTCAATTTTTTAAGACTTATTTATTAATTTATCTGAGAATGATAATGAAACAAATGAACAGATGTACTACTTACCAGCCTAGACTATTTTGGCATTAAAAGAGTCAGTATTTCTAGAAATGAAACAGTGTTAATCCTTTACTTGCTTTAGCCAATATTCAGTGCTTTAAAAAGTATATACTGTAAGTGGTGAGCGGATTAATCAAATATACTTTCTAAGACTCGTCTCAGATTCCTCACTAGTTGTGCACAGACTCAATAAGAAAAATCAGAACAGGAGAAGCTTTCCTCAGATTTTCGGTGGGGTTGAACTGAACTTTTTGTGTATGCAAGACAACTCTGGCAGGTCTACACATATTAATTCAAAAGCTGGTGCCCTGTTTAGTCACGTGTTGGCTCCTTGGCCCTTCGCTCTTTTATTTCTTCATAAAGATTCCTACATGTGAGTTTTGTAACTATTAAATGTAATTAATAGCAGAACATTGCTAGAAAGTCAGGCATAATTGATTTCTTATTTTTTCTGTGCTAAAGATCAAGGGCCTATATCCTTCTTCCGCCATTATGCATGCAGAGCTATAGGAGAATGGACCCTCTGGGACAAGTCTAATATCCGGTACACTGCTGTCTACCAGATCCTTATTATAAAAAGCTTTCTACCCCAGCCAAGCTGTGAAAAAGCTCATGCTGTAGTGGCTGCAAAATGAGCGACTTTGATTACGTAGTCCCCATCAAGAGTAAGGTTATAAGTTAGCAAATTAAATTCCTGAACAAGACCTATTCATCAAATAAATCTGAATAGCAAGTGTTTTCAAGGACATTACAACCCATTTTTCGACAGTAGGAAAAGATGATGTGTTTGATGGAGAGTTTGGTCTTGACTGTATCTATTGCTTGTAAAAATTAGAGCTAAGTGAATTTTTCCATGAATATTAAATCAAATGAATTTCAGAAGGGCCACAAGGATTTAGGAACTCAAATGGCTGAACAGTTTGTGCCAGAAACAGAAGATGTTTTAGTTTAATGCTTTCTAACAGGCAAAGATGAAATGATTCATTTTGAAAACATCAGAACAAAACCTACTTTCTTTCTCCATCAAAATGAACTTTTCTTCTTTAGCTTTGAGCTGAAAGTAAATAGAAAGTCATGTGCCTCATTTTAGGGGACTCCAAAGTGCAGAAAAATCCTGCTGCAGTCAATACCTTTATTAGATCATTTTTCAAAACTTTGATTAAGAAAAACCTAGGGTATTTTAAATAGTCTTTTGGGGAAAATATTCTTATGACATTGATACATCATGATCTATTTATAATGCCTACTCTTCCTTTTGTACAAACCCACTTGAAAGAACCTAGTAGTCTATAATTTTCTTCTGTGGCAAAACTTACAAGTTTCTTGTTTTCTAACAGCAAAGCAAAACAGATTATGTTGGTCAGCATAAGGATGAAGAAACAGTGAGAGCAAAAGCCATCCTTTCCTCTTCTGTAGACATCATTAGCAAGAACAGAACAGTATTGCTTATAGCAAAGGAATTGTATGGAACAGTTATACCCCAGTCCAAATCTGTGATCTATGAGGAAAAGAAGTTCACAGTGTTTTTGTGTTGGTCCTACAATGCTGTGGAGAACAGATATGATGTTAGTGAACTTTCTCCTCAGCAACAGGTACCAGAAAGGAAGATGAATTCAAGCATTAGGTGAATTGTGACACTTTAGAAGACACTTGGACTACAACAGGATATCAATGAAGAGCTAAGGTATATCCAAGAGCTTTGCCAGATGGTGGAAGAGGTGAAGTACTTTCTTAGGGAGAGCAGTTTTATGTAAGTTGACATAAGCCTCCTGTTTTCAGGGTTTTTATTTTATAAAGATAAATATGAAATCCTGTCTGTACTGAAACATGTGAGCTTGCCATTGTCTGAAACAAGTGCAACATTGCTTTATTGTGGCCACTATACACTATGAGTTCACTGGTAGGACTTGAATTGTGAAATTAACAGCTAGATTTCAAAAGGATGTAGATGCTACAGTGTAGAGAATTACACCACCTCTGTGTTGGCCTTGCTCTGTTGCTTGTCACCCTTTACAAAGTGTGCAGAAGCTTAAGTGATGTGGCTGGTAATTTATTGAAAAAGCACTGAAAAGCAAGCAAACAAAATGAGTCACCTAAAGTTAGTTTGCAGGAAAATGTTGAATCTGTTTTCTGCATATCTTCCTCTACTCCTGAGTACTGGCTTCCAGCACTCCTTGGGATAAAAGCCCATTATTCCTCAGCATTTCCTAAAGACAAGACTGTGCCTTTCTCTGTTCAGTGCATGTGTTCCTGTGAATTCCATTCTGAGAGACAAAGGACCAAGAAAAGCCTCTTCAATCTAGTTACCTGCATTGGGCCTTGTCATCCTTCAGAAACTTACAAAATTCCATTTTCAAAGACAATATATCACTATTCCAATGAGAAGGCTGATTGCCCTAGTGTTTTGGAAACTTATAATTTTTAATCTAAATTTATTCATGGTCAGTTTGTATACGTTTATTTTCTTGAGAACAGTGGTCTTCAGCTTAAATAGCAATTTCTTTATTTGATGTTTACTGCCATTGCATATTCATAGACAGAAATCCTATTGCCCCTCACTCCTTATTTTGGTGGGCTAAACAAGTCAAGTTTATTTAATTTTTCGCATATAAGATAGAGTTGTACTGACTACTGTAACACATTTTCAGTGTTCCTTTTTCAGTAGTAAGTAACATTTTTACATGTCGATATTCCAAATGGTAATCAGGATTTTGGATGGAACAGTTCTATACAACTATACAATGAGAAATACAAAACTTAGGATACGGTGTCATCCACCTCATCTTTGGAATTTCATCAACTAAAATGGTTCGCACTCAAATTGGAGCTTTGCTCCAATTTTATGCTTGTCTTCTCTGGACAGAGCTTTAATCTTACACATCTGCGAGACAGATCTCCTGTCTGACACTGAGGAAGGCTTTTTGCAACCACTTTAGCCACTTTCTGAAAGCTCATTAAACTGTTAATTGAATCCAATTCATAATGTAAAAATCCTCTGTTTTCTCTTCTGTTTCAGTCAAATAGAACTTTATCTTTCCCTGTTTTCAAATTAAAAATGTCTAGTCACGGAAGTATCAGAGATGCAACAGGGAGGGTACAGATTTTCATTCCATCCCATGGACTGTGCTGGAAGGAACAACAGCTGCAGATCCTAAAATCTTTTGACTGCCTGTGGAGAGGTAAGTGCAGAAAGAACATCAAGCCAAGCTATTCCTGAGGCAATTTAGCTATTTGTTTGTTGAAAGGTTGAAATAACTTAATACAGTACATGATGCAGAATGGCCTTAATTGATATAAAGAGGCAATATATTTCAGTACCAGAATTCAGTCTCACCCTCTAATACAGGCTGATATGGTTTATTTTTGTGATCTTTATCAAGTGAGCTTTCTTGACTTATCAGCTGGGGAGCATGATATTGAAATAATACTTTGAGAACCAAAAGTTTGACAATAACTTTGGGTGTGAATTAAAAGGCACAAATCAAAATTTCTTCAAGTTTTCTTCAGCAGTGAATTGCTTATGAATTGTTTTAACGGTCCCGCCTATGATCTCTTAATATTTTAAATAAATACCTATGGCTTTTTTATAGAACTCCTAATGTTTTAATACTGTATTAGTGAATTGCTGTTTTGCTATGCACTTGCACAGAGGAAATATCTTTGCATGGAAGATTTTGTCATCTGATTTGGGAAGGCAGTCCATGATCCCAGGGTAATTGTTCTTCTTCTTCTTTTTTTTTTTTTTTTTACCTCATCCTTTCCTCACAGGAAAGGAAAAAATATTGTCTTACTATCTCTTGGCTAACCTTTGTTTCTTCATATATTACACATAAGGATTATATTCCCTTTTCCTGTAGTGTCTATTCCTGGATATTCAGCAAAGTTTATTCACAATAATATAAAAAATGAATATTTAGATATTAGTACTGCGTTATTCATTATTTGAGTAGTTTACTGGGACAATGAATGCTGACTGTAACAAAGTATTCTTCCTTTGCTTTGAAAGGAAATACTTGTTTCAGTTTCAGCTAAAGCAGGCATGAGAGAGAACTGTTTAGAAGCATGAGAGAGCATTGTTGACAGATTTAATGTCCCTTCAACACTGAAGTCCTACTCATACTATATATCTCTAATTTTCGGACTTAGAGTGCAAAATCAGGAGAGGCTGAGAACTAAGATAATTCTGTAATAGTGTTTATCTTCAAAACAAATACATCTCATCAAGGAAACTGATGATAGCAGGGCCAAACCAATAAGTATGGTTTCAGATTTCAGTACATTTCATATGAAAAAGATATAGTAAATGCAGAGTTTTTGTATGAAACTGCATATTTCAACAGATCTGATATGACAACTGATGAATCTTCCCCCTCAGAGGTGATTTAGTAGAAATGATCCAGCTGGCAGCACTGTTGTCAATAAACTGAGAAAATAAGGTCTAACATGTAATCTCTTTCCCTTATGTGACTGCAGAGGTATGTATGGAGTAACAGTTTTGTCAGATTAAAATGCATCTAGGTTTCAAATATTTTGATTGAGACAAATCTAAAGGTTTTCATATGATCTCTCAAAATCTTCCCAGACGTCATTTGCAGGATGAGAATAATAAACACTGTTTGCATTGGCTAATAACATTTACTGGCAGGGATACACTCTGGGGGAGTGAAAAACACGCCTTCCAGATTGTCACTATACAATCTGTAAGTATACTGATAGGTGAGGAACATTAAAAACCAAAAAAAGGTGCTTTTCATTTTACTTACTTGGACATTTCAACACTAAAATTATCTGCACTCTGAAAATAAACACATATACCATTGATTCAAGCTCTAATTTACATCCAAGTAGTTCTGCTGATGTAGACAATAGAGTTTCATGTTCTTACCAGAGAAAACATTTCTATACCAAAGCAAGTATGTTTGTAATAAAGAAAATAAAAGACACTGTATTCCATTATGAATGATTAAAAAAGGTTTATTTTAAAAAATCGACAGTAATCTCCAATTCTATTCACATTTTAAGCACCTCTTAATAGAAAAAATACATTAAATAATTTTATATGTATCCATGAAGCTGTTGTGATCTGTTATACAACAAGACTTATTCTGCTGTAGTTTGCTGGTCTGTAAATGAAGTTAATGGTTAGACAAAAACAAACACTACAATTAAAACGAAGAAAAGTAATTGTAGGAAATAATGTTGTAGTGTTACAGTAACAATGCAGGAAATCATAATTAGAAGCCTTATAGAATGATTAGATTGTTTTATTTTAAAACGAAATGGAAATAAAAATCTTTGTGCTCATCCTAGCTCACACTTTCATACTCACATGTTCACAAACACCAAGATGTTGGTATCAAGGTCATCTGTCTAAGACAACACGGGAGACCAGAGACACCAGTTTTTGGGTTCTCCTTTTGATGTACTTCAATTCTTCTTAGGTTGTTGGTGCTTTTTGTCCTTTTAGGAACTGAACACAATAACTCCACTCTACCCTAACTCTGTGAACAACAGGATTTACTCACTGTTCTTTGTGTCCCCATCTGGGTACTCTGTGAAGCCCAGTCTATATATCTGCTGATGTTTCTGTGCGTAGTCATGGTATAGCCCTTCTCCTGTCTTTATCTTTCTGGTATTTCCACAACTGTATATTCTCAGTCATTGTCCATTCATTAACATTTAATATTTCTATTTTAATTCTCTACATAATTAAACTGTAACTTTATCACATTAATTATATCTCTTCTTTCTGATGACTGAACTCCATAAATTCAGGCCTTTTGTGATTCTTACTAAATCAATCTTTAGCATCTAGATGTAATAATTGACAGCAAACTTTTCTTGCTCAGTGGTGAACCTTTAGGCTCTATGAATAACAAGATGCATGCCCATAGTCAAACTGCAATGACACTGTCCTACAAACCGTAACTGTATCCAGGGAGACAAGGTTAATTTTACAAAGAAAATAACATAAGAAATTGGACATTTTGTCAGGAGCTTTTTTATATGCATCCTTCAGAGCAAAATCCATTCTAGGTTATTTTTGGATGTTTTGGGCTGTTTCTGTAACTGGGACTTTCGTTTATGGCATGACCAGTGTGCTGTAAAGGGGCCTAATTGTACTTGAGAAATAGAGCTCTATTTCTATTTGAGAAAGTTCATTCAGAACAAATTCCATATTCAGTTCATGTCCATGTTTATCCTGCCCTAACATCATGTGTAGGACACAGAGGAAATGAGGACATACTCAGACTTCAGAGAATTTTCCATCTGACCTTAAATGCACTGCCGAAGTCAGAAATCCCACCGGTAATTGCTTGAATTGTACAGTCCTGTACCAGAAGACTGTCACTATCCTTGCATCCTGAGGACATAAAGCATCTTTGAGACTTTTCCTTTTTTTTTTTTTTAATATTAGAAAGATAGAAAACCTTACTGGCAACTTCTCTTTTTACATATTGATGTATTTAGAATCAACAATAATGCTTGAATTGAGGTCATTGTCTTCTGAAAGTCTAAGAAGTGGTACAAAAAGACATCTCTGGACGTTTTCTTACCTCTCCAATTTACCTCTCTTTTCTTGATACACCACCACCAAATGTTCTGATTTTCTGGACGTACTGCAAAGACTGCTTCATTCCTTTCTTTCCCCCAGATAGGTGAGAAATCATGTTGCTAGTACATGATGAGTCCTACTGCAGCTTGGGACTTTAATTAGTCTCCGGAACTTTGGAGGAATGAAATTTCTTTGAAAGGATGACAAACGTATTTTTATCGTGCTGATGAGTTTGCTAGTTAAAGAACTGTAAAGGCACAGGCTGGGCATCTGTTGCTGACACACCTTCTGTAAATCTAAATAAGTAAAATTAAAAAAAAATTCACTATGGTTTCAGAAAAAAACCTCAGGTATGTTCTGGATCTAAAGATTCAAGACAACTGGGGTTTTTTTCAACTGTTTATGCTGAGATTAACCATCAATCACATGACTAAGGCTGTCACGGTATGGATATATATACACACATTCACACATTATTTTGAAGTAATGCACTACTAATAAATACTTGTTATTGTATCTGCTTAGTGTGTATGTGTTCCATACAGTACATATTTATGTTCACAGTAATCAGTACAACTCTGAGCTGTAAATTACAGATCTAAATAAATAATTATGAAATTGCAAGCAAATTAGTCCTTGAAAAGAGGTAAAAAGATTTGATGATTTTATATTATTATATCATTTAAGTGGCTGTGTATGTTAATTTAATACCATTTTTTAATTTATTCTGAATTGATTGCTGTTACTTTATAGCTTGTCATGTAGCATCTCTTGAAGACGTTTGAAAAACAGGCAAGGGTAATTTAAAATCAATTAGCTGAACAGAGAATAATTATCCTTTTTTCCTGTCTAGAAAACAAAGTTCTGGAACCATGGAAATACATCATGTTTTGGAACTAAAATCTATTCTTAGAAAAGTAATGCTAGTCACACAAGCAGAGAAAAAGGCTCTGTACAAGTATAATTTCATAATATTAATTTATTGGATAACTCCTCTTAGATCTGTTGTGAAAAGCTAGATGATGAAACAAACACTTTCCAAGCTGATGGTTGGCATCTGATCTGTAAACATGTTTTTTTCTTTAAGAGGGCACTCTTCTGTCAGTGACATCTGAAATTCTACTTTTCGGAAGGCCAGATATCTATGAGAAAAAAGTAGCTTTTGTTTAAAAATCTCTGCATGCAGTTTATTATTACAAATGTCTATAAAAATTGTCCAGAAGAAACTGAAATAGATATGTAATAAAAAGGTAGAAATAAAATCAGATTTACACATGCAGTGAGAATTCCCTTATCTCTCCTCCTTAAAAAAACCCAATCAAACAACAAAAATGTTGTAGCAACTAGAATTACACCAGTAATATACATTATCTGTACCATGATCTGTTTTTACTCATAGTAGGAAACCTTGATGAATCATTATTCCAGATTTCCAGGATTGTACAGGAGATCCAGCTCTAGACTTGAAGTTCAGATTATTAGAGTCAATAGGTGTTAAGGTATCTCTGAAATGCTAAAACATAGTTGTATTCATCCATTGGTCCACAGCAGGCCGTGTTTGAAAAACAATGTGTATTTAATGGAATCCATATATATATCTTTTAAATATAAATAGAAAAAAAATCTCTTGTTTATATTCTAGATTAAATTTATGTTAAAATGGAATCAGAGTTGACAGGATGTATCAGTAAGCTAAGTGAAATGCTTTACAGGAATGCTATGATTTCTTTAGAAAGTGAAAGGATAAATTCTAGAAATTTAGATTCAAAACAAATCTTAATAGAAATCTAAGCCTCAGAAGGACACAGCTAATGCACTCAGATAACCTTAACTCTGCCCATTAGCGATCCTTTTAAACAATCAGGCAATTATTTTCCTGTAATAGTTTTTGCACAATATAATTAGATGAAACCATTCCTGTTAGATTGTTTTCATTTTTGTTTTCTCTTATAGTGTCACTGCAGTGTGAAATTAATGTTTCCCGGATCCCTCTGCATCTTAACTCTCGTTTACACATGGGAAAGTTTTGAAAAAAAAAATAAAAAATCTCTCTATTGATGGCACCAATTCAACTGAACAAATGCTGGCAGCGCTGACAAGTCACAGAGAGCTTGCTGACTGCCAGTATCATTTCAGTGCTGCCTTAGTTAGGCTGGCTCCCAGGTGGGACAGCTGACATGGTATTGAAGAGGGTGTTTATTGTCTAGATCAGAGCTCTTTACTCTGCTACATTTAATTGCTGCAAGATGTCCTTTTTAGATAAGTGTCTTCAAAGTGTTGCCAAACTAGTGATAGACAGTGATGGATCTGAGACAATTTGAATAGTTTGGGCAACATGAGAAAGAAAAACCTTAGTGTGTCTAAGTCCTTGGAGGTCTCAGGGCGAGGTGCACACTCTGGAGAGCAACATGATCATTTTCTTATCTGTCCTGACATTACATTAACCTTTTAAGGAGTCCATTAAGTTTTCATGTTAAAGGTGATGACATATTTCCCATTCAGACTATTAAGTACACAAATAATGCAGGGTATTATTAGGCTTATATTTAGGCGGCATGCAAAATCATTTTGATATTTAGTAGTAATCACCTTAGAAATAACTACATTTTCTCCTGGAAGTAGCTTGGCTAAACTGTTCCCTGAACTTTTGGATGTTTTTTACCTGCATTGTTTCCATCAGCTCATGACACAGGAGTGGAGACTCCTAAGCTTGTTTTGGCAGTGGGCTTCTTGCTCCTTATTCTTTATAATTCCTCCATCCACTCAGGTTTGTACTGGAAGTTCCTCTCCCTTTGCAAAAAAACCCAACCTTTACTTGCTATGTGCCCTTCAGTCTGCCCCAAAACAGATGACATGGGAAAGACAGCATGCTTTTAGGTAGCCATCCATATGTCAGCCTTTCTAAAATGAACTACAAATTATTCTGTAAATAAAGGAAAACGCATGAACCGAAGATTTGTTGGCTTTTTTAGGATGCAATTAAAAATGCACTTGTATATTTTTCTTTTCTGTACTTGAACTTGTGTATCTTTGCTCCCTGGGTTGGTGTGGCACAGGAACATGTTTCATAGTTATTAGATGAATGCCAGAACTGGAAGGACTCACAGGAAAGTTTTCACTCTGATATTCTCAGTGCTTATCCAAGCTTTTCAACTGTTTGAAGTTTCCTAATTACTGTCCTTTTTATGGTGTGGATCAGGTTTTAACATAATTAACTATTCCAAGAAACCCGTAATTCCACAATTTGTCTCCTGCAGACTTGAATTTGTCTAATCATGGAATGATGTAAGTAGATATGTCATAATAAGACTTGACTATAAAAATTCTTTCAACTATTTTAAAGTTTACTTTCCTAAACAAAAGTGAAAGATTGAATACATTTATTTCCTATGTCTAGAATTAATGAGTATAATTTAACAAAATTTTCCATGAATAACAGATGTAATTAAGTGGATTTGTGTTCTATGCACACCTACTTTGACCATACTTGTCTCAGTTTCTCCTCGTGTCCCATATGACCACAGTTCCTTTCCCAATGAGACCCTTCAGTTTTCCTCCATGTCCCAAATAGTGCATCATAGTATCCTCATCTCCCTGGCATGTTGCTGCCTACACAACAGGGAGAACAACGCCAAGCTGATTTTGAATATCTTGTGTTGATTGCCCGGTTGTGCAAGAAGGAGAACAAGAGGGAGAACAACGCCAAGCTTCACAACTTGGAAATTTCTATACCCCTGTTAAGTCCAGCCAACTGAAATCAGCCAATTATTTGAAAAAAAATAGTGGAGAAGCTGACAGACAGACAGACAGATGAATGGCCAGAGTCCTGGGAATGTAAGGTGATTCTCCTTACCCATCTTTGAGCACAGCTTTACACTATGTGTGAGATGGGGGAATGGTTCTACACCAGTTTAAACCAAGATGACACCAAACAGAGTGATCTCATTACTAATCATTTGTTCTTGCTATAACCTTGTGCCAGAATATATGGTCTGGTGGCAGAAAAGAACTGATCCATCTGGAATATGATCTTCATACTAAAGGAAAAAAAAAAAGAAAAAGCATAAGTACACCCATGATCTCTTAATTTCATGGCTCTATACATTACATTGCACCTTGGTGTTCCTCAGAGAGTCAGGATGAGAGATGTGGATGTTTAGCATGGAGTCACGGAGAACTTTCCTTGTTCTTGCAAGGGCTGTACTTCCACTCTCAGACTTTTCTGGGGCTTGCACAGGAGAGGCATATGTCACCAAGCATCAGAAGATATATATATATTTCTATTCGATTCTATTCATCCTATCCTATCCTATCCTATCCTATCCTATCCTATCCTATCCTATCCTATCCTATCCTATCCTATCCTATCCTATCCTAAAATATATATATATATATATATATACACACATGTGTGCGCACACATAGGCACATGTGGATCTGATGAGTAGGAATTGATAACCAGTCTTTAAGAGAATGGTAGTCTCTTCTGAATTGAGTCATCAGTTTTGCAGTCAACAGAAAGAAAACTGAAGCTCCTCACCAGGAGGAATGCCACCATCCCACTTTGCAGGGCTGTTCCAAAGCATGCTTGATGGACAGAAGAGGACGTGAAATTTAGGGAAATACAAAAAGTGGAGATGGTGGAAGAAGAGGGGGAGAAGAAGGGATCAAGGGAACCCTAAGTTTTGTCTCTTATACCAGAAATGTTTTTACGTTTTACATGTAGCAGACTTTGGGTGACAACAGCTTCTGAATGGTTTTAAATTGCTGTAACTTCTTCTTGGATCTTTCTGTATCTTTATATATTTGACAAAATACATATTACCTTAAAATTTGGTGTTTCATTTTTTTAAACTATTATTCAGCCAATCCTATTGCTTAAAAATAGATATGCATAATTAAATCCTGCCTTTTGATAAATTTATCTTGATAAGTTATAATAGAAAACCAACTGTAATTAGTGTTGTATAAAGAACAGTGCTTGTCTCCAATATTTGGAATAAAATATGCAAAAGAAAGAAAATCTCTCATCTATTTGACAATTTTAAAGCTCCTTTTTACGTAGGCCAGTGGCACAGTGTACGATGCCCTAGCTATGTCCTTCGGCAGTGTGCGGTGACTGCACAGGATAGAGAATGCTCCAACATGATACACACTACATCTCGTATTGGGTAGGGGTTATTCATAACTGTGGTAAGCTTCATGAAATCTCACTGTAAATGCTGTTTGGCTTTGTAAAGGAGTTTGATATCTGTCTCTTTTACTCTCCTTTTATTAATTTTTTTTATTATTATTTTTTTAAAGACTTCATGCCTCCTCTTCCCTGTCGAAAGATTTCTGTTGGTTTATTTCATGATTTAGGTTTTCTTTACCAATGACAATCAAAAGGAAGAATGAAAGATGAAGGTAATGGCGATCTCCCCTTAGCTGCCTGTTTCATATTTTAATGTGTTAGGAAATATCTAAAGCTATTCTGACAATTTCTAAAAATCTGGAAACAAAGTTTCCTTGTTCAAAGGGAACAAGTACTAATTGATTGTGTCATAAATTAATGGACTATCTCCAGATTCTTGCTATTAAACACTCCTCCAGCTTCCCACCCCTAAATGTAACAAGCTGCATAAAGTCTCCAGGGAATTTAATTGATCTTTTGAGGCATTTATACATAACTTAAAAACACCTGCATCTTACAAAGGTGTTCAGAAGTTCTTGAAAGCATTTGGAATAATGTTTTCAGAATGTGTAGTGCTTAGCAGGTGCCAGATGAGGCAAATTCTACAGGTATTAGTCTGAACAGTGTTCACCCTGTTTGTTCATTAAAGTAACTTGTTATAAGCCAAGGTACATGCACTGCATGTTGCTTAAATTGGAGTTAAGGCCTAATGAATTGGACATATGCATAATACTGTAGAACTTTTTCCTTCTAATCTGTGCCCCAACCAACGACTTGCAGATGTTTTATTTGATCCTAACGTATTTGGAAGCCAAAAGTAACTGCTTTGTGTTGATATAATTCCAAAGTCAGATGTTTTCCTTGCTTGCAGTGTTATTAAATCTAAAAAGGGAGAGCACGCAAAGAGAATTGCCAGAAGTTATTTTATTGCAATTACTAAATATACAAAACCCACACTATATATGTATGCATGTATACATATATAACTTACTAAAAATAGGGAGAATTATATCCAACTTTGCCATCTTAAATCTGGACAAAAGCACTAATTTTCAAAAATCAGATGACTTATTAATGTTCACAGTAGCACAGAGTGTCCGAGGTTGGAAGAGACCCCTGGAGGTCATTTGGTCCAACATCCCTGCTCAAGCAGAACCATCTATAGCTGGTTGTCCAGGACTGTGTCCAGATGACTTTTGAATATCTCCAACATGACCACTTCAAACAGTGTTAGCGGTATTGGTGTTTATTTCTTTGTTTGTTTGTTTGGTTGGTTGTTTATTTCTCACACAGAATTAGTGAAATATACAATAGTTCACTAAAATTAAGAAAAATTGAGAGCCAAGAGCCTTGGATGCTAACCTTAGCTCAGCCTCTTGTTTGCTGCATATCCTCTGCACATCCATTCATCTGTGCTCCTTTTACTTTTTGACGGGCCTGTTTAATTAGATTGCAAACTCTTTGGCAAAGGGCTCTCTTCCATGTGTTTGTATAGTGCTCAGCACAGTGTGCCATACGGTCTCTGTTCTTTAGCATAATAGTGAAATAGTAATGGCCAGATCTGCCCCTGTAAGTGACACCTAGGGCCAAGACCTAAGATGTAGAATTTGCCTGAGAGCAGGTAAGCTCCTTCTCATTGCTCCAGCCCTTCTGAGGTTGTAGCCACTGAATCTGTTGTACAAGTATAGTAGGACTAAAAAAACCCGAAAGTGGTCCAAGGATCAATGCTTATTGCCACTTTGCCTGGTGGAGCATGGATCCAAAGACTGCGTGATATAAATCCTCTCTTTTATTCCCTGTGTTCCCTGGGTACTTACATACCACTAAGTGAAGAAAGCCGAGGAACAATTCCTGGCCCCAAAATCAAATGGTGCAGGCTGGAATATGGCTGCATTTCTCAGAATTAGCTCCCACTAGACCACATTTGTACTGCCAAACACTTAGGCTTTTGTTTTGCCTGGGTCCATTATGATATTTCTCTCACCCAGATAAATAATTAAGATTTTTTGTGGGGTTCTTATTTTAGTTCAGGGTATCTGAAATAATGTGAGGTTGTGTTGGCAATCAGGATCAGAGTCATTTGAAAATATGAGTACATGCTGTGCAACATGGAAAGTGGGGCTGTGTCAGGGTACAAATCCTGGAAGACATAATGTACAGTGGGAAAGAAATCTGATGCAATCTCACACATGATGACTTTTAGTACCAATTCTTGGTGTGAATTATTCTTGCAAAGAAGGCAAGTTGTCACCAGTTCTGATTGGGTAGATATGTTCAAAGAATGCTTGAATGCCTCATTGCACCACGTACACGTGCATTGAAGATTTCTACAGTGCAAAGCACAGTATTCCCAGTTACTTTGACCCGTTAACATGGGTGCCAGTTTCCCAGTCCTTTATCCCTTTACTAGAGTTCCCAAACTATTTGGTTACACACCAGCCACCATCTCACCATTCACCTTTTTGGTGTAGGAAGGTGGTACTTTGCTGCATCATGGACCAGGTTTAGGTCCCGTGTGTGTGCATGTCTGTGAGTGCAAGCTGGAGGGCTTTCTCTATTCCTTCTATCTCCTTTCTCCCAAGACTATCCTCGATCCTGGGAGCTGCGACATTGTCTTGGGAGGCAGAATAGCAAGGATCGTTCTCCTCTGGGTGAGGTGAACATGCAGCCCTGGTCTTATACACTTCATTATCTGTTCTCTGTGTTCTGAGAACCAAACTCATAGAAATCTATGTCTTCTAAAACAGTAATACAAGTATTTTCTTATGTCTACCCACATATTTTCAGTTCATTACTTATTTTCATTTATTTGTTTCAGTTTTGATGATTGTGCAAAAGCTTCAATGTCATATGCAGTCATGTACATTCAATAATTTAAAGTTTTATTTTAAGCAAAAGACTGAAATCTCACTCATCTCATGTCCCCCCAAAAAGAATATACAGGAAAATAGGTTCCAAGCCTTAAACACAGCATTCCCTGTCATTCGTGAGACTTCGTCCCAGGTTGTCAAGATACTCCAGAGACAAGTATCCATCCTAGAAATACTTAAATTTTGGAGGCAATATGTTAGTGTTTGAAACCCAGAACACTTATAGTGAGGATGGTTTTTGGAGATGAAGGATAAGTGTCTAAGTTAGTTATATATAGTCCAGTGACTTGGAGGAAACTCTCATACAACCATACAGCAATTTCTGTTACAGGTGAAAGGATATCTAGACCTTAAAAATAAGGGGTATTTTGTATTAATTATTTTTAAGGTCACAAACTAATTATTTGAAAGCTAAATTTATGCTTTAATATAATGTTCACTTATGTTGCTTACTGCTAAATACTTTCTCTGCATTTCTCTGCATATTTTTGGTGTGGAACATTTTTTCTTTAATACCTGCTTTTGTTGCGAAACACCAAAGAAGTGTAATGTTTACTCTGAGCAAAAATACAGCTCTGAAATCATTAGCATTCATTCAACTCTTCACATTCACTTGTTCTCTTGCATCCAAATATTGTTCATCATGGCAATGTTCATTCCACTGGGATTGCTTTTCATAACACAAACCAAATCCAACTTGGCATAATACTAATCTTGCACAAACATTTAGTTATTACTAAAATTGCATATCTAAGTGCTAGAATGACACACTACTGTGTTCCAGTTGTTCTAAAGTTGTTTTTGAGACTTGGGTACATTATAACTATAAGGAAATATATGAAATTTATTATTTCATATCATGTTTTTCTTTAAAAACAGTAGACCTACTATTAACAAGAAAGAAGGATACCTGTTTTACTGACACAAAACTACCAACACCTGAATGTCCTGACCATTTGAATTTGAAGCTTAAACTTCTGAGATGTCAAGAAATACATTATAAAGGTATTATGTATGTACGTGAATTTTCTTAGGACACATTACATCTCCCCATGATCTTTGGGTTAAGTTATCAAAATAAATTTATAAAGGAATGTTATAACATCCCTCTATGCCTCAGCTCCCCTTCCTGGAAAATGAAAAATGTGACATTTAATTTCTCTTAAAGTAATATGAGATCTACAGATGAGAAATGATGGCTGAGGAATTACTGTTTCTGGGGAGTTCAGGGGGGCCTAATGTCTATCACATAATATTACGATAAAGCAACTTATCCAACATACCACTCTATTTGCAGTTCTGATTAGTCTTAGATTTTTTGGTGTCTGTTATGTTTTTCAGGGCCCTCACCAGCACAGTGTGACATCTCCGGTAAGCAGTGGTGAGATGTTTGGGGGTTACTCTGTGTGAGGGCTGTTTTATGTTCTGAGCGAGATTTTCACCAGTCTAATAAAGCTTTCAGTGGACTTTTATTGTCATTCGTAGCTTTATTAGTCTTTTATCTGACTGTTGCTTTGGCCTTTCCCTTGATTGACTGTGCCTATAGCAGGAATGCTATGTCAGCTGAAATACTCTTCACTCTTTAATTGTAATGCTGCCTTTCAGGGAATAGAGTTTCTAGAGAATAAGCCAGCTGCTGTTATAGCTAAACTCAATGCTTTGCTATAAACAGCTCAATGCCAAAATTGTCTCAGGTTATGCAGAATATTATTGTGTCAAAATGCAGCTCTTTTTTTTGTTAATGCAGATATTTATTATAACCACCTTGCAACATCTTTGTTTTCCAGAAGTGCTGGGTTATAATGGTCCATGGCTTGGCAGAGGCATGTTTATGCATTTAGATAAGTAGCATGGAGTCTGCAGATGTCTCGAGTCAGAAATGTGGGTCTTATTGTTCTGGATCTGGCCTGCCACACTATACACATTTTTTCTTACCAGGTGCTCCTAAACACTGTCATGACAGTCCCATCACTCAGGCAGAATGGCTGCTACCTTGTATGTATTTGGGACAGAGAGTGCCACAGTTAATCGGTTAGCAGTTAATTGCATAATGAAGTTTGCATAGTTTTGCTAATCTTAATTATATAAGATTTATATTATATTTTACTGTACAAATCTGCATTAATCTTTACTCTGAGGCCTGTGCAGGAGGTACTTCATTCTACCTGGTGAAATCAGTTCTTAAAACTGTTACAATTGGTTGATATTTCTCTCTCCAACACCTCGTGGGTACTGAGTCCTCTGCCAGGAGTCCCTCCTTCCTCCATTACCACCACTTGCATTTCCTCCCCTCTGCCACTGGTCTCAGGCTCCAAGTCCTGTGTCCATTTGGAGGAGCACAGCTCCCTTACTCATGGTACCAAACTAGATGAAGAGGCTGCTCTGCCTCACCGCATCCTTTCCACCAGACCTGCAAGGTCCCAGTTCAACATCAGGGAAGCCAACTGGTCTCCAAATTGGGCTCACCTCTTACAGGCTTCCAGACTGAGACTCGCAATTAGCTGACATAGACCCCTTTGTCTCCCTTGTCCTGGAAGAAATTGGTCTTGGCACTGCTAGTGTCATGTGTTGAAATGCCAGAAAAATGCTAGATAATTGTGATTCTATAGATACAGGTTGTATGATTTGGATGGAGGTACTTGGAGACTTTTGTTAGTGTATTTTTATGAGATTGATAAGTAGATCCAGTTAATGAGACAGATTATATTATTTTAGCTGTTCTTTGTAGAAATCCAGATGAAAAGCATTTTTGTACTGGGCATTTTAGGAACAGTTCTTGTCTTACATGACCTGATACTCCCTGTTTTACATTGCAGTGTGAGTGATGAAAGACCACGAAGCAGGACATCCATTTAGTAACATGGCGAAAATGACCATTGTCCCACGATCTCAGGGACAGCCTCAAAAGAGACATAAAGTCCTCAATGCTGACCTTTGTGCCTGAGCTGTTGCTGTGAGAACTAAATACTTAGGTCTGGGATTCACATACCAAAGATGTTGATCAAGCAGGGCAGCTAAATCAGACAGGTTGAAATACTGAACACAAGGATGGATTTAAAACACCTTCTTCTGCCTCTAACTCCATGCCTAAGAGATGTTATTTGCTTTTACCAAATGTGCATTCAGGTACATTCATATGTATATTCATATAGCTTTGATTTGCACTCATGGTCTTTTTTTTTTTTTTTCAACAGCATCTGATAGCTTTTTTCTGCAACGATTTGTCCAGTCACGTTTTGAATTAATGCAAACTTTTAGTCCTCTTTGTTTGCCACCAATATCCAGGGCCAGCTGGATGGCTTTCACTTCTGTAGACCGATGCATGGATGATGCTAAATGCTTTTGTGTGAAAAACTAGTTTCTTTGTATTTATTTTCATATTTTGTGTTTCTCTTTTTTGTCTTTTATTTTGAACCCACCACTTGGCTATGTCACTTGATCTCCCTTAGTTGTTGTCTTGGAAGGACACAACAAATAAAACATATTTGCATGGCAACACCAAGCACAAAGCAGCCCTCAAGAGACTAAGGCAAGTATATACCGAGACCATGTATATTACATGCTGGCTTCTGGTGGGTTGACCCTGGCTGGATGCCAGGTGCCCACCAAAGCCACTCTGTCACTCCACTCCTCAGCTGGACAGTGGAGAGAAAATATAGTGAAAAGCCTGTGAGTCAAGATCAGGATGGGGAGAGATCAACCACCAATTACCATCATGGCAAACCAGACTTGACTTAGGGAAATTAGTTTAATTTATTACCAATCAAATCAGAGTAGGATAGTGAGAAATAAACCCAAATATTAAAAACATCTTCCTGCACCTCTCCCTTCTTCTCAAGTTCAACTTCACTCCCAATTTCTCTATCTCCCCTCCGTTTGCTGCTCAAGGAGATGGGGAATGGGGCTTACAGTCAGTTCATCACACATTGTCTCTGCTGTTCCTTCCTCCTCACACTCTTCTCCTGCTCCAGCATGGGGTCCCTCCCACAGGAGACTGTCCTCCATGAACTTCTCCAATGTGAGTCCTTCCCACAGACTGCAGTTCTTCACGAACTGCTCCAGTGTGGGTCCCTTCCACAGGGTCAAAAATCCTGCCAACAAACTTGCTCCAGCCTGGGCTCTTCTCTCTCCACAGGTCCTGCCGTGAGCCTGCTCCACTGCAGGCTTCCCACAGGGTCACAACCTCATTTGGGCATCAACCTGCTCCTGCGTGGGGTCCTCCCTGGGCTGCAGGTGGATCCCTGCTCTACTGTTAACCACTATGTGCTGCAGGTGGATAACTGCTCCACTGTGGACCTCCATGGGCTGCAGGGGGACAGGCTGCCTCACCATGAACTGCACCAGGGGCTGCAGGGGAATCGGCTCTGGAGCCTAGAGCACGTTCTCCCCCTCTTCCTTCTCTTGCCTTGGTGTTTGCAGAGTTGTTTCTCTCACATATTCTCACTCCTCTCTCCCAGCTGCTGTTGCGCAGCAGTTTTTCATCTTTCTTAAATGTGTTATTCCAGAGGCACTATGACCATTGCTGATGGGCTCAGCCTTGGCCAGTGGTGGGTCCGTCTTGGAGCCAGCTGTCACTGTCTCTTAGAAGCCATCCTTGTATCCCCCCTTGCTACCAAAACCTGGCCATGCAAACCCAACGCATGCATGAAACTAGGGTTGGTGCTCTTGGAGGATGTCGCATACTGAGAGATTGTGGGCAGCCTCAGATCATGCTCGGCTCAGCTGGCTACAAAGAGCGACACAGGTATCGCACCGCTGGGCACCCTGTGCCACAGGGCACTCCTGGTCCTGGTGAGAGGTGCAGAGAGGCAGCCTGTGAGCAGGGGAGCCAAGGGGTTTTGTCAGGGGTTGGGAAGTTGCAGAAGGAATTGTCTTACAGCTGAGCTGTTTTTCAGACCTTGTTTCCTTTTTCTCCAACAAGCCTGTGCAATCGTTGCTTTAAAGCCCTTAAAGCGAGGGATTACTCTGGAAATGCCAAAACAGGATGACATATAGTGGCATTTGCAGACAGCATGAGAGAAGACAATAAAATCTGTATATCCTTTGTTCATGATCGTACGATGTTTTCTTTATATTCAAATTACAATCACTGAGAAAAACTCAGACTCACACTGCTAACTTCAGTGAAAATCATACCACGTCTGGATTTGGCCCAGTCTGTCCACATGCACATCAGTGAGATGACCTTATGTGGGCAGAAATGTGAAGCAAGGTTTCACAGTTCATCAGTTTTCTGCCAGTTGTGTTAGACAAGATCAATTGTTAGACTCCGCCCATCTCTAAGCTCATTTCTGTAATATTTACATTGGCAATTTATCCCCAATGCTGGTGCACTAGAGCAGAACTCCCAGAACTAGCAGTTACTGGATACCAAAATTGCATTTTTTTTCATTCTGACACTTAACAGGCAATGCTTTTACATAGAAAAGCAAGAGCGTTTTAGTAAACAAGTGCCCTAAAATAAATGCTGTGCTAAAACAGAGAGTGAGGAAGAGAGAGAGATGCTAACCAAATTTTTCTTTCAAAGGCGATTCTTTCTTTCCTTGGGGAACAAGACAGCTCTCACAGGTTGAAGGTTATTAAAATCGTAAGAAAGATGAGCAGGGCACAAATTTGTCCTGGAATATTGCACAAGATGATCAGAAAAATAGTATAGGTCAAATTCTTATATTGTTTGACCTCAGGAATTAAAGCAGGTCCAAATAGAAGCAGTGCTAAGATTTCAATATTTAGGTCTGTTTGGTATAGGTCACTTTTTCATTTAGCACAAACTATACTTTATTCAAAATTTGTGTGATTAATGCATTGATTTAGCTTCCCAATGTGCACTGCTGCTAGGCAGATTCAGATATTATTTATTTTTATTAGTTTATAATATGTCAATTTTTCTTGCTTATCTGTCAGCTCCCACAAAAATACATAAATCAAAAATATAGCAATGTGGACACTAACAAGGCATAATTATTGTAGGGTCTGTCCCCTTTTAAAGAAAAATACAATTACCTACCAATATGTTGCTGGGATTAGGTCAGAATTTGCATAATACTGACTCATATTTTCTTAACAATTTTAACATCAGACAATAGGTTTTGCAAATCTATATTCCTTTCCTGTTTTTCAGTTTTATTTTTCAGGCTAAAATAATAAGAAGCTCAGTCAAAACAAGATAATTATTGTAGTCTATCCCCACAGAAAACTTTAATTACTCCATGGCATGTTTCTAGGATTAGGTCAGATTTTTATAAGGCTGATTTTTTTTTTTTTTTAAATAACAATAGGCAATTAAGTCTGCCAAACTATAATTTATTACAGTTAAATTTATTCATTTTTCCATGGTTAAATATTTAATAGAAAATAACTCAATCGCTGCAGGAGATTAAAGAAGATTTTTACCTCACTATAATCTTAGAAAAACAGCAGACAGTTTTCTGTTCTTGGCTGTAATACCAAATAGCATCAAGTTAAATGACAAGATGAAAATAGTTGAGAATTTTTTAACTTCAGTGAAATAATAGCTGCTAATGTATAGGATTATAAAACCCCCAGTAGCAGACTATGTAACAAATAGATCCCTCCTGAAATACTGGAAACTATGGTTGGGATCTAGGGTTAAATAACCGTGATATATTTATAGAGGGCAAAGGATCACCATAAAATAAAGCAGCAAATAGTAAAGAAGTCAATGTAAAAGAGAGGCCAGGGATTTAGGGTATAGAGATCATAAATTTTCATCGATATAAACAGTCCATGTACCTCAGGAGCTGAGTTTTAGCTATAATTTCAGGTCTGACCTATAGGCTTCTGGTGTTCACAGTGCATGCACGATCAAGATGCCATCTGAGGAGGTGAAAAAAATGCTTCAGATCGGTGTGATTTACTCTTTTAATCATCCCCAAATCCACCTCAAACACAACAATACTGTGTCGAATATCAGTACTTGAGAAGATTTTATTGTCCCACTAAATTACATTTAATTCTTACTATAACATCTCATATAAACAAGAATAGTGAATGATTTTCTCCCCAGTGTGTTCTTCGGAGGCAGGAAAAGATTGTTATATAGAATGCATAGATCTGGAAAAGGTCACCTTTTCTTTATCCCTCGGATCTCCAGAACGCTCACGGATACTTTCAGTGGCAAAGGACAGTTTCTTTTTCTGCTTTAAGGTGATATTTTCTGGTTTAAAATAATAATTATGAAACCACCACAAAGAACCATTCGAGGCTTTTAGCTTTTTACTAATTGCTCTGAAAGAGAATTCTAAATGATTTCCAAATGACTTAAATGATTTGGCTAAAGAGCATCTTATTACAAATGGGCTGAGTGGAAAACATTGTGTCAGCACTAAATGAGGCTTTTTTTCCCCCCTGCTTTTCTCTAATGGGCAGATCAGAACGTGTAAAGCACCCTCCTTGCAATGACTTTTAAATGGGCTTTGGATCAAGCCTTTATTTAGACAATGTTTTCTTTTTAATGGAGTTTACCACACTGCGATATTGGCCATTACTGCACTCTTTGCAGTATTCCCTGTCCTTCGGATCTGAAATCCTCCCAACAGTGCGGGCAAAGTTAACATTGGTTTGCAATAAATTCCCAGCCATCCTAAACCAGACGACTTCCAGCCTGTCAGTGGCCCTATGTTTGTCCTGCTGACAGCCTGCTGGAGAATTTCTGACTTGGGGACTGATCCAGCAACCCGTAAGCAACAGAGAAATCCTTAGACGCACGAATAACCACACTAGTTTCATCAAAACCAGTTGCATAAATTACACAACCTGAGTAACAGCCTGCGAGGCACAACCCAATGCCAACCCACCATTTACCCTCCCGAAGTTCATTGCTCGTGTTCTACCAACTTCTTAGAAATTCTGTGGTGCTAACGAAAAGGCTTCACTCCTGTGCCCGCACTAACGAGGTAGCTGAATGACTTGGAAAGCAAGAGTGTTTGATGTAAGCACTGTTTTTCAAATACTGAAATATCTGCAAAGGATGTCAGGCAGCTTTGCGGCTGAAGGGCAGAGCTTTTATTCCCAGCCACTAGGTTGCACTGTTGTATAGAGAACGAGCTCTCTCGTCTGCCCTGCTGCACACAAACAGCCTCACGCTGTGCGGAACCTTGTAAATACTGTTTTACAGTTTTCACTAACAACACAAGTATATGAGATCAAGAGACGAAGACTGGCATTTGGAAATCTTTGCTTTCTCCTTAAAGGCAGGTCCAGGTCCTGGTTTCAGTTAGGTGTTTTTGTTCTGCGTAAGGCTTTTTTTGTGTGTGTGTGTGTGTGTGTGTGTGTGTGCTGGAGGGAGAAGCAGCTGCTGGGGGACAGGTTTGGAAGGGGGAACCACGCTGTTATTCTTGAAGAATTCTTGACTTGCCACACATGTTCCTGGAGACCCATCTAAAGCTGCCATGGGCCTTCCTATATACATAAACTCTGAACACGTGCTTCCCCTTTCCTCCCTGATTTGGCACTGTTCGATGGCCCAGACAATACAAAAGCACACACCAATTACTTCCCTATGTACATTACACACTCTGGGCAATCACAAACATTATATACTGTTCATGTGTGAACAATTAATTACAGTTATATTATTTAGTCGTTCTTTCCACGATCATTGTCCAAAGTAAATTTTTCCTTTAAGTATAATATGGTTTTAATTTAGGGAGCAGGGTTTCTTTAACCTATTTGACATTATGCAAACCATCTTAAAGGAGTTTTCATGCTATTTCCACTCTGTCTGCTAACATAGCTCCCCGCCCAAATGTGAGCTGTGTTTTATCAAGCAAATTACTTACAGAGAATTTTTTTTTCAAAGAGACATTGGGTTCATTCCTTTATCCATATTTACAGAGAATTTTTTTTTTTCAAAGAGACATTGGGTTCATTCCTTTACCCATATTTACTCAGCTCTGGTGTAAATCTTTTTGTATTTTGCTCTGTGGATTAGCACCTCTCTTATCCTCCCACCACCCTTCTCTTTAGGGCAGTAAGCTGAGACAATAATAATGAGGAGCAGAGCTGGTGACTCTCTGTCCTGAAGCACTGGGAGGGAATAGGTCATCCCACAGGACCTGAGTCTGCCCTGGGTTAGTTTAGTTGGCCTGATACAAGTCTTACATTTGGGAACTATCTGCTTCAGGTTTTGACTCCTTCAGTAACAACATTTCAGGCTGCTAATTAAGTTTCTTACTGCTCCAATTCCAGGGAAGACAAGCAAGTTCCCCTTAAAAGGGCGCAAAGATGAAAACAAACTTCACTGATTTCAAGAACATGTGTTGCATGCAATTAACCCTTTACTGGGCCCTGGACAGCAGAAAGCTGATCTGATGGAAAAAGGACAAAAAAAGAGAGAAAGATACCTAATAGGCCGAAACAGAATTTTATCTACCGGTCTTTTTAATTCGGGGCTGTGAGACTTTTCACCAGTGATCAGATGCGGTTGCCTCTTCCACTTTTCTCAAATGAAGCTGATGATTCCACTTCATTTCACCTAATGTTAATATAAAATTAATATTTTTTCCTAGGATCGCAGGCACACACAGACCTTTACTGCGGAAAATAATAGAGGTGAACAGACATTGCGAATATTCTGCATTAGGTTTCCCTTCATATTTAATTGCACTTGTTTTCAGATACACACGTACAATTTCATTAGTATTTTACAGTCAAGCTGTTTTGCATGCATCTTTGTGGAGAGTGAATCTTCAGTTGTATTGGCAAGTATTCTCACATGAAAATTCAAATGTGCAACTGTTTATCTTTAAACTCTATGCTCATCAGGCCAGGGAGCCAAAAGACTCCCATTATCTCCCTGACCAAATGTAACTGAGTACAGGGGACAGAGTGGTGGGTGCTTATAGAAAGTGATTTGCGCTCAGCCCTAGAACTTGCACGTTTCCCCTGGAAAAAAAGAAAAAAAAAGAAAAGAAAAAAAAAGTGCTTGATTTGGCATAGCACATAGTCTAATATGTCCAGTGTGCATCGGGATGTGCTATAATAAAACTACCTATAAGGGAGAGTATCTGCTCCGCTAGAACCTTTTCTCTATTAGCATGGCATGGACAACAGAAAAGGAGATAGCAGAATTGTGGCTGTGCAGTTTCCAAACAGAGGGAGTGCTTAGTCCCTAGGATGAAAGGAATCTTCTTCAAATCGTGTTTATTTCGGTAGGAGCTGCATGTGAGTGCAAGTATTTGTCTTTACAGTAACGGGGCCTCTGTTAGAAATAGCTAAAGGAACACAATTTTTACTGCCACATCCACACTGGTCTTTGTAGATCCAGGGTTTTTATACTTTGAGAAATCATTACACGTAAAACAAACAATAGCATTTTACTTTCTTTTTTTTGCAAAAACACTACTCACTGTTTCTGTTTTCCGAATGTACAATAAATACATGATTCATTTTCTTCCTCCTGCTAAATTTCTTCTTTAAACAGAAAAGGACATCTCAAAGCAGGCTGCATTTTAATAGTCACACGACTTTCATAGTTGAATACATTGCCCTAATACAAATACAGGAGCAGGAATAGCACATGTGTTCACAGCCATGTTTATTCAGGGATCAGGCAGATGTCATGGCAAAGTCTTTGTCTGTATATACTGTACTGCAGGAGCCAGCTGTGAAGGACAAATCTGAGGTGAGGAATATTCCTTGCCTTACTTGAATGAAACTTCTGTAAATAAATTTGTTTGCTTAGTTAATACATAAATGCATATAATGAAAAATTGTATTCATAGCATTTATGCCTGCACTGTCCTGCTAGCTTGGTTCCTGACTGTAAACACCAGATAGGCTGTAGGCTCTGCACGTTAGATCTTGTGCTGTTTGGAGTGGGTCCAACTGTTGTTGTGAGTTAAAAACTGCATATACCTGGTGGGAATGACTGAGATTCGAGCTCTGGCCAAAAGGCAGTATGGATGCAACTAGTTCAAGGCCCTGGGCTCTGAGAGCCGGGACATACAGATTTCAAATGAATGTAGGCATATTCAGTGTTTCTCTGTGTAAACAACCCACAGAAGACAGGGTAAAGACACACACAAACACACAAACATCTGTTCATTTTCTGTCTTAAAAAAAAATGTGAAGTGAACCAGTCCAGCCCCACTGATCTAGAATTTGTGCTAATTAATCTTTAAAAGCTAATGGATACCAGCAATGTATGGGAAACACATCTCAGAATGTAATGGATATGCATTTGGACAACAGCTCCTGCATTTAATGCTCAGCATTTTTATACAGAAAGTGGAATACATTTGTGAGAAGTGGATGCAGGATGTATATGGCTATTTACAGCACAATTAATGTAAGAGATCACATGCCTTTTCTCCCACTTTCCCAGTCATTTTGATGTAGTTTCTCCTAGCTGAAGGTAGATTATATTTATTATAACAGTTCTCTATCTCTTTTGCTTTCATTCTCTTTTAGTAGAAATAATCAGCCAATTGATTGTTAGAAAATTATCTCAGGGAACTCTCTTTAGTTTGTACTTTCTTTCTCTCATCTTGCTAAACTGGTGAGCAAATTTAACCTGTGACTCTCTCACACAGTCATCATTAAACGAACGTGTTTCCATCTCATTTTTAGAGCAAGTTTGTGTAGGATGTGACTGCATTTCCATATTAGAATTCAAGGGGGCACATGTGTGTGTATACAGTACTGTGTATATTATGCATACAAAGTTATTGTTCAAAAGATTTCTATCATCTATTCCCTTGTAACACCTCTATACTTGAAACATGGTGCTGTAATGTGCCTGTACCAATCAGAAAACAGAGCGATCATAACCTCTTGCTTACATCTAAGCAAAAAATATTTCAACTGTCGCAGCAACAGAGTAAATCCCATTTTATTGAGTACACTCAGAATATAAAAATGATAAATGCTAACAATTAGATGTGAGTCATGTGTGTTTTTCAGGGCTTTAGATTCTGAGCATACAGGATTCTGTAAGCCTGACCTTCCAGAGCCGTCCATGGTGTACAGGGAAGATCTACGTAAGCAGGTTATGGAAATGTATCATTAACCCTTGTCAAGGTGGCCAGGCAAATGAATGCTTGCTGGATTTCTTATTAATAACTGGTAGGTATGACTCACTTAAATATTTATTCTCTCTCTATACAATAAGGACCTAGAAAAGCATTGTTGTCTCAGAAGTTCTATATGTAGTTTTTCTCTTCAGGATTGTGCAATACAACAGCAGGCAAATATTAGCCCTGAAAAGCATGTTCCTCCAAAACCCAGAGCTGTATTTCCAGGTCTAAAAAGGCTTGACATGCAACTTGACCTGATGAAGGTGCTCCTCAGGCTAGCTACATACCTATGACCAGTTATCCCTCTGTTATAAAACAGACAAATATCAAGGCATTCCTGTAGGTAGGAATACAGAGGACTTTCTGCCTTTTTTTCTACTGATCTCACATGGCACTAGCCTGTTCTGCCTGTGACCATCAGCAAAGCAGAGAAAAAACAAACAAACAAACAAGCAAACAAACAAAAAAACCCAAACCAAACCCACCCCCAGACACGAGATAATAGTCATTAACAAGAAGAACATTTAATGAAAGTTGGCGAAAAAAGTATTGAGAAATGTGCCTGCCTCACAGGAGGGAACTTTGGATGCTGTCCCTGGATCCTGTTAAGCTTCCTTTAGTTTTGTTTTACCCATGGGCTCATTCCGTGGAAATTTAATAATGCAGATCTTTGTTTCAGTGATTACTTGCTAGAAAACAGAAGGATCCTTCTGTCGTACTCTTCTGACTGCAAAGCTGTTTCAGCACACCGTGTCACATTAATGACAGAACTGGGGAGCTAACTATTAAAATAGGGGGGTAGGAAATCTCTTTATATTCTGGCCTGGTAAGATTTTGCTCATTAAGGAAAACTAATACCTTGATTCCTTGCATTTGGCCACAGGGAGGAAAGCCATACAGATTTCTTCCTTTCCCCTAAAATCTGCTTTAGGAATTTCTGTGAATAATATGGAGTCCCTGTACATAATGTACCAAGGAGCAGGACACTGCTATGATATGACTTCTCAGTTTTGCTTCTGTCTACAAATGCTTTAATGTCTCATTATCCATTCTTGATCCATATAAGAAATAGGCGTCATGGTCTGTTCTGAAAAGCCTGGCTCAAGTCATAGGGATGCATGACTTTATCTCACTCTACACCACAGCCCAGATGGCAGATGTTCTGCAAAAATGCAGGACTTTAAATCCTTGTCGTGGTTTAACCCAAGCTAGCAATATAACCACGATAGCCACTCACTCACTACCCAACCCTCCTTTCCCCCCCGAACAGGGCAGAGAAAGGGGAGAAACTTGTGGATTGAGATAAACACAGTTTAATAAAATAACAAAATAACACTAATATATTACTACTCCTACTACTAGATATATAAATGGAAATAGAATATAAAATAAAAGATACTCGATGCAATTCCTCACAAACTCTGTTTGCACAGAGCAGCCAGTCTGAGGAAGCAGCACAGCTGATCCTGGAGAGAGGAGAGAAAAAGGCAGAAAGGCCCAGAGGCCTCTGCAAAATGGCAGGATGGCAAAAGGCTGAATTAAAGAAACACCCAAACACGGACAGATCTCCAGCCCGGCTCCAACTGAAGCTAGCCAGAAGATCCCTGCTCTTCTTAAACATGAAGCACGACACTAATGGCATGGAATATTCTTATTGATCAGTCTGGATGTCAATCAAGGTCTGCCTCATCTATGCCCCCCTTCCTAGGTGCCTCATGCCTGTGGGCAGAGAGCTTAGAAACACCTTGGCGGACAGATGACAATTAAAAACACTAACTCTGTCCCAGGGTGTTAACTTCTTGTTCTCAAACTAAATTCAAACGACGACTGTGCTAGTTACGAAAAAGAAAGGTTTCTAACTGCATGAAGAAAACTAACTGACTTTCAGACTAACCAGCACATTCCTGAACTTAAAAAAAAAAGAAAGTGAAACTTTAAAGAGTGTCCTTAATTTCATCCTCTGGGGTCTGCCAGGCAAGCAGCTGCTGAGGCACTTTTGGCGCTGCCTGCAGGCTGGGATGGGGAAGCCTCTCGCACAGGTACCGACGTGTGAGTCTGGACCTTACCTCTTGGCCTCTGAGTGCATGTAAGCAGAAAAGTTGGATTGCCATTGCAGCAAACCACAGATATTTCCAACTAGCACAAGGACAGTGACGTTTGTAGACTTAAAATCACTGCTCCCTTGCAACTGTGCTCCACTCTGAACTGAGACAGGGTTTTGCTATGTCTGGAGTGGCAGACTCTCTCTTTACCATGGCTAACAAAAATGCATAAGGTGTCTAGGTTAAGCAACTGGTCATGTCCTGAAACAGGGATTTTTCAAGCCATTTGGGCATTTTGTGGGAGCATTGAGAAAAACTTAACACAAACAGGAATCCAGCTCTGTTTTGGAATGCATCAATCTCAATTAGCAAAATCTTGCCAGGCCAGAGAATAGGGTTTTTTCTATTCCCTTCTATTTTTAGACAGTTCCTCAAAATCTGAAGATGTTTTCTGTCCTGTGGGAATTAAAATGCGTGGCTAGTGGGAGTAAGCTGGGGAGGTGATGGATGCAAAGAGGTGAATTTTCTTGTTAAGCTGTGGGGAGGACAGAGAGAAGAAGCTTGATGCAGACTCCAATTTGACTTCATAGTGATAGACACCTTTTTCATTAATAGTTATATGTGAGCTAACTGCATCCCCTTTTCTAGATGTCTCTTCTTCATGATAATGTTCTCTACCAATGAATATAAATGACTAATCTAATCAGTTTCCCTTAACCACCTCAACATATCTTATCTTGAAATCAAAATGCCTACAGCCAAATTTATTTCAATGCTGACCCCTACCCCTTCCAACATACCTTATTTTGAAGCCTAATATGCCTTTTCTCATAGCTTTTATTTATAGTCTTCATTTTCTATAGTATGGTTTTCTGGACCTTGAAAAATTCTGGATGCCCTTTTGCATATGCAATTCTCACCACTTCTTAGGTGCATCTTGAGGCACATAGATAGTACAGAATTTGACCAACCTTCCACAGCAGGATATTAGGAACAAAATCAAGCTTTCAGACATCCAAAACTAGTCTCTGGCAAGATTCTGTTTGGAAGCTGGCCTAGTGTAACATTTTATCTAGAGTTATAACATTTGCTTTTCAGAGAGAAGCTCAAACTCCACTGAAGCCTATGCTCATATGTATGATGTTGGGCTATAGTAAGTGCATATGAGTGTGTGTGTCTACCCTCAGGGAACGGCTGGGAAGTTATTAGTTAGGCAAGATGGTGTAATAAAGTGTTGAGGCTGGAACAGCCACTTTTCCAGAAGGAGTAGTATGGGAAACAGCTGATGAGGACTTTGGATGAAAGGACTTTGTACAAATGTAAATGCAACTGCAAGGGATAGGAGGACTGGAAAGGATGAAAATACCCTGTAGAGTCTTATAAATACTGTTGTGAGAGTGTGTAGTGTTAATGGAGTTGTCGTTATCAATGCAAATGTAGTGGGGAGGGGGAGTAAAGGTAATTTTTTTCTTATAAAAAGGAAGCATGCTGAAAATGTTGTTAAAAAAAGTTTTCTTTCATAAGATATGTTTTCCATGAAACTGTGTTGACTTTGATTGTGCTCCCATCCTTAATTTTTTAACAGTTTCATTTTCTATCAGCATTTCAATGACTTCAAAGAGGGTTAATATTACAGTAACCTGTTCACATCTGCTGCCTAAAAAACTTTCATTTTCTTTTCTTTGAAAATGCCTCTAAGCTCTAAAAAAGTGGTTGACTTTTTTTTTTTTTTTTTTTTTTTTTTTTTTTTTTTTTTTCCTGGAGAAAAAATATGTTGGGAAGCTTGGGAATATTTTCTTGTCTATATTCAGTTTGTGGGGGCAGGCTTCCAGGGCCCTGCTAGTTATCCAAAACCTGTGCTCTAGCAAGGTGAGACTTCCAGCCTGAAGAGATTTGAGATTATACTTTCAGTCCCTAAGGGAATAGCTTGATAAAAACACCTATGTGAGGACTGCAGCCTTGGACAAACGTCCCCTGAGGGAAATGTTTCCTCCAGTTCACATACCTGTACTAAGTGTTAGAAGTTTTTGAGTGAAGATCAATAACCTGGAACTAAACCTGAGGAGTTTAGCTTTGTATCAGGTTTTGTTCTCTCTACTGAAACTCAGGAACCTGTCTGGATACATCAGATAAATATGGATTTTATTGTAGCTCACTGTTATTTGAAAGAACCCATATCAAAACCCTGCCTTTCTCAGTTTGTCCAGTCTAATTTGGATCAGTAATCAGAGTCTGAATTACTGTTAGTGCTGCTGTTTGGGTTTCTTTGTCTTCATTCACTCCTAACACTTCCAGTTAGTAGCTAAATAGACCCCTAGTATGCTGAAAGCATTTGGAAAAGCTCATACATCATTCAGCTAGAGAGGAGAATTGAAGTAAGGAGTGTCTTTGTTTCCTCGCAAGGACTGAACACAGTACTGGGAGATTGATAATAAGGTTACCATTTAGACAGATATATTATCAGAAATGCAAATTCAGACTAGGAAATACTGAATATCTCTCATTTTGGAAAGTCATTTTTATCAGATTTACTTACGAATTTGTTAGGAATATAATCCCATTAGTGATACTACTGCTGCTTATGGATGGCAATGACAAAACACAAAAGAAGAGCTCCAGCTCTTCTGTTTAAGGAATGCAGCCATCTTTTCACCCATGTATTCAGAGCTCTCATTCAGAAAAGATGCATTTATATCATCATATGGCAGAGCCTTGGCAATAATAACATCTCAGTTGCCAGAATATACTTACAATGGGTGGCTCTGGCTCTGAACACTCAATTAAGTGCATTTTTTTCTTACATGGTCCCTGTGGTACATTAAGTTTTACTGATATCTAATAGCTTCAGCATCTCTAAGGGAACTGGCCTTGATTTTATTAACCTAAAAGATTGAAGAACAAAAGGCATTTATTGCTGACAGGTTAAAAATTCCTTAACAACGGTATCTTAATTGCTTTCTTATTTCCCTTACTATATGCTGTGGTAACTTCTACTACTCATTCAAAAGGATATTATTTTTGGACTCGGTAATTTTCTGTGAAAAGGATATTTTGTTAGATTTCATAGTTTGTTTTGTTTCTGTTTTGTTTCTTAGTTTTTTTTTTCTTGGTCAAGAAATATTTGAACAAATTTGTCAATTGTGTTAGAGGTTAGAACCTTTCCCTCCCTCTTTGAAAATCGTCTGTCTGCTTCACTCCCTCTCTCTGTCAGAGTGACTATTAAAGCTAAAGTAGTGTGTAGTGATACATACGTGATAACCAACAACTTTGGCCTAAGAGCTTATCTGTTAACGCTGTCAAATGCTATCTGATAATCAATATAGCTGCTCTTGTGTTATGTGCCTGTGTTTCTGGAGGCGTGACTGTTTGTTTGCAGACACACGTTCTGCTTTCTGTCCTTCTGCCTCTTGGTGGTTGTCAGCCTCCATATCTGTGTCTTTCAGCAAGTTTCATTAAAACCTGTCTGTGGTAGTCAGCAGAAACCTGCAGTTTCAGAGGATCCCCAAGCCTTAGCAGGCTGTGTAAACTGTGTAAATCTATTTAAGGCTAAGGGTCCCATGAAAGAAAAACTTCTGCTGTGTATACTAGGGAATTGTGGAGGAAAGAGATTTCTTTAAATGAATATGCTGCTGTTCTCAATTCTAGTGACTATACTATAGCGGTCCTGCTTTTTTATCCTTATCACACACCTCTATTTTGCAGCATAGAGACTAGGAGTCCTTTGTTCCCCAGAGATGGAAATAACACCAATAAGTTATCCCAGGATAAAGGGATGAGTTGTAATCTTGCTGATTTTTTAAGATGAAAATGAACTGGTGTGATAGTAAAAGCTTTTTTATTTTCTCCCTTTTGCAGTTTTAAGACACATCAGAATAAGTGTGTATATTTATGAAGGTGAAAATGTTCTATAGGCTTTTGCAGTGATAAATACCTCACGACGACACAGACAGCTTAGAGCAGGCAGTTTGAGTGTCAGGGGAAACATCAGGTATTTCTGATAACACACTTCCGTGTGGCTAATTTTCAGGTTTGTATATATTTCAAGTAGAAATCACAGAATAATTTAGACTGGAAAAAACCTTTAAGATCATCAAGTCCAACCACTAACCTAACACTGCCAAGTCCACCGTTAAACCAAGTTCCTGAGCACCACATCTACACATCTTTTAAATACCTCCAGGGATGGTGACTCCACCGCTTTCCTGGGAAGCCTGTTCCAACCCTTGAAACACTTTTGGTGAAGATATTTTTCCTAATATTCAATCTAAATCTCCCCTGGCACAACTTGAGGCCATTTCCTCTCATCCTATCACCTGTTACTTGGGAGAAAAAAACAACACCCTCCATGCTACAACCTCCTTTCAGGTAGTTGTAGACAGCAATAAGGTCTCCCCTCAGCCTCGTTTTCTTCAGACTAAATAGCCCCAGCTCCCTCAGCTGCTCCTCATAAGACTTGTGCTCCAGACCTTTCACCAGCTTTGTTGCTCTTCTTTGGACGTACTCCAGTGCCTTAATGTGTTTCCTGTAGTGAGGGGCCCAAACCTGAACACAGCATTTGAGGTGCAGCCTCACCAGTGCTGAGTACAGAGGAATGATCACTTCCCTGATCCTGCTGGCCACACTCTTCCTGATACAGGCCAAGATGCTGTTGACATTCTTGGCCACCTGAACACACTGCTGGCTCCTATTCAGCCGGCTGTTGACCAACACTCCCAGGTCCTTTTCCACCAGACAGCTTTCCAGCCACTCTTCCCCAAGCCTGTAGCATTGCATGGGGTTGTTGTGACCCAAGTGCAGGACCCAGAACTTGGCCTTTTTGAACCTCATACCATTGGCCTCAGCCCAATGATCCAGCCTGTCTAGATCACTCTGTATGGCCTTCCTACCCTCAAGCAGATCAACACTCCCATCCAGCTTGGTGTTGTCTGCAAACTTACCGAGGGTGCACTCGGTCCCCTTGTCCAGATCATGGATAAAGAGATTGAACAGAACTGGACCCGATACTGAGCCCTGGCAAACATCACTTGTGACTAGCTGCTGACTGGATTTGACTCTATTCACCACAGCCTTTTGAGGTCTGCCATCCAGTTTTTTACTCAATGAAAAATACAGCTCTCCAAGCCACGAGCAGCCAATTTCTCCAGGAGAATGTGTGGGAAACAGTGTCAAAGGCTTTCCTAAAGTCTAGGGAGATAAAATCCACAGCCTTGCTCTCATCCAATAAGTGAGTCACCTTGTCATAGAAGGAGATCAGGTTGGCCAAGCAGGACCTGCCTTTCATAAACCCATGCTCACCAGGCCTGATTATTTGGTCGTATGTGCCGTGTGATGGCACTCAGGATGATTTGTTCCATGACTCTCCCTGGCACTGAGGTCAGACTGATGGGCCTGTCGTTCCCTGGATGCTTCTTCTGGTCCTTCTTGACTTAAATATTTCTCCCCTCACCTCTTTCTTTCTCCCTGTGTGAAGTTGCAAATGCCAAAGTGATATGACTGAGGGGCTGTCCAGGAGATATAGTGAAACATGAGGAAGTCTCAAATTTGGAAAGCATTCTAGAAAACTGTAGAATAAATTTCTGTCCTCTGAGCTGAAGAGATCTTAGGTGCAGGAGTCTGATTTGGCCATGAATAATGCCATGTCTTCCGAAGTTTTGGACTCTGGAGCATCAGCCATCCCCTTATAGGCAGCTTTAGTTGGGGAACTGCTGATCAGTGCTTGGACTGCATGTTACAGCTGGCTAAATGCTGCGAAAGCAGCTATGTGACAGTGTGCTGTGCACAATTCAGGATTGCTGTCTTGTGTAAGTAACAGAAAATTAAGAACTCCCATAACAAAAGTGTATTGTGTTCCTTACATACGCAGCTTTAAGGGCTGTGACACAGTAGTGTCTCTTTAAAGCAGAAAGATAAGTGTTTTGTCTTGAAACAGAGCTGTCTGTCTTCGGGGTTAGGGAATCCTCTTCTCCCTGATTTTGAGGGTGTTTCTCATTTGGTCTCTGCTGTCTCATACCCTGCACTCAGTAAGTGTTCCTCAGTCCTTAAAAATTATCATGCCAAGGACTTGATGGCATGAATAATTGTAGGATTTTTCTTGCCTAAATAAAATGCTGAGGTTTATTGCTCCAGAAAAGACACTGTATCATTTTTTTTGACACTATTGTCCTCCGTTTTCTAAAGACACATAGAAGCGGCATCTTTTTTTTAATGGGGAGCGGAACCTTGTCTCTAATGAGTATGGTGGTGGCACTTTGGAGCTGGTGAAATCCCAGATGCTTTCATGGTGAGGAAGGCAGCCTGTGAGGAGGCTGCGACGGGGAGGGAAACCCTGGGAGAAGAAGGGTCGGTGGTGCAGCTGCAGGGCTCGGGAGCCACCCGGGGCCAACAGCTGTGGAGAAATTGCTCTCTGCTTTCCTCCAGAAACATTTGCTGCAACACATCAATGTCTCCACCAACACATTCCCGTGATTAGTGTGGTGGTCTTTTAGCACTGACCTCTACTTAGTGTTCAGCTTGACATATTAATCTTCGCAGAAGTAAAAGTTAATTCTAAAATAAACTTGTTAACCCCTCTATTTTCGATCGCACCATTTGCTGCAAATTATTGTGGAACAGATTCTGCTGTCACGAAGCTGATTTCAAGCCTTGTCACAGGCTGGAGTGGGAGCACAATTAAGCCTTTTCTGGATATTAATTGACTTCTCTCTTTGGGAAGGATATATGCTGATATCCCTAACAAAAACTGTATCACAAGTATAAAGATGAAACACAAGTATAAAGTGTAAAGATGAAACATTTCCAGGTATGAAAATATTTTTCACACAAATAGTTTTCAGTGGCAGAATACGTAGCATGAGCCTTACCTTTTCTCTGGACTGGACACTACCCCTTTTTGTGATCAGTTTAAGAGCAGTCCTATAGAAGGAGTAGAAAATAATATTTCAATAGGTTTTGAACTAGCCTAGAAAGTATAGTAGAAAAATATCTGGGTGGCTTCTATAAAATTAAATGCAAGGGATTCAAGTGTATCAAAACAATTTTGCATTACATTTTATCTTTCCAAGTAGAAAAGGATTTCTGGATAACTTCTGTGGAATTTTAAAATTTTCACTTCTACGGATTTTACTCAGGATTATTCCATGAGGCTATTTTGATAGAGTTGTTTGGAGGATCTTATTGGAAAACATTAGTGCAGAAAAAAACCCTTCTTGCTCTCCTGTTACTTGTCCAAGTCTTTAAAAGAGCCAAGTCCTTTAAAAGAGGGCCTAGCTGCTTCACTGGAAAATCTGTCACTGCTCATCTTTGTACTTTCCAGATTGCACTTCTTGGCTTATTTTTCACTATTGCATATGGCGATGGTGAAGCCATGGTTGGCTCGGTTTTCAAAACAGCAAAGCATATGAGCATGTTCGCACTCAGCCATTTCAGAAGCAGAGGTATGCAAGCCTGAGTATTTCTGTAGTTGACGAGATGGTCTCAAATTTCCTCCCTGCCCAGGTGAAAGGAGAAAGCATTTTCAATCAAATTACTAATTTTTAAATTGCTCTTTCTTCAAACAAAATCAAGTAAAAATGTGAAGGTTTTTGCTTTGCTTTCCAGAAAAAGATAGCCTCCACCAAAGACACAAAAACACGAAGGCAACCTATTTTAGCTCATCTATTTGAAATTAACCTTTTTATGATCTGGACGTATTTGAATAAAACAAGAAAAAAAAGAACTCTTGTGCTATCTGATTCCCTGCTCCAAATGACAACTCCAAAGAAATCTCTTTATACACTGTAACCTCCACTCTCTTCCCCATACCCTACTCTGTAATCTGTATCCATGGTAATACATTACTGTTTCCAGCAGCCAAGGGGTTTGGGGGAAATTATGGGAAAAAAAATCTTTCACTGTTAAAGTTGTGGTAAAATGTCATCAGTTTGATGGAGCGATGGAATGCTTTAAGTATGAAGCCCCAAACAAATTGGAATTTGGTTTGTTTCAGGTTTCATTATAGACTTTGAGATATTGAACCTAGGTTCATCAAAACATGGATTTGTTTTTACACAGACCTTAGGCCCAGTCTCAAAAGAATCCGGGCCCAGTTTTGAGGAGTTTATGGGCTGACTTTAACATAAGCCAGATCACAGTTAGTGGATTTGGCTGAAATTCACACTGAACTTTTAAGTGAGGTTGAACCTGAAAGTGAAATTTTGTGAGTGAGAACCCAAGCAAACTGGAATCAAAACAGGGTTAGCAAAATACTGTGCATTGATCCTGCAGAATTTCAAACAACAGGATTTGACATCCTAAGAAGAATTCAATAAAAGCTTAAAAAACAGTTAAAAATTTAATTTCATTTGGGAATTTAGCTTTTATTTTTAAATAAACAGAGTAACCACTACATCGAACAAATTATTCAATGTAGCCTGAGATTCTAGTGATATCTGGTATAATATAGGTGGCAGAAGAATGTCGTATAAAATGTTTAGGAGAAGATTTTCAAAAGCTCTTAGCATTGATTCAGCTTGTCTGTCTTTGAAATTAATGGGAATTGTATTGTTGATGTCTCTAGAAGCAGTATCAGCCCAATCCTGGATGTTTGTGGAAATCTCATGACTAGTACACAAAGGTAGTAGGGTCCTAAATGGAGTAGTTAGTAGATAACTTCTGCCTGAAGCAGTTGTCGTTGCTTTCCAGCTGAGGATGGACCTTAGGTTTCTACCCTAAATATGACTGTGATGCTAAGTTTTTTATTTACTTTCCAAAAGCCAGCATTTCTCTTAAAAGTGAAAATGATATGTTCTGTTCCGAGGAAGACTTTTGTGAGGAGCTGGATAAAACTGGAGTTTTTTTTGAAAATAATGTTATCTATCCCTGAACTGCACTTTATTTCTACAGTATTAGCCAAAAGGTAGGCAAGATCATTAAATCTCAGACCCAGAATTCTTACATTAGGCACTCTCATCAAAGTCTGTATAAGCAGGCTTTCCTGTCTTATTCCTTTGATAAAACTGGTCAGTGAGTGAATGTATCATATTTTGCGTCTTTTTTCTCTAGGTGAGATTCTGTCAGCCCAATTTGGCAGTTATTATTATTATTATTTTTTTTAACTTCAGGACACCAAACTGTTTTTAATTGTTTTCTTTTCCTGCCACACTCTTTTCCTGCTATTGCTCATTTCTGGTATTGATACCTTGCTTCCTCTCTTCTGTCTAATGATGTACATGTCAAAGCAGACCACCTTTCAAAGCTCCCTATGAATGAATGGGGGAGGGTGCAAACCAGCAGCAGTCAATCTTTGAAACATTGATATACGGAATTTCTGAGTATCAGCACAATGGCAATTGTCCAATTAAGACAGAAGCCAGCAGCAATTGGTATAAAGTAGATTCTGTGTTTTGTGACAAAGGGAGCTGAAGCTTCACAATTTCCCACTTTAATCACTATATTTTAAAAATTATTATGTTTTTTTAAGTATTGCTTTTAGTCTTTGTAGTCTAACAGGAAAGTTTTCTGCATCTTGTCTTCATGGAGAACATAGTTTCCCTAAAAATATTTTTATTAGGCAATTTGTTAATAGGCTGGCCTTTTGATTTAGGAACATCTGACTGTTGGAATGAACACAAGGTCATATCCCATACCTTCCATGTTTAAATTAAAACAGATGTAAGAAAGGGGACTTATGTTTAAAATATAGTTTTAAAAGCATCATGAAACAAAAGGCCCAAGGTTCCCACAAAATATATATGCTGTTAACATACAAGATCACTAGCTTAATGCTTTCTTCAGAAAATAATAATTTTATGGTATTATGCTGTTTGAATATTATTAGACATATACACACAAATACGACTGTCTATAATGTTACTTATTATTTTAATTAATCTGGATTGAGGACTCATTTTCCCAAGTACTGTAAAGCACAGGCCCCACACCTGGAATGTTTACAGTCCTGCAATCTAATTCATATGAGGAAAACAGGACTAGTGCTGAGCATCACTTAAGGCATTTGGGACTGCACCAGCCTAGATGGAAACCTAAGCTGAAGCATCAGATGGGCAAAGGAAGATTTGAAAGCCAATTATAAGATAACCTGATCATTGGCTTCTTAAGTAGCTTTCTGCACAGCTTGGAGGTCCCAAATCCTTTGTAACTGGAATAAAAGAATAAATGAGATCCAGAATGAAATCACAGGTCTCTGATGGCTAACTTTTGTGAATAGTTGTTTTCTTGAGCTTTCTTTTTACCTGGAAATGTAAACTTGCATAGTAATTTAGAGGCTGCAGCAAAGATATTTTCAGTAAAGGTAAATAGGGCATTTCTCACTACTAAGGAAGGGAAAAATGAAAAAAATAATTTAATAATTTCACAGAATCACACAATCATAAAATAGTAGGAGGAAGGGACTGGTGGAGGTCATCCGGTCCAACTCCCCAACTCAAACAGGGACACCAAGAGCCTGTTACCCAGGACCGGGTCCTGCCAGCTTTGGAATATCTCTGATGATGGAGACTCACAAGCTTCCTGGGCAACCTGTGCCAGTGCTCAGTCACCCTCACAGTGAGAAATGGTTTCCTGATGTTCAGAGGGAACCTCCTGTGTTTCAGTTTGTGCCCATTGCCTCTGGTCCTGTCACTGGGCACCACTGGAAAGAGCCTGGCTTCATCCTCTTTGCACTTTCCCTTAAGGTATTATATTGATAAGATTTCCCCTGAGCCTTCTCTTCTCCAGGCTGGGCAGTCCCAGATCACTCAGCCTTTCCTCAAAGCAGAAATGATCCAGTCCCTTCATCATCTTCACTGCTCTTAGCTGGAAGGGCCAGTATGCCCAGTATGTCCATGTCTTTCTTGTAATGGGCAGACCAGAACAGGAACCAGCACTCCAGGTGTGGTCTCAGCAGGGCTGGAGAGGGGGCTAGAGAGGGGAAGGATCACCTCCCTTAACCTTCTGGTGATACTTCATTTAATGCAATCCAGGGTAGCATTCACCTTATTTGCCATAAGGCTGCATTTATAGCTCATGTTCAACATGGTGTCCACCAGGACTCCAACACCTTTTTTTGCCAAGATGCTTTCCAGCCAGTAGCCCCCATCATGTACTGGTGCCTGGGATTGTTCCTTCCAGGTGCAGGACTTTGCGCTTTCTCTTCCTGAACTTCATGAGTTTCCCGTTAACCCATTTCTCCAGCCTGTTGATGGATGGCAGCACAACCCTCTGGCATATCAGCCTCTCCTCCCAGTTTTCTACCATCAGCAAACTTGCTGAAGGTACACTCTGCCTCATCATTCATACCATTAATAAGAGTATTAAACGGGATCAGACCCAGTATTGATGTCAGGTTACACTGCTATTTACTGGCCTCCAACTGGACTTTGTGTCACTGATCCCTGGGCCTGGCTATTCAGCCTGTTTTCAATCCATGCCACTGTCTGCTCATCCAGCCCATACTTTATCAGCCTATATATGGGGATTTTATGGGAGGCAGTGCTGAAAGCTTTACTGAAGTCCAGTTAGACAACATCCACTGCTCTCCCCTCATTTACCAATCCTGCCATTTCATCATCGAAGTTAATCAAGTTGCTCAAACATTAACTCATTTATATGAGTTCTTCTCAGAGTCTCGCTTTACTGGCAAAGCAAAGGTGCTAGAGGGTAAAGTAGGCAATGTACACGGACATTAAAACAAGAAGAAGGAAGAGAAGCACATGCTTATTTTCTGATAAAATGAAGGTACCAGGCCCTGTGAGAAAACTTGTGCCCCTTTCAGCTATGCCTTTGCTTTTTCAAGATTAGTTCCCCCTGTGTTCCACTACTGCTGACCTGGTTTTGTGTCTTGCTTACCTGCCTTTCTGGGACAGTGCTATGCAGACTCTCCTGATAGGGCTGTGAATGTGAAAGCTTTCCAAATCAGTCAGGGAGGCTTGGCTTTTGGTAGTGAAAGAAAAGCAAATAAATGAAAATAATAAGAATAGTGCATGTCCCATCAGGAACGCAAGAATTGCTATCATGAGTTAAACCAATGCTCCACCAAAACATATACTGGTTGGTATGTACTACTTTGAATTAAAGTTACGAACTCTTATGATAGCAGTAGTAAGATAAAGAGCTTATACAGTTCTTATTTGGACAACATATTTTAGCATATACTTGCTCTTATTGTCTGGTCCAGAACAAAGGAACTGACTCACATTTTAGTTTTCTTCCAAAATAGCTTTAACCTTTCATATTTATCACTGCATCGTTGTGCAATAGGCTGTTTTGCAGTAAGTTCTCTGAAGGAAATTAAAAGAAGAAAAAAATATTACTTATCACCATTGTGATTCTAGTCTTCCTCTGTCATCCTCTTCTCTGCTCTTTTTTTTGCAGACTTTTTTGTTCCTTTTTTTTTTTTTTTTCTTCAGGCAATCCCCAGGCCTCTACCTCACCAGTGTTTTTGGTTTTGCTTCTGTGTGTGTCCTGTGCTTCACTTTGATCTCTTCTTTCCTCTCTTATCTCTGTTTTTTGTTTTTTGGGTTTGTTGTTGTTGTTGTTGTTGGTTTTTATTTTTTTTTGGCCAGGGCTGAAAAAACTGTTTTCTGTTTTTATTTAGTTCAGCTTTCCTGTCTTACCTTTTTTCTCTAAATCATCTCTTTAATTCCTCTTTAGTTGTCTTTTTTTTTTTCTCTCTTCTCTGGGCCTCTTTTTTCCAGGTAAAGTGAAGTGAGAAATACTCTTCGTTCCCAGTTAAGGTCAATACAAACTGAATGAAAAAAAGCACTGCTCTCTAGTTGCTTATATCTTTGCAGAAAATATGCTTTCTAAACCTTAGCAAGATGTTGTATGAAATTATTTTTTTACATATATGAAGTTCTTCTGAAGCTGACAGAGAAAATAATATTTGGGAGTAGTTGGACCAAAAATCTGAACCATATCACAACATCTTTGCACTGGTATTTAACTGAGAAGAATGCAGAGACAACTTTTTCTCACATCTTTTAATACATGTGGATACTCCATTAAGTTTTAATTTTATTGGCCTTTATGCAAAGGTCTCCATGTGTTTTGGAAAAAAAAAAATTAGCCTCTCAGTCTTTTGGTAGGAGTATCATCAGCATCCATATTTCATTGATGTGTGCATAGCTGGAGCTTGTGTTCTGTGCAATATGCCTATAAAACAAGGACATCTGCCTTCTCATGTATTGTTGAGGTGTTAATAGGTTGGGAGGCACAGATTGAGGTAGACACCAGATGGAGATATTATTGTTAGTTTACCTGAATACACAGGAGGATCATGGAGAAATATTTGTTATCACTTGTGGTGTTGATTTTTTTAATACATATAATAAGGAGATTAAAAAAGTGATACTCTCTGCCTGACTCTTCAGTTGTTGCCAACTTCAGTGATTTTATCAGAAGTCTCATGATACTGGCATTTTACTTAAAGTCTAGTCCTTAGAATCAATTATCATCTGATAATCTTCATTTTCATTTCAAAATAAAATTGAGTTTCTGACCTTCATGAATATAGAAAAAAACTTGAAAACATGGATTAAGTGCACACAAAAGGCTCAGAGGCAGTAAATAAAATAACACAAGCATATTTTAAAAATTATGATTTAAAATAGCTGTATCATTTGAAGGAGGCTGACTTTCAATTTTGTTTACCTTTTAGTACAGTACCAGCTCTAAAGTTTAGAAGACGTTACCCATATAGGTAACCAAAAACATTATATAAGAGTATAGAAAAAGAAATAGAGAAAAGAGAGCTATGAAAGGAATCAGGATGGATACTCTTGTAGTGAAAGAGATGTTAAATTTCTCTGTCTTGTACATTGATTTTTAGCAAGATATTTTCTTATCTCAGGTAGATTATGTGGAATATTCACATTATGCTTTGTTTGTTCAGGAGAAAATACCCATACACTTAGCAAATTATAATATACTTTAATGGGAGGTACGATGCAGTTCTAAAGATCTTTCCAAAGTTGAATAAGACTAAGTTAATAATGAGACTGAAATAAAAAATTATTGAATCAGAAAAGGAGTAAAGTGTTTTCATGTTGTCCTGAAATGTATTTCCTGTACTTTTTTCTCTCCCAAATTCACCCCTGAAAAACTCCAATGTCCATATCACATTAAGTTTCAGCAAGAGTTGCACCATCCCAGATACGTGATCTTCAACTGACCTGTACTCCCATATTGTCTGTTTAGGCTGTCTGGAGTAGCATCCAGTGATTACTGCCAAGCCGAAAGAGAACAAAAACCAGAGACTGGCACATGATTTCAAACTTCTCTTTGAGGAATCAGTTTACCACCTCATTTCTCTCCTGGACTCTAAAATAACCCATAACTGGAAGTAAATTTGCATGGTGCTCAGGTTTTGCAATAAATTTCTTGCGTGAGGCTGGCTGAAGAGGGGCAGGGGGAGGCAGGGGGAACCTTTTCATGCTGTTCTTCCCAGACCTCGTACAGAAAGTGTTCCATTGAAAATGAAAGCATTTCTATTGCTTTACAAGGTGCCATATAAAGAAGGCAAAACACGTTTCCTCTGTTACCTCTTATCTCAGTAGCATATCAAGGTAAATTTAAGATCCAGGGACCTCCATGGGATGCTACTCCATCACAAATGCTAGAGCTGTCAATGCTGGAGCAAGCCTTTAAATATAGAGAGTTTACATGATTAGATCTTATAACTTTTGAAAGATGTACCTGTGTAAGGCCATGAGGGAAATATCAGATGTTGTTAATTTATTTTTCCCTTGCAAATTTAATTTTAATCAGAAGGTTCCCAGCAAAAACTGGTTGTATTCATGGTGGGAAAAATACTCAGCTATTTTCCTCAGCATCTATTTTCAACAGGAAGGTTTACTATTTAGAGTAATAAACTCAGTGGCTTTTCTCTAGTTAACGTAAGTCACCATTTTATTTTTTTCACTATAAAGATAAATATCAAAGGAAAACTGAAGCCAAAAGACAGTGAATGAAAGCAGGGAGATTTCCAGTAAAGCCCTCGAAAATAGATGGAAAAGTGCAACCATATACTTGTTAGGTTGTTCTCTACGGATTTTCTTTTCTAAATTCTTTGCATTGCAAGTTAAAATCAACTACTTGGACATTTTATCTAAGAATTTAAAATACATATCCAGATATCTTTAGGTAGGTTACCTGTGAACTAAAATAAAACCCCCCCATATATTATCTGTAGAACCATGACTTTAAAAATATGGACTAGAGTTCAGATCTTGCAGGTCTGAGCTACAGTCTTGTTATGAGTGTATGGAAAAAAGGAACATGGATAAAAGAAATGGAGCAATGATTAAGAGAATGTATGAGTCCTGAGATCCTAGTATTTTTAAAAGTAAAAAAGGTACTCATTTGATCATAGAGGTTAGGCTAGGCAAATGAAACTATCTGAAAGATTACATTTTAACATTAAAACTCTGTAACCTCTGGAAATAAGAAATAATGAGGCCTTGCAGTTCTGGTATCAAAAGGGGAATCTGCAAACATTTATTTTAAAAGAGAGCGTGAGGGGGATATTATTACATGACATGCAGACAGGTTAAAATATTACATAATTTTGAAGCTGTGAAAATATATATAAATACGTAAGCTTACACTCTGAAAGAATATGTGTATGCAAGAATGAGAGGAAGGGAGAAAATGCACTTCTGACTTTCCAGTGTGATGTCTGAATGTAATTAAAATCTCCAGTTGTGGTGCTGTAGCAGATCTTTGACAGTCAGCCATCCAAATACCATTTTGACAGCTCAGACACCTTTTTATGGTCACGCTGTTGGAAAGATCATTGAAGAACTATTATTTTGTACCCACGTCTGGAAAAAAAAATAATCAGAGTCCCTCCCTCCTCCTGCTGATCTAAATGTTTTGTTTGCTCTGCCGTAATAATTTATCCCTTGATGTGTATACTAGGGAACCTCTACCAAATTGCCTGCTAAATGTTATATTTTCTAGGGTCAGCAGAAGCGGCAAGGTAAGCTTAGAAAACATTTGAGATGGAGAAAGAAAATAGAGCTGGATTGTCTAAACTGTTAATCATGCAAGCCACTTTAGATACATTTGGCTTGACAAGAAGACTGAAACTGGGTAAGAGATTTTGGACTGAGGTCCTGATCCTGGTCCCATTAAAATCAATGGTAATTTTTGTCGCTGAAATCAGCAAAGAAGAAGAGCATCCTAAATGTCACATGGCCCCTCATTTAGAATGATTCATGGTGTTCTTCCCTGGCTTGATTACCTCTGATATTAGTTTCACCTACTCCATTGGCTGATATCAATGTCTGAAAATAATTGATCTTTTATTATATATTGGTGTAATACAAGCTCCAGTTCATCAGGGTTTTAACAGAACGCATACACGCTAAGTGGCCCAAAATGACAAGCAAATATTCCATGGTTTTCACCTTTTCTAACTATCAGCAATTTGCACTGATATGGTGTCTTTAATGCAGAAACCATTAAAATACAAACATCCCAGAGGTTTGGTTTCATCAGCTCATTCTTACTCTAAATACAGACTTCTTAAATATGAAGGAAAATGTGCTGTGCCATCTAGGAAAGAAAAGACCACAAAATTAGAATTTAAAAGTGATCGAGAGACTGGATTAAATTTCTTCCATTCCCTTTTCTTGCTGAAGCTTTTGTCACTGAAATACAAATGTCACAAACGTAAGAATAAAACATCTCAGGCATTAGGATTCTGTGATAGCTCATTCACATGACAATGACTGCACTGAGAACAGAACATTTTGCAGAATGTACCCATTCTTGTGGCAAAGATTATAATGACAGGGAGGAACGGTGCAAAATTAACCAATTCGTGCATCTTCCAACAGTAATATAACAAGCCTCCTTGTGTTCTTTATAATGTGTTATATTAGACCCAAAGAGAGGGTGAGAGGGTGAGAGAGAAAGAAATGAAATACTGCACACCTTGGGTCATAATTAAACTTATCTGCTTAGCCCAACAGTAAGAAATCTTTTTCCTGTGCCATTGCCAGCAGGTGCCACTGTAACAAATAGCAAAGTACGCCGAAGATTTTGGAAGAATTAGGATGATGCTGAGGCCTTAAAATAAGACAGCTCAGCCAGTCCTGGGGAGCACTAGCAGGAGTACCAGTGGCAGCTTGCTAGATGACCATGGGGAGGTCACCCCAGCTCCTTGTGCCCCATGTCCCCATGTGAAGGGTGTGGGGTGATGGTGTAGGATTGGGATTTGCAGGCTATTGGCACGCAGGAAGATGAGTGCCTCTCATGGGTGACAAGACGCTCCCGCGGACTATCCTCTGAGCTTTTGTAAATCCTTCGGTTCAAACCGAGATGTTCAACCCCATGTTAAGTTCAAACCTTCAGTTAATTAGGTCATGACATTGGTATCCCGGACTACCACCTATGGATTTTTTTTTTTTAAATCTAGTCAGTTTTGCATATTTGACCAGGCCTTAGCATGCTCATGAAATGAACACTGCTTCTCTTCTGGCTCTATTTCTTTCTGTTGGGAGTGTTTTTAACCCTTGCCTTGCCAGCTCCCTTGCTGCGGTGGTACTGCAGGCGCGGGTGAGCTCTGGGTGTGCACGCAGCTGGCTGCGTGATCCTGCCCCCACCAGCACTCTTTCAGAGGGCCCTGGGGACGGTTGTTTTCAGTGCATGTGTGTTTCTTTACAGGCATTTCCTGGTTTGGCGAAACATCAGTTGGAGCCTTTTCTGTACAGGAGTTTGGCTTCATTTAGGTATTTTTTTGTGAACCATCGATATTAAATCCTGTCTCATGAGACTTTTTCATCCTGGCTCTATCTGAAAATGATTCACCACAAAAATGTAAGGCTTTAGTAGTCTGACAACCTCAAGCAGGTTTACTAGTGTGACTATACGCCCACCTCCAGCCTCAGGGCCCCAGCGTGCCATTTTTTATAGATTTCAAAAGGGAATCTGCCCTTCTGTAGTGGAGTTTGGGGAGAGGAATGCTCCGTGTTTACATTCTCTCCTGCACTGCTGGAACTATGAGAATAGCAGGGGAGCGAAACCTTCGTGGGTTTTGAGATAGTGCCGGATCAGTTCGTGCAAGAAATTATACAGTGATAGGCTGTAAAAGCAAAAAGTATTGTTCCCGTGTTATGTTCCTGTGGACAAACTGAAATGTGACCACTGACTTTCATTTGTTTCTGGCATTCATGTCACTTCTGCAAACAAAAGCCCATCCACGTAACAACTGCAGACTACTGTACAGGCTGCAGATTTTCTTGGTTTTCTGGCATCACAAGTCTGAGAAAGATTTATTCCTCTTTGCCTTCAGAACTTTAAAAAGATGAGTTTCACTACAGAGACGTTGCTGTACAATTTCCAATTTCCTAATGCATTAACTTTTAATAGACTTATTGCTCCTTGTGAATAATAGGAAAAAATATTCCTGATGCATAGCCTCTAACCTGAATACTTTTTGGCCCCCTCTGCAAGTGCCGATGAAGATAATCCTTCCCTGAGTCTTTATGTGAAATATTGCTTAATTTAAGCCTTATCAAAGGTGTGGTATACACAATGTGCTTTCTTCCTTAATTTTTCTATACTTCTTTTGATATCTGAACAGTTTGTGCTCTTCATTACCATCTAGAAATATTCTGGTGGTAGAATTTCTATGCTGTGTTAGTTCTAGGTTTCTAACATGACTGTGTCACTTCACATCAATTCCTAACTTAGGGGGCTGCTTCTTCAGTCAGATAGGTGATATGTTTAGCTTAGCTGGAGCTTGTCCTAAGAATGTATGATTTTTTCATTGTTCCGTGTGGTGCCGGGAAAGGTGACAAGATGACAGTTCCCCTTTGTTCCAGTCTTGAAGTTGATCATTTCCATTAGGTTTTATTGTTCCTTTCTGAGGAATTGACTCATTTTTCGCTCTTGAAAAACTAGCAAGGAGTTTAGTCCCCAAAACAAACTAAAGTAAAAAGATCATATAGTTTCATAGGAATATATGCTGTATTGTTTAATCCCCTCTTCAATCTCCTCTTTCAAGTGCTGTGCCTACAAATCACAGCTGCTTGGTAATAGTAGATTTAAAAGAGAGTCTGCCCAACCCATTTTTTTAAATTTATCTCCTTTTTCCAGTCAACAGCAACTTCATTGTCTTTCTTGTGAACTTGTAGCATCCTATTTGACAGTTGGGCTGTGAATCCTCAGGGGCAGGGAGATTTGGCTACTTCTCTGTGTTGTACCTGTCACAATACAGCACAATTCCTTGATTGCTACACCATAAATAACAATAACAGTGCAAAAGTATTGTGCAGAAAATGAACCAAACCAGAAAGTAATATTTTGGCAAGCCCTACTTTTTTGGCTCCAGTCTTCCAGAATCTGTAACAACAGGATTCCCAAGAAAGCAACTGAAAGCTCCCAGCTCTCTGTGTACAGTGTCTTGTTTTCATCTGAATTTAGACTTAACCTCTTTTTGTTCTTTAGCAGGGAACTATCAGAAAGTCGCTGACCTAGGAACATCTTTTTGAGAGTAGGTTCCACAGTTACTGGAGGACCATGAAAGACTGAATGTGGTCCTGAGCAATGCTCAGAAAGATTGCTGGTTATAGGGAGAATTTAAAACAAACAAACAGAAAGACCAACAACCAAACCCCCCTAAAACCTTGGTGGGTTTTTGTCTCTATACCTTTGGCATTCTGCAGCAGGAGGTAAGATATTGAAACAAAGGACTCTCCACTCTCTTACATATGCTGTCAGAAGACAGAGGTTAGTGTGCAATTGGAAAAGGAAACAAAGCTGACACATAGAATGTATTCCTTATTAAGAAGAGGAAGAAATAATGTTAAATAAGTAAAGATTGCTTCAAATACATTTTATTCACTGATATAGAAGAGCTGGATATGAGCAGTGGAAAATATACAGCTATGTCTTTCAGCTTTAATTATTTTTCAACTTCACTCATTTATATGCTCCAGAGTTCCAGGAACTTGTGTATAGAATGCTTTCAATTAGTTTTGGATCTGTCACTAAAAAGTCCTAGAAAATTGTTTATTTGAAGAGATTTCACTGTTCACTTTGACATTTTAGATTTTCTCAGTCTGATGTACTTAGCGGCTTTGAATTTATTCATGTATCCTTCATTCCAGATAGATATATGCATGTGCATGTATGTATGTACATATATGTATGTGCATGTATATCGGTGTATATATGTATCTATTTCTATAGCTAATAATGAATAGTCTTCTAATTTTAGTTGATTTCTGTTGTGAATTGAATTATATTTATACCAAAGCCTCAACCATCTGTTTTCCTAGATACTAATCCTTGGCCTTCCTCACTTGAGACAGGCTATGCTCTATTTCTTAGTTCAGTTTAGCTCTTCACAGAAGCTCTTTGATTTGTGATAGATTGCTATAGTTAAATCTTTCAATTGCAACTCCTTCTACAATGAAGAGACAATATTATTAATTTATACCAATTTATTTTTAATTAAGTGGTATTCATCTTTATATATATATGTAGAATTAGATTAAGAATCAATTTCAGACAGGAATTTGGGATTTTCAGACCACTAGTGAATAGGTTGGTGGTCCCCATGTTCAGAGAGTGTCTATTGTATTGTGGGCACTTCACAAAATAAGCAGTGAGTAAATACTACACCCAAATGGTTCTCCAGAAACTTAGAAATTGATTTGAGTGTGTCAAATGATACTCTAACTATTTTTATGTTGCTTGTGAACTAATCAGTTGTTGCTGATTTCGATGAAAATATACTCCAACAAGGGTCTTTCTGACATTACTTCAGACTGGTTTCATTCTATCTTTAATTTCAGCATTCATAAATCAATTATGCCTTGCTGTGTAATCAGGTACCTCAGCGGCTGGGCCCAGTAACTGTTTAGGTTTATATATTTTATTGAGCTTATATCACACACAGATTTAGAGCTGGGTTCCACTCTCCATTACAAACGTGTATTTGAAGTAACTCTAGTGATATTAACAGAGTTACAGTGATGTAAAAGAGGGGAGGGGAGAACCGAGCCCGTGATCTGTCGAACCATATATATTTAGATGGCATGCAGACCTTCTTCTGTACTTGAAAAACTATTTTATGGCATCTTCCCAATGTGTCTGTTTGGCTGATTTACAGTATTGGAAAGCCAGGGAATTTCTAAAACTGAATCCATATAAGACAAAATTCCTTTGATTGGACCTTATCCCCAGTCCGTCAACACTCTTCCATCACTTTCAAAGTTGGCAGTTCTCAGATAGCATCAGTCCCAGGGGTGGAAACCTTGGGTTTGTGTTTGCCTTGATTCTGCCTCTTCTGAACCATCTATATATAAATATTAAACTGTCGTGTTTGACTCAGAGATATACCAAACCACAAACCAGTAGTAGTTGCTGAGGACAGTCAAATATTAGTTCAGATCTGAAAAGTGCAAGAGAGGATGTTTGTACACGTTTGTTTATATGTGCCTGGACAACTAATAATTGTCTTCTAATAAGATTCTTTAGCAGTTTCAGAATGTACAGAATTACGTCATGCATCTTCTCGGCATAGCAAAACTTGATCTGTTCATTTCCCCAAAGTCATATTATCTATCCATAAAATGTCATATTGATTTTTAAATACCGCTTGTAAACTTCATGCTGTCCACATCCTGAACTCAAGTGGCTTTGGGAACTACTGATAGCTTTTGCTCTGTTTCACTTGTTTATGTACCAGTAGTAATCCTTTTTTTAGACACTAGTAGGATTAAGTTTAGATCTCAATGGATCTGGATTTCAATGAATTTATTTCTTTTGTGCTCTGGTTTATTTTAATTTTTTCATGGAAGTAACACTTCAAATTCACATGGGGTTTCAGGATAGCATTCTCCTTGAAGCATTAAACAAGACAGCTTATGACTTAGGTCATCAGTCACATCTAAGCAAGAAAAGCCAAATTTTAAATGTTTGTGACTAACCTATATATCCTTAAGAAAGACATTTGTCCAATACATATGATAAATCCATAAGTTCAAGGACACTGTGATTACCTCACCTATAGTCTGAAAACAGAAACAAAGATTTAATTTACTGGCTATTTTATTCACGGGTTTTTCCATTCAAATCTGGTAGATATTGTTGAAATAATTTAACAGCACAGAGCTCTATAAGCTCAAATGTAAAGTTTGTTGAAAAAGAACTCAGTTCTTCAGTCTTCTAAGTTCTCTCATGGACGTTAATGGGTGTTTCACCTACTAAATTTTTCACAACTTGGGCCTTATACAATTTAGGTCATCCTTTTTGGGTTAAAGATTGGGAAACCATGATTCTTGGCATACTCCTCTTATACTGTCACTCCCTTACAGTAAATAAAAACACTGGAAAGTCTTGATGACAGCAGTACCAAGTTGAAAATGTAACCTCGGCATCGCTTGAAATGAAAACAGATGCAGCAAGTAAATGTTCTGGCATTGAAACATTAAAATTAAAACCCACTTCAAATACGATTCTTTAATTGGGAAGCATCCCAAGCACAAAGACTTCAATTCCCAACAAACACAACTATTATGTTAATTGGTATGGCGCTCAGACAAGTCTTGGGTGGATCTGAAGTTAGCTGTTGTTATTCTGGCCTGACTTTCCAACCACATTCATTTTGCTAAATTGCATTTCTATGAGAGGGTGGGTTGATAGGCTGCAAGTGTTACTAATTCTATTGAATAACTTTCCTTCCTTTTAAACAGAAGATCAAAAACCCAAACCACTTTCTATTTTTAAATGTTGTATTTCCATAAACAAATGTAGACATTTGAATAACCACCTTATTAAGATTAGGTGTTCCTGAAAGGGAGCCCTGTTTCTCCATGTTTATTACTGACCACAATACTAAATTATGCAAATCTTAAAAGTATGTTTGAACAAAAGACCTATATAATTTAGCTGGTTGAGATTTTTATTTTTAATCTGTGGGTGTGATTTTAGTGCTGACAGAGGTAAAGATTAAAAATCCATTAAAGCTTCCACAGGGCAGTCAAAAGGGTTTGCAGAAGGGCCCAAAGCAGACTTGCCAGATCTCTTTGGACCCACAACAAGACTCTGAGCTGCGTTCCCTCCAGAATATCATGGAGGAGATTTAAAATCCCACAGGCAGGAAGGGGCTAATAGTTCTTGAGCAGTACTTCTTGCTTTCACAAGGCTTTGCAGAGCCATAACCCTGACAGTGCTGCTTGGAACTGTTTCAATGGGCTGCCTCTTTCTGGTGGGAGTGGGAAACGCGGTGTTATGTAGAAAGATAGATGCATGCAGCATGTGGCATCTTAGATAAAAAAGCATAATGCTCCTTCTCTGGAGCAAAAATATCCCGTTGACTCATACCAGGACTTCAGAGGGACCAGAGTACACTTTTAGCGAGGCACTTAGAATCATAGAATCATTTCAGTTGGAAGAGACCCTCAGGATCATTGAATGCAACCATAACCTAACTCTAGCACTAAACTTGACAAACACACAGCCCACCCAGGTCTAAACTAGCCTTCTAGAGAGCCAAGCTAAAAGGAAAGGAGGGAACCTGTGGCCTTGACTTCTGTGTATTGGAGAGAGAAACGATGCTGCTGCTGTCACCAAGTATGCCGAGGAAAAAATCCATTCCTTGGTTTGACGCCCTAAACCTAAGTGATTTAACAGCTCTGCTATGTATTGAATCAGAATCTTGGCCACTGTTGCTCTACATACAAAGTGTATCATTCATACATTCCTGAATTCACACAGCTTTACCCTTTTTATGGAGAATAAATGGTGAAACAAAACCCCACTAACATTTTCCTAACTTTCCTTGCATGTTTATTTACTTTCCATCTCCATATTGTAACTTTCTATTTTTATTCAATTTTTTTTTCCTTTGTCTTTTCCAATCTTTTTGCCCTTTTTACTTTCCATCAATTCTACATTAGATTTTGGTTTTACTTCTCTCTTCTTTTGGAAAGGTTTTTCAGATTAATTTTTGCACTTCATCTTACCACCTTTTTGCTTCTATATCTCCTTCTAATGTCTTTTTCTCACACTTTCTTTGCTTTTACTTCCATTTCTCTCTTTCCTCACTCCCCATTTCCGAATTTTCTTTCTGTCCTCCAGTATTACACTAAAACACAGTGCAAATAAATGTCTTTGTGAGGACTTTTATCTTTGGAAGTGTTTTATAGACATGAGATGCCGGTCCCCAGCACCCTTGCAGAGATTTATATACAGGCTGTGTGCTTAGATCCCTAAATGCACATTCAGCTGCTTAGCATTCATGTCTGAACTTCAGTAGATTGAACTTCATTCTTGAGTTAAGTGGAAGAAATGACCAAATGCTCTCCTGTACTCAGATGTGCAAACTTGTCATAGCAGAGAAAGTCACAGGTAATGAACTTCCCTTAGGAAAACACAGACTGATAGAGTTCTCTTGAGTGTGCTGTAGTGATCGAGACCCTGCTGTTCCGAGTGTTTTCTATCTCATCTTGAATGCTAAGCCAGCCTGGAAACGGAGAAGGCACTCCTGCAAAATTACACCTCATGTTCTCAAGCCTTGTAGAGCTCTCGTGAGGTGGCTTCATCCCCCAGGCACCATGGTCACTGTGAGATGGTGGGTGGTGGGTTTTTACTGGAATGCAGATAAACATAAAAAGACCATTTAGTGAGCAGAGAGTTTGCAGCGTCTTTGTTCCTTTAACCTGACACCAGAAGAGGGATAATCCAGAAAAAGTCAGAATGGTGGCTTTTTGACTTAATGAGACTACAAATCCCTCTTCATGATCTATCCTAAAAAGGCTCTCCCACTAATGAGGTCCGTCCCAGGCAATCTCTTGCTTCAGAAAATAAATTCTATGTTGTAGTAAGGATTTTTCCATCATAATCTGTCCGTATTTGGTATATCTCCTTTAAGGTACATTTCTGTGGTAGTACTTTTCTTATGGTGTCCTCCGTGTCTCTTCCCTCATCGATAACCAAAATGAATGCTGCTGCTCCTTTTTTTTTTTTTTCTTTTAATTCTGCTTCCTCAAGGGCACTCCTGCTCACCAATTCATTGCTGAGAAAAAAATACTTTCTAACAGCTGGAATGTGTGGTTTTCCTCCATTATCTTCAACCTATGTCTGCATCCAGAAAAAGAGAATTTCAGTACCTCCTAGAAAGCACAGATCTTTCACCAGTTTAACACTAGCAACTGCCTTCATACGTTTCCTTACTAAGTGGCAAATTTCATACGAAGCTTTGCAGACAGGCAGTGGCTCCTTCATTTGTGGCTAAAACATTTGTTGCTTTTGCAAATTGCAGCGATTGCTTAAGAAAGGAATAGTTTGTTTTTGGAAAGCTGCTTTGAGTTCAGTGGGTTCTGTGCATAGTTAACGACAATGCTTTAATTTTGTGGTGGGGGTGGTGATGCAGCTTGTGCTTCTTGGAGTCTCTGCTGCATTCTTACAAATTACATGTCGCGGGAAGCCTGTTTTTGGTTTACTTCAAATTTAAAGTAATCCCCTCCCCCTGCTTTTATTAGACCAGAGGTCAATTCCAGGAGCTCTGGTGGCAAAAAGCAGCTGAGCAACAAACACGTTTGATCCCTGAAGATTATCCGATAAATCTCCAATGACTAAAGGCAGATGTTCTGGTTTGTATGCCATCTCTTTCCAGTGCCTGGGAACTGGGAGTGCAACCAGAATGTGGCTGTGCTCGGAAGATTTACACTTACCAGAAAAATCTCTTACTCATCAGTGCTGGAACTCTGCCTGGGCTAAGGTTGGCACAATGGTAGAAGAGTGACAAGGTGGCTAAAAATCTTCTTTGTCCTCTGCTTCCCAAACAAATGCGAAGAAAAAGAAAGAATGTGATCCTCTCACCTTTTTTTTGTTTGTTTGTTTCCTTTTTTTTTTAATTACACCAACATTTGCTTAAAAAATCGAAAGGGTAATGAATGGAATAACAACAGACAAACAAGGTATTGCATGGAAGCAGAAATCTCTGAGATATAATGACAGTGAAGTGCAGCTGACACAAACACACTGTTTTTGAAGCCCATGCTGACTCTGTGTACCACTGCCTCCGTCCAGAGTAGTTTTAACACCAGGCACTGCTGTTATTCCGGCTTGCCTAGAGCTCACACAATGCTGCACATGGACATGTAAGGTAGGCTGAAGGCTTTGAATACAGACATAGCACATGTGCTCCGTATGGTAGTATGTGTGGTTGTGAGAGAGAGAGAGAGAAAATAATGGTATTTGTAACTATGTCATAAATGAAAAACATTCAGCAATTCAAACTGAATTAGGGTCACGGTTTGTAATAATGTAGTGTCAAAAATTAATGGAAAAATTAGGGATTTATTTTGTTTGTCTATGTAATCACTTAAAGGACCTAGGGACAACTAGGCTGATGTTTGAAAATAAAATATCTAAACTGCTTAGGTGATTAAAATACATAGCTTAAAAAAATGAAGCTTGTAATGTAAGATGTTAGAAGTTGGTAAAGCCGTACTGTACCATTATGGAAATAAAAATAATGAAAATGTCTGCTTTTAAAAAAACCCACAAAACCTACAAGCTGTTGCTATATGCTTGTGTATAAGATGGTGAAAAAAATGGTATAATGTCCTTATATGGGCTACATTAATTGTTCACATAATTACATACTTCATTGTAACTCAGACCACAGGTGTCAGGTCAAAATTCTGTCCTTTAAATCAAGAGAAACAATTCTAAAGAAAAGAGGGAAGAAAAATCTTCTGAATGTTCTCCGCTATTTCACTAAGTGATCCTCGAGTATTATGCTGAATTTCCCAGAGCTAAAAATGTCTCTGAATGTTATTTTTACATTCCTGTTCTTCTTTGTACTCTGACATAAATTACCCTGTATGAAAAGACTCCTCCCAGCTGTACTGTCCTTCCTTCCTCAGCAGGGCAGTCATGTGGGGTAGGACAGTTTCATGATCCATTATACAATGTAAGGATATTTGGGGCTGAGCAAGCTTCTTCATATTACCAGGTTCTCCCCAAACTCAAGGTATCACTTGACAACAGAGAGTGGATCTGGTCCATAACAGAACCTTACAGCTGAAAAAACCCTCTTGGGAAGTCATCCAAGCTATTCCCCTACACATAACAGGATTATCTACAGCCATGTCATTTCTGACAGATGTTTTTTTTCCAGCCTACTCTTAAAAGCCTTTAATGATGGAGATGTCACACTCTGCCTTCTTTTCTGAGCAAAATAACTCCAACTTATGTATTCTTTCCTTTTCCAGCATAGTTCCTAGACTTATGACCTTTCTTTTAGATTTATTTCAATCTTCTTAGCAATGCAGTGCCCCCAAATTGGCACGGTACCCCACATGATGCCATTCTAGAAGAGGCAAACTAGTGAGATTCCATGTCCTGTTAGAATCTGACTTTTTGTTGGAGCTACTTAAAATTAGTTTCAATTCATGCCATCTGTTTTTTTTGGTGTGTTTCAGAAGGAAACACCTGACCAGTGAAAACAACAAATTGTTTCTTCATTGAACATTTAAGAGCAATCATGCAAAACCTGCTTTTGCTCATTCCCGACAGTTGGTAAGATCTGTTGGCCCTGTTACTGAAACCTCAAGGTACCCAGTGTCTTACACAGTTTGCTAAGATTATATTGTTTTACAGCGTTTAACACCATTAAAATATTGGAAATTTTCAGATTTCTTAATGAATAGTAATAAGGCATTCATGGTGTTCTCTGTATTTACCATAAATGACCAGAACAGGCACACAGTTTCAAACTCTGAGTCCATCTACTGGGCTATAGATAAAGATATAGCGCAATTATTAAGTATTGTATAACAGGTCATGGTGGAGAGGACCAATTTGAAAACAAAGGTGAGAGCTACAGCTATGGTCAAGTCACACTTGGCAGAGGGTGGAGATGTGTTTCCCTTTTCTGGAGCAAACACAAGCTAACATGTCCATGGTGTATCTGAGGATACAGCTGTACCAGCACAGGGGAGCTAGATCACCTCCCTGGCCTTGCTGGCAAGGTCCATGGCTACCTTTCTCTCCACCCCACTGAACAAAACAGGATGGTGTCAGTGATCCATCCATGCTTCTGCCCTGAACAGTGTTTTCTAGGAAAGTACTAGTCAGCAGGGTCCAAAACCACACCAAGCTGTGGCCAACACCTAAGCAGCAAAGGTGACTTTAAAGCAGTGACCAAATGCTGTCCCTGCTCACACTGTCCAGGAGGAGGAACTGGTAGACATAAGGTTATCTGCATCCAGTTTACTACATCTTGGAGTTCCTTTTTCTTTTGGGAACCCTCAGCTGAAGGCTTGAGCAAACTATTTGCCCTTTCTAGCACTGCAGGAGTAGAAAGATAGTTCAAAGTTCTTTTCATATTTTTCAACTTAACAAATGGTATAAAGTTAAATTGTGGTCTTTTTAGGCCTGGTTTCTAGTAAAATAGTCTTTCTGAATTTCCTGAGGCAGACTTGGTTACATCATGCCCAGTGACATGCTGCTGGCATATGGCAGTAGACTGTAAAATGGGGAGAAGTGAATCAAAGGCATGTTAATATTAATACATCTATGTTGCTTGCTGCTTGAGGAATGCAGTAGAAAGGGAGTCATATGTAGTTTACAGAAGAAATGAATACATTCCAGATGTTAACCATGCGACCAAGCCTTGTATATACAAAAAGGGTTTTCCCAGTGCCTATATTTAATCTCCACATAAAAAGACAGGCTTTCTAAAACCTTTATCCTTATATGTCAGCATCAATCAGGGACATTTTTCATCTTGAATCATAAATTTAGTAAATAATATCCACCTACTTTAGTGTTTGTTTATTCATAAACATTTATTTATTAATGAGAAACTACTAACATCAAATGCTAGTGGAAATCTAATGCATGTGAAAGTTTCGAACAGAGGTTCCTGCTCCACCTAGAGTTTGTGCCACTATGGTCAGGTAATGCCAGCACAGCAGAATATCTCAAGGTTTACTTGATGGTGGATCCAGACCCAGCAGATACCATGATTCAGGGACTTTGCAAGATCTGGTATTTGCAACGAAAAAAGGGGAAACACCAGCAATGTACTTAGGTAGTTGCTATTGTCTCTTCAGTGTTGGAAAACTGGAGTATTTATGTTCCATTTACGTCAGTTTGAGGCAGAGGCAAGAAAATATATTGCATTTGTTCATCACTGGATGAATGTTCTGGTGAATCTATTTTTAGCTTTAGTGGTCTTTTACCTACTCTTTTTGAGACTGAACTGGAGGCATATTGTATCACCTTTACATGTTGACAGAAATTAATACCTTTCAATGTTAAATATTTGTGTACATCACGTGATCTAAACATCCAATCTAAAATGTCTATGGCAGCTCAAAATTAGCATTTTCCCTATACTTGTGACAAACAGCTCCTGCACAATTTGTAGACCTGAAATTAAGTCATGAAAACAACTGATAAAATAACTCTGAATGAACAGTAGATTCAAGAACACTACGAGCTGCTTACAGCCAAATTGTAAGAGAAGAGATTAAATTCTTCAAGTTATTCACTACAAATTATTTGCTCAGTTTTGATTATTCTCGTGTTGTTAAAATATACAATATGCATAGCACCCAAAATGTAGCAGGCATCTTAAAAAAAATGAAGGCACCTACTTGGAATCCAATTTGGATAAATTTAAAGCCTGGAGTACTCCTGTTCTTTTTCTGTTTGAAAGTCTGTGGGAAGAGGGACTGGAAAGTCACAAAGAGGAAGAAACCTCTGATATTTTCCTTGTTGTGTCAAATTCTTTCTAGTGGTTTTGGGATGGAACGCCTGTGGGATAGGTCACAGACCAGCCCCCAGAATAGTCTCTCCAGTCCAGGAGAATCGGTCTGAAGCCAGGGTTCCATAAAATGAGGCACATCATAGCCAGGGTGACTTAAGTAATCCCCAGCCTTTCTGTCTCAGCCTGGCCTTTCCAAGCACTGCTATGTAGTGTGGCATCTCTCTGTTCTGCTGATACAGAAGTTTGTGGCTCCTTTCTAATAACAATCCCAGAGAAAAATAAAATATAAAAGCAAAAAGGCAAAACCAAACAAAAAAAAAGGCATGCAATACACCTGAAAATCTGTATGTTGGCACAGTTAAGGATAGTATAAATGATAAAACCAAGAGTATAAGAACAGCACTGAGGCCAAATCCCTTATTGTGCTGAACTACAGCTCAAATCCACAAATGGGGAGTTTGTGCATGCTGCTCCCCTCTTCTTAACTCCTAGCATAAAGTGACATCCAAAGTGGCAGTGTTGTAAATGTTTTAATTTTCATGCAGAAATCATTCTGTGTTAAATTTCTTAAAGACCATGGTGCATGTCCTGCATGATGGATGTTTCCCCATTAGCTTTGCCTGCTCCTCCTGTGGGTGGCCACGCTCTGGAGGAGTGAGCAAATGCTGCCATGGAGAATGTGGCAGGCTTTGGTGTTATTTCTGCAACCATGAACTCCATGTGTCTCTTTCTACCTGTGCATGGCCTTTCTACACTCAAAGCGTTACATCTCAGCTGTGGCTTGCCTGTATGCAGGAGGTGCAGACAGTGATCTCAGATAAACCCACTTACCATATTCACGACTATATGGGAGTTCTTTGAAGTCCGTCCTTCAGTCAATGGTCTGGTAAGAAAGACTGGGAATGAGGAGGAGCTCTGAGGAGAGATGTAGGCTACTCCGACCCAGGGTGAGGGAAGACAAAGGGACCCAGGGAGGAATGGAAGCAGTTTCAAGGGGACTTCTCAACCACTTAAAAGCTGATCTTGGTCACATGGGGAAAAGATAATCACTAGAAAATGCTGACCTGGGACATTTGCTTGTGAAATGGCCATAAGAGATTAAGGAATTACCACCTCACAGGTGTGGGGTTTTTGTGTGGTGTTGTGTTTTGGTTTTGTTTCTGTTTTTTGTGTTGTGGTTTTTTTTTTCTCTCTATTTGCTGCTCAGATATGGTAACTGGGTATCAGAGGGCTGATAGTGTGTTTGGTGCAAAAGAAAACAGGACTGCTGAAACCCCTTGAATATAGGCCCCATCTGCTGTTTTCAAGCAGAGAGAAGTTGGAGAAATCCAGCTGTTGTGGACTGAGAACAGCTTTTTAAATGTGTCTCCCTAGTGATGTGTATCATCACTTGCTTTCCAGATAATGACTCTCTCTGGACTGCCTAATTGTCTCCGTGATACAAGAGCTGCAGCACAATGCCTGCACCGTCCCACTCCACATGAAGTGACAGCCCAGTCCCATCTCATAGCCCAGGAAGGTGGTGAGAGGTGACAGCGGCTGCCAGCTGATGTGGGACAGCTGCCCTGGGGAGACGGGTGCACCGCCGAGTCTCGTGGAGCCTTGGCGTATACTTGCCGTCTTGCCCATTCCTGTGGCTCCGGCAAGTAGTCCAGAAGTGGCTGCTTTTAGGTTTGGCTGGGGATGACACGCATTATTCATCAGGCTCTCTGACTGCTTAGCACCTCCAGATTCCTCACGGCCGTTTATATTTAAAAATAAATCCTAACAATCACTGTTCAAAGTAAGGACTGACAGCCTGCAGCATTTTTATTAAAGCATGCTGAGCAGAAACTGAAGAGAACAGATAAGAGTTAACGGGTGTTTGTAAAACAGGCAGGAAAAAGCCTTCTGATTCGTGAACCTTCACCAGCAACAACTTCCATGTCAGAGGAGCAGAGATGCTGAAAGGGTGAGAGCCAAAGGCTCTCACTTTACATGTAGGATTTGACAGGGGACCAGCAGGGTAGGACCTCAGGACATGACTAAGCAAATACTAGACAGGGGGTCTGTGAAGTAAGCAGGACTAAATCGGTGCATCACTTTGAAGGTCAGCAATACAATTTTATAGGTAATACTAAGATTTAATGGGCATCCATGGCAGAGCCCAAAGGATGGGGCTGGTATGCTGAGAAAAGTCCGTACCAGTGCTCTGATGGTAGCACCCCCTGGGACCAGCTGAGCCTGCCAGAGACTGTCCTGGAGGGGCTGAGCAAAACAGTGCTCCTGTGGGTTCGTGAGCTTTACGTGAACACGGAAACATCGCATGGCACCAGTCCTCAGTGTCCACTGCCCTTTGGAAACAAGAGGAACTTACCTCCTGCTTTATAATGTACTGAACGCTGGATTCTTTTTAGTAGCATTTAGCACAATGGATATCTTTGCTCTCTCTGGTTTTAATCCCTAACACAGAAAATGTGTTTATGTTCCCTTAAAGTATGCTGGGAGTTTGCAACTTGCAAACATTCAAACCATGGTAGTAACTACATTCTTTCAGGAGATTATACCTGCAATACTGAAATGGTTTTAGAAACTGTTGATCTAGTTTTTGGGGGTTCTCTCCCACCCCCAATATTTTATGCAAAAGAATGTTAAAGCTCATAGCAGTGAAACTCTGTTTTTCTCAAATCTGAATAACTGCACTAGTCATAAGAAAATGAACATTTCTGTCTGTATCCCAGTGTGTTTTTCTCCTGTGTCAATTCTTTCTCTGATGACAAGATTTTTTTTGTCTGAATATAAATAAATATATCTGCTCAAAGCCCCATCTTTCCTTTCACTGACATAGCTGATAATATTGTATTTGTCTTTCAAAGTCATATGAACCGAATCCTCAGGCTCTAGGTATTAAATGCTGGGTAACCTGATTATTTTCTTTAAAACATAAATGGAATTATCACTATCCCACTCCATTTTCACACCCTTTACAAACTCCTGGCAGAAAAAGGAGAGATAGATAATAAGATACTCGAATCACTTTCTTACCCTGTAATTAGCGCATGAAAAAAGAACTTATTGAAAACAATAATTCCTCAGTCATTTGTCTTTATTTTAATTTTGCTTTGAAGCCAACATATTTTCTCTGAGGTTTCATTAGCAGCCATTTTGTAAATGAGATTCTCTCTAGTAAGAACCAAGTTTGAGTGCTCTATCGCATTAAAATTTAACATTTTTCTGTGGCTTAATATAACTTCTTCTTAATGCAGAAAGACTTTTCTGCTATGTTCACAGTTTAAAGGGCTGGATCCAATTAAGAACATAAGTGCCTAAAAGTAGAGTGCTTCAGTACCTAACTCTGAGGCATCTGGCTCCTCAAATGCAGTCCAAAATCTTAAGTTACCAGTACAGCAAGAATCCGTGCTTAAGGGAAGATTTAAACATCTCACAAAAAGATACAAAACAGCCAACAAGCTGAATAAGCAACTCTTAGGACAGTTTTAAAGCTTCCCACATGGACTTCTTAGGCCAAAGGGAAGTACCTTAAATGAATTTTTAAATCTCTCCTGAAGATTAGCTCAGTTTCTTTAAAATAATCAAGTAGAGTGTTACTCTTCCCTCTTTAAAAAAAAAAAAATTAAAAAAAGGAAAGAAACTGTCCTTGGAATAAAGACTAGAAACTAGAATGGTATGTCCCCCTGTGTGTCACTGCCAAGCTGAAGCACCATGAGGCTTCTGCATGTCTGCTGGTGAGCTTAAGCTTTTCTGCCCATCTGTGAAACCATACTGGGAAGAATGGCAAACGTTTCCACTAGCTCATGGGAAGTTAGGCCAGTCTCCTGGAAAGTAAGAAAGTGTTTTAATTCACCGAGAAGTTCTTTAGACATTTGGCCCCTATAGAAAACATAGGCAAGACCTGATCTTGGTGTATTTGAAAGAGACAACAGTGACTTCTGTGGTTTGATATAAACTTTCCCTGTCTGTCTATGCTAGCCAAGTGAAGCTTTTTAGTTACGAAAGTTTTATCTGGCTACCCAAATTCCCTGATTTGCTTTATACCTGAATCCTTATTCTTTACCCAAATCCTCCTTGTTGCATTCAGTTAAAACCAGGGGCCAAAATTCTCTCTGCATTTTTCCACTTTCACACCATGCTCCAGCAACAGAAGAACCCCTGTGGAGTTTTGCTGCTCTTGCAGAGCGAGGAGTACGAACAGGAGCAGGAGTCATGATTTCTGAATCTGGAGCAAAGCAGTGACTTGCTGTTGCTCAAAGACATGTATGGATACAGCTTTTTGTGAGTCTTGGAAAAAAATATGTCCACACGGGACTGTTTTAACTCTCTGGGACAATCCCCGACCAGGTGTCTCCAAGTGTCAGTGAGGCTGTATTGTCCCCAGCTTTGCTCAGGAGGATCAGTGTTGCCTTCTTGGCCCAGGGCAAGCTGCAAGATAAATAAATATATATATATAATTGCTTCAGAATCCTTCCCAAGAGAGCTCATGGGTCAGAAATGTCTAACCAAAAACCCTGTGGTGTGTAGTAAGCTTCTGGAGATTAAATCTACTGTGCTACCAAGCATGCTTAGTCTTGCCCTGACTCTTCTTTCTCATTCCTCTCTTCCCTGAACTGTCTCTGTTGATACAAAGGCTCAGTGACACACAAAGGCATAATCAATGCATATCCATGTGCACTCTGAGTAGTACCACAGGATTTATGTCTTCTCAGGCTTAGACCCTGTCCATGAATTGTAACTACAGGTATTTCTGCTTGTTGCTTTGCTAAATTTAAAAATGTAGTCACATGAGCAATAAGTGTTCAAATCATATTGTTATGTCCTCATGGCTGATTAGCTGATTTGGGGTGTAAACATGATCATCAATAAAAAGCATAATGAAAGCTTGTAATTTTTAAACATAATTAAGTCAAAGGAAAAACAGTTCAGCATGACTGTAGGAACAGTAATTGGTTCATTACCTGTAATCATGTTAGCCTGCTCACATTATCAGAAGCTAATTGGAGAAAAGAGAGGAAAAGAGAATATATCACTGCATACACAGGTGTGATCTGTATGTCTACATGTGTTTTACTATTTTATATATATTTCGTTATAACTTTTTACATGAAAGAGTATAGGAGGAGTATGGTAATGTAAAAACACAGATACTGAGAAAATTTTAAAGTTACATTGGGAGGGCAAGAGAATTATTCATTCATCAAGCAAACTTAAATAGAACTAACTTATATTTTATCTCTAAGACCAGGAATGACACCCTGTTTTAATGGAAAGAAATCCTTGCACCATTTCTGTTGTAGTACAAATTGGTTTTGAGAAAGGCAAGGCGCCTGTCTTTTCCTTGCAAAGAAATGAGGCAGAAATGTAATGGGAAGACCTTTACAGTATGTTGCCTGGTCTCATACTTCATTTTTCAAAGTATCATTCTTAAAGTTTCCATTCTGTTTCTTTAGAAGACTGATTATTTGCCTGAAAATATTCTCTTGGTTCTGACAATGAACTTGGCCTCTATTTAAGGTTACAAAATTTTATATAAATACTTCATAAACTGCTTCATGGGAGCAACTCCTGTCATTTGTCTGTTGTATCTACTATTTGTTTGTGGCTTATAGGAAAATATTGTACTGTAGGGTCTTTTAAACGTCATTAAAAAGATATCATATGGATTCAGCAGTCAAGAAATAGTATCAGGTCCAAAAGTTTTTGGGTTATCAGAGATACGAGCCCTGCACACTCTTTCCTCTGACACGCTAACATGTCACACAGAGGGTGGCCTTGTGAACGGGGTGATCTCACTGAGTTAGATGCACCTTCTTTGTTCATCAGCTATAAATGTACTGCTTCAGGGAAGGCTGAGATATCTGTATTTCTCTAGGAGGTATATGCCCCAGCATGGTGACGCCAGAGTTTGGAAAGGGTAGGAGGACGAATGAATTGCTGCTTCTTGGTTTATTCTTTCACTTTGACTTATTGTTTCTAATCCTATTTTTATGGGAACTAAATGAGATAGTTTTCTATAATGATGAGGAAGGAATGTGGCCAGCAGGGAAGGAGCAGGGATGGCAAGGGGAGAGTCCTTTGTTATACTCCATTTTTGTCTAGGATCCGACAGCAAGAAACTGGTCAGGTTTCCTCCTTAGGCAATAATTCCTATGTGTTTGTCAGGGGACAGAATAGCCAAATGATCGCCATCTGGGAAAAGACTGAGCTGTGGGAGACAGAAAGCTAGGTTAGATGGACCCAGGCTTCAGTCTGACCTAGTAGAGCATTTCTCGTATTCTGTTCTTACAGAAAGGGAGGGATCCCAGCTGGAGAAAATTACCAAGACAACGATGGAGAGGGGAAGACCCACTTAAAATTTGTGTATTTGGTCAAACCTCCTATTCTCTCTGATTTCTATGGTAGAACTGGTGTACCTGTAAACTAAATGCAGTCCATCCAGAGCTTATAAGGTGAGATACACGGAAATTTCCAAGACTATTTATGGGCCGCAATATTTGAAAGACCATGAAGACCAAATAATGTTTGTATAAGGTACCACTCCTTTTGGACTTGGACTATACATGTTTATTTTCACTGAGGGTTTATAGGAATTATTGCTTCTGTGACCTCCTCGGGAGCTTAGATCAAAGGACCAAAGTCTCCTAGCTCTAACATTGACCCTTAGGGAAAGAACAGGAAAAAAAGGCAGCTATAAAGTGATCCTTCCCATGGTATAATTTCCCAGCTCCCAGCAATCAGCATTTTAGTGATTTTTTTCTGAGCCAGAGGTTGCATCTGGGCTTTCATGTCTAATAACCAATGATGTTCATCTTCTCTATGAATTTGCCTAATGCTTTTTCAAATCCAGATAAAGTTCTGTCCTCTGCCTGATCCTGTAGGCAATAGATTTCACAATTTAATTATGTATTATATAAAAAGTACTTCCATTTGTTTCCTTTAAACCTGCTTTGTTTTTCAGCAGAGTAAATACTGACAGTAATAACACCATTTTGTTATTCTAAGTGCACGCATACTGGGAGTTTCTGCTGGCAGACCTGTGTTGATTAGGGGTTACTTCTCGGCTATACCAAAAGCTATGTTGGCAAAAATGGGAGATACTCCCTAACTTAGGCTTCCAGGAAGAATAAAGGGACAGGTTGCATTCTCCTGATAAAATGATGGATTTTGGCACCTGGTCTGTACTTGACTTGCATCCTCAGGTTGGTGAGAAAACCCATTTCTTGTGGTGGAAATCAGCTACTCGATCACTTTTATTTCAGACCTGTAAGTGGATCTTTGCCTTTTTCTGAGTCTCTTGCAGGTGCTTAGCTGGGAAAAAAAACCCATGCTTACTTAGCGGATGTTCAACTATTTGACCATTATATTGTACTACGGCTAAAGGAGTTTAACTGTGCATCTTGTCTCCCTTTGCCAATGTACTGAAATGTGATTTCTTTCTCTCTGGTGGCCCTCCTCAGAAATCTTTTCCATAAATAAATTTCAGGTTCACAAGCACACAGAGAAAACAGCAATCATGAAGTCATGTGTTTGCTCCTTCACTTACAATGCCTCTGTTTATACCATGGTGCAATATTGTTCCACAGCTGAATGTACAGAAACTTTCTCTATGCATGAAATGTTTATTATTCTTTTTCATACCTGTGAAAATGACCCCTTGAGAACTCTTTTACTTCTCCTGGGCTTTGACATCCCACTTTTGTCTTTCACAGGAAATTCAAGTCCAGCTAATCCACAGTCCAGTTTATTTTATCAGTTTTTCTGTTAAAATTTATCCTGATTAGATTACCTTGTTGTTTTCTGTAGACGTTTTTAGCTTTCACTGTGTTACTTCTACACCTTGCTTTATTTTCTTACTCTGCATGTAATCCTTTAAAGTTGCCTTGTTTTAGCTAATTTTCTTTAATAAAATGAAGAATTTTCCCTTTTGTACACCTGCAGAGAGGATACTGTGTGTTTAAGTGTGGTGATGGTCTGTTCTACCTTGAATACCTTGTTCAGTTCTGGCTGCCCTATTTAAAAAAAAAAAAAAAAAAAAATAGAAGCAGTTCAAAAACAAGTGGCAAGAATGATCAAAGCCTTGGAAAGATTTGAATGTGAAGGAGTAAAATAACAAGTGCTGTTACATTTAGGGAGAGAAAAAAATATGAGGGAACATGACAGTTACATATCAAATAATGGATGGTGCATGGGAAAAAATATCAGGCCCCCATACTTTATTTTGCAAGAAAAAGAAGGCAACATGCTTAGCAAAAACATTTACTCTAATCAGTTTAAAATTTATTACTTTTCAGTAGAACATGCAGTAATATGCAGAGGTTATTATATAGGGTATTGTACGACACAGGGAATGCTCAGGTGTATTGCATAACGAGTAACAAGGCACATGAGACCACCCCATTGTCCAAAGAGAGTCAGGGTTTAAACCCTTGCAGCTCCCTCCCAGGTAAATTTGTTTGACTCCAGGAGAGACAGTACTGTTTGGGTTCACCTCCAGGGCTTTAGGAAGAAGCTTTCTCCTATTGGGAGGTTTGACATTGCCTGCACTGGAGTTTGTTAGCATTTCTTTCGAATGGTAGAGGCAGAGGGTAGCCTTGACAATGAAAGGATGCTGAACTATGCCTGCTCTGCTGTTGTCTGATAACCTCTTGGCTAAAAATGAAATATATGAAGGATTTTGACCCCTGGGAATTATAAGAAATAACTTAAGGAAACAGAAACTTCTCGAATGATGAAGGTGTATGTCTGTAAGACAGATGGAGCATGTGCCTCAGCATGCCCTAGTGTTTATTTCTTATGCTGTCAGCTAGAAAGCACATGAAGGAGTTACTATTCGGCAGAATCTTCACATGCGAATGAACAAAGACATCTTTCCAGAAATGAACCTCTGCAACTTTTACCAAAGGTAGTACTTTCTGGTTCATCAGATCAACTTTGTGGGGCTCCTGAATGACTTTCCTGGAGATGGTAATGGTCTAACAACCAATGCTCCTGTGATTCCTGTATAGAGCCGCAATGTACTCTTCTCCAATTCTTCTCTATGGTGCCCTTGTTTTTTAAATTTTATTTCTAGAATAGACATCTTGGACCTTTATGCTTTCAGAATGGTTGACACAGGCACACTCCATAAGGAGATTTAGAGGCCATAGTGTGACTTTGTCAGAGATCTTCTGCACTTCATGTCTGAGAATGGAACGTCAAAAAAGGCATGAATCCTGCATGAAATGTCTGTCATTAGCAAAGCTGTCTTCTTCTATTACTTGCATTTGTGTCATTCTTTGAAGTCTTTCCTGAAGAAACACATGCTGTCTAGCTGACAAAAGCACTACTGAAACTTACCACAATGTTAAACACTTATACTCTCCCCTTCTTTTCCTCAGCAAACTTATGCTTTTGAAAGCTGAGAAAAAGTAAGGGTATAGTGGAGAAGGAGAAATATGCTGAGCTGGCATTAGTTTTGAAAGGAAAGGGGAAAATTATAAACCCATCCTTAGAGTAGGGTTGTTCTTCCAGTATTCACAGGAAAACTTGTTTATTAGTTCTGAGTAAAAGCAAAGTATAAGTATTCAAGGTAAAATTATTCACTGCCTAGACTTGTAACTAAGCAGGTCCAAGAACTCGTTGGAATTTAAATTAGTGTAGGCTCTAAATTACTAAACATCCTTTCTTTCTCGCTGTGCTGAATGACTGCTTCTGAAGAACACTTTCAGCTGTGTAACTGGGCAGACCCCATTCTGGCTGACTTGACCAGAATGAACAACTGACATGGAAGATTGCATTTTGTAGTCAGTCTCTCAAGGTGTCATCAGGTGCTTAAAGCGGTTTTAACTGTAGATGCTCCAGATGTCATGATCAACACGTGATGGTCACTATCAAGTAATTCACGTGATTAAGACAATGGGCAAAGCAGCACACTTTATTTATAATATAGAGCTATTATTAGTGTCTGCTTCTAAGAAACCACATGTGAGGCCCCGTGATGTGATTAATCAGGCATTCCAGCTGCTTTTGAGTGATCCCAGTACTGACAACTGAAAACAGGAGGAATTCTTCTCCTGTATAGCACAGTTTATGACATCTTGCTATGCAGTCTGAAATGAGCACTGATGTGCCAGTGAAAGAAAGCTAAACACTTTGTGAGGGAATGTACATAATCACTAAGAATTTGGCAAGGACAAAAGCTAAACACAGGGCCATTGATTTGACAGTCTTATGCCGCATTCAGCGTCTGTTGTTCTGGTATTGCTTCTGTCTTAAACTATGAATATATTCTTGTCCTGGCAGAAGGCGCACAGTGCAGATCTTCTAAAGCATGGCTGACGTTGGGGAAACGCAGAACTGTGCTAGGATTTTAGCTGCAGTTTCTGATTTTATGGGCCAAACTTCTGCTTTCTTCTCTGCCTACCCAGCAGTTTAGATACTTTTTAAAAAATATTTTTGAAGCTTTTTTATTAAAAAAAATAACTTCAAGTGTATGCATTCCTAGAGTAAAAACTGTAAAAAAGCTCATGAGATACTCCAAGATTTTTACCTAAAATTATATTCAAACAGTCCTGCTTACAAGGGACAGAATAGATAATATAGACTGCAAGTTAAGCAGGACCCAACAAAAGAAATACATATCACTAGCATTATGTTTTGCAGGCTGATATCTACATTTTTGATGTGTTGAAGTTGATTTATGGTATATATGCACATGTGGTTGTAAAGCTGGTGGAAGGATTCATTGTGGATAAATGTGGAGTTTGAGAGTTAATCTCAAGTTCACTTTTTCATTTTTTGACCAAAATAAATTGATGATTGATTGACAAGTAATGTATTTATAGGACCGAAAAAAACGTTGAGCCAGTGATTCTGCGCCCCTGCTACTTAAAGCAGAAGGGTCATATAGTATTATTCAGTGAAAGCTGAAGCTATTAATGATTAACTGTCAATGCTATTGGACCATTTTTCCCTATATTCAGTTTTTTAGGTCTGAAATGTTACCGGGTAATTTTGTTACAGACAAATTAGGTTAAAGGCAGTCCTGTTCCTGCCCTTCCAAACTCAAACTGAACTGACCTCCTTAGTCCAGCACATCCTCAGCTTGTCCAACCCTTCTTCGAGATGAGGTGGTGCCAATTTACATTCTCTAGCAATCCAATTTTACACCCAGACTGATCAAATAAACATAACAGTTTCTGTGGGTGGTTGTATCAAAGAAAGAATATTAAAGCTGTAAGATGCTGAAGATAACATGAAAGTGAGAATGCCTATCTCCTAGAGTAAAGATGTGAAATCTTATTCAACACAAAGCTACCTGAAGAGCCCAGCATTAGCTCTGAAGGAAGAAATGAGATCAACACAAGTTCTTTTGTGTCCAGCACATATCTTCTCAGTAGTTATAAGAGGCTAAAGCAAGTGGGAGAACTCTCACCACAACTAATAACGAAAGTTATTCAGAAAGTATATTACGATGCCAATCAACATATGTGAAATTGTTAACAACAAAACATTTCATCCGATGGCTACCACTTTGCATGTTTTTATTACAAACGGGCTGAAAGAAGAACCAATTCCTTTTTTTTCATTGTTCTTCTGTCTGGCTTCACATGAAGATGCATTCACTTCATTATTCACAGTATTATTTTATTTATGCAGTGTGAAGTATTTAATTCATTTTTCTTCATTTTTGTTGCACGCGTGGTATATATAGCAGATGTGTCCACATTTTAAAGGGTAAGTACCTGCAGACATTTTGGGTGCAGGACAAGTAGGTAGTAGCAAGGATATGAAGGGAAGGAGTCAGCTAGCAGCAAAACTACTGGAAGTCATTTCACAGTCTTTTGCATGTTTTGTTTGACAGCATGGTCATCTGCAATACAGCCAGAACTGCAGAGCAGACAGCCCTGGTGACTGCCCTTTAAAAAAAAAAAAAATCAGTTTCACATATCTTCGTGTTATTTATGTATTTATTTTTTGGGAAAAAAAATAGAGCAGTTTGTCAAACGTTTAAGGTTGACAGGCAAGTCATGTTGTTGCAATGCAGGTAAATGCTGTCATGAGTGACACTGACTGTGTCACTATGTGCAGCATTAGACAGGGAATTTGAGAAGACAGGCTCATGAAAAAAATATGAATGTTGCCAGATAACCCTGCATTTTTTATTATTAAAATCTTGAGTGAATTTAGTGCTCATGAAAGTGAGGGACTAAGCTTCTCCACACATCCCTTTCAATACATCTCAGTTCTGACCTGCAGCACCCTTGCTATTCTAGTTATGGGCCTTGAGCAGAGATTGCTCACCATGTCAGATTGTGGTAGTTTTGTGAAACATATTCTGATCTGTAACCCAACCGTGACTTAAGCCCAGACCATCAAAGATGACAGACACAAATTGAGTATATATCCCACTGTACCCCCTCATAGTTAAAATGAAAATTACTTTGTTGTGTGTTGTGGGTACTTTATTGTACTCACGGAAATTAATAACTCCTATTCTGGTAGGAGGTTACTTCTCTAGGTTGGTATTTTGGGGATTTATTCATTGGTGCAATTGTCCTGAAAGAGCCTTCCAGAAAGCCACATCTCTGGGTGCTGTGGAAATGTCTTTTTTTGCAAAATGTCATATTCACAATGTGAATTCTAAGAACACTTTGTTATCCAGGTGGACTCAGTTTCTATTACTAAGAGAACAAGTGTTACTGAAGAGGAATGAGGCGCAAGAGGGGACGGCAGCTGCGTAATGTGGGTGTGGGAGGCTCCAGTCCCTACAGACACCCCTGGGAAATGGTCGTTGGTGCTCCTGGCAACTCTCAGTTTTGTGAGTTCAATCTTCAGTGTAACCATGAGGAAAATGGACTGCAGTTAAGCAACGATTAACAGCATTACCTCTCTTATTCACTCGAACATCAAATCCTGGTCCCCTATGAGGGAAAGTGATGCGCAGATGTGGGGGTGGCATTGCAGAGAGCAACCGTGTGACTGTCCCTGAAGAAATCACCGCTGGGGGATTGATGCTGCTGCTGCTGCTCTCGCCCTGGAAGAGCAAGCTCTAAGACCCTGCGGTGCAGAGGCCCTGGCTCTTACCATATGTGTCTCAATGCAGAGCCTAATCCACTTAGGCAAGCACGGAGTGCAAATATCATTGCCTTTGCAGCGAGAGCCGAAGGCTACAACAAATCTAAATGCCATAGCCCCATCAAAATAAACACTCAAAGCCATCTTGACATCGAGGGTATGGAGTTGAAAATGACATTGAGAATGAGATTTTAGGAAGAGTTTATCGCACTCTTCATGCAGATATAACTGCACTTTAAAAGGATTCTAGTGCCTTTATAATATTTTTGTAATCTTCAGAAGGTTGAGAAACTTTTCTTCTGCCCCCTGTTTCCTGAGAAGTTGTGAATTCTTAGGACATGATTACTTTTCCTGCAGTGTTGAGCACAACGTCCACCAAATTGACAAAAGAGAAAGTTATCTACCCAGAACACCTCTTACAGTCTGCCTGCTAAGGAAACAGATATATGTTTGTCTGCGTTACTCAGAGATTTATCTGCGTTACTCAGAGATTTATCTGCAAGAAGATACTTCAACATCATCTTTAACAATGTAAATAATAAGAGCAAAAGCATACAGGGACTAAATGAATAGCAGGACATTTTACACAGTATATACATGTGCAAATTATTTCACTGTAATCCTGCCCTGTACTGCAACTAAAGCTACAGTACTTATTTCAAATAACTTTTCTCTCCTGGTTTTCACTTACGATTTCAAATGTGACCACATTAAGATCCTGTCATAAACTGTAACGGGGTTTTGTATCCTGTTAATTTTTGAGCACTTTGAGAAGACTGTTAAGTTTTTGAATCAAAGAAACCAATTGTCCTTGTAAGTCTCCCATTGCTTGGCTGGAGTCCACTATTTGCAGGAGGTGCTGCTCTTAGCACCTGATTTATTATTAGTTTCAGTGGAGTTACGCTGTTTTGCAATTCTGATAGCTCCATTAGAAAATTGTGATGTGGCATTAAAATTTCAAGGGGCAATGCTCTGTTTGCATTTTGTCCCACTTAGCATCAGATTGCCAGAGATGAGTAAGGAAAGAATATTAAGCATTCATAAAACATTTTCACAACAGCTAAAATTCCAAGGACTAAAGAACAGACAAGAAGAATGATTAAAAAGATTAAATTTTTAAAAATCAAGCCCTGTTCATATTTTATATTTATTGTTATTTTTATTATACTGAAATATTCAACATTTACCAAATTAAGGATGCATGTTTCTGCTCTGTGGCTATTAAGTCTGACCTCTGTCAGCACAGAACACTAAAACTCTCCTAGATCTGGTGAGATTTTGTGAGTGTAAATATAATCAAATTCTCAGAAACCATAAATTTTGTTTATACATCACTATTGAACATTCTTGTACTTTCACTATATTGTTTTCCAGTCCATCAAAATGTCTGGGGACAGTTTGCTTTCTTTATTTGATTATTTTGGCTTTCAGAACATTTCTTATTTTACATAACACAAAAATATTTTTATTAGTGGTTCTAGGTGGTTTTATTTAATATCTACATATTTTTAAAATGCTTCCTCACAAACTGACCATAAATGGATCTTTCACTTTGCAGAATCCCTCATAAAAATATATGTCACTACCACCAATAGGGATAGAGGGTGCGGAGGGGGTAGCCTTTTAAATTTGCTTTTACAAGTGTAAATCCTCAGGCAAAATAAACAATATTATTATTTCAGATTTAAAAAAAGTACACACCAAGATGATAAGAAAAAATCTAATGTCTGTAGAAGGCTGTGCTTCCACAAACGAGGTATATGTTGGTATGTTTGCTTATTTCTTAAGTTTTCCAGTACCAAAATGCATGTTTAAATGATTGCATTTGACAAAGGAGAGACAAGGAAAAATGGTGCAGCATCTTTAATTTATCAGTTTACATGAGATGCAGGCAATAGCCTGTGGGTACCAGATTGTGATTTTTCTACTCAAGTACATTCTCATGTTTTACTGATGAGCTATATGCCAGACCCTTGTGTTCTGTATAGTAAGAGTTTCATGGAACATCTGCTTCAATTGCTCTATCTCGTGTTTTGTTTTGTCACTAAACTCACTTATGCTACAGAAGGACTGACTATAAAGGAAGCTACTTTAATTCAATAGCATATCAAGAAGGTAGATTCTCTAATGCTTGTATTACAGCTATATAAGTCTAATGCTTTCCATTGCACCAGAAGTGGAATGACAATTGACACAATATTCTATCATACTTCACAGGATACATAGTTTTCTGACCTACTGATTTATTTTTAACCAGAAAAGCTGTATATGCATATATGTATGTGTATCTGTGTGCAGCTGTATGTGCATACCTACATCTGAAACTCTAGGTACAACAGTGAAGAAAAAACACATATAATTACCAGGAGAGCAACACTTTCCTCATTCCTAAAATCATGCACACAAAAGAAGACAACAGAGAACGTAAGTCAATAAGGTGACTTGGTACTAACTGTGTGCTTTAGCATTTACATAGCAAATGGCACTGGATGCCTTGTGTGTATTTAAATTGGAAGGATAAAATGGCTTACAAGGACAGAGAACATTATATTTTTTCTCGTCCCGTTTGATAGTCTTGGCTATTTAGCATCTATGAAAAGCATATCAGGATGTAAGGGCTGCAGTTTCATTTTAAATTGCTGTGTAGTGGGCAAACTTGGCTGAAAAAAAATGTTGATTAACTGTATGAAAATGCAATGATATTTTTTTAGACCTGAAACTATGTCTACAGGCCATGACCTTTGCAATATTCTCTAACATTTTCAGAGAATGAATGCAGGAAGGATAAAAAGGGAGGAGCTTTATAAAAAAGGACAAAAAGGATAAACATCCTTCCCACAAATCTTTCTTACATCCTTTCTCTTATTTTTCATCTGAACAAATGCTGGAGATTATGGTGTTGTTACTGATCCTTTTTAAGGCTTTAATATTTTTTTTGTGTTGTGGTTTTTTTTTTTTTTTCCCTTCTTAATTTTAATCTCACCTGTGCTGACATCAACCCTGAAAAATGCCGTTTGGAACAAAGAAACTATGAGCAGAGGCTGAAACCGTGTGTAGTTTCAATGTCATTATTACTGAAAGGATGTGTGGCTTAATTTTACTTTTTTTTTTTTTTTTAGAAATACAGTTTATCATTGTATGTGAATTGCCATTGACTAGGCTGGTAATTAGCCTCATATTATTTTCAGCGTAGTTCACATCCACACATCACAGGACAGAAAATGGGAGCCTTAGACAAACAGAATCCTTGTAGAAGATCATTAGGAATCCCACTGTGACATGCCACGTGCAACCTCGTTGATTCAAATTAGTCATCTGCATTGTTCTGTAGTTTAGACTGCAGGAGGTTTCGACTTATTTTACAAAACCACAATTGTTATACGTTTATGGTCAGAGTAACAAGTAATGTTCTGCACTCTCAGAAGACACTAAAGACATTTTAATATGTACTCATTATACAGCTCTGCCTGCAACGCTATTTAGAGTTTCATCAGTGTCTAGGTAACAAAGCTCTATTTTCTCAGCTTTTTACTACTCAGCTGTAAACATGAACTCTCAGTTAAACACAGCACTGTATAGAAAGTATTACCTTGGTCTCAGGGTTTTGATTTTCCTTTTTTTTTTTTTTTTAACTGAAAAGAGATCTTTGATGATACACACCTTTGAAATGAATGTATCCTGTTCCTGATTTTTGTATGTGTAGATGTAATACAGGCTCAAACACTTATAAACCCACTGTGGTTTAGCTGATAAATTATAAGAGCGAAAATGCTGTTAGTGACAGTCCCAATTTACTGTGAGGTCAAATATGTACCTTTAAAATAGACTTTACAGCAGAGTTATAAAATGGTCCTTTATGATGGCTATTTGATCCCATTCATGTCTTTATGTAAAATCTTTGCTGGTGATGCTGATGGCAGTATGTATATTTTAAAAAAATATACCTTCCCCAACTAATATGTTTCAACAATTTATAATCTTTATTCCTTGCTGATATTTCCTCATGCAGATCCATCTATTTCAGGAGATGATTTGCTCCAACAGAGTATTTCATTCCACTCAGTATCCTGTCACAGAACTCAGTAACCTCACAAATACTTCGGTCTGTGCTACGTATGCTGCAGATGCAAATAATCCAAGACTAACCTTTTCCTTGGTAGGGGCAGTGGCTTGCAAAAGATCATAGCCTGAGAAGAGTATAATTGGTTTTTATTTTCTAAGAAGTTGTCAGAATTTTAATGTTCTTAAAAATGTATGTTTTTATGTTGTGTGTTTTTTGGATACAAAGCCACAAGCACTGAAGAATTATTCATATGAATTCTCATTCCTCTATGCATGGAATCAGGAATCTGATATATTATTTCAAGAGTACATAACACAGCATCAGTGAAAGAATTCAAGGGTAGTGAACAGCTCAGGGGACCAGTAATGGAATATGAAGCCTAGGTTGTTGTTTCAAATCTAATCCAGGTTGGAAGTAACAGCAATTATTGCCATCTAATGTCTTTTCAGTGATCTGTATGAAATGAGTTTGTGGTCTCAGTGCAGTTCCTAACAGGCAGGTGTCTAGATCACAGCTGACACCATTGTTGGCAGACTCAATGTAGGGACCAAAGTCCGAACAGGTCTGGTGATTGAACTGCTCTTTGGTGTCAGGGCAAAACTCAAGCATTTCAGCAGGAGAATGTGTCTGCCACTGTGTTTTTAGAACCTGTTCTATTGATGAAAAGGATTTTGGTCTTCATGGTCTTCCTCAGGAATCCTCTAGAGATCCAACAACTTTTTAAAGTTAAACAATGACAAGGAAATCACACTCATAACATCAATATTAAAAATTGGCACTCAGAAGCACAACGAGCCAGATATAAAAGGAGCAGTCACCATAGTTTCAATTCACTTGCCGAAACTCATGTGCTCAAATTTATTCAAGTGCTTCACAATAGAATAATTCCTTTAATGACTTGCAAATCTCTGCTCCACACTGTGCCATGATGTGCATATACAACATAGCATGTTGCACAAAACAGTACAGATAGTAGCATTGTGGCTATCATTTGTTCCCTCCCACTTGCAAGAGCACTAGGAGAAATCTTTGCCAGCCAGAGGTACTGCCCAGGTGACCCCCTTGATGTGATCATTAGTGCCACTTGTATTACAAAGCCTTCTCCTCTCTCATCCTGTTTGGGTATGTTAGATCAGAAAGTCTAGGCAGAACAACTCAGTGGTGGCTGTTTGCCAGACGTGGATTTCCTGGTGTTAGGTGTCCCAAAGGACCTGCAGAATCCCCTGTACAGCTCTTGCTGCTGCAGTGAGCTGCTAAATAATGTGTAGGTTGCAGAGCTGCACCATGGGTCACATCTTCTCCAATTAAAATTCAAGTGCAAAATCCTATGGATAAACAACACGGTCTAAGCAGAAAAAAATGTCACAAAGTTATGTAAAAAACTCTCAGTTTTTATGTGCGGTGATCATCCAGTTAGAAAAATGAGAGTTCTGAAAAATCATGTTATTTATGGACCTTCCCAAGGGTAACCATGCCATAAAGGGACTGGGACTTCATGTAACAAACAGAAATCTGTGTGCTTAAAGCAACTAACTGGCAATTATGTACAGTTATGATTATGGGAATTTACTTTTTGCACAAAGGAATATAATTACAAGGATTTCTTTCTTTTTTTTTTTTTTTTATGCTAGCCTTGTGATTTTTGACCTGATTTTCAATTTAGCAGGGATCCAGGAAATTTTGGTCAATGTATATATATATATAAATATTTGTATAGTAAGTATCTGGAAGGCAACAACACTTCTTCTCAGGATTATCTGGATTCCATATGATACTAATTACTAGGCTTTAAAGCCAGTAGAAAAGAAAGAAGTCCAAAGAGAAAAGCTACCATATTTTTCCTACTACAGGTGATAGACGTTATTTGCCCTATGTTTATTTTTTATTATTTATGGATCATTTTAAGAGTGACATATGTGAGTTCAATATATTCATGTAAGATATTATATACATGGAGGGAAAGACAGAAAACATTTGGGTCTAATTCTTACACATTTTTATCACGAAAATTGTATCTCAAGAGACTTGAAAAGTAAAAGGAAAAAAAGTGAAGAAGGAAAGGAAAGAACCCAAAAGCAATAATAGAAAAGAGAAAAAGTGATATTGTTAATAAATGAAGGATTAGGAGGCTCAAACAAAAGGAGACTTTAATATATGATAGAGAAGAAAGAAATGGAACGACTTTTAAATTTAATAGGCAGTTCATAAATTAGAAAATCTGTCATATAGTATTAAAAATCACACTTAGCATTTCTCTGAGTAATATATTATTAATTTATGTTATGCTATATGATTCACTGTAGTGCTAATAATTTATATTTTGTGTAGAATTCTAAGTCTAGATTTCCAGCTTTAGTAAGCCTCAGAGTTTTGTCTGGCTTTCCTGCCTCTAGGTTTCATTTAGTGATAAGACATATCTAAAAGAAGCCTCAACCCCGTGTGAGAGAATTCTAGCATACAGGCAGGAGATTTTGTTTAACAAAATCTTTGAGGTCACAATTATATTGCTGGGTTCACCAAATTATTGCCAAGTAGTTCTTTGTAGGGACAGTACAGCCCTGTAAGTTCTCAGCACTTACACACTCTGAAGCATCTAGACTGCTGCTGCACCATATAATGTTCCCCTTTCTCTTATTCCACATCCCCTCCTATGGGTCATTGGTATCCAATAACCCAGGGATCAGTAACCACCACCTCTAAGATAAAACTTTGTCCAGCTCCCAGCTCTTGCATGGTTACCCAGTTGTAATGGTCATCTGTGTCAGGGAGCACAGATCTTTAGTTTGGTATAGCGTATGCTTGTGTTTCTAAGGAGAAATTGCGTTTATGGTTGGAAACTTGCAAAAGTCCCCACACTGAAATAGTCTTTTGGAGGAGTTGAAATTCTTCTTCGAAGCAACAGGGTACGTAAATGGGCAGTGAGTTTGAAGGGCAGAGAATAAACCGTTCCAGAAAAATGGGCAATTAAACGGAAAGTTCTTTTTTTGACCCAGTCTAATGTGATTGAGGAGAGAGACTGATTAGAGACACACAGTCAGGAATCTCATCATCACAGCAGGGCAAGGGAACTCTGTTATCCCCACCACAGCCCAACCTCAGCACAGCAATAGATACAGTTCCACAGCTGTTAGGGAGGAACCCAGCCAAGAGACAAGCTTTTGAGCTGTCAATAAATCCAGACATTGCTGCTGCTGCTGCTATTGGAAAGAGATACACCAGAGGTTGTCATCTGGGTACTGCAACTGCCAAACTTGACTGCCTTTGGCCACAGCTGTTGACTTTGTTGCTGCAAGACTATTGAGTAGGAAGAAGAGTAAAACCAGTGCCAGCACAGTGGGGAGGCAGCTACCAAGTTAATGCTGAAGTGGTATCCTGGCAGTTCTCAGTTTGCTTTGTGATTGTTTTGCTCAGTGGGAAAATAGATGCACCAATAAAAGTTTAATTTATAACTGTAACTTTAAGTGCGTGCATGCAGTGTGGTAGTTGTGCATTTGTAGGTTTATAATGAGTGACAACTGGATGTCTGTGTTATAGAATACTCAACACATGGAAAAAAAATATTATCCCAATAAAGTTTTTTTGACTGCTTTAAGTGGTTAATCAAACTCCATAACCACAGCTCATACTTTTGCTGGATATCATTAAAAGTAGAAATAAGAGAAAAACAAAGAAAAACAGTGACATCTTGCCCAGGCAAAGTGCTAGCAAATGTCTGATTTGTGCCTTTTTTTTTTTTTAAATATTTATCAGGATAAGGCATTATTTGAAAGCCAAAATGAGAGACTTTTGAAATGTTACCACATTATTTTGGTATGATGAAAAACATCAGATTTAAGATTGCAAGGGTTCCTATTGCTCAGTGAGATGAGTACTTTGTAATACTAGACATTATGATGGTTTACTTTCATTTGGAGGCAATTTATATGCATATCTTCTATTATAATACCAGCATTTTCCTTTATCTTAAACAGTTTATTTCACTGTTTGACATTTTTCCTTTTGGTCTCTTTATAGAAGGCACTCTTCCCTCTTGTCCCTTGTAGTTGTTTCCCATTTCTCTCTTCCACTAGAAGGCTTTGTTCTAGTTCGTTCTAATAAGCCACATTCCTCAAAGCCCAGCCTGTTGTACAGAAATTTTGATGGTATAGATATTTCTGCTAATAATGTGGAAAAAACCTTGTACTCCCAAGAAAGCATAGTTTATAAAATAGGATCCCTAGTCACCTAATCACTCCAGCTCCTGCTATGTGCAGCTGTAATAATTTAATCTTTTCTTAACAAGGTTTATTAGAACCATGCACAGTATTCCACATGAGAAGACACGATTACTTAAACATTTAATTGTAGGAATGTTCTCTTGTTTTGATTAGAAATACATCCTAGCATCTTAAGCATCTGCTTCTGCTCACTTTCATACACAGAAATCTGGTCTTTACATGTCTTTCCCTGAATTTCTAGGTGTCTTTCTTCATGGCTGCATCACTCCATGGCCTATGGAGTGATGGGCCCTCTGATAAAGTAATATTGTTAAGGCTTAGTCTAGACAGAACACAATGGTGCAAATCTCAAGAAAAAAAGCTAGAAAAAAGGATACCCTTCGAAGACCTTTGAATCTCTTGTTTTTTCTGAATTCCACTGCTGGTACGTGGGAGCATCTTCTTCCAAAGCTTCCACTTAAGACGTAGTTGGCTGAAGTACTCCAGCAAGAAATTCATTGTTCATATGCTACTTTTCCTGGCCATCCTACCAGTTCCCCTATTTTGGACTTTTAGACTTTAAATATCTTCCAGATGTCCTCAGAAGGTACAAAACTGGTCACTAAGAGGAATACTGACCTTTGATAATAGAGGTAGCATTACTGAAGTATTGTCCAGAATTAGCTTTTATTTTTTTCAGTACCAATTGCTGTTGTGTTCACTTTCCAAACAGTGAAAAATAATTAATAATGAAATATCCTTACAGAGCATGATCACAGTAGTTTTGCAAAATGTACTTCATTTCTACCTTCAGTAGAGCACATCACTTTTGATTTTAGTTTTAAAATGACATCAAAAAGAACAATAAGAACAGCTGAAAGCATGGGTTGATCAGATATGTTCTAGATCACCACGATTAATCAATTTCATTTTTATGTAGAGTTTGCATTTTTATGCACACACAAACTTCTATATATGTTGATATAGAGCTCTTTTATGCAGATACAAAGATCTTTTAGATATCCTAAGTGAAAATTACTGTGGGGAGAGATTTTCAGTGGAAATGAAGAGTAACTTCAGGAAGTATACCAGTTTAAAAGCTCCTGGTGAAAGAGAAGGTGGCTGGAAGCTGAAGACTATTAGCAGAAGCAGCAAGGTAGAAAGGGAAAAGAGATTTCAAGGGACTGTAAGAAAATTTGAAATGTGCATTTTTCTGTGATATTCCCTTGATGCTGAAATTACTTAACTCAGGCTAGATGTTCTCATCCATTTTTGGGATATAAAAGTCTTTCTTGGGGGACTGACTGATGGACCAACTTCTCCTCCACTGCTTATTATGCAAGTGTAAGGAAGGGCGATAAAACATTTATAACAATAAATTAATAGATCTGTAGTGAGAAATCTGTAACAGATGAGAGAGAAGCAGTCTTCAAGACCCTGAAGCTAAAGAGGTCAAGGTATTACATGGGAGTATGGTGGGCATGAATTTTGATTGTTGGGCTGAGATGAAAGTCCAGAATCTGCAGGAGAAAAGCAAGAATGAACATGGTCAAAGCATCTGCACCTATTGAATTGTATGAGGAGAAAAGTAATGTTGCCAAAACAGGGAAAGAGGCTTTGATGAAAACTAAGCAGGTTAAATTTGTCCATGCTTAACTTTAACAGTTACTTTAACTTGTGGCTGGACATCCACAGGGAGAAGAAGAAAAGGGGAAAAGAAACCTCAAAGGAATAACTTAGTTGAGCTAATATAATGTTAGGCTTTGTATTGAAATATAATGCAAACATATTTAAATGTGTGCTGATGTACTAGCCTCTAGTAAAATGATATGATATATAATGATACAGAAAAGTAAATTAAAATTTAGCTCAATTTAAAACATACTGAGGATTTCTAAAAAATTGTTTTAAAATGCCAATTCATACCTGCAATGTATAGGGAAATAATACCTACATATCAATTTTTAATTTCTGCAGAATTTTTACCATTTACTTTGGATGGGAAAGAGGAAAGATAAGTGATTGAGATTTCTTGCTTTAAGAAATCCTGATGACTACGTGTTGGAATTTTGAGTATCCTCAGTGCTGTTTCAGTTGTGAACTTGAATGCTTTGAAATATTAGAGTGGAGTGTATCTTTTTTGTGCTTATGTTGGAAATCCGAAACCCTCATTATTTCTGCATTTGTTAAAATACAACTCTCTGTTCAACATACAGACAAAGCAAAAGGCTTTGATAAAACCTGATCTACATTCAGAGATCTGCTATGATCTCAGCTTTTCTAAAGTGGCACATTGCAAAAGGCACAGTACTAGTAGAAAGTACTGAAAGAGGCTACTTTTAACAGCTTCTCTTTACTTTTTCTTGCCAACAGTGTTTTCATTTACATACCTGAATCATGTCATTATTGTTGCCTTTGCTCTATCTCTTTCTGGCACTTCAGTGGCTTATCACCTTTTCTTTTTTTTTTTTTTTTTCTATAAACAGTGTGCTCTGTACATCTCTTGTGTTGATTTCTTGAATTAATATTCATGATTCTTCTTTTCAAGCCACAAGACCCTCTGTTGATGTTTGCTTTACAATACTTCTATCAAACATACTTTTAAAAAATAAAAGGTCTTTTTCCTTTCAGAGGCTTAGGTCAGAATATAGACAGTTATCTTCCACCTGATATGCAATTTAGTCCTGGTTTTATTATCTAGATACAGTTTTCTTGCTCTCCTAAGTTTTGTCATCTATGTATTTAAAGAAAAACTGCATCACCCCTATCGAAAGTGATCCACGAAGCAAGTACACTGGTTAAAACCACATGTATGTGCTGTTTCTTAATGTTTTTCAGCATTGCATTTTATTATTATTTTTGCTGAATTTTTGTGTTAGGAATGAAAAATGCCACAAATGGAATGCTAAGTTTTAAGTACAGAGAGTAGTGAATATTTCTTTTTTAAAGTGTTGTCATCTATATATTTCTAATAGAAAGGAAACGCAAAAGCAAAGGTTCTTTTAAAAATAGAACCAGAAGAGATGACTATTTCCTTCTTCTCCTTCCCCTATCAAAAAGGAAAAAAAAAAAGAGTACAGTATATATTTCATTCTCCGAATGCCCCATTTCACCTTTGTTTTTCTGTATTTTGTCTCTCCTTGTTTTGTGTTCTTTCCTACACAGGACTTTGTTGCCCTTTTCTAAAATGGTAATAGCAATAGTTAAACAACTATCACTGTCCACCTGCATCTCACAAATACTCTTCCGCCTCAATCACGAGTCTTTTGATTCACTGATAATTAACCACTGCATCCATCACAGTTCCTTTTTTCTTTCTTTTCTTTTTTTCAATCAGCTGGTCCATCTGTCAACGAGAGCATTAATATGACTGTTTACAGCAGCAGCCATCTTCTCTTTTTATGCATAAGACTATCACCTTCAGTTTCTTTGAAAGGCTTCTACTTGTTTCAAGTTAAGCTGAACATAAAACTCAATTTCTACCTACAGTTATTTAATTTATCTTAAAAAAAAAAAGCTTGAAAAAAGCTTGATCTTTTTGTTTTTTCTCCATTTATTTCCCTTAGTCTGCATTTACTTGCCTATTTACATGTAGTCTATGAACTTTTGGTGCCGTGAGCTTTCCCTTGACTGTTTGAATGTAGTGAATAACAACACTTATAGAGAAGATGGAGCTTCCTGCCGTATGAATGTGAAAGAAAAGAGGCCTTTATGCACTGGTTCTGTTACAGAGATAAAAACAAAATGGGCTTCCTCCTTTTATAGTCCCTGCCCTGATCCCCGGCTCCATCACTTCCTCTACATATACCTCTCCATGCCATTAGGCCCTGTCTCCTAGCAACATATGACCCCTTACCAGAGCTTTATCTGACTGATGCCTATATGCAATCAGGCTGTCAGTCATTTAAGAAAGTGATTGAGCTCTGTCCTGGAAGCATATCTTGGTGGTATTTAGACTCTGTGCATAGGTATGATGAGAGGATATATAGCAATGTGGCTTTGCAACATACATACCGAGCAAAGCCTCACTAGATGAACACTGTTCTAAGAAAAACAGAAGACACGCTTCTGAATTTGTCTCCATTGGGAATAATCCTTTCTACCCCTTTTTTATCTGTGGTACTGACTTTACAACTGTCTTACTTACAAAAAGGGTAAATTCTAGTTTCCTTTTAAAACTAAAGTTTCCTGTGAAGCTGCTTAAGCTGAGTCATTACTTGGTTCCCCGGCACATTAGCATCCCCATTCACTCTCAATCAAAACAGGAGGGCAAGTGGACAAAATTCACATCCCACCTTCTATTACCTACAGCGGTAAAGCATAAACATGCACCCTGAACTGAAGTAATGCTTGTCGGATACTTGCATTTGCAATACAAGTCAGTCATTGTCACAAGCAAGAGCAACCTGACTTTGACTTCTAGACCAAAATTTACAAATGGCCAGTGACTGATAGCGTTTCTGGACTGATGCAGCTGATGAAAAATACTTGGTAGGGGATATTTCTAACACCTGATGTTAGACATTTGTGTTGTTCATGCTTTAGTTGGTCCTTATAGTCAACGGAGAGGAGTATGATTTAAGACCTATAGCTAGAAGCCTTCTGCAGTGACTGTACAGGCAATGTAGACTCCTACCTATATTGTAACATAAGGTGACTTTTCAATCTCATGTTGTGTTTCCTTCCCTAGGAGACAAACAGTCTCAATGCAGTAGCTATCTTATGACATACTGCAAAGATAAATCTTGATGCCAAGATCCTGTTGAGAGCTTGTCCAATTAATACACCTTAAACTGGACAAGGGACAGGTGCATAATCCAAACAGACAAAAGGATGAAGCACAAAAAAAGGCCAGTGTGGCAAGTCCTAGCTTTCACCTGATCGCTTTTTGTCAGATGACCCCCAGTGAAAGATTCACATTTCAAGGCTGCTGTTTGAAATACTGATCACAACCCTTCCTTGGCTCTCTCAGCCTTAGGTTTTCATCAGGATTCCTTCAGTTACCTCCAAGGGAAATTTAGGCATATGTTCAAGAGGGCAGTGAGAGTTTCAGACTGCATAATCTGTACCTCAGATAACCTGCACCTGTTCAAAATTGCTTGAAATTAAATCCTTAGATAACTTGAACCTTTCTGGAACCCGTAAAAAATGAGGGGCAGTGGCACCGGGGAAGCTGGAGATTTTGAGATAAACTTTTCCTTATGTTATCCACACTTGTGCATTAACCTGCACTGCTGCTTAATCACAGGACTATTTTTTAGCAGATCAGTCATAGATTAACACATATGAAAAAGTGTTGCTTCTCAGGCACCTGGATGTAGATCTGACTCCATTGATTCTGCAGAGAGAGTTCAGCATTGCTGGCGAATGAGCACATGGAATTACTCATTCCTTTGGTGTTGTAATATGGCGATTAGTTCCTAAATCAGTGCCCATTGACTCAACGGAAAGACTCTTACTGTCTTCAGTGGGTATGGGATCAGAATATTTATGGAACAGTTCCATTTTGATATCCAGCCAAGTGGATAAAGCCACTCATTCTTTCTGTTAATACAGTGTTTAGTCCTTAGTAATCTGGGCACAGTGATTAAAAAAAAATGCAGTTATCTAGAGACCATACTTCTGGAAATTATACATTTATATGTAGTTCCAAGCAATTAAGTGAATACATCAGCATGTGTCATCTGAATTTGCCAGTTGGTCAGGACTTTTGACTTTTCTTCCATGTCCAAAACTGAAATCTCTAGTTGTTCATGGGAATACTCAAATTAGCTAATAAACTAACTGAACACATTTCACTTAACAGCAAGAGAAACAACCATTTCTGACCCACTGCATTCCAGCATTTGGTTCCTCAGTCATTTCATACAGACTTCTGGTAACAATTAATACTACCATAAAAAGAAAATAACAGGGAGAAACATGCACACAAATTGAAAGCAGATATCTGAATGTTGTTGTCCCACAAATTTAGATCAACCACATGTCTGCCTGGAAACTTGTAACTAGCGTTCATGAGTGATGTTATAATATAAAGTGTGGTGGAGAAATGACAGTGGAGCCTGTTTGTACTTTCTGGAATTAATATATATGTGCAGATAATTAAAAGAACAATAAAAATACACAAGATGAACATACACAAGGGGAAGGTTTAAACATCATCCAAACATATCATATGGTATAGGCCTTAGGGAAATAAAGGCTTACAGGATACTGGCAGACAGTCCTGCTGCTGGTACCAGAATTTAGCAGTTTCACTGCTTGAAAATAAATCCTTTTAGTTAATCTGGCTCTGTGGGTGGAATTACACACACCACTCCCGTTATTGTTAGACAGGAGTTGCAGGCTGAATTCCCATGAACTTTGCTGAAAATGTAACTTGCAGTCTTCCCTACGCAAAGCTTTATTTATTAGAAATGCTTTTTAATGTGCCATGGTGAAATCTTATCATGGTAACATCAGATGCGGCTGATATTAGGGGGTGCGCATTTCACCCTTGATGTGTACCTGCAACTCTTATTAGCATGACAGGGCATTTACTATGCATATCAAAAAGGGAATATGTGAGATTGTGAATTCTTTCACCCAGTGTGTTCCAGAGAGTAAAATTTTAGCGGCCAAATGTTGACACCTGGCATAGTGAAGAGTTTGCTGCAGACAGCCAAGGTTATTGAATGGGAATGTGGCTGCACTTTAAGCCTTCCCTTCACCATCTGGTTCATTCTGGAATATGGAATATATATCACAATTACATGAATAAATGAAAAGATATGCAAGTTAACTGAAATGTATGTGTTTCTCTGCTTTTCTGCACAATGAAACAGCCATCTGGGAATCAGTATGTCTCACATTTCAAGCACAAATCAAAGCAAGCAGCAATTCACTCCGTGACGTGTGCTTCATAGAAAACTGGACTTCATTATCACAGAGTTAATCACTTCAGAGTCTTTTTTCAGGGGTTTTTTTCCCCCGCTTCTCTATGGATACAAAACAAACCTATTTGGAAATATACGGAGAGCACCCGTATTAAAATTGCATTTGGAACACAATGCAGTTAAAAGAAAAAAAAAAGAAAAAAAGAAAATGGAAGCACATTTGTTTGCACTCTCGCCTCTCAGATCCAAGCTCAGAGGTGGGTCTGTAGAGAGAGGAGAAAGTATCGCAAGATGGATATACTCATTTTTTCCCTCCCCTTCTTCACCCCAATTTGTTTTATATGCATATTTTCCTTTTCCATGTCTATGCAGCACTATTGACTAATGGAATGGGTGACATGGATCCAAAGCATATGCTCTTTCCCAACAAAACTTAGTGGAAAGTGGATGGAGCGGGGGGGTGGCACGCTGAGAGCCAAAGCGTCTGCCAAGAAAACAGCCTCTGACCTTCCACCGTCTTGTGACATATGTGACATCTGAAGGCAGAACCTTCCCTCCCACCCTGGGTTTTCCTTTCTGTGGAAGGTGGGTGCGAATCCTTGCAATAGAAGTCAGTGGCCGTTTGCTGTGGGAAAACTCTTCAGGGGCTAACCTGGTGGGAGGGCATGCTCAGACTCACCAGAATTAAAAGACAAGGTTTCTGCAGCTACAATGGGTGTGAATCTGGGTATATATGTTAACTGCCATTGCATCCAAAGGCAGACACCATGTCTGATGGACAAGTCATGATAGTACTTTGGGAAAAGCAGCTTTAAAACAATGGATTACTGTAGTTTCATTCTATATATGTCATTTTGTAGCCTTTCTGGAAAGAAAAGCTTTCTCTATTAAACAAATCCCCAAAAAATATAATTGCTGGAAGATGTTCAGACATATTTGCCCCTTGTCCAAACTTCATTAATCTCCTTGAACACAAGAGTTTACTAATCCTATGGGCTCTTAGCCAAACTCTTAAAAAATAAAAGTTAAGAGTAAATATTGATGATTGTTGAAAGGGTCTTTCCTGTGCTCGTTCCCCTAATAATCCTTTTCAAAAGGAAAAATATTTTAATACGATTTGATCTTAAGGAATACACCTTTTTTATGCCTGGCAAAGTGACTAAATATGTAAATTCCTTCTTTACAAGGAAAAGACCAGTTTTGTAGTAGCTGCATATTGGGAAGTGCTTATGTGCATTTGCAGCATAATGCAGGAATGAAGGAACAAGCTTCCTTCTAGAAAAGAACAAACCTGCAAATTGGTATGTGCTACATTGTTTAACCTGCAAACAGTCCTGCAGAGTCGTAGCAGGTTGCTATCGATTTGGGACCAAAAAAAGCTTCAGCTTTCAGTCCTCCAATTTTTGATGTGTTGAGCACCCTCAGGACCCACAGAAAACAGTGACAATGTGGCTTTTGATGATGTGGGACCAGACCCTTGAGGGGAGCTGAGAATCATCAGCCCCTTGTGATACTAAAATCTTAGCAAGCAGCAGAGAAGGAAAAATAGTTAAAACCAGAGATCACTTGAACCCCTGTTGTCTGAATTCTGTTTGTGAATGTTGGAAGAAAATCTGCTTTGAATATGTTCTCCCTTCTTCAGTTGTCTAAAAAAAAGTCAGGGTCAAAGAAAGGGCACAGTAAATTCTGAATATCTGAAGATGTGAAGCTGATGTATATCCACTAAATGCTAACATAATTAAGACATGACATCATCCTTCAAGCATTATGGGTGCTGTATCTTGTATTGTAAATCCTTATCTACCTTATAATGGTCTGCTGAGGGCTTAGTTATTTTTTCCCTCTGCACCTCAGATATGTGTATTAAAAATTATAAAAATCAAATTGACTTCATAATTGATTTTTATGGACATTATTTGTTTTGCCATGAATATTTCATAAACATTTTTTTCCTAAAGTATAGCATTGTAAGGCATGCAACTGAAAGAGACAGATAGCTGTGGATGCATGTGAGTCTATATAAAATCAATGTTATACTTCAATTTAAATCTGTGTTAATATTTTGCATTTTCCACTATCTCTGTTGTTTCAAAATCAAAGGGGAATTTGCCATTGTCTTCAGTTAGAGCACGAACAGATATATTATTCCCTTAGCATTTTTCTGTTATAGTTACCTTTTTGATTCATTTAAAAAGTGGCAATAAAAGAAATGGTCCAGAATCTGTAACGCTATCTCCCATGTAAAAACCTTTATTCTCATGAATCGTTCCACTGGGGTCATTGCATAAAGAGGAGCTTCAAGACAGAGCCTACTTTTCTCAGCTACGTGAATTCTGACTTTATCAAGCTCACATGTGGTGCAACCAAGGTGATGAAAAAATGGCTGAGAAGATGAGGAGGGTGGAGACCTTTCAGTTTCCCACAGCACAGGATTTCTAGGGACAGAGAGGAGAGAAAATGAGTACGAAAAGCCAAACGTTACTCCACACAGGGCTCTCCTGGGGGCCTGATTACTTCGAGCCCGGTGGCAAGGCCCTCCATACTGCAAGCAGAGGGTACACCAGAAGTTCCCTTTGAAGGTGTTGGGCATAGATCCTGTGCAATCAGGACACTTGCCCACTGCTGATGTCTCTGCTTTGAAACAAGACCTGGTTCTCTTTGCACTTTTGGGGAGGAGACATGCAGAATTGGCTTATGGGCTGGGGCTCCCTATGCACAGTGTACATCCAACGGCTTTTGCCATATTACTTTGGCCATCTAGAAGTTAAGCTTTTGCTCTCAGTTGGCTGTTTGGTCCCCTTATATAGTCAACGAAACACCTACAGAGGGACTTTGTTGCATTCTATAGTAAGCAGGGTTTGGAAAGGCCTCTCTCTTCATTGACAGCAGGCTCTAGACAGCTGGCTTAGGACTAACACTTTTGAGACTGAATTTAGGTAAGATGAGTGACACCCAGAGCCAAACCCTCAGCATTAGCATCACCATTTATTAAACAAAATCTGCGAGCAACTGGTAACACTGCAGACCCTCTTCACCGAGATTTTTCTACTGGCTGGTGCCCTGAGTTATGCTGTCACATGCTCAGAAAAAGCAGGGCAAGCCCACTGGGTGAGAACGGCTTTACCACCAAGGATTAGCTGTGTAACAGCAGACGGCAGAGAACTGTTAACCTTTTGCTTTGGTAGGTATTAAGAAAGAGGGTAACAAGAATTTTCCATCACTAAGGACGTATCAGGCAGCATTAGCAATGGATAATTTGAGGGGTTAAGAAGTCTGCCCTGCGGGAATTTTTTTAAAAAGTTAATCTTTTATAAAGATTGAAAGTTTCACAGGCACAAAGTTTGCCTCAGAGAGATTTAGTTCTTTTAGCCTATGATCTTGATACTTGCCAAAGGACAAACTAAATGTGAATTTGCATCATGTCTCCACATATGTTTCACATATTTTGCATGTGGTGTCTAAATGGCTCCTGTGACCTTAGTGTGTGGATCACACGTTGTTCACATATGCTTTGTGCGGGTCACATCTGTTTGAAACATTGTTTCTGACAGTAGAAATCATTATTGTTTTACAGCAGGCTCTAATAATTTAATTCAAGCAGCAGAACTTGAGAAGATGCAGAGTGTTTTGAGTTTTGGTTTAGATTTTGTGTTGAGTGCTACCCATTATAATTGCATACCAGAGCAGAGATTCACAGCCCAAGCCAGAGTTTCCAATTAGGGTGATCATGTTTTTTTGGTCAACATACGCTTTTTTGCAGCAAATATGCTGACTCGTCAAAGCTGTCGCTTTAGCCGAAAGGTGCCTGATCCAACTGTCATTGTGTCAAGGTTTTTCTGGGTCTCTGGTTGAATTTCTGCTCAAAGCCAGAAAGCCAGTGGTCCACAGGTGGGTACTCACACAAGGTTTGGGGAATCTGGGCTTAATTTTTTACTCTGTAAGATCTAGAGTACAGCTTGAACACAGCTCTTCCATTAACCCTTGTGAGTGCCCTAATGTCTTGGGCTGTGCAGCTAGTTTTTCTTTGCCTCAGTAAATTATTTCAACAAACTGGAAAATGTCTTGCAGAAGGAACTTGAAAATGGCAGAGCCTCTGACGAAGTCTGTAGCTTGATTGTTAGGACAAAGATGTTGGAGACTTTTGCTAAAGTCCTTGATGCACTGCACGATTAATTATTAATACAAGCAGAATCTCTCAGATGGAAAAGTTTGAAAGTAATCCTTTCTGCTACTGGGAAGACAGGGCTCTTGCTAGAGCTATCAGATATGTGCAAACAAGTGCTTAATCTAAATGCCACTGAACAAAAATTTGTAACTTGGTTTCTCATGCACCATTTCTGAATAGCTACAAAGTGAATAGATATGTCCTATAGTGACAATCCCAGAATCAGCTGCAAAATGGAAACCACCTTTCTGGGTGACTGCTTACTGCAGTTCTGCTAACATCATTAGGGGCACAGCCAGAGTGCTGGCTCAGTGCATGAAGTACTACTTATTCACTTGACCAGTTAATGCACTGCTCAGCTTGCTTGCATGGGCTAGTAGCAGGCAGTATGTCAGTCATCCACATTTGGGCTAGCCCATGGCCAGTTACTACAGTTACTACACACAGTGATCTATGCTAAAAACTACAGTGAGAACAGAAAACATTTCTAGGACCTAAAATACAAGTGGGATGGATTTTTTTTTTTCAATCAAAAAATCTGTCCTTAAGAATTCATAGAGCCAACTTTCCTCCATTTCATTGCTAGGGCTTCGAGGTACCCAGGGGATAAAATAATATATTAAAAGTTGGTGTGTTGAAAGCACCCAGACACTGTGAGGATGTTTGAATTTGTCCATGATTCTATCCTCCATCAACTGAGCAATGCCTGTCAGCTACTGGCTTTATCCCTCTCTGCTCTGCCCCATCTATTTCTATTGCAAAGAAATAGGAGCAGTTGAGATTATTGCAATTAGAAAAAGGAGGATTACTACGGATGCAGAAGTGGTCATACATACTGTATTTGCATGCTGCATGAAAGAATACAAGTTCTGAGTCTAAGCAGGGTCTGAATGACCCTTTGGACAGAGAACTAGTCCATATTTGGAAGTCTGAAGCTGAGCTTTCTATTTATTAGCGTTTCCAGTGTTCTGACATCCTCTGCGAATGATACTGGAAATCATTTTCATCCTGTTTTCCAGTGAGGAAAAAAGGAACACATAAAGGCAAAGTGGTCTGGTCAAGATGGTAGAAGGCGAGTTTACCCTCAGCAGGACAGAATTCAGTATGTGGGTTCTATTTCTAACCACGTATTATTTGCAAATCATGCTAAGAAAAAAATCTCAGTTACTTTAGGTATTGCGCCCTGGTGTTATGTATTTTCACCTCACTGTTTGTCAGATAGCCTTCTGAGTGAATACCTCTTATTTATGCATTGGGTTTTGCTTTTTCCTTCTGAAACAATCATACCCTTCCCTATGAGGGCAGAGGGTCCTAAATACAATGGTTCAGCTAGTTGGGGAGGGAGGTGTCATGTAAAGGAAAGGTCATGAAGGGAGAACCCTGCTGCTCATTCACACTACTTGATAGCATATGTCTTCACAGCAGATTTATAGGGGTTGCAAGAAAGGGCTGAGTTTGACAAAGGTACGGGCTCAAGGAAAAAATTATTAGATACCCTCTCCCCAGGAGGGAACTGCTGTACCACATAAGTCACAGTGCCATATTTGAGTCTGGGGATGGGGAGTGTTTTCCATCTCTCAGTCCATCACATATCCCCTGCACATGGCCTTTTTGCTCAAGCTTTTCTCATGCATGCAGGATTTGGCTCAAAAAGAACGAACTTAAGCCAGAGAGAGGATCCCTGAAAGCATAACATTAAGCATAAGACGATACGATTCTCTTTTCCTCTCCTTGATGTATACATGCAAAGCTCATTAATGCTAATGATAGTCTAGGAACAAATGAGCCATGTTGTACTGCGGCTACTTTATCCCATAGGCAGAGCAGGAATGTGGCACCACTCACCCAACAAGTTACCTAACACAGAGTTGGCCTCATGTTGAAAGAGATTTGAAGCTGTAGGCAGTTAAATACATAGCCTGCCCCTTAGGACTGCCACCGTAAATAAGCATTTTAAAAGAATCTCAGTCTTTAATGAAGAACAGAAGGAATTTTCAATCAGTAATCAGAAACAGCTCTCAAAATCAGGGATAGTGGAGTGGTATGCATATTTTTATTTGGTGCACAGAAAATGCATTGTTTCTGAGCTATTCCTATAAGCATACTCACTGTACTGTTAAAACTGTAGTGGATCCTGCAGTGTTTGTGATTCTTTGAGTATTAAAAGAATTAGAGAAAGCTTTCTAAAGTAGTTAGAGGCACCACAGTGAGAAATGATTACCCACTTTAAAACCAGCCACATACAATTAAAAAGGAAAAAAAAAAAAAAGAATTTAAATGAAAGGGAGAATAGACGCACATAAAAAAGACTGAGTCCAAAGAAAGGAAAAATGATTTTAAATTTCTATCTGCTATAATCATTCCAGGCACACTGTGAGAGTACATGTGCTATAAAGGAAGACGGAGAAGTAAAAAGACACATCTAATTGTCCGCAAATTATAGTAAGAACTACATTAATGAGACCTAAGGATATATCACTGTTAATGAGTCATCCGGATTCTCAGGAGTAAATGAAATTCCATGCTGGTGTGGTAAAATGTACTTAGGTCAGACCAGGAAGATGTTGTTAGAGATGATATAAATAAATAAAAAAAAAATAGTCAAAGTTATAATCAGTGAGGCTCATGTGCTGAAATGCTAAAACAACTGTAAAAATTTTAAATGAAATATCTGCCTTCCTACACAACATGGTATAGATACAAGTATATATTAAACAAAAGAGGCTGAGGCCTAAAGCTACAAAAGTGAGGCAGTGAGAAACTTGCTTTTATTTCAAGAAATAAAGATCAGGTGATATAGAGAACTGTGACACATAAATGTGTGTACTTTGAGAACATTTATAATCAGTTTTCTGTAAAATTCTGCTGCCTACCCTTTGGTCCTATATAGTGGTTATTTCTTCTTCTGTGGACTCAAGGTTTTGGGGAATTCAGTTACTTTCTGCTGGCACAATGCTCAATCTGTTGCAAAGAAATCTGTGAAGGAGGTATTGCCTCTGTCTTGTCATAATTTTGTAACTTTGGTAAGATTTGAGATTTTGATTTGGTGGCCAGACTGGAATGAGAGAATCTGAAATACGTTTTCCTAACAGATAGATAAAACCAGAAATGAACTTTATATTTCTGGGCACTATCGAAAAAAAATAAAAGGAAACGAATGGTTCAAACCACAGAAGTATTGCCCAATATTCTTGCCCAAGATGTGTAAGTCTTAAATTTAAATTCTAGATGTGGATTTGAACACCTTTCCTGGCTTACACACATTTACTGTACGGGTCAGTCACTATTCAGGTAGATCATTCAAGTTGGAATATTACCAGCAAAAAATATGGAGAATAACCTTCCTTAAAAACACATATGCCCTGTTGGAGAGGCTTCATTGGGAGAAAGCAGCAGGTGTATTTTCAGATCCCCAGAGGCAGACGAGTCATTTGAAAATGGTTATAGTTTAGGTCACTAGAGTACTGGAGTCATAAAAGAAGAAGAGAAAAAGCAGAAAAGAGAATCAGTGACTGCAAAGCCAAATCTTTCCTTTAGTCATTAAATCTGTTCAGAAATCGTCTTAAAAAATTCACAACATTTGATTTTGAACATATTGTAAGTGACTGTTTCAACATTTCTGAAATGTTTTGTCAGTGTTGTCTTGTCTAACACTAGTCTTTCAATGTAGGTAGAACTCATAAACAGTTTTGGCTGTTCTGAAGATGAATTTCTAAGCAAACAAATAATATGCCAAAAAATATCTCCTACCCCCATTCTTAGTTCAATTATCCTAAGCAATGTCAACATCATAGAGTATTGTTTGACACACATGGCAACCTGTGGGGTCTTTCATTAGGTTTTTTTATTAGTTACAGGGACGGAATTTATTGTGTTACTAAGAAATTTTCCACCAGTCTTTAATTTTTTCTTCTTTCATGAAATCAGGCAAAACTGAAGACACAGAAGACAATGGAAATGTGCCTGCTCCAAAGAAATCTTAACTTGGCCAGGAATGCTCAATGATGAAGTGTCTTAGAACTCTTCAGTTTCTTCAGCCAAGGGTATTCTCACTAAAAATTACACATACATGAAAAGAAAAAGATGCTATCAAATCACTTCCTTAGAGTGATCTACAACATTGTGAAGTGGGGCTTGTTCCAAAGCATCCACATATCTTTCTTCGCTCCACCTCAAATGAATTTCTTCTCACTAGTCTCCTTGGACTGTCTCTTATTTTCAGTTGTTTCATAGTAGTTTGTTCTGTTTCCAATAATCTCATATATTCATCCATGTCCTTTGGCCCTCATCCCAAAGACAAGCCTTTAAAAGTTCATCTTTTTCAGAACAGTTAATTTTAAGTCAAAGGGAATCAGGGCATAGCTTTTATAAAATACATATAAAACCATGAGAAAATGGGTCAGTTTATATACCAAATGTTCTTGGGCATATTGCTAATTTGAGTTACTTCTAGAAGGGTCTCTTGACAACATAAATCCCATGTGATGTGGCAGCTGTTATGTTAACTAGTATGTTTCCATAAAAGCGTACAATGTGGTTGTGTAATCCCAAATGTAAATTCATTTGTTCAAGCTAAGTCTGCCAAGACACCTCATTTTTTTCAGCTTTTTAATTGCTCAATAAGCCTGTGCTTTTTGTGCTTGAAAGGATAAAACAGCTTTTTTTCTAATCCATTGATTTTGCCCTTATGTTGAAGTAGATACCTACCAGCTATAGCTGCACTCTGGTATGCTTCCTGGGGGGATATTATAGAAGCAGATGTATACACCTGAGATCTGCCTTTACTAAATTTTCATATCTCAAATTATTTGATTTGGGCATTATTACTAGTTCTGTCAGGTGCCTAAACAACCATCAGCATAAGCAGAAGGCAATGAGCAGTAAACAAGAAAAACTCTCATCTCCATTTTTTTCTAATTATTGCTTGATGAAAATAAAGACTAGAAGACTCAGTAGGTCTATGCTTTTCAATATTTTTCCCCAACAATGCTAATAATATTTTCAATGCCATGAATAATGTTAAATTTTGCGTAGATTTTTTTGTTATCTCCAGATATCCCTCCACATGAAAACGCCAAGCCCTTTAGAAATGGAGTGCATTGAGTAGTTACTCAGTTTTAGAGATGTAATGGAAGGGTTTGTGTCAGCATTAGCATTGTCTGCTAAAGAACATGCAAAGCAATTCAGTCTGTGAAAGGTTTGATTGGCAAACATTTGACAAGGGGAGTTATTTTCCTGGGTATTATTAGCCTATGTACAAAATTTATTATAAGATTGAAAAAAAAACTTCTTCCAAATCCTGGGCTTTGCAGATTAAAAAAAATAGAATAAGTAGGTCACAAACTTTATGAGATTATGAATCTGTAGGGCATAAGACCCAGTCCTGTCTTCTGTGACCAGAGAAGTCGGTGCTACGCTGCTTAGAGAAAGTGTCACTGAGTGTGAGTCTTTCACCTCTGTTGTACCATCAGAGATGTCTGAGATAGTTTCTGTCCTCAACCTAGAAGAATTAGCCTAAGAGACTGTTACACAAGCCTCAGATGTTCATGGCTTTGTTTGGTCAGGAAAGTTTTTATCCTGATATCCTTCAGCCTCTTGGACTACACGAAGTTGTTCACCAAGCTCTCTTTACACTTGACCCCTTAGAATGAATAATGGAAATTTGTGCTTTCAGAATGAGAATTGTGAAGTCTTCCTTGTCAGTGAGCAAGAGCAGGATGTGGGATGTTTTTCCATAAGACAAAGCATGTGTATAAAAGTGATTATGTTCAACAATTAAGAGCAGTAGTGGAATAAAATCTTTTTGTATGTTCATCTACATTCACAATAAGAAGCTGTATGGTATCTTACATGATGTTTCCAATTTGTAGCTACAACTAAGATAATTGCTGTTGAACAGAACATTAGGGAAATTGTTCTCCTGTTTTGTCCAACATTTGCCGGAATGTTTTGGGTAAGACATAGAGTTCATCTAGTGTAACTTTCTGCCTGACAGCAGTCCTAGATGCCTCTGAGGAAAGTGAAATGTTTTTGTCTTAAGTACAATGTCTAAAATACAGAGCTTTTTAAAAATTATTATGTTCAATTTTGTATCTTTTCCAGAATGCACTTTGGTAAAACGTATTCATGATTGTAACTATGGGTAGTTTTATCATCCATAGAAAATCCAGTCTTACTTCAAATTTTGCTATAGTCTTGGGCTCAACAACATCTTGTGTGCATAGTTGAGAAAAATATTTTCCTCTCTCAATTTTGAATTTGCTGCCTTTCAATATTCCTGAATGTCCTCTTTTTCTTGTGCTATGAGACAGAGACAAAAAAAATACTCAGTATATCCTCTATATAATTAATTCACTTCTTTATAGACCTTTGCTTTGTTTGTTCCCATTTGTTTTCTTGCTGAAGTTCCAGTCTTTTGATTTTTTTCTTCAGATCAGAGTTTTCAAGAAGCACCAAAATTTGAAAACCAAAATGGAAAGAGGAAATAAGCATAGAAAAGAAAAACATAGGGGGTTTTTTTATGACATCTAATGATTAGGAAACAAATGAATCAAAAGAAATGCCTTACATATCATTTATACTTCAGTGATAGAAAATATGATCATTAAAAAAAAAAAAGATTTCAAATGGTTCCATGAGTGGAAAATGTACAATACAGAGCTGTATTTCATAAAACTCTATAATTGATTTAGTTTCTTCCTAATTGCTTCATATTTGTGTGGCTATAGATAGTAGATGGTTCTGCAGCAAGTAGAAATCTTTAACAGCTGACGAGTTTTACAGATGTCCCAGAAAAGTAGAACACATTTTTTCCTTCATTGAATTACTCTTATCCCCTATCATTTTAGTTATTGTTAATAAAGAGCATAAATAACATAAAAAGGCAAGTATTTATGATTTCCTAATTTAACTCTCATTTGTTTTAGTTGTTATTGAAAAACATCATTTTATTTTCACTGTTGTCAGTGTAATTTTATCACAAGGAAATTTCATGCCTTAGCCAGCCCTGATGTGAATTGTCTTCACTGACGTCAATGAAAGGAGAATTCTGGTTTATTCTCTGTGGCCCTCTACAGAGAAATAAACCACCATTTATGTATTATAAACAGCTTAGCAACATCTTTCATTTAATCTAAAACTTTTCAGTTACGATGCCAGCTTTTAGCTTTGATTTGAACTTTCTGCAGTACCCACTGGTACAATGGGCAAAATGCCAGGAAAATGAAGACTTGGATGAAATTCCTTTGAGAAAACTTTCTAAGCATTTCAATCAGAACACCACAGGCAAGTTGTTGGGATACAGCTATTCCATTTCACTCAATTCATCTTGCTGATAGATATTGATACACTGTGAAAGAATAGGAAATATGAACAAACCATTCAGTATAATATCATTTGCCACTGGTTAACAGAGATGTTAGACACCGGGCTGTCCCAGAGAAAAAGACTTTCAAAACACCTATCACATTTCTTTAGTGGGTGATTTCAGTAGGATTTCATGAAAAGACTTAGCTCAAATTTACCAGAATAATTTGCATGCATAAATACTGCCTATCATTTACAGTTGAGCAGATCAGAATGCTTGAGATGTTTTCCAGCTTGTTGTTTTGGCTCCATGTAAGTGCTAAACACAGGACAGAGTACCTCTGGAGAGCATATTGGGTTTGTACTTTTTTCTGTAGAATGGCCTTGCATGGAATAAATATGAGCAACATGGGAGATATAACAGTTTGCTATTTTATGTGAGAGCTTTGTTAAAATTCTGGTTTATGAGAGAGGTGGGCAATTCATGGCCAAACTGGAAATTGCTTGTCAGGTGGTTAGTGGGATTAAGGACAATGCAGGGTCCAAAACTAGCAATCATTACAGCTGTGTACATATAGTAGCAATACATGCTACATAAAATCAAGAGTTGCCCTATGCCATACTTAGAAATCTGCTTTGGAATGATTCAGGCTCTACAATAAGATGCACACATTTAAGAATAAAACCTATAAACTAGGTAATCAAAAACCACCACACCACTCGCCAGATTGGCCTATTGGATGTGGACAATGCTTGAAGATGCACAATAAGGTGAGAGAGATGAAAACAAACAAAAATATCTGCAGTTACTCTCAGCACTGTCAGTCCTCTACCAGATTCACCTACAACACAGTTTGTGAAAAAGGGCAAGAAAAATATACAAGGCTGCATTAGGCAAATCAGTAGAAACCATACTCAATATTGGCATTCATTTTTTCGCTAGGTAGCAAGATGAGGTAGGTCACTGATTAATGCCCATCTAGATATTTCTTGATTTGTACACAAACTGCTTACAAACAATTAATGTAAAAATGTCTTGATTTTTAAAAGGCCACTTTTGTAAACATAGTAATGTTTTATTCTTGAAAAGAGGAACATAATGCAAAACTTTAAAAAAGACACACTGAACTGAAGAAGTCTGCATGAGTAGCACTGGGTAAATACTACAAAAGAAAAGCAGCATAGATTATTTTTTTTCCTATTTAAACAACAGAAAAAGCCCCAGCAAATCCTTAGTTTTATTCACTTTCAAGGAAAACTCATCTAAGGGGAAGGCTTTTAACAGCAGTAATCATAGCATAAGTATTCATACAGTTATCTGCAAAAAAGTGCAGCTACAAGAAACTTTTACTCCATATATATTTCTCATATTTCATCAGTGCAGGGCAGAAAAAACTTCTGTGGTCTGCACAAGTAGTGCCTGAGCGTTAGACACAATATTCCTCCCATCTCCATGAATTCTCATTTGCACTGGGTATGCTCTGCAATTTAGTGGTATTAATCGGCCACTCACCCTAAGTTTTTATAGGCAATACATTTTCTTGTTTGTGGATTTGTTTTCCTATTATTTGACTACAAGATACAATAGTTTAACCTTAATATATTCACTGTTCTGTATTTATATTTAGTGTTCGCTATGTTCACCAGGTAACCTAGGGTGGGTCCAGTTACACATGCTTTGTCTGGAAATCATCTGCACAAGACCTATAGCTGAGGAGGGATTTAGGGAAATTATGTTAGGTGTTGTACTTGTTGTCTTGCTGATGTTTGATTATTCCAAGATGATCTTTAGGAATGTTGCCACTGTAACTACTAACAGCATTGTAAGGTTGTCTAGGAAACCTACTCTATCTGGAGATCTGCTGATTAAAGGATTTCTGAATTATTTTTGCTGTTGATTCATAGAGTGGATAATTGGGTTTTGATTTCTTTAGTGGAAGCTTTTTGTAATTGTTATTGGACAGTACAACGCTAAGGGCCTTGCATTAAAAGCAGTCAAAATATGAGGCTACCTCTCCATATGAGAAACATGCAGTGAGGAAAAATCCTGCTTGCAAATCTGAAGTTATTCCCTTATAATCACTGATTGACTTTTTCGTTTGTTTGGTTGGTTTGGTTGTTGTTGTTTGTTGTTGTTGTTTTTTGTTTGTTTTTGCTTGTGTTTTTTGTTGTTGGTGGTGGTTTGGTTTTTTTTTTTAAAGTCAGGGAAAAAAAATCTACTTCTATCTGCCTCTCTTGGTATTTTATTAGGGAATTAGGAAGTCAAAAATGACCAGCAGAAAATGCTACTCTAGATTATGTTCCAAATGACATGGAAGATAGTAGTGGTTGTTTCCTGAGGTTTCTGTGCATGTCTGTGCAAAGGAGTAGCTTGCAGTGATTAGCTAAAGATTTATCAAGGCCACATCATGCAGACCAATCTGTTCACCTTCTACAACAGCATCTTCTGTTGATGTGGGGAGAGCAATGGATGTTGTTCACATGGACTTCAGCAAAGTGTTTGACACCATTTCCCACAATGTTCTCCTGGATAAACCAGCAAGATACAGATGGGATGGATGGTCTGCAAGATGGGTAGAAAATTAGCTAACAGGTTGCACTCAGAGGAGGTTTTCATTCAGGCTGGTAGCATGTCAGAAGTAGAGTGCCCCACAGATTGATACTGGGCTCCAAGGTGTTCAACATCTTCATAAATGACCTGGATGATGGGACTGAAAGCACCCTCACCAAATTTGCTGATGACACCAAAGTGTGTGATGAGGTGAACACATCAGAACGGACAGCCATCTTACAGAGAGACTTGGAAAGGCTGGAAGAGTGGGCAAGCAAGAATAGTATGAAATTTAACAAAGACAAGTGCTAAATCCTGCACCTGGCATGGAATAACCAAAGGCCAGGATCTGTGTGGCTGGGGAGCAGCCTTACTGAAAAGGACCTGGGGGTCCTGGTGGACAACAAGCTGAATACAAGTCAGCCGTGTGCCACTGCAGCAACAAAGGCGAGTCAGATCCTGGGCTGCATCTGCAGGGGCATTACTCGGAGTGATTGAGACATGATGATCGCACTCTACTCACCATTTATCAGGCCCCGCCTGGAGTAGTGTGTCCAGTTCTGGCGCCCATAATTCAAGAAATATACAGACAAGGAAAGGATCAAAAGGAGGGCCACAAAGGTGACTGCAGGGCTAGAAAACTGGTCCTCTGAGAAAATACTGAAGGAGTTAGGTCTTTGCACCCTGGAGAAGAGTAAGCTCGGGAGGAGACATCATCACAGTATTCCAGTATTCAAAAGGCAGCTAAAAAGGGAACAGAGACTCTCTCTTCACTGGGAGTCACATGAGTGAGACAAGGGGCAATGGGTACAACTTGGACCAAGAGATGTTTTATCTCAACATAAAAGAGAAATTTTTTACAGTGAGAAAAATCTTTCATTGGAATAACCTCCCCAGGGATGTGGTGGAGTCCTCATTGCTGTAAGTTTTTGAGACATGACTAGACAGGGTACTAGATAATCTCATCTTGGCTCTCATTCTCAAGAAAGGCTGGATCAGATGATCTTTCGAGGTACCTTCCGACCAGGGCTGGTCCATGATTCTACGGTTCTAAGAGTCACCTCCCCTTTTCAGTAAAGCAAACTCAGGTGGACCCCTACTGTTAGGAGGAAGGAATTGCCTGCTTGTCCATGGCTTGAGCTCTGAACAGCACTAATCCGAAGTCAGAAAAGAGAAGTTTTCTGAAGAGCTCAGCTATATGCAGGACATGGCTTGGGATGCTGTTGTTTCAGTATTCATATTGCAGAGGTGGGTACATGGTACTGACCAGCATTTTGTTTGTCTGAGGCAGATCAATGTGTCTGATTTCCAGGAAGCAGCGAGTTTATTCAACCAGCTGTGCTGTCTGTCTGGTGAGGGAAGAAGTGGTAAGAGAATGTGGCGGGTGTTTTTATTTAAAATGAATGCCGTGATAATGGATTTAAGTCTTCTCTTCTGAACAATTGCATCTCCCTACTTCTGATAACACTCATTATAAAGAAAAAGGCACTGCTGGAGAATGCTGGCCTTTTACAGTCTATCTTCCCATGTCACTAGCCTGGCATTTAGTTTGATAAAGGCATGCAATGACACAATTTTATGTAATCAGATTTCACCCATGTTTAAGCGAGAAAAATTAACCAAACTGACCAAATAACTTTGTGCCTCAATAATATGAAAACTGACACAAACCACATGGAAAGAAAGCACAACTGCTTCTCTCTTCTTGAATTACAGGATTCCAGTGTTGTCATAAGACTCATCAGTCAAAGTGTATTCAGCCTCCAGGAGTTTTGTATTTTTCCAGCATGAATGAATTTCCCAGCTGGTGCCTTTGTTAATTTTTTAAGAAAAAAAAATATGCTAGGAATTTCTTGCCTCATGGCCCAGTAAAAGCTGTATTATCTTTGCCAGTAAATGGGCCACAGACCTTGTACTAACTCTACCTTGTACTAACGATGGAACACCCTACTGCTGGCTTGTTAGGCTTGTTATCAACTTGTTATGAGAACATGCTTTCTGAACTGGAGCTTGGTACCAGGTGTCTCATGGTGTTAACATGTGGGATAACAGTGAAGGCCTTGAAAATACGAGCACAGGTTGAAGACAGAGACCCAGAGCTATAAACACCTCACTGGTGGTCAGCCTCTAGCCATTGGAGAAGTGCAGCCTTGCGAGCTGGGAAAAGGCAGCTTTGAGCATGGCAGGGAAGAAAGTAACACTCTCCATTGTGGTGCGGGACCTAGTTCGGGACTGGTGGCCAAGGGCTATGGGCACTCTGTAAATTCTAATATCAAAGAGTAGGAACTCAGATCTGGGAGGGATCACTGTGGTGGGGATTGCAGTCACAAAGCCATCATGGGGTGGGTGGATCTGCAAGAACAGTCTGCTCCCCCTTCCCACCCCAGGGACCCCAGCCCCTGCCCCTTGCCTCAGTGAGATGCTTCTTGCATTTCCAAGAACCCACTGGGTCCCAGCCCACTCCCCTGCTCCCTGCCTTCCTTTTCCTCAACTCCAGGTCTTCATGGGCCTTTCCTGCTGACCATTCACCCGCCTTCACAGGCAGTGTGACTAGATGGTGCAAGTACATTTGTGTGTGCAAGCATAGCCTTTTTCACCTCCAGGTTCTGCGTGTTTCTCCTCTTCAGTGCCCTAACTCCTCAGTGAAAACCTTCTGCGAATAAACTCAATTTGGCTAGTTATTATTTTTGGCAAAAGAATATATGAGAAGAAAATAAAAATGAGGTGGTTTATTTGCAATTCTTATAGTGGGAAATTCTTTGTTGAATGTTTAGGAACTGATCCTGTCAGCTATTCAAAGCTTTTCCTGATTTTCTGAGATGCCTCTCACCTGTATTATATTCATTGGATATTGAATCAGGCCCTTTGTTATCAAAGAGTCATATGGAATAGAAATTATTAGATTCAAAACTTTCCTTAGCAGCTGCTGGGAAGATCATTACCGTAACAGAGAAAAGAAAGAGGTCCTGGTCAGATAAAATCCAGATCTTTGCTTTCCATACAGAGTGGATGTGGTTTGGGACATATTTATTCCTGAGGCTTCAGGTACCGCATCCAGACTCGGACTTTCCTCTCTTCAGGAGGTAACTTCTGAAGTAATTAATGTAATGCTGGAGTTTCATTTGCTTATAATGCAAAGATACTTCACAAGAGCCTTGTTGATGGGTAGGCTGTGTGGAAAAAACATCTCAGGTTACAGAGAAATTTGTAGCAGATGATAAAAATTGCAGTCTGTCTTATGGTCATCACCACAGATGACTAACTTAGAACAGCAAAATGCAGACCTCCAGTTTTACCTATAACTGTACCACTTTAGTACATTAGCTCACAAAGATTTTATTTCAGCTGTGCTCTGAATAGTATCATTGTCACTGGTATGATATAGACTCTACTATAATTAATGTATACTCACAGTGTAGAATTGTCAATAAAATATGCTGTAATTGCTCAAATATCTGTCAGTGATTGTCCATCACGCCTGTATGATAATATGTGGTGATAATATCAAAACACTGGAATATATTGTCAGATCTAGAGTCAGTCTTATAAACAACCATTACAGTCATGTCAATTACATCAGATAAGATACAGATATTAGGGTGCATATTTGGGGGAATGGGGGGGTGAAAATGAAATTATTCCACCTAATGTCATCTGTGAAAAGACAGCAATATCTCTCATAACAGCTGAAGAATCAGAAGTTCCTGATTGCTAGATGCTGAAATATTCCCCAGTGACAATTCTTTTTGGAATAATAAGAGACAGAAGTGCCGCTTCCAATTCTGTGCTGTCAGCCTGTAAGGCCGAAAATCCTGTGGGTACCATAACAGTTCAATTTTGCTGAGAATTTCCCTAACTTGTCAGATAAGGCACCCTTCACAAGCTGATGGGATTTTGTCTTTAGCTCCAGAGGGACTGGGATTTCCTCTTTGGTGCACTGCTTTTCAGATCCTCATTTTAAGGAGAAAATTAAAACAAACAGACAAATATTAAAACAAATTACAAAGTTACTTTCATGTCACATTTAGGATTTCAGTTCTTTTTGTGTTTTGTAGTATGCAAAGATAATGTGATAATCCCAGATTACACAACATAGTAATGACTTCCAAACTGTGCTGTGTTGCTGAATATAATGTCATGCAAATGTTTTGCACACAAAACATACACACAGACACTCTCACACACACACAAAACGTTTGTATTACATCCTGTAACACATATATACATATATATATATAAATAATATCCCATGTTGCCTGTATACTGTTAGCAATTACAGAATTTATTTGATTCAAATTTCTTGCCTCCTGTCACTCGGATGTCTCTAATTCTAGGGATCATTTTCTCTCAGAGGTACTTTGTGGGAAGTTGCTTTCTGAGAGATCCCAGCAAATAGGTTAGTACGCTGCACCGAATATATATCTCAGTGTTTTTGTGGAAGCTGTATAAGTGGAAGTGATTTAGAAAAAGATACATCTGTAATTTGATAAGGCGATACAGAAAAGCAGAAAAAAACCCAAAGCTTTCAAAACTTTTTTGACATTGCCTTTCTACACAACCAAATATAAAGTGGTAAAATTTTTGCACCAGTCTTTCCAAAGCCAAACCAAAAAAGGGCTATATTTATTAAAGAATCCACAAAAATGATACTGGATTATAAAATGCCTAATAATATAGAATTTATAGTGATAGTGTGACTTACATTTGCAATAAAGCATGGAATCCATCTTCAAAGGACTGAATGCTTGGTTTTACTACAAGAAATTATACAAGTAATAAAAAAAATCATTGTTGAGGGATTTGTTAAAACCAGATCATGGGTCTCAGCTCTAAGTGAATTTATTTTGAACCTTCTGATGCAGACATTGCAAATTTTTACATTCTAATGAGTGAACTAAAAACATATATTTCAAAGAAAACAGCGCTCATAAATTACATTTATGACACATGAGGTTGCTGACTGCTGTGCAGGGAGCACAGAGTAATGGTGCTAATATGCACTCTAGCTTGATTTTCTCAGTTCCCAACATGCTCTAATTCTACACTACAAATCTTTAAATGGCAGTTATATTTTAATTAATATGATTATGTGCTGCCATTAGCAGACCCTCCCCCAGCACATTTCTCCTGCCAAACCCATGAATGCCAGTAAACCATTAACATAAAAGGGCTGTTTGCTTATTAAATTCATCTACACAAATAGGCAAGGGTTGCAATTGTTGATTTGCCATTGAAAGAACAGAACATGAGCGAGTTGCACAGTAGCTGGCAGTTGCAATTATCTAGTGTAATTAAGTCTAATTTATAAGCCCCCCTCAAATGAGAAAGTAACAATTTTTGTTAATTAACAAGAGCATTTGTAAAGCTCGTTAACTCCATCATTCACCATCTGCTTGGATAGATGGGAGCATGCAGTTATTATTGTGGGACATGTTGCATATGTGTATTTGTGTAGTAATCTGTTTGGAAAGTCTAATGATTGAAATGGGAGATAGGAATGGATGTTATATTACAGTGAAAAGAAGATCTACTGTTTTCATTTATCTTTACAGCAATGCAAGTGCTTTGTCATTATCTTGTGCATACGGTTTCATTATTCTGATACAGCACTCTGTTACATTGCCTCATACCATCATCCCTACAAGCCTGCAGGGTACAAGAGCACTTATCTTTCCTGATGACTGTTGAATCATTTAAAACAAGTTATTAGTGAAACAATTAAAATGATATTGGTTCACAATTGTATTGATAGCTGCCAGGCATAATGAAACATTCTGAATAGCAGTTGGGGTTCTCAGAATGGATAGAAAACGCTGTTAATCAGAGACAAGAGAAACCTCCAAAGAAAAACTAAATTGCAAGAACACATTAATTGTATTGGAACATTTCATTTAATTGAGAACAAAGGGAAGGTAAAAATCATATTATCAGTGTTTTATGAACATGAAGGAATAAGAAAATTGCTATGTCATTTGTCACATATCTTATGTTGGAAATGAAAATTGAAAAGCTTGTATTTAACTTCAATGGGAGCAGGCCAAATACATCATGTTGTTATGCATTTTGTTTTTCACTGGGATTGCAAAAACTGAAAGGAATAAGGAATTTTTCCGTATTAGAAAATGACTGTGAGTGAGTAAGCAATAAGCAAGTTATAGTCGGCTAGTCAGCCATGTAAGTGAACGGGATATCTGTGCGGTCCTGCCCATTCATGGAAGTCTTGAGAAATTGCTACTATAAAATCAGATATGAACAATGTGCAAATGACACAGCACACACACTTCTTTTTCATTTTTCATATTTTCTTAGGAAGAAGATCATGATTGATATTGTGGAATTGTAATGCTCCTAAGAAGCGGGCATATAATGCTTCTGGTTAATAATAGGCATATTTGACTGATCCAATGCTCCGTTGTAGCTGCCGGAGAGGCTCAGATCAGATGATTCTCATTTACACAAAAGGCCTTAATGTGGTTGCAAATGTACGTAATTTAAAGCCTCTTACCCTGCACAATGTTATAAAGGGTCTCTGTGTAAATGGGAATTGGGCCCACTGAGTTGACTGAACACTGGACAAATTTATCTTAATCTCACCCTCTATCACCACTGACCTCCTAACAATGGGAAGCATGGAGAAAGGTTTGCCATTTATACCAGGTTACTGGGTGGCTCTATGATTTTCCCCTAGGGTGAAAAGAGGGATGAACAAATGGTATAGACATCATTCTTTTTTTTGAAACAGTAGTTGGTATGAAAACATATGAAGACCATCGACAATGAAGAAAAGTCTTCTAGCTTAAATATCATTAAAGGGGTTTGGTTTTGTTTGTTTGGTTGGTTGGTTTTTTGTTTGTTTGTTTTCTTTCTCTTTGAAGATTTCTGGTATGCTGTGGACAGAAGGGAAAGCTGCCCTTTCTCCAGCTTTCAGGATGAACACAGTGGAGTAACAAATTTCTGTGTATGACATTTTTCTTACTTGGGCTTGAAAGCTTTTAAATTAGACACAGTTAAAACATGGATCAAACTATTTTAAAGCGGAGTTGGCATTTCCTTTGGTTCACAAATTATTGCATTATACGCACCTTTTTCTTACCTGTGATTGTTGAATGGATAGTGTTTACAAACGTATCTGAGCTGGGAGCATTTCATGAACTACTTAGCCCAGAAAATCTCTTAGGAATTTGTTACACTGTTACACAGAATATTGGTTTTGTTTGTTTGTTTGTTTCTTTCTTTCTTTCTTGGTCATTTATGGTCATCCATGGTCATTTAACTTGAATAGTACATGTCTTCTTTTCTCGGTGGATTGCCTAACCGTTACAAGTGAACATCTCGTCTCATCTTGAAACTTACCGCAGCAGTTTGTTACCTCCCTGGCTTCCTGTTTATGTAGCATCCCTCCTTTCTTCTGCTGTTTTCAAGATCCTGTGCAAGACACAAACCAAACAGAAATGGTGTTGAAAAAGGGAAGAGTAAATTGTGGAACTGTTATTCATTGCATATGCCATCTATTTATAAATTCTTACCTAATTTTAAGACACTGACCAGCCTCAAAGATGCGACACTGCACAAGTTAGCACAGTAAACTGTTAGTATGGCTGTTATAGATATTTAAACCCAAAGGAATAAAAAACACTTTGCATATTATACTGAGTTATAATTAAAATTTATGGGCCTGGATATAATGCACATTACTACAAATTACCAAAAGCAGGGGCTTATTAAAAACCATTTCTGTCAGGGAAAGCTTTTTTTCATCTTAAGGATGAGAATCGAATTAGATCTACATACTGATAGTTACTTAATAGAGAGGTAATAAATGTAAAATTTATCACAAACAGTTATTTTGACAGTAGTTACAAAAATGAAATATGTGTTCTGTCAGTGTCTTAAGAGGAGAAAGAAGAAAGACAGACTCATTTTGGAAGAAACTTAAGGCCAAACCCTAGCTAACAGAACAGGAAAAGTAGCGTCTGTAGGGTGCATTGGTATGGTGACAAGGACAGGCAGGTGGGATTAGCTTTGTGAACGCTGGGAGAAAGGCATGCAATTTTTTGTGAGCGATTCTTCAGAAGATCAGCCTCTAAAGAGTGCTGGGCATGGGCATTCTTTAATGGCTTTAACTGGAGTTTTGAGTATTGAGCACTTGCAGAATTCATTCCTGTAGTAGAGAGAGTGAAAAAAATAAAAAAGGGTCTCTCTGTGTATGTGGTCTCCTGATGTTTTATTTCAAAGAAAAAAGAAAAGCTGGAGTTTTGCCTGTCTAGAAAGGACAGAAGTATATAGACCAGATTTATTGGCTGCCTAGCAGATTTTACATTCAGTTTTATTTTTACATTCAATTTTCTGCCATGTGCATGTATAGATCAGCTAGGCAAGCACTTTCAGCATAAAATACTCCTTGCTTGTGTATAAATATGTTGATTCACATGCAAATAGGTTCATTCATACATGAATACGCATGTTTGCCTGGATAAAATATTCCAGACATTCACGACAAAGAAGTAAAAAACCCAGCAATAACAGTACAGATGATCACAGCAAAGTGAAGAAAAAAAAAACCTAATCAAAATCCTGTCATGGACTGAGCGAAAGTATTCATAAAAATATGGTTTCATTAAATTTCTAACGTCTGCTTTTTCTTATTTACTTGTTATGCAAGGAAGGTCGTTCTCATAAAAACAGATTTTACATACGAAGATTGCATACTTGTGTGACAAAGAGGTTGTACAGATGGAGAAAACTTCCTAAGTGAGCTGCAGTGATGAAGAGCCACACTTTCACTAATTTTGAAGCGAATATATATTAAACTATTTATAGAAAGAAGGGTGCATATTCCAGCAAAAGACAATCCTTGCTTTGCAGCCAACAGTTTATTCATTTTAGGATGATAACTAGGCTTTCCATGCCATGGTCTTATGGTAAAAAAGGTTTCTATGACACTGGTTCATCACTTAGTGCCTCAGTACTGTTGCAGAGACCAAGAGAAAAAGAAAACACATGAATTTTGCATCTATTTTTAGCTCAGAAGGCTATCTCTGTTTTTGCTAGTCACATTTTTTACTCTAGACAGTAATTCCTTTTGTCTTTTCTGGTCTTTGGAGATTTCAATAAAATAAAAATTTTGTATTGATACTCTCTGGCATAGTTACATGTACATGCTTCTCATTTAGGATGACACAGAATTAGTTCTCCATCAACAGAGAGACTTTCTGAATCAGAATGTAATTGCCATGATGGGAACATTTTTCCCTACAAGACCAGCGTGGTGTTTTAGCTTAAAGATTTCTTCCCTTTCTGTGGTAGTTATTCCTCTTACAGGATAGAGCATAATATTTCCAGGGTTTTGTGCTCTTAGATTAGACAACTGCTCACTGTGAGAGCTTTCCTCCTCTCCCGGCCATTCAGTTAGTTCTTGCTATGCTCAATCCATCCTCTGTAAAACATTCTTCATGATGGGTGACCAACAGGTACAAGTTGTTCCCAGAGAGGTCTCATTGGTATTCAGGGGTACAAGCATATCCTTGCCTTTAGATCCTGGGATAATATTTCCTTTTTTCATGGCTTTGTCATATTGGCAGCTTAACTAGAGGTTAGCTGTGACTGCTTGATCAGGTGAGCATGCATTGTTCCCTAATGCTCCTGTGTCACTCCAGCTGATTTATCCTTGTTCCTTCATTAGCTCCCCAGTATTACTGAATTTTACCCCATTTCCAGCATTGTAGGTTTCAAAGACAGACAGATATTTTGGTATGAGATCCCAATCCTTCTTCACTATAGATACTTCACAATACTAACATCAGCAGATAATATTCGTGCACTGCTATTTTTTGAAAAAGCTGTTAATGAAGATATCATGCAGTGTGGATCCTAAGACTGAATTTTCCAGAGGAAATGAGTATCATGCTTGCCTCACTTCCTTTGTCTAGTAATGGGGTTTCCTTTTTTCCTTTTCCTTTTCCTTTTTCTTTTCCTATTCCTTTTCCTTTTCATTTTCATTTTCCTTTTCCTTTTCCTTTCCCTTTCCCTTTCCCTTTTTTTTCTTTTCCTTTCCCTTTTCCTTTCTCTTTCTCTTTCTTTTTCCTTTTCGTTTTCCTTTTCGTTTTTTTTCTTTTTATTTTTTCTTTTCCTGTTTCCTTTTTCTTCTTTTTTTTTTTAAATAATCCTCGGTTTGCTGGAGCAGGAACTTTAGAACACCATAGTTGGTATTATTTCTTTCTATAATTTGTGTGTATTACACCCCTTAGTTTTACTTCTGCCTTAATTACAGAGAAATTTATTTCTTTTTCTTTCACATTATCCCTATGTCTTTTTCAGTTATGTCAACATCACTTCATTGCTGAAAAATGAGATGAAGTATTTATTTATTTTTTCCCTTTGATTTTACTGTGGACTTTTAGAAATACTTTCTCTTTAATGTACCCCATAGATATCACACTTCTTTTTTTCTTCTTCAAATTCATACTGAGGAAGAACAATTTGTTCTTTGTTTTAACATTCTTTATCTTCATGAGTTTGACTTGGCTCATAGCAACTCTTTCATGTCTCTAGATAAAAAACATTAAGACTTTTTACCATTCCCTGTAGGCTTTCTGTTTTTCTGTATATTTTTTCTCGGTGTGGTTATTCCTTCAAATGTTTCAGGAGATCCTGCCTAGAAGTGTTTTCCCTTGCTTTGGATACAGAGTCTGATATCTTAGATTTGAAGACTTTCCAAACTTCCTAAATATTTATGTCTCACTGCTCCTAGGTGTAGCTGATCTCTCTAACTACTTCCCTTAATTTATTAAAATTTCCCCTCTGGAATCAAGAGTCTTAGCAACCTACGATTTTTTTTTTTTTCTCTTTCTTCTCCCAGTTCTTCTACTGAAATGAAACCAGATCTCTCTGTGAGCAGTCACCATCATGATAAAATTATGAACCAGCTATCTCACCACCTGGCAATGCACAGTTTTCACTCTGCATCTTTCTCTGCAACATAACTGAACATTAGCTGACAGCAATTTCCAGTCCCACTGGTTTATATAATAAAAAATTCAGATTTGCTCCTGAGTCCTCTTCATTTAAAAGCTTGAAGTTGAGTCATCAGGTCAGGCAAACCTTGGGTACAAAAGTTTGCTGTTGTACTGGGATAGAGTTAACTTTTTTCATAGCAGCCTGTATGGTGCCGTGTTTTGGATTTGTGTCCAAACCAATGTGTTTCAGCTGTTTCTGACCAGTGCTTGCACAGCATCAAGGCCTCCTCTGTTTCTCACTCTGTCCCTGCAGTGGGGATGGGCAAGAATTTGGGAGAGGACACAGCTGAGACAGCTAACCTGAGCTGGCTAAAGGGATAACCCACACCATATGCTGTCACACTCAGCAGTATAGACTGGGGAAAAAAAAAAAAAAGTTTTTATCTCAACCCTTGAGTTTTCTCACTTTTGCTCTTCCCATTCCTTCCCCCATCTCACTGGGATGGTGAACAAGCAGCTGTGTGGATGCTTAGCTGCTGGCCAGGGTCAACCCACTACAGCAATTTACTTAGGAGAGGTGAAAGCCTAACGTTTACAAGAAATTTTGTGTGTCTCGTGAGTTCAGAAATATGCGAGCACTGTGAACAACATACTGCTACAATAAGTTTCAAGAGTTTTATTTTAAGCAGTTGTAACAAAAACACCACTGATGGGATTATGAAGTGATTGTCCTTTACCACGGTATTATATTACCATAGCACCTACTTGGAATGTTTCTAGGACAGATATATAAAATGAAGCTGCCTCTGTATCCTTATATTGTAACCGAATAGCTTGAGACGTTTTTAAATGTACAGGATGTCGAAGTTTGACTGGGAGGAAGAAGCTTCCTGTGTTCCAAAACCTCTGTGGATGTCTTATATTACCCCCTGTTAGAACAGTGTACCACAATAATTCGGTGGAATTGGAAGGAGATCTTGAACTTAACCACTTCTTGGCAGTGTTAAGAAGGTGCAGCAAAGCTGAATTACCTCCCAGGCCGAAGCAGCCTGACATGCTCCCTAAGCCACCTCTGGGCTAGTCTAACATTTCTACTGAAGTGGCTGGGTTGATGGGAACCTGAATCCCAGCATGCTGTGGCAGGACTTTGTGCAGCTGGAGAAAGCTAGCCGTGTATCAACTGCTGGGAACAGTTTTTGCTTACATGGGAAGGACTCCCAGCCACTGCTTTAGCTCCAGTGACCTATTCTCCTGTACTGAAAACTAGCAAAGAACTTGGCAAGGAAGGAAAAAAAAACAGGTTTCTGAATTTTGGTTGGCAAGCGTGGGGTTTCAGTAGCTACTGAAAGTGTAAGAACCTCAGGGCAGAAGACCAGTTGCAACTGCTGAAGCACATCAAACTTTTCTACAAATATCATACTGTCTATGACAAATGTTCTCTGCAGAGAAGTTTATCCTAATGATACCTACACCTGCTCACAAACACTTCCTTTTGTTTCTCTGTCTGACATAGGACTGCCAGATGATGAGTATTTAGTGGTGCTTTTGCTTCAATTAGAAGTGCTTGTCTCAGAACTTAACAAAGCCATTCCTAACACCCTCACTGTATCAAACCTTTTCTCTTGCAACTCCCATCCACTGTCAGGTAAGTTCAGCAGATGAGAAAAGTGTGCCTATTTTCAGCAGGGAGAGCATTTATTCAAAGCACTTCTTTCTGCATGTTGATCTGTTACATGTATGCCCAGCTACTCCTGTTTTAAAAGAACGTTCTTAACCTTTGACTGGGATTTTGAGGACAACAGCAGCCTCTGCTGTTTTGACAGCCTGTCTTTGTTGAAGTGGCTTTTTGGAACTTGCATTTGATATATTAACCATAGACATGCTTGCTCTCATTTGTTTAATTCATACTGTACTTATGTCAGCCTGGCTAGTACATTATGCATCCCTTTGTACACTACAGGGTGTTTTATTAGCATGATGCTTAGTAGCTCAGCCAAGGTTTATCAAATAATAATTTGAAGTTGCAACATCTGGGTTTGGGAGCAACATGCTATCTACCCAACTACTGATGTAACTCACATATATCAGAAATTAAGCAGAAGAATAAGATATTTTCATTCTCTGGAACCAACGAACTGCAGTAGGTTTCTCCCCTTCTAGCCAGTATTAACCATGTGAGGCTTTCACACACAACTACCCTGTTTATGTTATAATTTCTACTCACATCAGGCAGAAATAGGATTCACAGAACACAATATAGCAATAAACACTGGTTAAAAAATGTAAAAAAATGACTGACCAGGCATGCAATATGCTTCTTGCCTCTGTATAAATCCTATGTGGATGTGGATGATTTGATTTACTTTCCATATCAAAAGCAATATCTTTCCTAAGGCAATATTAGAATACTTTTTAATGATAACAGACTGTGTGGTGATGACTTTTTTATATAAATTTAATGATTTTCACTGTAGGCCCTCCTGTGTGAAAACCTATATGATATCAAATGGATGCTAGCTAAATACTACCCTCCCCATCCAAACTACAGGTGAGTGTGACTTAGAAAAGACACTGTCTTAATTGGACTGATTCTATCTGTTGAATGTAATGGTGGCAAGTTTAAGAAAGAAAAACATTTAAGGATTATTGCCTTAAATTAACAATCCACAACTTTGTAGGCTCAATTGCAGTTTATCTTGTTAAAGATAGTCAAAGTTAGTATTCAGATATCCTTCTTAAATTTTCCAGGGTCTCTTGGCCTTATTAATTCAAATCTTACTTTCAATGTATGCATGTAGCCAAGATAATTATTAGAAGGAGAGATCAAAGAAAGCATATTATAGTCCTATTCCATTTTCTGCTGATGTGAGTGATCTGCCTCTTCTTTGATGTTGTATGCTTCTACAGTGAAAGTACAGAGGATAAAAATACTACACCATGTAATCTGGCATTTATCCCATGAGAGCAGAATTCCAAATTGTGACACATGTCAAGAAGTTAAAAAAAAAAAACTTAAAAGAGCCCTATGCTTTATACAGTGACATACTCTGCATTTAAACACCATCAAACATCATTTTCCATTACAAATTTAGTCCCCTATATAAAATTCAAAGAATTTCTCTAACTTTTGTCAAAGAAAATGACAGCAATACTTATAAAATAGCTGCTATATTTACTAGTCGTCACATTAAGACTGCAACTTAGCTTTATTCAAACCAAATTCTTTTTTTTTTCCTTAAAAAGGCAAAGGGAAGACAAAATTAACATCTTTGTGCATGCACAGATGAATTTTCTGTACAATTTGGTTTCATTTCCAGCAGTCTGTTTATTCTAATAGGGTTTTGTCACCCTTTGTAAAACAGCTGTGATTCTGGGTGTGGAACCCAGTACTGTCTCTAGCTCATAGGATTCCTCCTCAGAGTGAGAAACCAGGATTTGTCCTTTATTATTGTATATTTAAGAGGTAATTGCCCTACATTTCTTGTCAGAATTCTGTCATATTGACACATATATTGGAAGTTGAACTCATCATATTTCTGCCTTTGTAGCATGACACTTGATTATTTCAGATTGTAAAGAGCAGAAAGAACGTCACTTACAGCAGTATAACATTTGGCCTTCTTGGGTCTACTGGAAAATGTCAGAAGTCTTTGGACAGTTTGAGAATTTTTCCTTCACTATTGAAATCAATGAGAATTCTGTTATTATTTCCAGTGACTTAAGACAGTAATGCCTGTTTCATTATGTCTAGAGGATGAAGCAGGCCAAATAAGAGCTTCACATTTTCGCTTTTCTTCATGCTTAACATTGTAATGAATTCCAAACAGGTTCCTTATGAAGTTTGAAGATTATTTTAAATTTTCTTTTCATTATTTATTTCCATTTTCTCATGTCCATGTTCTACAGGGAGCAGAAACAAAACTGTCAGAACATGAGAAAAAAGAAAAAGCTGTTCACAAAAGACAACTGGAATTGGGAAGATCCAGGAATATCACCAAATACCATAATTCCTATTTAACCTTTGCAGATATGAGATATTTGTGTACTTGTGTATGGAAAGTCAACCCTACTCTTGCAGTTGTTGCTAAGAGTCTCCTGATCCTTTCATTTTATCATTCAGGAAAAGTCTATCTCATTTCTGCTATTTTCTAGCAGTGCTTTCAGGTTTTGGTGAGCTTTTTTTCACTAGAAACTGAGAAAACAGTCTTGCACGTTATTTTTTTTTGCAATGTAGAGCTTTTGTTATCGACTGAGGGACAAAATCCCAGCCCTGTGAAGCTGACTTATATTGGCAGTTCAGGATTTCCCTAAACAAGACATTCAAAGGCAAATATTACTAGATTTATGGTCTGGGATCCTCCTAAACTCTAAGTCACACCTAGGTAGACATGAGTGCAAGAAACATTTCCTTTCATCTATGTCTGCCTTGAAGATTACCCCAGATTCTATCAGACTGTCATCTGGCACAGGGGTACATGCTCCTGTCACATCCAGGCTTGATTACTGCATATCATAAGACTTAGGAATGAATCTTGCTGAAGGAAAAAAAAAAAAAAAAAAAGAAATCTCAAGCTGGTTTAGAGTGCATCTGCTTGTCTGTTGAGCAATATGGGCCATATTGTTCTCTCTCCATAGTGCTCCCACTGAGTTTGGAATCCAGATGTGCTTCTGAAGGGTTTTTTGTGTTTTGTTATTAAAATGATTGTCAGGTGGAAAGTAGGATTGCTCCAAAATCAAAACTCTCTCTGCAATGACTTCAGTTCGCCAGCTAATGTATTTTTTTTCTCAGAAATTCCTTTCCAGCTCCTCCATGTGTTAGTAAGGTGCCAGTCTGGCTACTACAGCTGTGGCTCCTATGTTCTGTCTTCCTTAAAAGTCTGATGCACAGAAAACTGTGAGACGTAGGGCTCGTTCACTGCAATACACTAATTTGCCTGGAGGGAAGAGGACAGAGTGCGCTAGACAACATGAGAGTATTCAGAAACATTTAGAAATATGTTGGGAAACCTAACAGTGAAAACGTATTGGAAATGCATTCCAGAATTTTCCCTTCCAGAGAAGTTTAAAAACACTGAATTATAATCTGATTCATAAGTTGCCTTTTTTTTTTCCTGAAAATTGAGAAGTTCCCATTCAACAGATATTCCAATTTAACACTGGTTCTGCCTACGATTTTTGGAAACTTGTTTTAGATTCAGACATGACTGTCCCAGGAATTTGCAGAGTGAAGGTTCCCAGGGCACAGAGCAAGGAGCTCAGGCAGCACTTGTGTTTAGCTGCTGTGAAAGGCTCAGCAGGGCTCTTTGCCCCCGCCCTGTCTTGAGCATGGAGAAACCAGCCAAGCAAAAGTCAGAAGTTCTTGGCTATAATTCCCAGACTATTTTCAAAAGGGTGATGTTATACTGTGTTTTTCCTTTCATCTACAAAGAATGTCTTGCATTCATGCATGCGGCTGTTCCAGCAATCCACCTTGTACAAAATCATGCACGAAGAGATGTCTTCTCTACAGAGTGAACAGAGTCAAAGAGAAGAAGTGACAAAAAAAGCATTTATTTGTCCCTCTTCAAATGTTCCCTTGGACAGAGAGGTGAATTTGTGTTATCAGTGTAGTAGGAAGTGGCTTTTTCTTTTTATTGAAGTACTGACTTTACACTCAGAGCTAAAGCAGAACAGTGCTCTCACAGTGTGGCATTCCAGCAGCAAGTGAAAAGTAATAATAAATGTTGGAGACCTACACGTGAGTAGCTTGCTTTCCTATGGGAAGAACTGGATTAATGAGAAATTAACACATTAAAGGTGGTATATAGTTACTTGGGAAACACTTTGTCTCAAGAAACCTGAGAGGAAGGAAGGATGTGTAATGAAAGTAATGGACTGAGTGGCCTTTAAACAATTAGTTCCCTAGTTAAGTTGTTCACTTAAGGAGAAACACCTCCAAAATCCTTGTTTTATTAGCGAGTATCTGTACAGCACATAACCTCACCCTGAGTGACCCCTGCCCTCTGGTGAGCACCCAAACTCTGTCGCTCTGTAAAGGCACGGAGCTCATGGTAAGTTGTTGGTGGTGTTATGTCGATGCCTCCGAATGGCTCAAATGAGGCCACAGTACTGATGTGCAGGGTGTTGGGCTTCCAGGATATAACTGGGTAACCACTACTAATTATTAAATCAAAAACTCTGAACTGCCCAGATATTTAAAGGACCCCACGGCCAGGGGGCAGAAGGTGGGGTGTGCACAGGAATTACCTTTGCTATAAAAATACATATTCCTTTCTTTTTCTGAGTGAATGCCACAGATACCTACATAAATGGTGCATAAAGCTTTCATGGATCAGGCCTCGGGCTAGACATTTAACTGGTCCCTACTGTATTCACATACAAACAGTTGCACAGTATATTAAGAATTGCAATAATAGAAAAATAGCTATAAAATATTAGCATGATTTTACTTTTATTTTTATAGCTCCTTGTCTTGCTTATTTTTTTTGGAAATAACGAGAAAGTCAGTAAAATATTAAAAGAATGAGTAGACTGGAGGGGTACTGGGCCAAAATTGGGAGGCATTTTAGACTTTCCGTGTTCATTGATTATACTGGAAGAAAGCTTAAGAGAAAAAATGTTTGAGTCCGGGTTATACCGAATACATTTCACATACAATCCTCCTAGTTATCAATTAATTCAACTTACTTCCTCATCAATTTTTTTCCCCTTTAGTCCTGATGGTTTTATGACCTAGACCCAGGCGATACCCTTAGGCAGTCCATCTGATAATTGACACATTTTCTAACACAGCATAGTGATGCCTAAGTCAGTGCTTTCAGGCCATGACTTCAGCTTATTGGAGACTGCAGCAGGGACTCCTTTTATCCCTCATACATCAGAATACACTGACAGCTCTCCCAAGCAGGGACGAGGCAGATCTCTCCCTCAGGAAAATGTATGCGAACACCTCCGGAACATTGTACTGGTTGCTAGGCATCACACTGGTGACATCTTTATGATAAACATGGTATGCAGAAGAAGGCCTAATAAAAGAATAACAAATTATTACATCCAGAAGGCAATTGTACGAGATTAACTGGTGTAATAAATTACCGCTGTAGTCAGAATACTGTGTTACCTTTTAAGGTATTTCACAGCAGAGTCTAAATGAACCAGCCTATAAAAACAGAGAATGTCTCACAGAAAATAATAAACCTATTCTTATATTTTTTAATACTCATCATGATACCTATGTGTGGTATTTGGCTTGCTGCATGGTTGGTTCAGCAAGTGCTTGCTGTAAAATAAGGCTATACATGCAATTCATACCAAGATGTCTCTGTTCATAATTATTTTTTCCCTGGTGCTGGACATTCAGTACCACCGCAATCTACATAATATCAATTTGAACAAAAGCCTGTAGCATCTTATTTATAAAACTATTTTCATATGTATTCACATTACAAAGAAAATGCCAGTAGCCAGATACCTTTCCTACTAATTATCAAATATTTTGATTTTTTTCCGCGTGCTTTTTCAATACAAAAATACCCCAAACAAACCCACAAAAAAAACCCCCACCTCTCACTTTCTCACTCTCTCCCTCCCTTTCTCTCTCCCATTCTGACTTGCTTTCTCTCTTTTTTCCTCAATTGGTTGAATATTTAAAATTTGTTCATTAGTAGTTTTGTTTGTTTGTTTAGGTTTTTTAATTTTAAGGCTTCGTATTTAACATTTAGAATATTATAGCCCTTTTGTTTTAAAAACAGCTTTGTGAGGAAAAAGGGTCCTTCATTTGAACCCTAACTGACACCCCATGAATTGTCATGTACTACTTTTGTACTAATGCAGAAGTGAATTTACATTTGCATTTCATTTATAAATGAATGAGACGTGTTTTCCTGTGGTTATTTCAGTCAAAATCCCAAGATTTCCCACAACCCATAAAAAGCAGAGCCTACATCTGGAGTTCGAAGGCCATGGATGTACTACAATTTATCATAAACTCTTCTATGTTACCCTAACATAATACATTAACAGGATAACACAGCTTTGTATTTGTAAGCTGCAGACCATTTGCACCTGGTTATGAGGTCATATTCTTGCAGTTCCACCAATTTGATATAAAATGCTTTTATAACTGAAGACACCAACCTCTCCACTTGCTCTGAATGTGGTATTTGCCCTGGTTTTAGTCAGAGGTGCTTCTGAGCATTAGTCTGCTCCAGCCCTGTTCCAGGTTTGACTGTGCGCATTTCCTTTCCTGTGCTAAGGGTAAGGCGCATGGGACTGCAGCCTGAAAGAAGGCAGCACCTCCCCAAAGCCCTTTTGCACAGCTGGCCAGAATCACTTTTTCACTCCCTGTAGGGAAGCAAAATTGCCAATAGGAAGTCGGTGCTATGAGCTTCCTTGGTAGCTTAATCTAAAAGATGGCTTTACGTGTACACAGACTAGTGTTATACTGGGATGGTCAAAATGGTTGCAGCATTGTAAATGCAAACACAGAAGAAGATGAAAATATTTGAAAAAGTGTCAAAAGGGTAGATCTACTCAGGCAGTTATTTGGATCCCCAGTCTGCATGTGAACTAACAACTCACTTTCAAGATTCCCTCTTATCCATCTGCATAAGTGAAACAGAAATTCATGTGTTTTTATTGGTGGATTACCTGAGTTCACACAAAAAAATATCTGTGGCAATCTTGCATAATGAACACAGATCTCCTGAATCTCCAGCAAAAAGTGATAAGCAATGTCACAGTGGAGGGAATAATGGGTGATGCAAGGTGAAAAAAAAATAAATAAAACAAGAGAAGGAGAGGCTGAGCATAGTACACATCCCTTGAGGCACTCTAAGAGGTGACGCTTAGACATCATCATTATTGGGGATCAAGTGGAAGGTTCAAAGAAAGCTGTTTGCCTTCAGCAAACAAAACAATGGTCTCAATGGGTGGAGGACATGGAGGAAGGCCAGGAGACAGCGTGCTGGAGATAAAATGACACATAAGGGCTGAAATGAGAGACTGAGCTGTGGGAAGAGACCAGTCAGGGCAATGCTGGGGTAAGGAGAGAGAAGGGGCATGAGGGGCAGAAGACACTTGATCCAGGAAAGACCTTGAAATATAGGGATTAATTTGAACCCATGAACTTCATCAGACAATATTCTTCAGTTTACAGGTGGCTGACTGTATATATCTATTCAATCTGGCCAGAAGGTTATCAGTAGTATATGTGTTATTTGTAGAAAAATGCCTAGAAAATGCAGATCACTGGTAGGTAAATGTTAGATTCAACACAGTTTAAAAGACAGAAAATAAAAGTGTTTCTGAATGGTTGCAGCTTCTGTTTTAGCAAAACATAAGCAGTGATGTAGTCTTCCTGCATCAAAACAAAATCTATTTAAAATAATAAAATATAATTAAAGAGCAAATGAATTATACATTTTTTTATTTTTTTAAATTTTTTTTAGAATTATCTAAATCCATTGCATTGTTTCCTACTTCTTTGCAGATTTATAGCATTCAAGACTTTGATTTCGTGTTTTAGTTCAGGACCAGGCAGTTTTTGAAAACTAAAGAGCTCTTGAAAGATGAGAAGGATCATCAGCACTTTTTTTTTTCATTAATTGAGTGCAAGATTCAATGTCTTCCTGTATTAAAAATAAGTGGTACTTTAAGCAAACAAATTTCACAAGATATTTTCACAGCGTGTTCTAATAAGACATTGGTGTCACAAAAAGTTTACTCCCACTCAGTTAGATGTAATAACAACTTCCATACCTAGAGGAGTGTTAAGTGTTCAAATGCAGAAATACTTGCACTGAGAATTCAACACTGCTAAGCTCACCTGTTAAAGTAGCCAAATAAGTAAAAGTCTAATAAATTTATCTATAAGAAACATTTATAATTCTTTAAACCTTGCCCTCACTCTCCAAATTTAAACTGTAATTTAAGAAGTAATAGTTCTTTGGCTACAATTATTTCACGATATTCAGCATGAATACCTAGTACTTAATTGAACAACAGAACAGTACTAGATGCTTTTCCATAGGTTTTATTTGATTTACTTTTTTTAAAAGGGAGCACTGAATAAGCCACTATAAGGAAGACAGAAGCAGCTGGATGGAGCAGTAAAATGTGTTGTGCATGGGGATGTGGTAAATGCAACTTTTTGCTAAATACACAGTACTTGGAACCCAGTTCTAAAGAGTTATTTGCACAAGACCTTTATCTGAATGATATGAGGGGGAGGATATTCTTCATAATCAACCACCATTCAGGGGAAAATTGCACTTGGGAAGAAAAGGTAGCTCATCAGCAGCTCGCTTATCAACTCCACAGGCACATCCTTGCACGCAGAAGCTTCTGTATCAATGAACCCAGATGAGGTGTTTGGGAAGAAGCCAGTCCCTAACCCAGAGTAGATGCCTGTAGTGGTGAAACATAACCTACTCAATCAAATGTACTCTGCAATTAAACACCATGCAAATAAGAAAAAAGGTCAAAGCCAGCTTCTGATGAGGTAAGCGGAAGCATTGAATTGACATTGTTTCGGGGGTTTAATTTTTTATTGTTTACACATTTATTATTGTATCTTTTAAAAAAAGAAATAGCCAGCAACTTCCCACTTCAATTGGAAAGAAGTCATATCTGCTATTTAGAATTTTCTTTCTGAGCATTATTAAAAGGAAAAGAGAAGATCCAACCAAGAGTTACTACAGAAGAAATCTCAAAGTAAAGCAATAATTATTTGTGAGCAGTGGTATCAAAAGATCACACATATCATATAGATATGCTATGAATAGATCAAGCTAAACTGTCACAATGGCTCCTAATGCCAGAATATGTAAATTTTGATGTTTTACCTTGATTTTGTGTGTAGAGAAGTCATCTGAATGTTAGTAACCATACACTATCAGGTCCATATCTATAACAGAAAACATAGGAGTAGATAAAAGTTATCAAAGCATGAATAGATAAAATAAAAATCTTCATACCATATGTAACCATGGAGCAGCTGGAGTTATATATAACCAATTATTAATATAAGATACTGGCTTTCTCAAAACACATTTAATCACAAATTACTTGAGCCTGCTTTCCTGAGGGGGAGGTTATCACTCCTCAATATTGTACAAATAGATCAGTTTTGCAGATGCTACATCATAATATCTGAAGTTCACAAAAATTTACACAGAAACTAGTTAAAAAAAAAAAAAGAGTATGTAAATCTGCCACTTGGAAAATCTTCCTACTCCCATTAAGCCTACTCGCATCTGATCAGTCTCATCTAAAAGTCAGTGCTTTGAAATGAAAAATTATATGACACCATAGATTGGTTGAGAAAATCCAAGTTAATGGGACTATTTGTAACTTTTGACTACTGCTACAATTCTGAGATTTTTAAAATGCTGAAATCGGAAAGAAGAATTTTCTGCTACCTACACTCCAGCTATCTCACCTGTCACTTAATTTCTTGCAGAATCTTATGTGTCTGCTGTGGGAGGAAAAGAGCTTGAGCACAGGTGTCATTTTGTCAGTGGCAGAAAAAAATCCATTTATGGTGTACTCCTGGAGCACTGTTGGGAAAAATCATTGCTGGCCCCCTTGTCTAGGGTACACTACTTGTATTCAGCCCTTCGGGAAAAAGCAAAATCACTTTTGCAGGAATCTGAAAACAGTAAGGAAAGTCAATGAGATGAGCATGAATAAAGAATATTTAAATGATTGCTATTTCTTGCCTAAAATACAAAAGGTTTTTTTGCTGTTGTTTTGGTTTGGCTTTTGTTTTGTTTTGTTTTCCCCCCAGAACTCAATCTGAAATCATCAGATTGGAGTGCCTGGACTGAGAAGTTTGTACAAGACTAATGCCAGTCCAAAACAAACTCAAGCCACCAGGACAGCCTTTCCAAGGTTACTTAGTTTTGTTTGAAAACAACTGTTCCAACCCCTGTCCCACAGCTGTAAGAGGCCTGCTCACCTTGGTTCCAGAAGGAAAGTTTGTTCTGGCCCACAGAGGCAATGAGGAGACATTTCTTCCTCAGAGGCTGCTGTGATACCAGCCCCGCCATGGAGGTTAGCGGAGTCGTTGTGCCTTGTTACCTTGTGCCTCTCCCAGCCAGCATTAGGTGACCTTTAGAGAATTCAGGGTTCTGTTTTTTTAAAAGTTGCAAATTTTGCAGGAAGAGTGGTTAGAAATGAAAGGGAAAAAGTCTCAGCATATCCAGCACTTAGGTTAATTCTGCTTTTTTCACTTTTCTACAGTTCAGTGGACATGCAGGCAGACACTTTAAAACAAGGTCTTGCTGTTAACACACCCCGTTTTTAGAGGGGCTGTTCCAGGAGGAATGTGCAAACCCAGAGGATCACTACAAATCCGTCTTCAAAGGTCATTCAGATTCAAATATTCACCCTCAACTGCTATTCACTAACCTGAAGGAAAAGCATTTCTTCCCACTTTGCTGCTTACCACTTTGGAGATGATACTGTACACTGAGCATGGCCAGAAAAGTTATCATATGCACACGAATGTATTTGTGGTTGTCACAGAGACACCCCAAAACAACTCCAAGCAAGTGATAATCTTAAACCAACTTTCACTCATAACCAAAACCAAAACCAAATGACAGACCAAAACCAATGAGAAGTGGGGTTGAGTGAGCAGGGTGTAATCCCAGAATCAGTCAGCACTCCAGCAACATTTAATAAACTGCAGGTTTGACATACCAGTTGGGGATATTATTACCATACAGCCACAGAAGAATGATGATCCACAGTGTGCACACACTCACTCAAGGGTACACAGAAGAAATAATGGCTGGCCCGGGTAGCGGGGGTAAGGGCTCGCTCAAGGGTATATCCAGGAGAAATAATCACTCACTAAGGAGGAGATGAGGGCTCCTTAAACAGCATCCCAATCACAGTTCTGCTCCTCCAAGAAGACCACTGAAAGCGGGTCTTTGGCAGGGGATCTGTTTTTTTTATAGCCTGGTCAGATCTGAGCTGTAGTCATTACAAGCATGGTCCAGAAGCTTCTCTGGACCTGTACATCTTGTTGGCTGAGGACCCTGTCTGTTGACTGAGGTTCTCACCCATCCTGCTCCCCTAATCAAGGGAGTATACATGACTGCAGTCACCATACTTTAGGGGGTGGAGGACGTGATGGCCGTCATCCACCAAGGGGCATAGCTTCACTAGCTCCATATCAACAAAAAGTAAATGATTTAAGTGTCTAATAAGTATTGAAGGCCTCTTTCACTGTAACACTTATTTTAAAAATTAACGTATTTTATTTATTTTATTCTGGTTTAGCAATCAAGGAGGACAAGCCCCATACAAAATATTAAAATAATTCTGTGGTGCTATTTATTATTTTTTCTAATTCTTGAATGTACTCTTGTCTTGGCTGGTTTATATATTTTTATTATAATCGGGCTATGCACACCATTAGTGTGGAGTGTTATCCATAAGTTACTGGTATATTTTGGGAGACATCTGAGCATGTCATTTTACCTGGTAGTTGTGTGAGATAGCTGAGGCAAAAGATTTCTAGGCTTCGGTGTTTGGTTGGTTGTTTTTTTTTCCTTTTGGGTTAGACATTTTCGAATAGTTTTTCAAAGTCTGATTAAAACATTCAATTTTCCACCTGGTCTGAGGGTAATACATGGATGAGTGTGTCTGTGCTTAGTGCTTATTCCTCTTGAAAATCTGCAAATTCCCACAGATTTGAAATGAATAGTCAGAGTCTAGTTTTCAGATTTCCATTGTGAGTAAAAAATTTTAACAAGAACTAGATTACATGTGTGGAAGCAGCACAGCAAATAAAGTTTGCTTCAGGCTGTTTGCTAATTAGTTACTGTGAGAATGTAAAGGTGGTTACTAGAGCCATTTTGAAAGAGTCAAAGAAGTCTGTAGTCATCTACTAGGAAAGAAGGATCAGGCATCTGAATTTAATGCAAATAAGTTACACAGTTATAATTATTTTGAGAAATGGCTAGAAAGTACTACCCAAGGGACTGGCAGGAAGATGTGCCAGGGGAGGTTTAGATTGGATATTAGGAAAAGGTTCTTCACCCAGAAGGTGAAGGAATAGGCTCCCTAAGCAGGTAGTTGTGGCACCAGGCCTGACAATATTCAAGGAGAATTTGGACAACACCCTCAGACACATGGTGTGAATTTTGGAGTTGTCCTGTGCAGGGACAGGAGTTGGACTTGATGATCCTTGTGGGTCCCATCCAACTCAGGATATTCTATGACTCTATGAATTTTACAGACTTCTCATTTTGTGGCTGTTACGGCAGTGGCTTTGGAACTCCAAACCTCGTGTGATCTTGACAGTATCACCATCAGTGTGTTCAGGTTCATAAAAATACGGAACTAGTAAAATGGGTTGGAGAGAATTCGTAAGAACTTTTTTCCTTTACCGGTTCACTTAAAACATTCTGCAAGAAGTAGGTTCATTTGAAAGTTAGGTCGATCTTTTTCCCTCTGTGCAATTGGCTGGTGGGCATCTCACAGAATCACAGAATCACAGAATCACAGAATGTTAGGGATTGGAAGAGACCTCGAAAGATCATCTAGTCCAATCCCCCTGCCAGGGCAGGAACACCTAGGTGAGGTTACACAGGAAGGCGTCCAGGTGGGTTTTGAATGTCTCCAGAGAAGGAGACTCCACAACCTCCCTGGGCAGCCTGTTCCAGTGTTCCGTCACCCTCACTGAGAAGAAGTTTCTTCTCAAATTTAAGTGGAACCTCTTGTGTTCCAGCTTGAACCCATTACCCCTTGTCTTACTGTTGGTTGTCACCGAGAAGAGCCTGGCTCCATCCTCGTGACACCCACCCTTTATATATTTATAAACATTGATGAGGTCACCCCTCAGTCTCCTCTTCTCCAAGCTAAAGAGACCCAGCTCCCTCAGCCTTTCCTCATAAGGGAGATGCTCCACTCCCTTCATCATCTTTGTTGCCCTGCGCTGGACTCTCTCCAGCAGTTCCCTGTCCTTCTTGAACTGAGGGGCCCAGAACTGGACACAATATTCCAGATGAGGTCTCACCAGGGCAGAATAGAGGGGAAGGAGAACCTCTCTTGACCTACTAACCACCCCCTTCTAATACACCCCAGGATGCCATTGGCCTTCTTGGCCACAAGGGCACAGTGCTGGCTCATGGTCATCCTGCTGTCCACCAGGACCCCCAGGTCCCTTTCCCCTACACTGCTCTCTAACAGGTCATTCCCCAACCTATACTGGAACCTGGGGTTGTTCCTGCCCAGATGCAAGACTCTACATTTTCCCTTGTTATATTTCATTAAATTTTTCTCCTCCCAACTCTCTAGCCTGTCCAGATCTCGCTGGATGGCAGCACAGTCCTCTGGCCTGTCAGCCATTCCTCCCAGCTTGGTGTCATCAGCAAACTTGCTGATAGTATACTCAATTCCCTCATCCAAGTCATCTCCCCTCTGGACCTGAGCTCTTCTGAAGCCCTGCTGGCAGTGGGAGGCTATCTTAGAGGTGCCTGTTTCCTCAGTGTCAGCACAGGTCACCTCTTGGGCACCCATCTCCTTTACCAACTCCTAGACTGTTTTATAGAACTAAAAGACTGATGTTGTGACAGCAGTGCCTGTCATGGCTCTTTTTTCATTTATCCCCATGTTCTCAGGGTCTCCAGGCACACGTGATCACCAGGCATGTAGCAGACTCTGTGCTTCCAAGGTGAATTAGCAAAGAAAAGATTGCCTTGAACTAGAAGAAAATATATGTGAGAAATTAGAATATTTCCATGGACTTGAAATACAATATCTTCACCAACTTTAGTAGAAAGTATGGATGATTCCAATCATCAGTAAAGAGATCGTATTCATCCTCTACTAACGCATTTGATAAAGAAAACAAAACATTGGCTTAATGCATTATTTTACACATTGTAGAACCAGAGATAAGTTCAGTTATGTTAGACAAAGTTCATGGAAGGGACTGTCTCACATACTTCTTACCACAATTTCAATGTTTTTTGTCAAACGCATAGATTAGTTTTAGCTATTGGGAAGCAGTTATCTTACAATGAGAACATGCATTATTAGCCTGAGACTAATAGGTCACAAGTAAAAATGTCACACAGCACTTCCATAATTGCTGGAAGTTTGGAGTAAACTTGACAGGAAAAGATTTGATTGCAAAAGATCAAAGGCGGGACCACAGAAGCCACAGCTACTCGTTTGGATACTAGTATGTGGCCTAGGAATGGAGTTTATGCTTCTGTTTGAGATCAGGCATTTTAAAATAATTTCATCCTGTTAAATTGCCATATGGAAAAAAAAAACCAGTTTCCAACCAACTTCATGCGTACAATACAATGCAGAAATTCTCTTCACAGTCTGCTGGTATATTCTTAAGCACAATAAAACTATGCAGTAACAATAGACCCAAGAATAGCTTTGCAAAATCAGCAGCATCATTCTCTAGGCAGCATTAAATAAAAGCATAAATCCAGATTGTCGGTGTGAAAGTGCTTCTGTCTTCCTGTTAGTGAGTTTTATAAAGTATGTAATTGAAACAACGTGCCTAGAATGTTCTGCAAAATTTGTCCCATGCATCAAACAGTAAGAATATTCAAATGACATTATTAAAGGTCTTAACTTGACAAAGAATAAGCTAAGTTCTAACAAAAAGAGAAACTGAAAAAATGTTTTTTTTCTGTAAGTCATTCTCCCCAACCACTTTATGGTGTGCTTCTAGAATACCCCCCAGAAGCATCTACTACTGGCCATGTTGGGGGAATTAGGAATGGAATAAATGGACCACTGGTCTAATTTGGGATGATAACACCTGTGGTACATGGAAAACCTTTGATAAAAAGAGATTTTACATATCACTGGCATTTAATGTCCGCCTGTCTGTGGGAGTGTGTCATTGTCCCTCAAAATCATTTTATTCAGCTTGCACAAGTTCAGATGCATAAAACTACCTCTTTTTTCCTTGTTGGCAGGAATTTGAAACTCTTACTCTGGGAGCTAGTGTATTCTATGAAGCCATTCTTTTCCTGCTTTTGTAGCTCCTAGGACAGCTTTTTTTTCCTCAGACAAAGTCAAACATCTAAGTTCCTGTTGTATGGGAATCACTTCTTTTCTGATGCACCAGTGCCAGAGCGCAGACCAGTGTCGGACTCAGCACAGCCTGTCGCAATGGAGACAGAGGTTAAACAAGGAGGTTTATTCAGTTCTGTTGGGGAAGAAACACATCCATTAACAACTTAGGGGTTTAGAGCAGTCAAAAGGCCCATTTCAAGAATAAGAGTGTCAGTTTTCACAATATTGAACTCGGCAGGTACACAAAGAGTGTCAGGTGTCACCAGTGCGATACGATAGCCAAGTGCAGGGGTTGCTTCCTTCAAGTCTCCTAAAGTAGTTCAGGCTTCAGACTCTTTGAAAATATTGCAGATGCAGGCAGAATTGACAAAACTGAACCAGTGTCTGGTGAACTGAGAGTAGTTCAGTAAAGCCAGGCTGTCCTCCAGGGAACAAGTGTCCCAGGGTGCAAGTACCATTGTAGAAACTTATTTCAGGAACAAAACAAGCTGAACTGCATTTATCTACACTCAATTCTAAGGCTGGGAGTGGAGGACTAGGAGTCAATCATGACCTTCCAAGTGAATCAAAAGCTGTATTTCAATTGGCCAGGCTCATAGAAACATTTGTGGCAAATGAATCGTAGGCCAATAGTCAGCAGTTGCTTCAAGTTTAAATGAAATTCCTTTCAGAGCAAATGCAGAGGCAAAATAGTAACCAGCTTAGCAAATGACATCTGAATAGTGGAAGAAATAGAACAGATGAAAGGAAAATTAGGAGGAGACTGGAGAGAAAGGGAAAGGAGAAACAGAGGGTTAGAACAAAGGTTACAGGGAAGGAAGAGGGTGGAAGAAAGGAAGAAGGAAAAGGGGCTTTAGGACTAGGAGGATCCCAAGCAGTGCTCCACATTTTTCCTATGAAATTCTTAGTTACCCATTTTGACAGGCTGTGGTGATAATCATACTAACTACAGAATATTCTCTTCACTGATCAAAAACTAATATCACACAGAATGTTAACTATATTTGTAGACTCTGTTTTGAAGCACATTTCACATTAGCATTGGTCAATTTGGAATTTCTTGCAAAGGATCTCAGTTTAAGCAGTAATCAGCACCTCTCAAAAAATACTGAATGTCAAGAAATTTTTCAGGAAGTTATATAACTATCCACATTTGTTTGGGCAGCACCATCCTCTCTTTTGTTTTTGGCCAGAGTTTCCCTAGCCAGTTCTCACTTAGCCTCCCTTTCTGTGCTTCCTATAGTCTCTTTGATCTATATTTTAAAATATTGTCAAAACATAGAAAGCCTACCTCAGTCTTCACTTGTCCTTCTCTTTCTTTGGCTTACTGACCTCCATATGTGTTTCTATCTCCCTTCCACCCACCAATCCCCTCACATCATATAACAAATATTTCCTGTTTTCTTGATAAATCCACCAACTGCATGGGTTCACACTCCACATGTTCTTGTTAGAGGTGTGCCCCTATGAGTGACAGACTCCCTGTCACCTTAACTGATATGACTGTTGTGTGGTCCAAGCTCGTTTTCTTGATGAAGATAACTGTGCTCTCATGAATTAGTAAGCTGTCATTTGTTAGTACCAGAAAGAATATCTGAGGCTGTTTTATTTATATATTTATTTTATGAGAGCTCGTAAATTTAGTATGTACATTATCTCAGGTTAGGCTTTCAAAAGCGATTCCCATAACTAGGGTCAAACTTTCTGAAGAACTTCAATACATTTGAATAAAATTTTCAGTGATGCAGATGACTTCTAAAAATGCAGCCATTGTCATTAGGCAGTTAGACTGGAACTGAGCTGTACTGAGGTCTTTTGGAAATCCATTCCAAAAACACATCTGTATTTTCACTCATTCCCTTCCTTATTTTATTTTTTATCATGTTGCCAGTGAATAGCATCATTATAGCTGTACTCATACCAGAGCATTTTCCTATTTCCTACATTTTGATTAGAATACATTTGGCCTAATTAGAAATGTGAAATCAGGATGGATGATAACAACCCTAGAACCACACTTCAAACACCGTTACAGGCATTTCAGGAAGGGGTCAGAGAAATAAACTACAGCTCGTTAGCCTGAGGCTATGAGTGATCTACCAACCATACAGAAAATTGGCAGCCCTTCTGTCTTTTGTCCTCAAGGAGCCTGTGTATTAAACTAATTGTTAAATATAGCAAACAGACTGGCAGTCCAGTCAGACTGTTTTTTGCACATGTAAAATAATGGGGTTATTTGGATTTCATTGAAATGCTATCCATATATGTTTTTCAAATGTGCAAGCACTTACATGCTTCATAGCAAATCTTCAATGCTGGTCTGAGATTTTAAAGGAGCCACTCTAGTGTAAAGTGCCTAGTTAGAGAAATATATATGTATATCTTATTTATGGGGGAGAAATAAGTTAAAATGCATATCGAAAGACTGTTTTGATGGCTAATCCTCAGTAAATTTAGAGTTGTTTTGTTATATGACAACATTTTTTAGAAGCATACTTAAATGTTTGGAGTAAAATGAAAAATCTTATTGTATTCATTAGTCTGTGCTACACTTTTCTAATTCATATACATATATGTATGAAGACTGTGACATGCTTCTCACTTCTGAAATTATAGTTATTGAAATTAAAAGCTTTTGTGACGGTCAAAAATTGCTGAGTGAGATTTGTTCAATACTAACATATTATTCCTTACAGTTCTCATTAAGAACTGGTGATGCAGCACAATGACTTTGTTGGTGACAATGAAAATTATTTCATTCTATTTCCTGTTTGGAATTTTTAGATTATACCAATCCACTGTCCACATCCCTTTTGAGATACAATGTAAAATTACCATAACAAAGGAGAACACTATATGCACAGAGAACATTGCCATAAGAAGAAATTGAAAACAGCATATAAAACAACCTGTGACTGGAGAAGAATGGGAGGTGGGAATGAGGGAAATAGGGGAATTAATTTTATCTAACTTATAGAAAAGATAGGTCTATATTCTAATTTAGTTGTCTATTATTCTCCATCTCCTAAACAAAAAAGTTGCTTCAGATTAAAACTTTTCCCTGCAGTGGTTTATAGGTGGATTTTGTTTTAATTGTTGACTTTGTAACATGTAAATACCACAAAAATCCTTGTGAAGTAGAAACTGCTGATAGCTTCTGTGCTTAAATTTGAGAAGTGCCATTCTCTGCAGGAAACGTTTGCAATCCCCTGGTCAGAATTAGTCCCAAAATTCTAGAATCAGTAGCTTGTTAAGGATATTTCTTATGTCAAAAATTATTGTCAATATTTTATAATTTAAGATAGGTAACTTGAATTATTTACTATTTTTTTCAGACAATTATAACCTTTCTAAAAATCAGATCATGAATTCGAGACCAAATTTTTACTTTTTCCCCCACTCTAAGATAGACTTTCATAGGTTTTATGTCACAAAAAAAAAAAGTAGTTGGTTTTGTGTTGTGAAAAATGTAAGAATTGCTAGTATTTAAAAACATTTTCAACACAGATAAAGAAGATTACAGGATTTAACAAGTATGCATTTATTTGCATCTTATTGCTGAGGAAAAGAGTTGATTTCAGTAGGATTACTCATGTGCTTAAAGCTAAGTGTATGCTTTCATGGGTCAAGCATGCAATGATCAGAGCTAGGACGACTGAGATTTTGTTACTTACTTTGTCATCCTTCCCCTCTCATCAAGTAAATTAAACTTTAAGCCCTCTGTGGTTGTTTTCAGTGTTTGTCAAGGACTTACTTCCATTCCAAAGAAATCCTTGCTCCTTCAGTATATGCCATATCCAATGATCACACACAAATGGGTGACGCCATACATCTGATTGTATTCCAAACAGCTGCAACCAAATCAAAGGCAAACTTTCACTAACCTCAATAACTGAAGAATTTGGATTTAAATAAAATCAGTTGGCAAATAGCAGCAAGAGAGGTTGCTGTCACATTCTCTTCCATCTGTACTTGTGTTAGAAGTTTATCTTTAATGTATTTTGCTTTTTACTTGTAATAGGAAAAACACACCCATATGATAGAGATGGTGGCATACAGTTTTGGTTTGAGTTGTCAATAATCTAATCCAAGTTGGGAATTATTTTAATTTAAATCTGCCCAAGATTACAATATGGAGAAACCTGGATTGTTGCTTTAAGGTCAGAATTCTTTTAAATTCATTCCACTGTAGTTATACCAAACAAAAAAGTTCATGATGCTATATTGTTTGTTTTGTTTTCTAATTATCATGTATTCTCGAACCGAAACCGGCATTAAAAAGAGACAAAGTAAGTAATCCTACAACTATGACCTGGTAACCCACATATTTATCCAGACTTCTTGGTTTTTTTCTGCTTTTCTATATGACAAGGTGTTCTGAGAAAATGCATAAAGTGGCTAGTGAAAATAAAGCTATCAAATGTATTGTCCATTATTTTCAAATTCACAGCCTTTCTACACAACATTGATAAAGCTGAAGCATGGCTTACTATCAGATGGGTTTGAAGGAGTCTCTTTACACATTATCTATCGCTGGCACCTAAATAGCCAGAAAGCGTACACAACAATAAATGAAATGGTAAATGGCATTTTTAAAGAGTAGAAACAGCCTTCCAAGATCAATGTAATTTTTTCCCATGAACTACAATCATATAGGCAAATTCTGCATTCCTTCCCTTAATGCAGACAAGGCTTCTTAGGTCTGGAGTCACCAATGTGTTTAAAACCCCTTGATCAGCCAGGACCATCAAAAGGAAAAGATAACATACCCAGATTTCTCTAACATTATGTTTTAATCTAAGTCAAGACTTACGAGTGCTTGTAAAATAATATTAAGCAACCTAATCTGTATTTACTAAATCTAAAAGTAACAAAAATAGTCCAGAAACTCTACATTCAAGAGTACATCAAAGATATAAATCTTCCACAGACCATCCAAGTTGTAGCCTGCATTGTCTTCAAATGATTTTATACCAATATTAAGACAGAAGCACAGTAAAAAGTCATTGGAAGTCTTCATCATACATACAGATATTTTTCCATAAACAAAAGTCCTATAAATGTTTACAAAATTGAATTTTACATGGCTTCCTTCCTTCCTTTTCCAGTATCATGAAGCAGAACACCTAAAGACACTACCTTGTGGCCTGGAAAATGTTTTTGCTTCCTGTGAAGCAGTGCTGGACTTTCTGTGAACACTATAACGCATCAAACATGAAAGGTTAATATCAGCTCTCTCTGTAAGATTAACTCTGAAAATTCAAGGTAAAACTATATATATTTTTTTTTTTTTTTTTTAACTGAAGGAGGTGTACAAGGACTCTGTATATGCAGACACAAATCAGAGTAGAAGCATACCATTTTCACAATAATACATTATTGTGAATTCCACTTACAAGTGGAGTTAATGTTACAAAAGGTCTTAGCCTGTTACAATAGACCATTCGAATCATGAGACAGTTACATAAAATGCACACATTAATGTTACCTTTTCATTTACACCAATTTCAAAGCATAGTAACAGCACTGTAGTTTATTTGAATAAATATTGTAACTAAGAGAAGTTTCATGTGTATCCTTCTTATAAAATCTCATAATTAAACCTGTTGTAAACTCTTAAATACTGAATTCTTTTGCTTGTATCAGTTCAGGCAGATGAAGAAAAGCTTTAGCAAACCATGATACTATCAAGTAGCTTGCTTCCCATTTTATCTATTTCCCTCCCTGAGAGTGCAATAGAAACAATTAACCACATTTGGATTAACTGCTTGAAAAATCACCAGCTGTTTTTTCTCAGCCACTTAAACCTTTTATTCTTGACCTAGATTTAGCAAGCAACACAGACACTAGAAAGGTTTTTCTCCCAGAAAATTGAACCTGTAACATATTTATGACAATGGCAAATTATCTATGGAATATCCATTTCCCCATACTATTTTTTTTTTAAACTACATTAAGACCAAATTAATTATCAAGCAAATAGGAAGCTGTCAGTGTGGTTAAAATCAGCTGAGAAACATACAGGATTCACCACAGACCTGTAAATTCATCTCAACTCTTGCCTCAAGCAAGTCTGATTTTCCCAACCTGATCATCCTGTCAACAGGGCTTGGCAGGAGTTTTAATTTCTGTGATGCTTAGTTGATGTATGTGAGTCAATGTATACAATGTGAAACACTATAGATCATAATACTATTTGCTGGCAAACAGCTGCATCATATAATGTGTGGGTAGTTGACTGGCAATGGACTTAAATGGTGGCTGAGATAGAATCACCAATCTAATTTTCACATTATTAATAAGGTTTGCAGTGAGGGCCAATACACAACACGCTTCACTCCTTCTCTCTTGTTTCCCATGTCCTTGCAATAGATTATTTAAATCACATAAATATTTAATGCAAATGTCTCGTCATTTATTGTCTATTATGCTTGAGGTCAGGTCCATAGTTGAGATGCAATCAAAGTTCAGAGCCATTGATAGATGGTCTGTGAGCCTTTTCCAACATCTTAGCAAGTTTTGGTCTTAAATAGACTGGTCTTGCAGGACCAGGCAGACTTCACTACACTGAATCAATGCGCAAATGGCTCTCCTCGCACAAAGCAAAAGGCACAAAACCCTACAGAGTTCAGAAAAGAAAATCATTCAATGTTCTCTTACGCCTGTAACTCCAAACGACATTCTCTAGGTTGAAAAGCTCTCAGACAATGTTCAATGGAGGCTGAAGTTTTTTATTTAGAGAGGAGCGTTTCCCATTGCAAAAGACAGACAGAACAGAAAGTTTCTGTGAATGATGCAGCTGGTCCTTTGGAAAGTACATATTTGGACAGATACAGTAGGTAATTTGGAGGTGAAGCCAAATAAATGTACTCGGTGTTTTCTGAAGAAATCAAGCCACTTGGAAAAACACCAGGAGGGATATGGGGTAGATGAAACTTTTATCTTTAAATTCATTACACCATTTTTTTGCATCAGATAAATCCACAATTTGGAGTTCTGCCCAGGGGACAAAAAGATTGACATTCACTAGACAGCTAAAAAAAAAAAATAAAGTGGAAAGCTTTTCAGGTATATGCTCAAGATTATATGAGAAGTTCAGTTTAGGTCACAGTAATTGAGGGGAAATTTTAACCTCTTTACAGTTCAGTTTTCTCATCTTTAAAATGGGAGTTGTGAGTAGCATTTAGCTTGTCACAAATATAAAAATAGAGTTTTACATGTCTTTAGTGAGAGCAGCCAGGTAAGTATGAATGTTTGCCTCAGTTTTACATGTGCAGTATCTGAAGCTGAGAAATGTTTCAATAAGACGAAAATAGTGAAAAGTGGTTTTGTCTGTTTATGGTAAATTCTTGTAGTGATCATGGTAGTAAAATCTGAATGCTCCCTCTAACATTTCAAAATTTTTACCTTCCTTAAACAAATGGCAAATTGTTTTGTTCCCTCTCTGGCTCTTGCTTCATTATTTAAGGCATCTTCCATGCTCATTGTAACAGTGTCTAAATTTGTTCTCTCAGGCTGCTTATGATGACTTTTGTGTGCTTATGCAAAAAACAGAGGAAAATCTCCGTTGATTTTTTTTGTAAGTTACACTGAATTTGAAATAGTGAGGACAGCACAAACATGCTTTTACTAGTAAACTGCAAACATGACATGGAAACCATAGAGGGAGCATGTGGCGTGCATGTAATACCAACATATCTTTTTCTTACAAAGTGTATTATATCACCAGAGGGACACTTTAAAATGAAACCTTTCAGAGTTTTCAGATATTTCAGTGGCATGCACATTTATAGCTAGCAATTAAACACTGAAATTATGGATAGAATGCAATTGGAAGTGAAAATCTAAAAAGTCTGCACTGATCTAAGAAGACAGCCTGATGCAAAGCATCGCCTCCCAAAGGCCCTTCTGTCTATGTAGTTTTGAAACATACACTAAACCAGCTGCCAAACCCGGCTTTTAAAAGGAGGCTACAAAAAAGGTGTTCTGCATTTTCAGTGCATGCCACTTTACAAAGGAAAGAAGCTCTGTCTGGCTGCCATGTAGTCAGGCAAAAGGGAGCCAGCTTGCAAGTGATTAGAATAATGAAACTGGAAAGGATTAGCCACATTATCCAAACATGAAGCAATAGGCTAGTCAAACTAATCCCCGAGGAATAGTTAAAGGAAACAAATGACATGATAGACGTAGGGTTACTTCCAGTAAGATAGCATTAGAGCATGTGGTACTTGCACTCATGTTCTGCTCACATATTTTCTGAAAGCGTATGCAAGCATGGAGAAGGTAAGCCAACATGTCTGTGTGACAATATAGAGCTCGTTTTATTTTAGATTCTGCATGTCTTATCTGACTTTTAAAAGTAATTAAAGTGTTATTAGACTGACTGATATCAATGGAACATCCACATCCTGTGGAGCCCTTAATTGCAGGAAAAGAAGGGTAATGATCCAGGTTTTAATATGACTGTGTCTATTGTGCCCTGTTGGATGGATTCATTATGCAGTGACTGAACATTTTTTCCTCATTATTTAATTATTTTGGAACTGTAAGAAGTAATTCCAGTTCTAATCACATTCATATTTTAGAAGGATAAATTTGACCCAAATATTTTTTCTTTTACAAAAACTCATCACATATGGATATGATGCCCCAGCTCTATATTAGCCTATCGTTACGTTTCTATTGATACAGAAATTTAGTTAATAATTTTTTGCTAGACCTAGTAAAATTAAAACCAGATGAAAACAAGACGTGTACTAGTTATTTATAGAAGAACTAATTCGAAGTCCACTGGCATCAAAGAGAGTTTTTCCGAATTCATATATACACTAAAACTGCGAATGCAAAATAAGGGTAAAGGCTGCATTCTCATTGAAATTACCACGCAGACATGGAAAGACTTAGATTGAGGGCAAAACAGAAACTAAGCTGCTACAATTATCCTTTTGAAGACTTAAGGCTGTACCACAGATAAAGAGAGGATAGAGAAGGGCTCTGACAGAGCCATAAACCACTACTCAACACAAGCTCTGCACCAACTCACACACATTCAGTCGCTTCATGCAAGCAAACCCAATGGCCACCTTTCCCTCCCTTCAAGCCAAGTGCTATGAATACCCCATCATATGGTTCTTGACTGCAGAGCAGAGTTTTAGGGAATGTGGGATAAAAAATACTACATTGTACCAGAGATGCCTCAGTCCTTTACAGTGTTTCTGACTGATAGGTAGAACACGATTCAGAGGAATTCAGTCCTTCAATGGACGATTATGAATTAATCTGCCTATGAAGTTTCTCAACCGTGATCAATTAGTTACTGACTTCTGTACTGAAGCTTGAGGGTGCACAATCCTACAACATTTTTCTCCCAGTTTAATGAGGTGCTGAGTATTCTTATTGTTCATATTCAAATCTCACCTTGTTAAAGATCCAATAATCAATAGGCTTCAATAACATCCTTTGACAATGATTTCCCCAGGTTAATAGCACATGTTATCTAAAAAATATTTCCTTTCACTTTTTATCAGCTGCTTGATAGAAGTACTTTTTGTAACCTTTTTAGAAGAGCAGAATTTGGGAAGAGCTTATCAGGTTCTGAAGGAGTGTAATCATCCATTCCTAACTAAGTGATATATTAGATCATTTATTTGTGGCAAGACAGACATTTCAATAGTGCTTATTGTTTCCCATAATGAAAGGTTTAAATCTTCCTTTAGGTTCCTCTGAAATTTAATTTTTGTTGATGGAGACAAGCCAGTTTGTGCAAGACTTTTTTTTGATGTCAGGGCTTCAGAATTCACAAACTATTAATTATATTTTTCCAGTCTATAACTCTATGTTGGGAAAAAAGGAGGTGGAGAAAATCAAGTACAATAGAAGCTTTCACACACCGCATCTTTAAAAACAATAAATTCCTTCCCTTTAGCAGGATTATTTATTGAGCTGCCACTTAGTAACTGAAAAGGGATTTTGTCATACACTCTACACCACTCACGAAAACTGCATCCTGTTGTATTTCTGTGTTTGCATTTGGCAGAAGTGCACAATGCAAGTGACAAATTTATCTCCTTGGCCAATTTAACCCCCAAAATGTCCTTTCTACCAGAGAACTGAGGTTCCACGAATAGAGTGTTCTAAGCCTGAGTGACTTGTGTGTGAATTTCCTTCTACCTACTTTTGAGCAGGGGTTATTTTAGAGTATAAATTACCTTAATTAAGAAAAGCACTGTGTTAGCAAAATACATTTATTGTCAGTAAAATATATTTATATTTCATCCAAATCACTAATGTAATTGGTACATAGTAATAAAAGATTTTATCCTGCAGTCTTTGCTTAGATAACATTCACACTGTCAAATCGTACAGCTTCCATGGCTGTAACACCATACTTGCTTCCTTCTGTTCAGTTTTCAGTCCAGGAAAATCTGTGCTTTCTCTTCTCATCTGCAAAGCATTCTGAGGTCATGGAGAAAGGTCTGAACAAAATTTTCTCTGAGAAAATCAATAATGATTTATGTTATCTGACTTCAAAAAATGTTGTTTCATTAAAGTGATAGACAATGAAGCACTAATCTACTAAGACGACTCTGAATTCCAGTCCAACTTTTATTTTCCAGCAGCCAAAGCACTCTATGGCGAAATAGCTCTAGGTTGTCTGGAGAAGTTGCCTCATTTTTCAAATATACTGAATTCATCAGCAAGCTGGCAATTTCACAATGTGTGTTATGAATAGGAAATTATTCAGAAAATACTATTGGAATATTCAGAAAATGCTACTCGTTCAGCTACTCTAATGGCTCAGATCCTGGAAGCCAAAGTAGCTTGACTCCAAAACTTTAAAAAGAAATCTAATGATACATAAACTAATCCATGATTTGGAGGCACAAACCATGATTTTTACACCATTCAGTCTGGCAGTGCTGCTATTAGTGGTGTATAATGGGCAAGGGAGCAGGTGTTTAAAAAGATTGCAAACAGCAACATTTTTTTTCTTCCACCTGAAAGGAGATTGGTTTATTCAGAGAAGACTGCCTGGGTAGTTCTTCATAAAATTTCATAGAAGTTTTTATTCCCTAAAGAACTGGTTTTATTCACAATTCAGTACTGGGGTTGAATGAGTCATTGCTGCCCACAAACTGCCAAGGACCAGGAAATTCATTCATCAGTTACCTCCTCTTAAAAGCTTCCCAGGTGTACTTTGGCCCTCAAATGTGTACATTGGTGTCTGCTTGCACTTATGCAGTTATTTGCATGTACATCACCCAGCTTGAACCTTTATAGATGGTTTCCCCAGGATTACATTCCAACATCTCCATGTCCTCTCCCATTTCCTATTTTCCTCAACTTTACTATGTGATATATGCAGGGACAAACAAGTTAACTCTGCACGAATAAATGCAAGAGGCTTGAAATACAGGGCTCGTTAAACTAGCCGAAGTATTATTTTGATAGAATTACGTCACTTGCTGGATTCACACCTACTTCTTCCCAGTGCTATTCTGTGCTACTCAGAAGTACTCTTGGCACCTCGGTGTGACAACATAAAACACCGTTGTTACCATCCTCTCCCACATCTGTGCCTGACCTTTTGTAGGTGCATGCAGGTTGCAGTAGTTGCTTGTCAAGCTCTGACACAGAGCCTGACCCCTCTTTCCACCTGTAAAAAAAAAAGAAGGAAGTTGCATCCTTCTCTCCAGTCAGAAGGAAATGACATGATTCATTTTCCCAGGTAGCTGACTGTAATGTAAATGCTTTCTACCAGCTCTGGTGGACCTGCTCAGCTGTTCAGCTGTCTCACTGGTAATACTGAACACGTTTGGGACACTTCTGCTCTTGGTTTCAGACTCCGACTGGACTGAAGGGATCTACTGAACTGGCAATTTGTGCTAGGACAAGCAGACTGTCCTCTGTCCTCTCAAAATCTGTGCCTTGAAGAGTGCAAGTGTTTAAATGCTACCCACAGCTTACTTTGTCAGTTATTAAAGCAAATATTTTCCCATTTCATGTCAGCTTTTCATGCTAACTAGCACAATGAATTTGAAGCAGTGAGCTTCCTCCAATGTTGACATTAGGCACACAAAACAGGACACTTACTCATAACAAGGCAGCACTGATCTGCCTTGGGTCCCTAATTCTTTTATTCACATACTCTTCTTAGGTGCCAGATGAAAGAAGGTATAATTCAATGAAAAGTAGATCTGTTGCCAGAGCATTGCAACTCCATGTTCAGCCACATTTAGAAGCCCCCACAAAATTTTCCCTGACTGTACCATATGATCTTAGCAGAATCCTTTGCACAAAGAGTAAGCACTATTCATAGATGTGTGTATAATAAAACTTATTAGCATTATTGCTCTCTCCAGTGTCTTGCATCTTTTGTTTTAATTTTGTATCCTAATTCCTTCCTGAGAGCTAGGAAGAAATAACCTCCTTGCCTTTCACATCAAATTTGAAGGTCATGTGAGAGTCATTATTTACCTTTAAATAATACATTAATTCACTTCACTGCCTCTGACAGACATCTTACGTGTATTTTGTGTAATGTGTCTACGTAATATATCAAAACATCCATGAATATACGCTGTTTCTATGCAGGGAGTAGGGCAGGCTTTCTGAAAGGTAAATGCTGGGTGAATATCTACAGATATTGATAATATTTCCTTGATGTAATGGCATTCAGTTATTTATGTTGTAAGCTAGATTTGCCACAAATCAGTACAAAATGTCTCCTGAAACAGGTCTAAGTTTGTATTCCAATGCTGTCATTTACAAGCTATTTTAGGCTAGATTTATATATAAGATACTACTTCACAGTTCTTGGAACAGGCAATGCTTCTAACATGTGCAATCTTTCTCTTCAGCAGCCTTTAATATATGGGTACAAGTATTACCTGTTATTGTAGGTGACGCAGAAAATGATGCCTATACTTAAGACTGACTAACAATCTTCACAATAAAACTCTTGCTTATTACATTGTTAGACTTAAATTGTTCAGGATGAAGATTTTCATGCCAGACAGCTGCCTCAGGTTGCATACTTTGGGAAAATGTCAAATACAAAAGGTACAGTCACTTCCAAGAAAGAAGCTAAGAAAAAAAATCTACAATTTTGCAAACCATTAATTTTCACTGGAACGAGATGTCCTATGACTACCAGTGAATACAGCAACGGGAGATCAGGAAAACCTGTACCCCAAGTACAGTCACACTGGGTAACGTAGAAACCTTTGATGATATCATGACATATCCCTCAGAGATCTAGGCTTTCAGTTGCCAGTCTATGGGTTCTCTTTGGAGTGAAATGTGCCTTCTGTTTGGCTCATACATTTGGTTTCCTTTTCTGTGGGAGCAAAAAGTGTGAGACCACAGTGGCAGGTACATGCCCACTGGGGAGGAGGTGGAAGGGGCTGCTCCATGACAGGAGTCAAGCTGGAGGCCATGGGTGACAGCCAGGCTGGCAAGTCAGTGCCACACCAACGGAGTGTCATCCCACTGTGCCCAGCTGGGAGAGCAGGGCAGGACTGGAGATGGAGACTGAGGTCAGTCTCAGCCCCGGGATAACAGCCACCACACTAGTGATGGGCCAGGCCCAGGGTCAGGAGCCTCTGACAAGGCCCCTCCCAGCTCTTCCTCCTCCCAGCTTTGACCAAGGCGTGAGAGCTGGCCACAAGCACAGGCAGCCAAAGCCCTCAGAGAGGGACAGAGCCTGCAGATGCAGCAGGTGTGCTCAGGGCCTTGCCAGTGCCCTGCTTAACCTCAAAATGGAGGCGAATAAAACCACCAGGTTCCCAGCCACACTTGGGAGATTGGACACCTTCCAATGCCTCTCACGAGGGTCCTCTTGAGCTGTCATGCTTCACAGAGGCCACTCACAGACTTTCCTTCCTTTCAGACACTGCATGGCTCTGGGGCTTGCTCTTTACCACTCCATTCACCCTTCCATGAGGACAAAAAAAAAGGCCTGCCAGCACATGCCCTTTCCTCCCTTGGTGTTAACAACTGTCTGTTCTGCCTGCCCCAGTGTCCCAGAAACATGGAGTATCGTCATCTCATGCTCTGTTCTTAGTCAATACCACGAATGTCACTCACAAAAAATATTTATTCTCCACATACAGGTGAGGAAAAAAAATGAACTTGCTGAAGAAGGCATGTAAAAATGAGGCTAGGATTTCAAGAAAGGAAAAGATTGTTTTATTTGTAAGGCACATAAATGTCCCGTTGGAAAATTTCCTCCTACTAGAATGTCTATATGGGGCTAGGGAAGTCACTTCAACTTTTTACAACTGAATGCTGAATGTTCTCTTCTTTTTCCTTGTAATCTACTTGATAGCTTTCATACTTGTAGAAGTGTTTGGTCTCACAAACGTAACTGTGGCTGATTGGAACACTGTAAGTAGGATGCTGTAAAAGCATGTAAAATGCTATAAAATATTAAATATCCTGGGAAACTGGGATCTAAGCATCTAATTCTGGGACACAAAATGCAGGGACACTTGGCTCCTTGACCTAAAGGCTTTGCAGTTTAATTTCCTTTTTGTAAAAAAGGGTAAAAGTAATACAATACCACTCCATATAAGTATTTCTAAAGCTTGATTAGTTTAGATTTGTGGAACACTGATGAATGTTTTAAGGATGTACATAGTAAAATACATAATTCTCTACTCAGTGCTGGTTTAAGTGACTGGCTACAGAGGAAGTTGGTCGTCATGCACTGTTTTGAGGTTCAAAGACATCCTGAATTAAAAAAAAAAGACTAGGATGATGAGGCAACTTGGTTGAAGTGTGTTACAAAACTTTGTATAAAATAATCCAGACCTACCCATTTCTCCTCTCTCACTCTGTGAAATCCTCTGCATTTGGTCAGAGAGGAAGAAGACATTTTGTGAGACAGAAAAAGACTATGGCACTAATTTGTGATCAAACAGCATATTTTTGTTCAAGGCTGAGAGAATTGGGGCTGCTTAGCCTGGATAAGGGAAGACTCTGGGGAGACCTTATTGCAGCTGTTAAATACATAAAGGCAGTTTATAAGAAAGATAGAACAATGTTTTACCAGGGTTTATAGTGACAGGACAGACAGTAATGGTTTTAAACTGAAAGAAGGTAGATATCGATGGGACATAAGGAGGAAATTTTTTACAATGAGGGTGGTAAGACACTGGAACAGGTTGCCCAGAGAAGGTGTGGATGCCCCGTAATTGGAAGTGTTCAAGGTCTGGCTGGATGGGGCTTTGGGCAACCTGATCTAGTGAAAGATGTCCCTGACCATGGCAGGGGGGTTGAACCAGATGATCTTTGAAGGTCCCATCCAACTCAAACCATTCAGTGAGTCTATGATTCTGTGACTCTATGTTTTGTTTTGTTTTGTTTTTTTTACTGGGACTTCTTTTTGGTTAGCCCACCAATAAATGATATCCAAAACTACATTACAACCAGTATCCTCAGAAAGCAGACTGACCAGAAGTCATAGATTAAGATGGGCCACATTATCGTCCAGTGAGACATGGACTTAATCACAGGAAGGTGAAAGACAGGAGCTAACTATGTAAGTTTCATTCTCACTGTGAGTACTGAAGTTTTGACAGGTCTAAATAGTCTGGTCAGAAGCACCTGTTACTTATGTACCACTGTTCATCACATTACTCTCATTTTCATCCATTCTGCTTTTCCTCTCTCACATTGTTGACCACAGCTTTAGCTGAGTATTGGCAATGGTGACAGTAGTGCAACGTTAGTTTGCTAACATCACTCTGCTATTAGGGTTACAATTTGAAGCTTCAGGCCTTGACTCATCAAACAATTAAAAGTTACTTTAATTTTTAGCATGTTTCTGTTACTCAAAGCTGGTTAACAAAGGTTAAGCAAGCGCCTAATTTTAGATCTATCTTTATATGTCTTGCTGAATCAGATCCTCAACAGCAATACTAAATGACTACCCTAGGTTATCTAGGGTGTTATAAGTGTCTCTCTTATTGCTACTTGCTAATCTTTTTAATGTTTTGTTTGCTTCTTTCTTTTCCCTTGCTAAGCGTCATACCCTGGAGATTACACTGTTTTTCTATATCATGACTGGCTCATTGTTTATTTAGCTAGGCTATTGTCTAAGCTATATTAAAATTGTCCTCAGAGACACAGTGACACCCATAATGCATGTATCCTTATTACGGCTAGAGGCACAGCACAAAAGCACTACTAATTTATTACAGCAGACAGTGTAACCATTGAGCCCAGTTCAACCTTGACCAGGGGACCCAGGTGGCTTAGCCATGCAAAATATGACTCATTTGTATCTAACTATTTTGTATTCACAGCTGATATATAGCTATTGAGAATATATGGCTATAAGGATATAATAGTTATAGGTAGAAATGGATGAGATATCTTTAAATAGATTAGCTTTGATAGTCACTTTCCCTTTTTTGTTTAGGATCAGGTTTTTACAAGACTATTGTAGTCATTGGGCTGATATTGAAGAAAGCACAAAGGGGAGCATGATATGAAGAGAATGAGGAAGTAGCTCTAAAGCAGTAAAATGAGGAAAGGTACAAATATTCTGAAATGACTGGGACAATTATTTGAATCTTGTTTATCATCAGTGATAGCTATAAGCAAAACTCAGACTGCAGAAATCTGAGAAAACTGAACTTTGATTGATTTGGACCAGAATTTCATTTGACCAGACAAATATCTGGAAGAGGAGCCTTGAATTTTACCAACGTAACAACTAGTTATTTGCCCCATTGACATTTTAAAATTCAGTTACTACTTTTCCTTACACCACCTATATTCAAATATCTGCATGTATTCAATCTTGCCCAGGGAGAGAAAATAAGGATGCTATCACAAGAGGGATTATGGCCTGGAACCAAGAGGTATCACCCCCAAGGAAAATTAAATTAAAATGCAACAAGCATAGAAACTTGGTACCAGAAGCAGGGAGAACCTGGAAGGATGAGGGAGCTGCTGAATGCCAAATTACATGTGGAAACAATACTAAGTTCTCAGCAGCAGACTGTTTTTGGTGGTGTTTTTTTATTTTATTTGGGGGGGGGGGGTGGTTTTGGTTTGGTTTTTTGTTGTTTTGTTTGTTTATTTTTTGTTTGTGGGGGGTTTTTTTGTTTTTTGGGTTTTTTTGTTTTTCCCAGAAATCCTTCCTCCTAGCTCTGGATGGTAACTTCAAAGCCAGGAAAGCTGGCAGATAAGAGGGCTAGAATTTGCAGGTATAATTAGTGCATCTCTATATATTAACATAGAGAAAAAAAATTAAAAAAGGAATTGTTCCACCTTACTGCAAAACTATTTTAGTCTCCTATCAAAAGAAAAAAAAATAAACTAAAAGAATTAGATTTCCAGAGTGGGGAGTAGTGACAGCTTTCATGTTAAAGAGTCCATGACATATGAAGAGAGTTAACCAAAGTTTTATGCACTAAGCGTGAAATAGGAAACGCAGTGCTCACAGTCACTGGTTAAGATCCTCTTATCTCACTGTGGAAAGAAACTGAACTTTATATGTTTCTGTTGCTGGCAAAGCAGCCTGCTATGGTTATCAGAAATACAGAGGAAAGTCTAGTTAGAGATTTTTTCCCCCCTTTGACTTCTATGCAACAACTGTAGCTGATTAATCCAAGTCTACAGAAAAGTCAGCCAGTAGCGTAGATTAAACAAGAGGATTTTGTTGTTGTTTACCCCTCTTCCTCCTCCCTTTTTATGGAGTTCTGGTATTGCAGAAATGTGGGATACTGATACATTTTCTTCTTACTATACATCACAGATCTGTGCAGCGTGGTCGCTGCAAAGTTAAGCACACTATTTTGCAAAGACAGAAATATATTAAATCAATCTAGCTACGGGTTGCTTTTGTTTTTACAAAAGAAGAACTCATAGCACTTTTAAGAAGAGGTCAAACTTCACCCGTTCCAAATGCTTTAACCGCAGCTGACTCACTTAGAATTGGGGCAGGTTAAACAGCAAATGGATCACAATTTCAAGATGGCCTTTGTCTCAGCCTTCTTGGAGACCCCTGGTAAACCTGTTCTCTTCCCTGTGGCAAGGTCACGACAAGCTTGTTTCTCTTTCTTCCAGTAAGCTTGTTTCAGACTTATTTTTATCTTTGCTTTAAGCTTGTAATCCTTCTTTCCCTTCTCATCTTGAATCAGACCTAAGTCCTCAGATGCAGTGGAACCAAACTTTCAATGTTTGAATGCCCCTCTGCAGTCCTTTTTAAAGGGTTTGTCTTTACAATTAAAGTCAGACAAGTTAGAAAGCTGCAGAACAGGCTTACCTTCAGATTTTGGTCTTTTAACAGGACATTGAATATGAACCTTTTCAAATAACCCTTTTAATACAATTCCTAAAACAGCCAGGCAAACTGCAAACTTCGGGTAAATCCAAACAACCCAGACCAGCAGTGACCATTGCTAATTCAGGAAGCTCTTTGACCTTTTGGTTCAAAGTTCTACTACTGTGCAGCATCTTCTACAGCTGAAAAAGTACATGCTAGAACAAAGAGCAGAAGGAAAGCTTTCAATATGATCTAATACACCTGGGATGCAGGCTCCAGATGTAAGACATCTAACTGAGAGCAATAAAAGGGGAACGAAACAGCTAAATTAGTAGCAAATTTGTGTACAAAAATGTTGCAAAAAAGAAAAATGTCAGGACAACATGCAGACCAAGAAGATCTAAAGATAACTTTGAAGTTATTAATTCTATACGTAATCAATTAGGCACTTGTTGCAGCCTTTGAGAACAACTTCAACGACACAAAAAATGAGACTGAGTATGATGGAGTCCGCTGATGGAATTTATAGATGAGACCTGATCTGTGCCACAAGTCTAAGAGAAGAGCAATTTTTAAAAAAAACCTCAGAACTCTGAGAACTGTTTTTTTCACTTCTGTCTTGATTTTTAATCCAGAGCTAGATTACCATACATGGATGAAAGTGAGTAACGAGGCACGCTTCTCCTCAGGAGGAGTGTCCTCAGGTCAGGACTCATAATCCCACTGCCCAGTGTTGTATGAAAGAATGGAAGGGAACAAACTGAAGATTGGCCTTTTCCCCCCTGCACAGTGGGAGTTGAGGAGAGACATGCTCATACACACTGGGATATGAGGTGATGAATACTGTGCTGGCCAAAAGTTTTGGAATGGGTTACTTCCTTGCCACCTTCTCATCCCCATGTCTTCCTCCACCTGCCAATCAGATTGGGAAATTTTGTTAAATTGCATTTGCAATTAACAAGTAACATCGCCTCATGCTGCATTCAAGTGGAGTAGACTATGTTTTCACAATTTATAGATAAGGTTTGTCAAAATGCTACAGTATCCTCTGGAAGAGCAAAAGACTACACACTATCACAATGAAGAGAATTTCACATTTCTTGTCTGTGGAAAGGAACTGGAAAGGACCCAAGACTGAGAGAGAATTTCAGCTTACCAGACATATTGGCAGTTTCTTGAAACTGAGGAGTATCTACGTATCAAAAGAACACACTTCTCACATGGAAACACAGTTTTGCTTAAAAAATAAATAACTAAAAGAAAAACACACAAGAAAATGCTCCCAAAATATATTTGCATAATTTAAGCCTGTAGATCATGCTCCAAAAGAAGTAAATGCAGAAGTACACGAGATTAATTCAATCTGACCATATCATTCCTGCATATTTAATGAACTTACACAGAGAATCAAGAATATATTTTTTCACATATGCTTGATGCAGAACTGCAGCTTACCTCTGCTAATGGCACAACTACTAGTGGATCTTCTATTTGTACAGCTTGATGTAAGAACTATTAGAATGTGTTATTTTAATATAAAAGTGTGCTGGAAAATTATGCACATTTTTCATCATTTTAATTCACACTTTAAATCAGCTTCAGTGGTTTTACGCTTCATAACATCCTGAAGAACTTTACTAGTGCTTAGTAAGTTCACACTGTTATCTCTTAGTGTCCTATTTCTATAAGAAATACAAGAGATCTAGAAATCTCAGCATGTTGGTGGTGAGACCAGAAAGTTCTCCTTTCATGGAGTGACAAGAGACTTTGCTTGCATGATGTTTATACTGACTGTGGACCTTTGTGAATTATATTATTTAATTGATTTTGTTTGTTTGTTTGTTTGATTTCTGAGATACTTTACCATCCAGCATTGCTGGCCTTTTACACCACTGAGAGTTTCTTATTGTCTTCATCTCACATAATCTCTTTTTTTCAGGGTTTTTTTGGTATTGTTTTGCTTTAGGGTTGGAAATTTTCAGTATAAAGAATTAATAAGGAAACACATATAACCATTATTTTTTCACAGCTCTTTTATATTGAGAATAGATCAAGGTTACCTTCATTCTGAAACATATTTAGCCTTTTATACTTCAAAGAAAATGAAAACAGCATTTAAGAAGTTCTCATTCTTGGACCACTTTGGTTTAATGGGTCAATAAGTTTTAATGGCCTATATTATGTATATATGCTAACTTTCACCCCCCCTCTGACAGAACTAAGAAATGTCAGCTCTGATCTTGTCTTAAGAAAATACCATTTTTTTTTTTTTAACAGTAACTTTGTATATAAACTGACAGATCTCCAATAAATTCTACTAACTGTGGAGGACAAGACACTGAGCACCCTGCAAAGCCCAGGGAAGAATCCCTAATTACATTCTCTGGGTAGAAGATGGCTAAGAAGAAATAGGAATCATGGTCCTATTGCTATTGATGCTGACTAGGATTGTTCCCAAGGTTCAGGGGGAGAAGGAGAAGGAAAATACTACTTCATGGAGAGTTCTCCATAAAGCTACAACTAGTTCTGTGACTGATGCAACTCTTTTCATGCAGTTGCCATTTTGGGGCTCTGACTGGGACAAGAAGTCACAGATGCAGTTTGGTGGGACTAAAGCTTTATTCCACACTTGAATGATTTTTATGATCATACCTTAATGTCTGTCAATTGCATTAAGCCCACATCTTGCCACTTGTCACTGTAGACAAGCAGAGACAAGGAAGATCACATCATGCCATTTTTACTGACTATGAACAAGTGTCATGGGCTAGTGGCACATGAGGCATTATCATGGTGAAAATTACACTTTTAATCAATGCCACTCAGTGTTTTGTTCAACTTTCTGAAATGTTGTTAGGAGAAATCTTATGCTGTCCTTATTTTGATGCTGGTTGACTCTTTTTTTCTCATAGGCAAGGTCACAGTATTCCTTTCTGTACTTTCCAATATCAAGTGACAGAAGATTTTTACCTCTTCCATTATTGTACTGATAAAGTAAAGGTTCCCATTGACTGTGATAATTTTATAAGGCAAGGCTAGCTATTAGTTTACTAGCTGCTAAGCTGCTTCCCTCTAGAATACCTTGCTTTCAGTTGCTTATAAATTTTTCAAAATCCTAATGGTTTTATTGACAAAAATCACAAAAATGAGTGGGGTATGGAATAAAGTTGCAGCCCCACCAAGCTGCATCTGTGACTACTTGTCACAGAAGGAGGACCTGCTAGCCCAGGCTGGCATCTCCCTTGTCTCCACTGCAGCAAGATCTCCCCTTAAGTGTTTACTGTCAGCACTTGAAGGTAAAGAGCTGATGTCATTTGTGAACTAAATCAGCATCCTTGAACACAGTAATGTGGAGACAGAGGCAATAATCTCAGTGACCACTATATTAAATCATAAAATATTCTTCTATTCAGCAGAAACAACATGATAATACTTCTTGATTTTCAATTTGCTGTTGTTTTTGCTTGTTTGCTTTGTTTTTAATTTTTGAATGCCTGCAAAAAAGACCATAAAAGACTTAAAAGAACAGTTCATTTTTTGTGTGTGTATATACCAAGATGCAGTCTTTAATTTTATTTCACACATTTTTACTTTTCCATCAGACTTTTAGTATAGGGGATGTAAGATGCTCTTGAGAGCAATCAGTTGTGGAGAAAACTCATATGCTGGGCATGCTGTGGATTGTGAAGTGGATGAGGAAAGGGATTGCAAGAAGACAAGGGAGAGCCTCAGAGCTGAAACAGTTGAGGGCTGACCTGAGAATCTTGATTTTTTATCTGCCTCTGCAACAGCATTCCTATGGATTGCCAGGGAAGCCACTTAAGCTACACTACTAACAATAATTTTATGTCCTCCTGCATTTTCTTGAGATGCTGATTTTCAGATGTGTTGGATATTTAAAGAACTGACTGAAATTACTGGAGCTGTGGGAAAAAAAAATGTTTTCTTAAATCTCTAAAATACTTTCAAAACTCAATGTCTAGTTTTCCTCACCTGGGCACTCAAAATTAGTTGACATTTCTGAGGTGAATTTTTTTTCATCTTTAGTTCTTAGTCTGTAAAAAGGGAATAATGGAATTTCCTCACATAAATGGTTGATGTAGAAAGAAATTAGTGTTTTAGATATCCTGGGAGTGCATGCCCTCAGGAAAACTTGGCTTTACAGAAGGATTTGAAAAGTGTCAGTTAAAATTTTTAAGACATGAGGCGACAAAGTAAATGAGGCAGACTTCCTACAAAAGGAAAATAACTAAACACCTCATTGTCATACACAGACCTCAATGAGTGAATTAATGTTGCACAAGCAACCTTACTTCTGTCATCTTCTGACTTATCAGTTTTGAACTTGGCTTTCAAATAATAGCTTATGTGTGAGCAAGTCTATGTGTGATATAGCATAGGCTGATCCGAATGTAGATTACATTTTTCTTGATATCATCGTACTATATATTCAGCCCTGAAAGAGAATTGGTAATTGCAAACTAATCCTGTTTACTAAGTCTTAACACTTTCATAGTCTATATCACAACAAGAACATATTTTAATTATTTAGTATAGTAGTTTACATCTTTGGAAGTGGTAACTCTGAAGTTCTAGAGCCTGTGGACCACACTTTGGCACTGATGTTTCCCCTAATGGAAAGTTACTTCTGTAACTGTCTATGGATTTGCAAAGCTCACAGTATTTTCCTCCAGTCTTGAATACAGTGCTACAGATCTCTCTTGCAGGAATACAGTATTATTCAGTCTATTCACCCCAAGGGAATGGGGAGCATTTTAAAGCATCTGTTGATAACACTGTGGATTGAAAAATACCTTTTTCAAATACACGCTCGGAGATATTAATTTACATTTGGTGTCACGATAAAGTTAGCTTTGCTGATCAGAAAGAAAGTATCCTGACAGAGATTTTTTGCATCACTCATTCCACATGAATGCAGTCAGAGTGGGGGAGTATTCACATAATTCCACTTCTCTAATACTGAGGCCTCTGGCTCCCTCATGGTTTCCAGCAGAAACCATTGCTCTCTGATGAGCTACTGGTGCTTGAGAGCAAAGCTTGCTTTGCTTCCAGACCTCCCTGTTGCCATGGGCTTTCACCCACAGTGAGTTAGTGCCACAGTCCCAGCCTCAGTGATGGGAAGTCAGACTTCCCTGAGCAACCAGACCAGCAGCGGTTTCCTTTGCAATGCTACCACTATCATTAAGGGACCTAGAAGTCCTCAAATGGCTTTTGTACACCATCAATTACATCAGATTATTGCAGGAAAATCAAAAGCATATGAGAGAGATACAATTGTCAGATCTGACCTCTTCCCAAAGTAGAGAAAACAAACAAAACCAAACAAAAGAGAGTGCAGTGAATATGACTCTGTGGGGAAATTAGAATGTAAACTTGCCTTTTAACTTCAACAATATTTTTTAAGGAGAAAGGGACATTTTTTCTTCAGAGCAAATCCTGTAACCTTCATTTAACCAGTAAAAAATGACTGAGGTGGGCAAGATTATGAAGGTGAAGTTCTGACAGATATTCTTCCATCCCTGCTAGGACAAAGGTTATGCTCTTGTCTTTTGTGTTTCCTGCCATTTTCTTCCAGGCAGCTGAACCATTCCTTCTGAAAGGTCTCTTTGGTCTGGGGCCCCTAAAAGCTCATATAATATCTTCAGCAGGTTTGTATTCTTGTCTCTTCTTTTTTTTTTTTTTTTTTCCTTTTCTTTCCCTTTTCGTTTCTCCCACTGAAACCCGTTTTGAGCTTCTTTAAGGGTTTGAGGTGCGTAAGCTTATAAAATTGTGGCAGCAGCAACAGCCTTGAAGAGGATACAATAACCACTGTACATCTGCTACTATGTTCTTAAGTATTTGCGGCATGCTGGCTTAAGCCTGTCAGTTTTTGTAAGGGCTACCTGTTACAATGCACCTAATTAGCTTACTGGCTATTTGGAGACAGCTCTACTGGTTTTTCTATCATCTAGTCTTTATTAAGTGAGCTATTGCTGAGACGAATGGGTTCTTTATAATGATGAGGTCCTTTTTACGCTTATTAGTCCTTAAAGCAAGCCTCTTCTTATAGAACAAAGTTCTGTCTCTCTTCCCCCCTCTCTCTTCCCCTCTCTCTCTCATTTTTTTTCTTAAGACTTACAGTGGAAGAAGTAAAGCAGCTTTTTTCTGCTGAAGTATTTTATTAAAAGTTTTAGTGGCTGCACTAAGAGCAAGGTGCCTGTGCCTTTAATCATTTTCATCTTTAAAACAGAACCTTATATTTTCACATCTTCAGCTGTCCCAGAGGGCAGCTAGGCCATCTTTAACAACATTAATTTCTCTTTATGACAGGACTAGTACTGCCCCAGGTCTTCAGAACTGCCTAAAATGTCTGGAAAAGTAGATAATGAAGAGGATATTAGAATTGTAAACAAGAACAATTTGGTAATAAAAACCATATATTTTCTCCATAGGACTTTGGGCTTAATATTGCAGCAGCAAAAGTGTCACAAGTCGTAATTTGTTGATGGCCACTGTACATTAGTTACTGTAGGAGCATGTGCATAAAGGGCAAGAACTATTGGCTTTGCATTAAAGAACATCTAAGATGGGTAATACTAATTTATTTGTTTTGATTAATCTCTTTTGTTTGCCTTTATCGGAGTATGATCCTACAAAAAAAATCTCACATGTTCTGCATTGTAAATCCTGCAGCTGGTCAGGAAAAGCTGCTTTCTGAATCTGGAAAAGCTGCTCGACACCTCAACTACACCGTTCGCCTGAGCTGGAGCACCCCCCTGCCCCAGGAATTAGCCTCACCTCCATGACATTGTAGCGTGGTGCAGATTCCTGAATAGAGAGCCAATTGAAAGACTGAAATGCTGTTATCTTTTCTGCTATAATTATGTAGTTTACTAGCTGCACATCCGTGCCTCTGCCTACCCTTTATTGCTGACAGGGTTTATGAGTGTAATATGATGGAGTAAGAAACAGTAGATTTTTTCCCAAGAAGCCGAGCACAGCTCTTTGTCCACAGAGAATGTGGGAGGGAAGTATAAAATGGTAAGCATTGTAGTCTGCAGATGTCATAAACAGGGCTATCTTTTCATCTTAAGGTGCACAGCCACTGAGAAAGTTCATGCTATACTTAACCTTTGGCCCTCTGCTGATCTTTTGTTGCTCTGCATTAGTGTGCTGAAATCTGAAAACATAATCCTTACAATACTTACCACCTTTCTTTCAGTAGTAAGTTTTCCTTCATAATTTGCATCTGCTGCTGTCAGCAGCCCAAACAGTCCAGCTTTCTTCCCCCCAGTCATCAGATTTTAGACCTACTGGATAAAACAAAACCAAAGAAAAGGACAAACAAAAACAAAACTGAAAATCCCAGAGCGCTTTGACATATTTCGTATTAGTTGACAGCAACATTGTGTGTTTCCCGTTAGAAAGTTATAGGCTTAATCAGTCGTCTTGTTTACTCAGAGTATGCAGTATTTCAGCACTAAATGTTTTAAGCTAATTGGTCCAATACTAAAGTATCACATTATGCACTTTAGTGAGGAAAATAAATTGGCTGTGTTTTCTGAGATTCTTTTTAGAGTATATGCATCGCCCCCTGCTTCCTCCAGCCTCCCACCCCCCAAGTCAGGACAACAGCTATTCTGTCATTAATTCAACATCAAATTATTTCCTCGGCGAATCAGTCCTGAGGCTAATGAGCTGCCTGCACTTGCAGTTTGCTTCATTGTTTTTAGTGGAGTTTCAGATGAGGGCATATCACTTTAAGGCTTGGTGGTGATAGCGGGATCATTCCCCAGACAGGGCTCACTTAGCCTTGATACAAACTGAAAGGCTAAAATGAGCACTCTTCTATTATTTAGGCACCTGTCCAGAGGTTGGAAGAAATCCTACTTGTGCGGATTTAGCTAAAGAAAGCAGAGATAACCACCTTGAGTTCTGTGTCTAATAAGATGTGAAAGGGGAGAAATAATGAGTATTATGCTGTATTTCTCATGTAAAAGGCTGAGAAACAATACTCTCTGAACACTGGCAGCGATTCCAGTCATTTTCAAATGAAAAGGACTATTTGTTTCCAAATTACACCAGCCACTGGAATGCATACATATATGCCTCCAAAATCCTCATTTTGTGAAGTAAAATTACCTTTCAGTAATTTAGTCACTGCAGGCTTTCCCCCGCTGACTGGTCAGGAGCTATCAGATAGCTTGCAGCTGCAGGCTGAAACGGGACCATTTTTTTTCAGGACAGGCAGTTAGTTAGTAGAGCCATCAGTGTGGCATCTGTCATCCCGCTAGGCCCAAATTGTTTTCTATGATGGATGTCACAGTCTGTATGATCAAAATAGGAGCCCTGCTGCTTTTAATTGCAAAATCGGAGTACTTGCACATTTGTTATTATGCTGAGGTTATTACCTCACACAAAATGAATTAACAGGTGAAAATAATTGATGAGAGGAGTCTTGGGATTTTTAGCCTCTTCAAAGAGACTTTGTAATTATGGCATAATGAATGTTCTGAGACATATCTGTGGGGGGCAGCATGAGACCACCAAAGATCTCTTTAGATTGATGATAAATTCACTGAAATCTACTGTAATACTGCTTAAATTTACTTAGCAATTAGTTTAATAGGCCTACATGATTCATGATAACGTAGTGAGAATTTTTAAATAAGTTTGTTCCATCCATCTATAAATTAAGCTGCTTACCTCAGCTTTCTTCCCAAGGTGATGGAATATGTTAACTAATCAGACTTTCTGAAACAAAGATGATGTTGGGCAGGGATTTTGGTTACTGGAATACATTTCTCTCTAAATACCTTGCTGCTTTCATCTTGCACAATAGAGACTCTCCCACCCCACGCCACCACCACCCCTCCAACTCCTCTCATCAAATTTTGTCCAAATATAGTATTGATAAGTCCTTTCGCACGAGGAGACTGTGCAGTTGTCTTGTGAAGTAAATTGTTCAAGCATTTTGTAATCTGAAGTAATTGTTCCTGGCTTTCTGACCACTGTTCCATTCAGACTTGGTCATGTTTCAAATTCATCCAGCCCCTGAGCAGAGCCAGACTGATGCACTCCAGCCCCTCTCTCCTCTCCCTCTGACACTCTCTGGTTGCACGAGGTGTCTGCAGCACAGCGCGCTTTCTCACCAGGCTCTCCTGCTGATGCTGAGGGGAAAATGCACTTTTATTTTATTTTCAAATTCCTGTATTAAACAAGCAGGGCTGGCTCAATGAGGAGTGGATTTGTATGTGATGTCCATTCAATTAAGCACATAAGCAGATTTTAAATATCAGATTTTAAAAGTGCCAAAAAGTAAAAACTGTCTGATTAATTCAATAACTAGTAAATAATTCACTGTATAAAATTCACAGGGGAAAGCCTCCACATGGTGTATGAGCAAAGTTCATCCTTTTTCTGTTGTGCATTATGTTATTGACATACCAGACACATTCAAACACCTCAAGGTTACTCATTAATTTGCGAGAGTTGAAATCTAATTTAATTCCAGCTACTACTGACATCCTGAAGATTCTACAATAGAGTTTGTAACAGATCTGCCTTCAGTTCAGACAGTGGGCTAAGGGAAATACACGACAGAGGAAGGGAGAAGTTGTTACTAATTAGAAAATAGCAAAAAGAAACCTATCTTGGGAACCTGGATGATAGGTCACATGGGGCTTTTCACTAATTTACTATACTTCCATAACCTCTCTCCATACCCGCAATACATTATTTATTATCATCCCAGGTATAAGGCACACAAAGATTAGGTAAGATTAGACATAGACAGATATGCACACAATTTACTTTCCTCACAAGACAACGACACTTTGTTTTGTGAGAATTCCATTTATTCTTGGGAGAATTTCTAACTGCAGCCTTGAACAGTTTTCTAAATAATATGTACATCACCCTAGTGAGCTAAAATGACATGTATCATTGGGACACACAGCTGATGTTCAGTTAATTCCTTTTAAATTCTGATTCCCTTCCTTCATGCACACACCATAAAAAAAAAAAATATCTTTGTGGTTTCTTCTTTATTTTATTGTAGCTACATTTTACATCAGTAGTTTTGTCTCTTTTTCTACCTCATGCATTCTTTTCAGATTTACTGTCAATGTTTGGTATTTAAAAGTATATAGTATCAAAGGGTCTCAGGAAAAGAAAGAGAAGATGCCTAGCAAGAAAATATAATAAATGCAAGACAAGTAGTAGATTGCCCCACATGTGAAGCGGACTGTGGTAACTCATATCAGGCTTCCTGTCACTTGCTGAGACATTTTTCATAAACCCTCACATGCTTGCATTTATCTTCAGTATAAACCCCAAGATGAATTCTCCAAAGACATTAACAATAGATAAATGCTTATTAAACAAAACAGTCTATTCAAGAATAAGTATAGTATCTGTATTAGACGCAGTAAGATGTTTATAAAATCGAATACACATTGTGTCTTTTGGCTGGATGCTATATGCTGTTCTATGAAAATCTTCTCAGCGTTTGGTTATAATCTTCATAAACATGAAATAAAAGACCACCAGAAGCTCTAGTTTAAATGATATCACCTCTGGTGCTAGCCTGATTCGTAATATATAAGGAGATTCTCTGGACAACTTATAATATAGTAGCATCAAAATTAGGGAGAAACAGGGCCAAGGGAAGATGACTGTATATATTTCATATCAGTGGGCACTGCAATATTTCTATGGAAGTCCTTTTGTTAAAAGCATTTCAGAATCCAACTCATAACTTAAAGAACAGTAGAATGCACCACTACAGTGAATTCTGAAAAAAAATATATCTCCTACAAAAAAGAACAACAAAACTGCCACAAAACCACAAAGGAAAACAAACAAAAAACCACAAACCAAAGCAAACAAAAAAAACCCAGCAGAATTCTACATGCTTTATGATAGCTTTAAGACAAATGATACATGAAAATGGGCTGCATAATTGACTGCAAAAGCAGATACCAGTTGTCTCTTTCTTTTGAATGCACTGTGCAAGTGCAAATGTCTATATGGTGCCCAGTGACTACAAACAGTTCCAAATAGAGTGTTGTTTTCCTAAATCTGGTTTTATATCTACACATTTGATGTGTTGTTTAATGATCATGGAATGTAAAATGGACAGAATAAAAATAGCTGCATTATTCATGGATCACTATAAAATATTAGGGAGGTTATGGTTTGTGAGTTACTCACATCAGCAGGCAAATCCAAATCCTACAATTACTATCTAAAATTGCAAGGTTAATATGTAATGAGGTTGCAAATTAATCTCATGGATGATGTAAGTATGTTAGCATTATGTGTAACCTTGGTCCTGATAGCCCTTTCATTCAGTAATTAAACTGAATTTGACTCTGGGTCTGTTTTCTTTAGATGGTCCCTGTTCCTGAGTAATACCCCATAGGAGCCCCACACTACTGATGTATTACATTAATATATCATCAGAAGCAGTTGTCATTCCAATGATATATTAGTGTAATACACGAGAATGAGGATCACTGATGATGTATTTAGTCCTTACAATATGGCATTGTCCAGGGAAGCCAGGGTCCAATGAGAGATTCATTACAATTACACTATGAAGTCAGCTAATGCACTGCAGGTTGGGGGATGCATTTCTCATACCAGCTAGGTAATTTTGATGCTAAAGCCAATGTCTTATCATTGTTTACGGTGCTGCAGACTACAAACTTTGTGACTGCAGTTGAAAATTATCCCCAAAAAATGGACAAACCTTCTCCTATGTCTATTTACATCTCTCCTTTTCTGCTGTGCTGATTTTCATGAGCTATGTATAAACTGTAGGCTATTGTTTCTTTTCTCTTCTCTTCCTCTTGGTGTATTTCTCTATTCTGAAAATATAAACATCTTAGACCTGGGACCTGCATTTCATGAATGATTGCAAAACTTATCTCACTTCCTGGAATCTCCCAAAAGCAAATATTAATTAAGAATAATGGTAAGATCTGCATCCTGTTTTGGGTGCAGGCTTGATAGCTTGTCATCAGAGCTTCCATAGCTGCTGAAGCTGTCCTTCCCCAGTGAAAGTTTCTGGTATCGCTGTGAGTCAGTGATACTGCTGAAATAACAAGTCATCTTTCTCACTTTTTACCTCAGTGAAGGCTGCAGGTGGATGCTTATTTCCTCTCCTATAAGAAGTGGTTGTTGTTGCTAAACAAGGAAGATATGAAGAAAACAGGTTTTCTTTAATGGTTACTAATATGTTTTCTGTTAATGGATCTTGCAAAACATAGTCTAAATGTAGACGAATGAGAGGCTTGTATTCAGCATACTCTATCTACCCCCTGCTGTTCTTTCTGAGGGGACAAGAAAGATGAAGAGGAAAAAATGAAGACTTTCAAATGCTTATAATATAGGGCTAAAAGAAAGAGGGATTTTTTATGCATTGGGAAAGCAGTTACTGCTCAGTCTCCTACAGCCTTTGATTGCATCGTAAATAAAACGGTAGTGCAAGTCATCCTGGCCACACGATGTATTGAGATACTGGCTGGAAGGCCAATTGAGAAGTTAAAATTATGGTGGTAGACCCTTAGGTTGGTGGTGGCTGGAAACAGAATGAAGTGATATGCTCATTTATTGAAGAGGAAAGGAATATGTGCGGTAGTTTTATAGCATCTTCTGGCCAAAGTATCTTGCTGAAACCACTCATGTTTTGAAGAAGTTTCTTGTCCTTCTTGTCCTAGGATGATTAGCTTGGGCAGAACAAAGGCAAAAAAAAAAGGAAAAGACAAAAAAGAGGAGATGGGAAGATATTGACATATAAAGGTGGCCTGTTGAACTTCAGTTGGCAACAGCCTCCAGGCCAGCAAAGCCGATTCCACCTCTGCAAAAGGAAAAGCCAAAGAAGATGAATGTGGTGGGTAATGGAAATGATATGTGACAATGGAGTGAAGAGGAGTGCAAGTATCATTAGTGCATCTACAATGATTCATGTATGTGGGGAGAACTCCCCAAATCTCTTTTAGACATGTGTCTGGAATTTTAAACTAGTTGACATGATTGCTAGAAATTTGTAGAGTAATGGTAACTATAGCTTCAACATGGACTACCAACCTGGTCCCTCCACTGCTACACACTATTTTTACTGATGTTGGTCAGATGAAAAGCGATACAACTGTACCTCAGGGCCTTCATTGTGATGAGCCTGATCAGCTGAGCAGTGGGTTCGGTGCTGCCAGATGATGCCCACCTTTGTGCTAGTGTTCTGTTTCTGGGTTTGGAGTTCAGGATTTCCTCCAAATCATTTTCTCTTAGGGATTATATAGAATCATAGACTCATTTCAGTTGGAAGAGACCCTCAGGATCATCGAGTCCAACCATAACCTAATCTAACTGTAGCACTAAACCATGTCCCTAAAACCTTTTAAACACCTCCACCACTTCCCTGGGCAGCCTGTTCCAACACCTGACAATCCTTTCTGTGAAGAATTTTTTCCTAATATCCAATCTAAACCTCCCCTGGCACAACTTGAGGCTATTTCCTCTTGTCCTATCACTTGCTACTTGGGAGAAGAGACCAACACCCTCCATGCTACAACCTCCTTTCAGGTAGTTGCAGACAGCGATCAGGTTTCCCCTCAGCCTCCTTTTCTCCATGCTAAACAGCCCCAGCTCCCTCAGCCGCTCCTCATCAGACTTGTGTTCCAGGCCCTTCACCAGCCTCATCACCCTCCTCTGCACTCTTTCTAGTATTTCAAAGTCCTTCTTATGATGAGGGGCCCAAAACTGATCACAGGATTCAAGGTGGGGCCTCACCAGTGCCAGTACAGTGGCACAATCATTTCTCTAGTCCTGCTGGCCACACTATTCCTGATACAACCCAGGATGCTGTTGGCCTTTTTGGCCACCTGGGCACACTGCTGGCTCAAATTCAGCCAGCTGTCAACCAACACCCCCAGATCCTTTTTGTCAGGCAGGTTTCCGCACCTGGATTTGGCTTCAGGCATGAGAAGCTCCCTGGCTACCTCACAGTTCTAACACCTCTCAGACAAAGGTTTCAAAGCCCTTGAAAAGCTTAAAGACCAGGCAGTTTGTGGCCTTGCAAGGCATGGAAGCTGGAAGAGTTCTATTTGGCCTGTTACTTCTCTCTTCCCCTGCTCTCATGCTTGGGGTCTGCACAGCTGTAGGCTTTTTGTGTTTGACATGAGCGATCCCATCGCACTCACTCCCCAGAGCTGCCGAAGGGAGGGGGATCACTCCCTGTTGTCACCTCCATGGTGTGAACAGGAGTTGGTGAAAAGCAGCTAATCTAAACCAGTTAATCTGAACCAGGTCATCTAAGTGCAGTAGCCTCAGAACAGACCATATTTGCCCAGGTGCAGCCTTCATGAACTCTGTGAAGCGCCGTGTCTGTCTGCGAGGCATGCTGATTGCAACCCCTGCTGGCACTTCCAAATGCAAGAATATGGCTTGAATATGCAACACATTACTTCATAACGTGTGTATCTAGCTTTTCTTCAACATGTTGAGTGGTGAAACTGAGGCATGGAGCTACAAAGTGATTTACCCAAGTTGCAACTCTCTTCTTCTAACTGTTCTGCCTCAGAAATATGTGTTAACCTTTATTTTACACTTTACCTTAAGCCATTTTTCACTAGTATGCTCTTCTATTTCAAACTCCGCATGTTTGTTAAGATCCGCCTTTCCTAGATGATTCACACAACTAACTTCCTGACAATGTTTTAACATTAACTCTTTTTATTTAGAAGGACCTATTCTACAACTTAATAGAATGTGTTAAATCTGTTTTAATTTGTCTTAGATCTTATTTTTAAAAAAATTCTGAGGTTCTTTGTATCTCCTACATTTATTAAGATTGATTGTGATTGCATATAAATGTCCAATTTAGCAAGACGTTATACCAAATGTTCTTGAGTTTTCCCAAATATTATCCTAATTTGAAGCAGCATTTTTCCTAGACTTGCTATTAAGTAGGCTAATTCTTATCTACATACACTATCAACAGAATCATGAAGTAGTAGACTTAGTTTCCTTGTGTTTGGGCTGAATAAAGCTATTATCTAGATGCATGTGTGTCTAAAACAGTGAAAAAATGAAAAAGGAGAAAAATAAAAAAAAATTCAATGTCATCACAAAGCAGCAGAGGAAAGGCAAATCCTAATTAGCATTTAATGCTCAAAAATAGTGGACCAATAAGACTTTGAGTATTATATTAAATGTGTCATTCAAACTAGACAAAAATGTTTGGTTTTTTTAATGCATAGCTATTACATAATCTTCTTGCTTTTCACTCAAATGTGTTTTCATGTAAACAGATTTAATTAATTGTCTAGAGAATTAAATAGTCTTTATATAGCAAATATACTGTGCTAATTAAATACCAGGTTGATTATATATTTCTCAATTACTGCAGTGTTTATACTAAATTCATCAACAGTATCTCCACTACCTAAGGTGAAGTTTCCTAATAGGGACTCTGTCTTTGTTTGCCAGTTACTTTGCAGGGTAGAGCCTGACCAAATCTAAATGGTTCTTTTGTCAACAAAGAATAAGAAAAGAAGAAAAGGTTAAGCGAGCACTAGGGGGTGGGGAAGAAGAGTAAGAAGGTACAATGTCACCTCCATGCTGTGACAGCTATGAATCAATTATTCACGTAGCAATTGGTAATATTTCTGAAATGCTGCAGACTAGCAAGAAAATGTAAAAAGCATTTTCCTGGAGACTTCATGATTTTTCCAAGTAAAAACCATAAACAAAACCGAAGTGGGGCAAAGTATGTGTGTGTGGGAATATACTGAAGAGATCAACAATAGTAGAGGGATATATTCTTATGGAAAATACATTCAGAAAGCTTGCAAGGGGAAAAGTATACCAGATGAAAGAGTGAAACTGCTGGGCTCAGATAGTTATAGTCAGATTAATGTGATCTAAAAAAAAAAAAAAACCCACCACCAAAACCCCCACACATTACAATACCTAACAATAACAACATATATTGATTTCAAATTTATTTCCTATACCAACACTGATAGCACGACACACAGAGAAAAAGAAGGGAGAGAGACATCTGCAGAAATGCTTAACGTTGTGGTAAATGGAAGGAGAGCGACTGTCACAAAAGGAAAATGAATTCTGGCCATCATTCGAGTTTCATGCTCTCTGCATTAAACCTTGCTGTAGGTACAATTTCAGAGTAGCATAGGCCCTAGACAAAATCATCTTTGCTTAAGAGAAATAAGAACATGAAATTTAGTATTCCCTGATAACAATGCGTAGAACGCACTTAACTGTATTCAATCCTGACCTTAAAACAGTATTTCTGCTTCCAACAGTAGGTTTTCTTTAGGCTCAGAGAAGTATAAAGATTCCAAGCAACGCACATTTTCCCTAAGTAAGTGCTAAATCCCAGTTCAACCATATGATATTTTATTCAATTAGAAAAGAAAAAACTAAAGGCTGGGGTGAATCAAAGGAAAAAAAGTGCCATATGGTATGTTTTTCTCCACTTAATTTGCAGAGAAGTGGCTGTAAGATGAAAGGACAAATCACAGAAATGCAGGAGAAATTTTCAGCCAGAGCAGTCAGTGTCTACACTAAAATAGAAGGAGTCCAATCTTTCACGGGATTAAAAATGGTTTGTATGGGCTGTAATGAGAGACCCTTGGAGGGAAGAGCAGGGCCCCAAACTTTTTTATTTTTAACTACTTAACCATCTGACTTTTTACTCTCTAATTTTCCGTGCTCCCTCAGATCTTTCTGCAACTCCCCGGTTTGTCATGCATTCCAAGCCACAGGATGTGTCAGCTTAGTGATATTCATTAGCTGGTCTGTGCACCTCCCAGCTCCTACAGCCTCCCTCCTCTTGGCTCTGATTTCCCTCTTTCTCACAGAGGAAATGTCCCCTTTTCACCACTGCTTTTTTTTTTTTTTTTTCTCCCTCTCTTTTCTGATTGTCCGATCTCTTCCCTGAGAGTGACTGTTGCTTTTACTTTTGCACACTCCGGCTTGTTTCCTCCTAGACTTTGCTCTCCATTAGAAGCCTTCACCTTCACACACATAAAACCCAAATTGCACACTGCGGTACAAATGAAATCCCCAAATTATCAAGTGCAAAATTAGCATTAATAATCATAAGACAACAAACAATAGGGCTTTTATGTGGTTTTTGTAATTGCATGAAACTAGTTACTTTGGCAATTATTGTTTGTGCCTCATTAGCATGCAAAATGGTTTTTTAGACTAACCCGCACACAAAAGAAACCATTTGTGATGAGAACTGTGCTTTGTTTAATGTTAGACACCATTGTATTTGCTTTCCTAATATAACAGTTCTAATTAGTACCTGGCACTCATCCTGAGTTTTTCAGCTTGAAAACGCCGAAGGTGACAATTGAGTCACAATTCCATGGCACTCTTTGTCAGTACCTGTCAAAATATAGCTAAGTCTTTAGGAGCTGTGATCTAAATACTAAAAAAAAGTTAATAGTCCAGAAAGAAGCTCTCTCTAGGTAATTTTTAAAAAAATAAAATTGCAGATTAATGTTTGGTTAAAGGCATAATATTATTAATACCTCATGTTACACATGGTCTTGGCAAGACTGTCATCTGTCTGAATACTGACTTGGCATTTTTTTTTTGTAATCTGACCTTTATCTGTTCACCTGATTGATTTTTTAATTTTTAGTGACTCATCAGAATAGCATGGGTTTATTAGTGACAAACTTGAAACCAGCTCATCAGAATATGCAAACTTTTCAAAAGTGATAGCTCACATGTCTTTGAAGACTAATATTTTTTCTTTAAATTATCTCACTCCAGAATTGGCATGATCATGAGCCTATTTCACTTTTTTTTCCTGACTTTAGCTTAAATCCTTCACAGAGCAGCTAAATGTATTGGTAGGAGAAACATGAAGACTCCTGCTGAGGAGTTGTCTCCAGCTTCATGTTTGTGTATGAATAAGTCAAGAAAGAGCCAGTCCAGTGACACTTTGTCAGTGTTGCTTTGTAATTATCACAGTATGAAGTGATAATATTGTGTGTTTTCTTTTCAATAATAGATATTTATAAAGAACTTTGCCATTCACAGACGTGGTCTGTGTTTTGGCTCATAAACACCAGACTTCCATATTTTCTAGTTTGCTTAGACCCACTGAGAAGCTGACTATTGAAAGTAAAATTGCCCACTTGGCCCCCATAATTCAAAAGTTCCCTCTCAACTGGCCTCTTTCTAGCTCATTAACTTCGAAGGAAGTACATTTTTTATGTGTTTTATTCCATCCTGATTTCAAAACATTGAATGCAAGGAACCCTGAACTCTTTTTCTTTGCTGGCACCTGGTCTTGGTGACGCTGCACTGAAACCAGCTGGTATATCTGCTGATTTCAGTAAATAAAAACCAGAGCCTTCAGTTATTCTGTGCCTCAGTCTCCATTCTGAACATGGGGAAGACAACTGCACTGGCTGGACTCATGCAGCAGTGCCCCTTATGTCAGAGGTGTGTGGCCAGTATGTGCATAACATTTATTAATTCAGCTTGTCCTCATCCCTCACTGTGCGTCTTCAGTTACAAATTCAAGTTGTTCATGCCATCAAGATTTGCCCAGTGGAAGTTGCATTCTCACAAAAATAAGCCAGCTGAAGAGAGAGTAGATGGATCAGGGATGGAGGTGGAGGAAAAGGCAGATTGGGTTACTGGTCACAGGTTCCGTAGCTTTCCCCTCCACTCCTCCTTTTGTCACTGCTCCAGGAAGAGGGTTATCCTATCCTTTCTTATGATGCTGCCTTTTTAGCTGAGTGGGTGTACACACAAAATATGAGAATTTGGAAGTCAGTTCTCATTCTCTACCTATGAAATGACATTGCCTCACAATAAACAGTAACATATTCATATACTATTAGTCTGTTTTTACGTGTATAAATGGGGTACCTTTTATCAGGACAAACAAAATTTCATCAGCAAGTGATAGCATAGATCAGAATAAGGGAGAAACAGAGAAAACTATGAAGAGACAGAAACTGACCTAAGCTACTGGCTTCCAAACCAGGCTTGTTTTTTATTATTCATGGTCAAGTTGTGAGGTCTTCAAAGTACTTATGTGACTGGCTCTCTACTCACAGGTATTCCAAAGTTTTCACTAGCTGTCGTGAAACCTAATTCAAGATAAAGTCCAGGAGACTCCAAACTCAAATGTTTCATTTGAGAACATCTTTTGCAACTAAGGCCTAATGCTGCACATGCTTATCCATAATGCAGCCTACACAAAAAGCCATGGGGACATATGCACAAGACTCACAGTTAAGGCATGGGAAATTGGCTCCATATTTTCATATTCTGGCAGATGCAGGGATTTCATTGCAAATAAATGTCTCAGTCATGCATTCTGAAAGGAGATTTTTCAAATTCTTCTAAAAAGTTCCTCTAGTTCATATAATGCAATAACCCATAAGGTAATATTTATAGTTAAGTAGTTTATCCATATAATAATCCATTGAATAATTAATTCATAAAATGATAGAATTAATAAAATTATAAAATGAATGGTGTTCAGACAAGTTTACACAACTTGATGAAACATGCATAGGACTAGAAGCATGGTTCTACCTCCGCTTGGTATTCTGTAGAGAGACTAGTTTGAACCCCAGGAGTAATATAGCTAAATTAGTGTTGCAGTGTGGCTTGAACTGAGTCCAGCTACTCAGGCAACTACTTAGACCCCAGGGAGCAGTGGTCAGTTACCAAAGACATCTGGTTGCTTGAGAAAAAGACCCAACTACTAGACCACACCACTGGAAAGTCAGGGTATTGTTTTACTGTAGCTGTACTTCTGCTGCTTCCAGAGGAGGAAAAGGATGTGGAGTGAATGGAGCAAAAAAACTGTTGCAGACGGAAGCCAAAATGGTGCTGGAGTAAACCTCCTCAAATCTTGCCAGCAGCAGCTATCATCACCCATCCTTTCCTTATTTTCCATATTTTCACCTCTCTCCCAAGAGTGTCGAGTTCTTAATAAGCTGTTATTAAACAACTTTCTGTTTCAGTTCCTGTCTTCCCTCTTCCATTTTCTGTGATAAGATCATTTCCTTTCGGAATGATAAAATGCAGTGTTTCCTCAGGCACTGAGAAACTGACTGTGCTGGTCACCTCACCACTCTGGCCACCCCGATTCAAACCTAGTGATCTAGAGCCCCTAGCACCCATCTGTCTGGTTTCCTACCTCTGCACATAGAACTGTCCAAGTAACTCATATAATTAGTCAACCATTCTCTCCCATCCATTAATATATTTCTACACCTTTATGTCCCATCCTTCTCTTTTTACAAAAGTGTTTGTCTTCTACCTGTGTTACCATGGAAGTATCAGTGGACTGATGTGAGAACAAAGTCTGAACGAATGGAAGCAGAATAAGGTCCTAAGCTCCATCAGGACTAGTGAATGCTTCTTCGAGTTGTGCGGCTTGCAGAACTCAGATTAGATCAGGAATCCATGAACAGCATTGTGCTGTGTACTAGAAACATGATGGTTACTTTTATCATAGTAGATGGACTTGGCCAGACACCATTCTCAGACAGCAGGACTTAAAGCTTAAATACGTACAGTCAGCCTCTTGTGTCCCCAGAAAAGAGTGATTATGTCCAAATGACCTACTTGAAATGGTCCTGTTTGAGATTTGCCCTGGCATTATCTAGAAGAGAGAGGGTTAGCTGATGCCAAAAGTGATTCCAGGGACTGTGCTAGCAATTTAATTGCATGGACAATCTTGTCTCAGTGATTGAGCCCACAGAATAACGATAGGCTAGGGATCTCAGTTTATCCCTGTAGAGAATGGGCTTAGTGACACTGTATTGCATGCATTGCAGCCTGGTTTTGAAGCTTAACTGATATTTATAAAATATTTCAAACCTTTGCATACAAAATGCTACATCAGTAATAAGTATTAATAAACATGATTATATTAAACCAGGTCTGTTTTCAGTCATGTTTTATGAGACCACAATTGTAGCAGTGAGTTTTCATATGAAAGATCAAACATTTAGCCTTCCATTGTAAGACATTCTTTGTAAGCTTTTCCAATAAAAACAGCAGAATATCTCATACATATTGAAATTCAATGACATTCTTAAAGACTAAGCATTCATTTGCAAATGGCAAGCAATAATACTGAATTTCTCTTTACCAGACATTTTTAGCATGTATTTCAAGCTTAATGTTATCAATAGTAACAAATTAGTAAGCTTAAAATTTACATAAAAACTAATGTGATTTTTGTTTTCTACGATCACACATCAGATGCATTTAGCTTTAATCTAAACCTAAGAAAGCAAGATTTCCTGCTTTGTTCAGTTCTTTTTAAAGTTGAAGCCTGTCACGTCCTCAAGCCTAACTAGTTCTCAGCCCTTAAAAAATGTTGTGCTGTTTTGTTTTGTTTTATTTTTCTCACAAATTATGTTCAGCAAGAAGAGAGATATCACAGTTTAAGTGAAAGCTGGTTCTAAACCTCCGCAGTAGACTTTTAGTTTCCAGTCCTTTATTAAGGGAAAAAACAGAGCCTTTCAGGTGTGGGGTACTAGCGCTGACAATTCTCACACTCTGACTTTGCCTCTTTTGGTGCCAATCTAAACTTAAAAGTGCTACTGCCACAACTCTGACAGCATGAAAAAAATATAATTTCCCTAACTGACTCAGCTATGATGTTTTCCTTGCAATATTACCTCTTATTCTTTTTGGAAACTGGCATAGAAGTAACTGTTAAAAAGGAATCTTTTGATTATATAAAGCACCTCTCCATTCAAAGAACTTTCTAATATAATTCACATAACAACCTCTTTCTAGTGTAGACCAGGCCTGGGGCTCTGGCTTTGTGTTATGGATAAATCTTCACAGGTAATATACAGGATTTTAACTCCAATACAGGGGTGGAGCTTAAAGTGTGTAAAGTGGGATTTCTAACTCATCTTCAGTTCACTTCAAAACTCACTCCCTAAATGAACAACATTTCAGTGCTGTGTCCTGCTCTGTCTCTCAAAACACAGGGAAAAGCCTCATGACCCTGGACTGAATATGAGAGTCTCTATGAGGCAGTCTTTGAAGAGCTGGTCATAGCTGCAATGGCAAAGAAAACTAAGTCTATTTGCTAAGGAGTGGGCAACAGGTTTTGGTTTTCATTTATGGCTCTGTTTTTGAGTAGAAGGACTCTGATAGAGAAAGGTGGCAGAGCTCATGGCTAAGAGCCTTGTGACTATGCATTACATACTGTGACTCATATAGGAACGAATACTCAAGACGCTGCTTGTGCTGGTGGGTTCTTTCTAGTCACTAAAATAAACTCATGTCTGGCTGAATCCCCTGGCTTTTTTCCTTTTCATGTATGTGTTTGAATCTTCAGAACTCCAGAGGGTTCCCAGTCCTATTGGTTGCTTACTTTCTTCTTCCCTGTGAAACTGCAGGCTGTTGAACTTGATTGTAAGGCTTTTTACCCTTTCTGGGTGCCTTCTTAGACATCCCAGACACATCTCTTTGAAGTCTTTCTTTCTCCCAGATTTGTTCCTTCCCATATCCCCTCCAAAACACATTTTGTGAAGCAAAGAATGGGGAGAAGTGTTGTTTCCAGCAATTTCATGTGTTATTGACTTTTTTCCGTCCTCAAAATTACTTTAGGAAAAACTGTGTCAATTTTTATCTCTGTCATTCAGAGAAAAAGTGAGTAAAGACAGTTGCACCATTTCTGCAAGTTCCAGTAAAGGAACCATGAATCACACACAGCATATGCGTGCACGTAAGGGCCCACAGCCTATATCTTTAAGTAACCTCAAAACTAAAATGAACTCAGCCTTTGCAGAAGTCATTTCCAAGAAACATCATGGAATAGAAAGCCGTGTATCACCCCTCTTTGATGACTGTTATGTCCTCTTTGCTAAGGCAGAAATATTCCTCATATCCATGGGGACGTAAGTACATAGCAGGTATCAGAGACAAGTGGCAATTGAGAAATGAGCTACCACAGGGCTCACTGGTGCCTGTTTAAGTTGCACTTTGAGGTATGAGGCCAGAGGTTGAGTACCTTCAATCACTGAAGAAGTGCGTCACTAGCCAAGCAAACACGTCCAGTGTGGCTCATGGCTGCTGGAGTACATTTCAGTCACTGAAAGTATCATTATCTGAGCTGTGCTGAACTCAGAAGCCTTTTTGCATTTGTTTGTACCTGTGTAACATGGTGTTTATTTTGGAATATCACATTTAATCAATTTAAACGAGTATTCAATGTATCAATTAATTTAAAGAAAATCTGTAAACCCAGAAAAAAAGAATGACATGGCAAAGGGTCCTTATTGAGTGATCATATCAGTTTCAGGCTCCTTTGCAGTTGTATGTAGAACAGGTAAGTGACAAACAATATCCTTGTATGCTTTCTGATACTCTTTCCATCCTCCAAACAGACTTCAACAGGTTGGCACGTGGACAGCCTGAATGGTGTGACTCCTAACAGTAACTGGTACAGAAGGTTTGTTGCATAGCTTTTCTGAGAGAAAAAGGGAGAGTGAGTACAGAGAGGTCTTTTTCAGGGGAAATGTGTGCATATTGAGATAGTCACAGAGCTTTAGGCGTGGGAATGGATAGTGGAATGACAAGAAACCCGAATACAGAAGGTAGCTGGGAAGGAGGTCAAGAACCTGTAGAAGAGGCATGTGATGTGGGCTTGAAAAAGAGGTGGAAGGAATGGAAGAAAAAATTCCCTTGTCATGGAAGTACAACATGGAACATTGGTGTGGGAGCAGTGAAGATGCATAAAACTCTGTGTCGGAAGAGTGGGTATGGGGCCGAAAAGGATAATCTAGTTTTGAGTTTCACAGGAATGGGAATTCTGAAAACTAGGAAAAGTAGGAGGAAACATGGAAGTTTTAGAGTTCGGTGGAGGAGAAAAAAAATCACATTGACTTGTATTAAATTTGCAATGATTATACATCCACAGAGTTGGGAAAATTATTTAAAATAATCACTTCAAAGTGTTTTTACGTATCCTCTTTTCACACTGAGACAGATTTTGTATAGGTTTTTTGAAGGTTATACATCATCCTTCTGTGCTCCCTACAGTATAAATAATGTGTTTAAACTCTTTCTAAATAAGTTTCTAAATGCTCTCTTTCTGAAAACAACTTAGGAGACAAAGAGCCTTTCCTCAGACTCCAGAACCATTAGAGTTCAGCTGCCCTGTCAACACCTGTTTGGATGCTAAGGCTATTTCCAGGCAGTGCACATTGAAGAGACCTCCAGGCTCATGCCCGGATAAGCCTGTGGCACACAGCATACCCCTTGGGGCACAGGTTTCCTGTGGTGGGAAGGTCTGCACCCAGTCGTATGTGAGTCACGATCATCAACAGAAGTCCTTGCTTTGAATCACTGGAAGAGGAAGAATGTTAGATGTGGTCCAGCTCTGTCAGAAACTCAATTTAGAAGTTATCTGAAGCCTTTTTTTATCAATGAAAGGTAAAAGCCAAAAGGACATATTGTATCAGAAAAACATATTTTATAGGAAGAGAACTGCAGGAGTAATGATCTCATTTTCACCATTCAGCCCCCGCTCCATCTTAAGACAACAGAGATTTGATGTCCCTTTCAAGTCTCTTTCCCCAGTACACAGCGTGCCCAAAGACTCTCCTGCACTTCCACTCCCCTCCTCATTAATGGCCTGTTTAGGCTGATGAAAAACCTTAAAGAGATTTTGCAGCTGTCTGTGCCTTCTTATTGACTCATTGCCAGTTGCTGAGGAGAAACCTCTTTGTTTGTTTGTTCATTTGTTTGTTTGTTTGTTTGTTTCCCCCTTTGCTACTCATTGCTATGTAGCTAGCTGCATGTCCTTACCAGGCTAGACATGCCATCTCTCTCAGTGCTAAAGGTCACAATGATAGCTAGTAAGACACTGACATTTAGTATGCAGAGCTCGTGTCCCCAGAAAGATGGTGAAGGAACCCAGGAAGATGGAAAAGTGTCATCCATTGTGTAAAGAAAACACTCGATGCAAAACTCACACCACAATAGTTGCATTCATGCAACACACTTTGTGGCTTTTTCCATTTCTCTGAGTGTAGATTGTACAGACTTGTTACATTTCCACGCACTCATATAGTGGCCAAACCATGATCCCAGGGAAGATAACACACTGCAGGCATACAGTAACTCTGAATTTTCTGTAGAAAGTGGGAGCTTGTAAGATTGGCTCTAAAGAATACCAAGTAGGAAATCTCTAACTGAAGTGAGGACCCCTTAGGGTCTTATGTTTCTTTAAACTCCTAAGCCTTTCTGCCCTAGGGATATTTTTAGGCAAATGCACTAAGAAAACATCATTACATATGTATCATTGGGAAAAACAAGTAAACTAACAGAAACAAAACACTCCCACACCTCTCCTTAGAAGTTTAGCTTTGTTTATTAGCTGAAGAGATGTGATTTTGCTTTATTTTAAGGGGACTATGAAGCCCTATGTTAACTGATAGTCTTCAGAGATATATATATATGGTTTGTCTGACTGATGTAAAATCCTCTGTTAATTTCCCAAGAAGCCTTGTGCTGCACTGGCCACGAACACAGGATAAGTATTTACCGTGGCATTCAGCAGCCATTTTCATCCTCCAGTAGCATCACAGTTTAGTGAGATCATCTTCAGATGATGCCCATTAACGATGACACATGAAGTGCTGCTAAATATAAAATTACATTCTTTTAGATTAAGCACATTTGTTCAAATTTATGTTTGATTCTGATTCAGCCATGTACTGATGTTTACCATGCATAATGTCTTTCTTTTTACCAGCTACGAAAAAAAAAAGAAAAAAAGGAAAAAAAAAGAAAAAATCAAATAAAGTAATTTATATCAAAAAGTAAGAAACACTCACCAAATACATCATTATGCTTCTAACTGTGTGCTATTGCAGGCATTAAAGCCATTTAGTAGTGTCAAGTTTAAAATTTAATGGGCTTGATGGATTTTTGTTTTAAGCTTTGGCTTAGAAATTATTATTATTATATTTTTATAATTTTTTTTATACTTTAGGCATTTAAGACTCAAAAGACAGGAACACTGTGTGTGAGATTGTCAGTTATCTTTTATTAAATGTTGTAGCATTTGCTGAAATTCATTTTGATTAATGTTTAAGAAATTATGATCTTCACCTCAGCTCAGACTATAACCATTCTTTCGGCACTTCCCTTCTAAAATCCCCTAGGAATCACAAAGAAGTACTCCCTACTTATACTCAAGATTTAACTAATGAAGTAAGAAACAGTTATTGCTTTCCTAATCTAACTCAAATATTGTTATTATATTAGGAAATCTGATTTATTTTTAAAATGAGATAGATGTTAGATGCAGATATTTTGCCTGTGTGCAGGATGAACACTTCTGTGCAGCTTTGCCATTCCCTGGCTGGAGTCCTGGTGCTGTGCAAGCAGAAAGTGCCATCCTGCTGAGGACACTTCGTGGCTGCTTTCTGGTGTGCACGTGTAACGAGCGATGCAAGGGCTCTAGTTCAAGTCCCTCTGCAGTGATGTGCTGCTGAGAATCCCTGTTGCCTGAATGTAGCTATCTCGGTAGCAGTTTCAAAGCTATATACGCCTGAGTGTGCATCATCTTCATTAGCGTGTGGAATAAAAGTTAGTCTACTGGGTAGAACAGCTTTAAAAACTGAATGCAAACTTCACTCGTTCATGATTATATGCATCTTTCCTTAAGGTTTTAGGTTTTTAATTTGCAAAATAATGGGGTATTCATACTGGTTTGAAATACTTACTCTGTCATTTATGTTACCTGCTTGTTAATTTTCATGCCTTTAATGTCTTTCTGTTCGCTATCACTCCCTTAGATTGAAGATAGTCTTTGAAACGCATTTTTGCCTTTTTAACTAGTTGCTTGACAAGTAGTGATTGGAAAAATAGCTTCTAATCAAGAAAGAAATTTTAAATTAGACATTGCTTTTCTCACAGCTGAGTCAAGGTCCTACACGCATTTCAGCAGGTTGGATTGTGAACATTTTTGATAAGAAAAGAACAAGTTATTCAATGAATAGTCAGTCCACTGAGGAGTAATTCCACTGTGGGATTGTAGCTCATGTTCACATCCAGGCCACACTGACTGCTTGGAGACTCAGAGACATGATCAAATCACCAAACATCAGCTGAACTTCAGTGTTTGTCCATCCGTACACTTCTAGCTGGTACAAAGGTAAGATAATGTAACTCAACTTAAAGTCTATAGCCTATATTTTAGGTTAGGCTGAGCTGGCAGCATTCTACGAATGAACACATGCATCTGTGAGCTAAGGTAATGTAACTTGTTAAGCCTCAGAAACTTGGTCTGGGCCATAAATCACGTTGTGTGTAATCCCAGTATCAATTCCAGGTGACAGGCACCCGTGCCCTGACACTAACCCTTAATTTCCTCATGGTCTTTGAAGGACTTTTGACATGAGATGATCCACTTTGGCCTAGTTCAGTGTTTTTGTTCTTCTACTGTTGTAAAAAGGGAGCAGCAAATAGCCTTACCACTCTACTAACACTCCATTAGCATCTGGCTTTATGATGTCCTGTGTTATCCTCCTCTCAAAACTTAAAAAGTAGGACATTAAAAATTAAGCAGATGAGATGCTGGGCCAGTACTGTTTATTTTTTTTAAAAGTTTCTACACAGCCTTTTTTTTCGAAACATTTACTAATGAAAACCAAAATAAGGGTTTTGTGCTCTTTTTCAGAAAGTAGACAGTTCCGTGAATTTCAGAATTTGCTCTATATATAGATTGAGCAAATAAACCACAAGGAAAAATGCATGTTTTAAGTGAGGTTTCTTTCCAGAACTCCACAAAGAGCCTTCACTGAAAACAGTGAAAATTATTTTGTGGTTATGCAAAATATATGACTCATATGTGGGCAGATAGAGAAATATGTGATCAAAAAAGAAAAATCACAAAATAATCACATTTGTCTCATTTCTTTGGTTTCAAACAGTGTTTATACTGCAAATGTGGTAAATGCAGTTTCCTGTGCTATGTTTGTGTAAATTATGTTTGTTTGAATAATGTAGTTTGGAGGAAAAGAAGTTGCACTCAGACATAATGATTGATATAAAATTAAAAATTCTATATAGAATTGCAACAAGATCATCTTGAGTACATGTCTGTTTTCCACGGAGTTGGAATCCTGATCTCTGGCCTCCTGATCTCTGGTTGTGATCTGCAGCAGATCTATTCCTGGTGGTGCAAGTCAGTACTGTAATCTGCTTCTTGAGATGGCTCTTAGCTCATCTTTTAATGCAATAATATTATTTGCCACATTATTTTTAGGAATCTGAAGGAAGTACAGAGAATTTATTTTAAAAAAATTAATAAAATTTTAATAAATTAATAAAATAAAATAAATTTATTTTCTGCCACCTCATTCAGATTAATTTCATTTATGCTCAGCAGTTCGTGCATTGTGATATACAACCCAGAGTATCCAATCCTTAAACCAAAATTGTCTCATGAACATACAGGGTCAGAATAACCTTTATGGGAGAAATAATTAGAAACAGAAGCCTCCTGATCTTTTTCTAACTAGTATAGTTTCTGTATTTCTCTTAAGCAAGGGAAGAAGGAATTTAGGGCTTGCTAAAAAAAGGTGTAGCAGCAAAAGGATCCTTTGTATCAGTCTGTCGTCTGCAAAGCTAATAGAACTGTAATACAGCTATTTGCTGTTTGTTTTTAAGGGGGCACTTATGGGGACCAGAAATTCACTCCGAAGCAGAATTCTAAAAGTATCTTGCAGTGCACTTGATGCTGTTGTTGCCAAGCCCTTCCACTCTCCACTCTCCAGGAAAATCAAGCACACAGAGCTCTTCCTTCATATACCTTCCAGGACATGAACCCAAGTGTTTTTATTTCTAAATATAATGGTATACTTAATGCTGATGTTGTGATTGAGAAGAACAGAGGACCACTACCAACATGCATGCAAATTGGGTCAGGTTAAACTGCTTTATCGTGTGTATGTCATGGTTAGGGGCACACTCTGCTCTGCTGACACTGTAACTTCTCAGGCCACTGTAATTAGCTGAAGGTCTAAATCTAACATTTCTGGCAAGCCTAACAGTAATACAGTTCAGTCCTTCCAAGCATCTATCTGGGCTGTTGAAATACCGTAATCAGTAAAAGTATAGCTCTTTAAGTACCGTTACCTTTCTATCTCGATTTTCCTTGCTTTACAAAGAGAACAATAGTGTCCTCACTGTAATGCTGTAAGACTTCTTTCATTAATGCATGTATGGCACCCTGAAATTTATGAATAATAGATTTTGGACTTTAATGAGAAGTAATAATCATTTCTTTAAAAATCCTTGGTCGTATACTAAAGAGAATTCTCTATCAACACCAACAAATTAGAGACCACTTACTTTTTTAAAAGGAAAAGTTGATCTATTGCTTGTTTGTTTCATCAACTGAATTTAAAGTCTTATCATGGTATTTCTATACTAAGTGGTCTTTATCATGCAATAATAGTTTGATAAAACTCTCAAAAAATGGAGCAAAAGTTGGAGGGAGGATAACTATTTTCATATTATAAATTATATGTAAAATGGATGGTTTTCATAATGATACATAATGCACTGCTTTAACTGTCTACATTGTAGTGTACAATGCTTTGTCTGTGTGGAATTGCACCAGCTGTACCTGCTGTGCCTTTGTAGAGTCCTATTCAGCACTCCTTATTCACTCCCTCCTTTGGCAAAGCCTCCTCTGAAGTCAGTGTGTGATATGCTACAGTAAGTGCTGAATAGCACCCTTAAATGATAACTCCTTGGAGGAGGAAACTGCCGCTTTTCTCACACTGCTCTTACTGTATAATGCAATTTGGACTGAAGATGCTATGAAAATACTACTAATAATAGATGGAGCAACTACATCATGCAAATCATGAGAGTTCTCAAGAAATGTCATCCTTTTTTCAGCATAAAGAAATCAAGGAAGGTTTTGGTATATCAGCATTGCTGTTACTTTCAGATGTTGTTAGAATTAGTTTTTAAAATGTTGCATACAAAGTCCAGAAACATTATATAAAATGTTAAAATGTCGAAAATTAACATTTTTCAGAAAAGTATTATAAAGTTACAAGATTTATTAACAATTAGCACACTTTCAGCCTCTGGGCCATAACAATGCCTTAGACGTAAATCTTGTAGTAGTAAAAGTACAGCTATTTCTCTTTTGAGGTTTATCTAAGTGGTGTATTAATCCATTTCTAGGCTTTTCAAAAAGTGAAGCTCCACAGAATCTTTCTCTGTTCAAACATTCAAGTTCTGTTGAGCTCCAACATTTTTACTTGGTAGCTTTGATAAACTATATGTGCCAACAAAACCCAGCCAATTTTACATGTTAAAAAAAGAACACTTTAAACAATTTGACTACACGCCTCTACAGCTTTGGTTTTAATTAGATGTTTTGCTTCTTCAGCTTACTGGAAAGAGCTAGATAGCTTCTAACCACGTCAGTCTATAAAACAGCAGGTGTCAGCTTTAACTGCCTCTGAAAATTTTAAATGTATTCAATTAATAGAATCCCTTAGAGAATGATACTTTTTAATGTTCATTTGTCTTATTCAAGGTTTGCAACATGTTTTCTTTCTATACGCTATGTTCTTGTTGATTCTGTGACCCAATTATGCCTAAGATATTTTAATGTCAGAGTACATTCAGTTAGTGGTCTCATCTTAATATAATCCATCAGAAAAATGAATTGTGCCACAGGTGTCATTTGGGGAGGTAGGTCTCCCTCTCTCATTTCAGGAAACCAGAGCAATCCTGACACCAGAACAATAAGTGGTTATCTGAGCAATGATAGGTGAGAAACTTGATTGCTTTGAGAAGTGAAATGGATGGCTCCTCATATTCTGTTCTCAATATACAAACCTACAAGTGTAACTGGATATCTTTGTAGTCTTTCCTGGGACAGGAGTAAAAGAACTGCAGAACAGTGTGGAACAGAATGGACGCATATGTAAGATGTGCATATAAATGTATAAACACACATACATAAGTGTAATTAAGTGTAATTAAAAATAAGCATGCTTGTCCTTCAGCTACCAGCAGGCAGTCAGATTTTTCAGTTTATTTTAGCTCTGTTTTTCTACAGCCTGCATTACCATATTAAAAACCGCCTCCTATATCATGCCACACCTCCAAGCATTTTTCTCATGGCAAAAATTAATAAGGTTATGAATCTATAGTATCCTGAGGATCTCCTAGAAAAGATAAGATCCTTTGGGAAAAAAAAAATAATAATGGTGTCAGGACTTACTAGTTTTCCTTGAATATGGGCTGCATGTCAGGATAAAAGTTACGTATGACACTGTCCTATTTACTAGTTACTGTAAACTTTATTACATCAGGCATGATATGATATCCAAACTCTGCCTCGTATTCCTCTGACGAGGTCCTAGGAAGAGATTCAAGTGAGTCAGCATCTAACCTGAACAACCAAGAAGGGTGTATTCACAAATTTATAGGAGAAGTGAAGCACGAGGTAGTGGCAAACTATGAGTAAATCAGGCACGTACCACCCATGGATGCATCATGTTTTCCTGTGTGCCAAGTCTTAAGAACTGAGAATAAATCCTGAAAAACTTGCAGATAAATTAATGGTTATATCTTCAAGCTATATTATTTTTTGTTAATGTGACATTTTAAAATGCTTTCTAAACTTGGTATGAAATAGATTCTGAACACGCTACTACTCCAGACAACAAAATTCAAACCCAGTCTCAGTTAACACAAACCAAATCAACCAAGCAAACAAAGCACAAAACAAAACAAAACAAAACACCACAAATGTTTTTAATGTGCAATGATGATGGATAGCAAGAATAAAAGAATCCCAGGCTGGGCAGATCATGGCTGTAGGAAATGATGTTTCAAAATCAGAGGAAGCTGATCACATCACCTGCTTGAATCGAAGGACATCTTTCAACATGTCAAAAGTATTTTCCTCAAAAGCAGAATCAGGAAGATATAGGTGAGTCTCTGAAAATGTACCGGGACCACACCATCCATGAAAGAAGAAAAATAGAGATGCTATGGAGAAGAAAATAAAAAACAAAGTGAAGAAGCCGGAAGAGGCTGCAACAAAGCAGAAAAATTTTTAAGCTGTCGCTGATTGAAAAAGGTTTGCTTGAAAAAAGAACTCAAGAAAGCACCAGGAGAAAAAAAAAATAAGGTGCCTGATGGATCTACAAAAGAGAAGAATAAAGGAAGATGTTAAAACACATAAAGACTTCGACTGTAACGGATGATCTAGCAGCAAATACATAAAGAAAAAAAAATAAAATAGCTCTTGGAAGAACTCTGGATGTGCGTTGGCATTACTACAGAGAAAAGGCAGACCTGGGAAGACAAATCGATCTTTCTTCCATTTCTGGGTCATGAGGAGACATCTGCAAAGGCAACGATCAAGTTCTTTATGGAAGAAAAAAGTTTCCAGAAGCTATCAAAAATCAAGGAAGGCTCTTATCATGTGACGGTGGTAAAGAATCACAAAAAAATATTGCTTCTCGGGATACTGAGAAGGAACTTTTGTATTCAAATAAGGGAAATAATGTTATACTTGCAGCTTTGTCAGTTTTGTCTGTCTGCTCTCTATAGCTCTCTCTTGCTCCCTGCTATGGAATTAAAGGAAAAAACGTACATGCTGACAGATCTACCACATCCATTTCTTATAAAAAAAAATTTTAAAATTATTGCTAATGTTTAACAAGTCCAGATGAGCCTATAGCTTTACCACCTGTCCAGAGGTGACCAGATTGTGGTCATAAGGACTCATATGAATACCAAGTTGTTGAATTCAATGAACTTGGCTTTGTTTTATATTAATATCTTCTTACGTTGTTAAACTATTGATAAAAACCTGAATGTAAAGGAGAACTGAGTCCCTGAGTCCAACTTCAAAAAATCTTCCAATCCCTAACATTCTGTGATTCTGTGATTCTGTGATTCTGTGTAATAAGGGTGTGGTGGGTGAATAACATTTCTATTAGAGTTACAAAATAATTTACAAAGTAATAATCACATTTAAATCTGAATTAGTTTATTTGTACTTATGTTCTTCATGCTCTTGAGTCGGTTTACTCTTCAGCTTTTTTGAATTTTAGAATCCCGGGATATTTTCTCTTTGGTCTCATTGATCTTATTTTAAAATTGCTTGTAGATTTATGCTGTTTAAGTCATATGTCTCTTTCAAATTAGTTAATGAGGTCCTTGGCTATCTTCAGCAATGGTTTCTATGTCTAAAGCCCTTACTTATCTGACTGACGGTAGCCACATTAACCTAGAATGATAATCTAGAAGACTGTACTGATTAATAGGGTGTAGGTGGCTGTAGATCTTTGGAAATCGAAAGCATGATAGTTATGTGAGTTATTAACTTAAGGCCTTAGTGGAAAATAAGAAAAGATGTTAAATATATGAAAAAAAGTAAAGTTTGCCAAATGTAATGTGGGTATTTTTTTTTCCTTTTGATATGTATTTTCCATAGACAGACTATTTACTTCTAAATTCTGAATCATAACCTGTTTTCAAAATAACAGTATGTTGCTTGCTACCTGAATTGTCTTCTAATGTTCAACATCTTTGAGAACTTTGTTATTTGTTTGATTTTGTGTTTTTACGGAGGGAGTAGCAAGAAGCATAAAATAAGGAAAGACTTAAAAAATATTAGTAAATATCTAGTCTTAATCATAGAGAGAGGTCAGATCATTACTTGTCTGCCATACACAAGTAAGCTGTTCATAATAATGTTAAAACCACAGGCCAAACTAGAAAGGAAACTTCATGCTTACACATTAAGACAGGAAAAGTGTACCTAAAATAGGATTTAAATGATATACATGCTCTTACAGTCCTTTACAATTTTTACTCCTTGCCTATTTATATGCATACTGTCTGTACACTTCAGCTCTATTTGTAGTCATTAGTTGTGAAGAGTTTAGTGTGTGTAAGAGTGTCCATAAAAATAAACCACATTGTTCTGAAGTTCTACCGTCTAGTTTAACTCACAAGCAACATGAATAAGTTCTCATTTCAGCATTTTAAACTTACCGGGATAATTTAATAAAATGACTCTGTACCAGGAAATTTTCAAAGTACCTCAAATGGAACTTGTATTTCACAATACAAAACATTGTAGAAAACGTTATCGAGTAACACAGTTGTGACTGCTAAAAGCTATTTTTTTTCCTTATAAGTACTTTGAAAACCCTTGGCAGAGAAACAATGAAGATTTCTAGTAGTCTCAAAATGCCTTTCTCTCTGTTCTCTCTCCAGAGACTTGACCGTTCAATACGTTAACCAACGTACCTTGTACTTTTTCTTATCTCACTTGTACTGGGTGCTACTTATTGGTCTGGGGAATAAAAATCAGATCATATTCTAGCAGCTAGCCATCAGACTCGGCTTTCCATGAGACACGGTGAGTGTTATCCAAAGTTCAAATGCTTACACAGTATTTAGGTTTTGTTCCTTACACTGACATTGCTGAAGCTATTGCCTGCTGTGTTTGTAGGAAGCAGAGCTTGGTGTGGGGGACATGACCAGCTCCATATAAGGGAGCTGATCCTGGTTGGGAGGTCTCTGGTTTACTGGCCCAGGAGCATGTGTGTGGTTGGAAGGAGAGAGGAAAGAAGACAGTGTGCCTGTTCTGCTTAGACTTGATTCTTCTAGCACAGAGATTTTATATCACACAATCTGTCTCTTGGGAAGAGATTATTAATTATGATTATTATTATAGTCTTGTAGTAACACATGAATACTATTCCTTTTTTCTTTGAGGTAGGTGAGCTTCTGTCTTAATTTCTTTTCTTAAATTATAACTCTCCAGTAGGTCGTGATACTAATTAGTTGAACTGGAAGTTGCATACAAATATTTTCTAGATATTATGATGTGAATATACCACTTAATAAGGACTAGGAAACCAAAAATGACATTTTTTCCCTATAATTAAAAGAAAACTTAAAAGTATTTTTTATTCAGTCACATTTCTTACTTTTGAAAGATCTTCGAACAGTCTGAGCTATGAAATGTATTTGAAACATTTGGGTTTTCTATCCAAAAATCATCCATAATTAAAACTATTGTTCTGCAATAGTCAACTCAAAAATTTTCTGTAGCACATCGTATTTGGTACTAGAGTGAACGTTGTTCATACGTAACATAGGATGTTATGGATATGCATGTAAAGTGGCTAAATCCCTGAAAAAAACCCAACCTTTTCTAGACAGCAGTAGGAAGGAGTGAGCTATTTTGTCCCACTGCTGATGAATCCTCAGTTATTTTAACCTTGCTGATACAAAGTGTATGAAAGATAATGTCAAAGCACACTGTGTAATAATTAAAAAATATATAAGGCTCTCTGAAATTACAAAATTGTCCAATGAAAGAAAAGGAAGTCACTGTGAACTCTTCATGTATAGCTCCTAGCGCACTTTGCATTTCTCTTTGTCATAAGCCAGTTGTATTGCATCAGGTTCATACATGAAATATCATGATCTTTGTTTCTATTTCTGACTTTGAATAGTTGAGCACTTAAGTGTATGGGTCTGTTTGTGATTTTTCAGTTTGTGTTTATTGGTGGTTTTTTCCCCTGTTTTTTTGTATCTCTGCAAGTTATCAATGACTTTACAGCTCACAAGTGATACAATCTGTAGTGAAAAATGAAAGGCTCTGAATTAGAAATAAAACTAACATTATCTTCAGAACTAATTTCTTATGTGTTAATCCGAAATATAGAAATGGTCTATTTGTGTCAAAACAAATCAAATAAACAACTAAATAAATAATAAGTAATCAAATAATTAGAAAATTAAAAAAATACTCTGAGGATATACTTCTGTTTGCTAGAAGTATTATGCTTATTGCAATAGTTCTGTTTGGTTTTAAAACATGAGCGACAACAAGAATTCAATTTTTTGGGCACAGATGCACCTCATGCCTCTGCCTTAGCTGGGAAGCAGTGTGAGCTTCTGGGACCAAGGGTGGCAGGCAGGAGATCCAGCCATGGGAGATGCTCCTCGCCTGCTGGGAGACTGCCCACCCTGCATCACTCTCCCTGCCCATGCCCCACTTCGCCTGGGACATGTATTCACATTCTGCTCCCCAAAGGGGCTGGCTCCAGCCTTCAAAGCCAGACAGCCTGTGTCAGATGCACTTCTAGGCTGACAGACCATTATGGTCATGCATATGTCCCTTGGTCGATAAACAGGGCCTTTGACCAATGAGATGCCTTTGTTGAGAGAAGTTTCTGGATCACTATCATAAATGATCACAGCTCAGATTCATCTGGGGTATAAATGGAGCCTGCTGGAGGCCCCCATTGAGTTGGTCTTCCTTGAAGGGTGGGCAAACAGTTGAAGACTCTCCTTTGTAGACTGGCAATCTGAGGAGTATTCCTCAGGGACTGAGACACCTTCCCTACCTACTAAATGATCTGGGTACCCTTGAGAGTCCTCACTTTGTAACAGAGTGGGAACATGTGCATTTCGAATTATCACTCTAGAGTTTTGGGATCTGATCCCTTTGACTTTGAGTCACTTGTGTAGTAATTGAACTCCTAACTGGTATCTGAACCTGTGTTTTATAATGTTGTCGGAATGCTGAATAAGTTTGGGTAAAACCCATTTGTAGTTGGTTTTCTGCTAAACAGCTCTGGTTAGAATAAAGTCTGTTAGGAGCTTGTTGCCTGCCTACATTGACTTTTGGGGTGCCTCGGTCACATGGAGCAGGCAGAGGGAGTGCTGGCTGCCCGGTGGTCTGCTCTGGCCGGTGGTGTGCGAGGTGGCCCACCTACTGCTCATCTTGAGAAGCACCATCAGTACAACCTCACCTAAGCAGGATGTGGCACAGACACAGTTTCCCTGCCTATGGAGCCATCTGAAGCCCTGCAGTCAATGTGTGCCTTTGTTGTGTATTCTCTTAAAGCATGAACCCCTGTTACAAAGGTTACAAAACAGGTTATGGAGTTGAATATGTCTTATGAAATGTTCTAAAATACTTGAAACCTAGTGAAACTGCAGGTTTTAACTCAAGTGTCTTTGTATCTCAGCGACTTGGTTCTCACTTCCTTTCAGCTTTATTTGTATTTAACTCCTCATTGTATCACAAAGTGATAGACAAGGATCTCAACATGCATCCTTCCCAGGTGAGAGAGTATTATCTGGGGAGGATAGGGGGAATGGATGGAATTTTTACTTGGAAGCATTACCATCACATCTTGTGGCTAAGAGAGCTTCCAAAAATAATCTGAGGGAGTATAATTTCTTTAACTGATGTTTGCATTTCTGCATAGCCACTGAGATGCTTGTTTCTACAGATGTAAATAGGGCACAGCTGCTGTCCTCTGACATGCACACAAGTTACGTGCCAAAAACAGGGACTCTCAAGCCTTGGTTTCACAAACTGCACAGTTCAAGTATTCTCTTCTGCTAACATCAGTTGTTGGAAAAAAAGAACCACCTTCTTGGTTCCAGCTGAAGGAGAAGAGCCTGAGTTGTTAAATTGTGTGATTTAAATATGTATATACTCTTGGAGATTTTTCCAGGCCCCTTTAAAATTAAGCAGAGCATTTTAAAGAGATTGTCTGCTCATTTGACCTTTGAATCATAAGAAACAGTGTAGTTTTCATGGCATCTGTGAGACATGCTAAAAATAAAAATATGTGGCTCCAGCTTTAAAAAGTAAATTTCAATAAAACTGAATGTTGGAACTGAGATCCTTCCTGAAATAGTAATAATAATAATAATAAAAAAAAAAACCACCAAAAAATCCCCCTCTGTGTGGGACTACTATAGGAGAAAATTGCCATTAATGTCCCCATCAAATACAACATACACAGTCAAACCTGTGAAGTTTCCCTGAGTTCAGGCTGGTTATCTCACAAATCTGTGCAAAGCTCTGGTGAATAATTTATACCAGGCTTGAGGTGACAAGTTAAACACGCCCATTTTGTCTAAAATGCTATGAAGGCATCAAGATGGAGCCAAGCTGCAGGGTGAGCAGAGCTCGGCTGATGAGAATCTGAGCATGTCGAGAAGGGGGATGCTGCTGTAAAGAAAATGAAATGTAATGAGATACTTTTTCATGCATAATTCATGGTGAAAACATGACTGCATAAAAAGCCATGGATTTTAACAAGGCAGGGCTGCCATCATACACATTATCTTCCCAGAGGAACTTTATATAATATTGGTCAAAAAGAGAGGATTCTGAATACCAGTACAAAATAAAGCTGACATGTTTCCAAATGCAGTAAAATTTACTTTAATGTACAATGTCTGTAAAGGAAGCAGTTTATATTTAAACCTCAAAATGCTTCCTAGAAAAAAAATACTTTAAAACATATGCCTCTATTTCCTAGCTTAAATAAAAAAGATGAGGAATGAGAAAAATACCTCATATGGAAAAAAATCTAAAATGCATAAGCAATATTTTGTTAAGTGTGTTGTTAGGATTGTGCTTTAAAATCTTTTGCAAGCATTTTCACTTTTTAGAAGCAAAACTTTTGATAGGAATGACTGCTGTGAACAGGCTTTTAAAAAAGATAAAATATTAGCTATTGTCACCATAAAATTTAATTTGGTTGCATTTGCAAAAGCAAATACTGTAATTCAGCTTTCAAGAAGAGTTTAGTGGCTAGCACATGACTGTTTGAAACGGTGTTTAATGCTTGGGGTATTTAGTTGAAGGGATTAAAAATGGAATGTTGATTAAAGCTCAGGATGTCTTAAATTTATCGCCACAAAATCCTAATGACAGACTTAGCTGGAAGGAACAGGGGTGCCTCCTTCAGCTGTTCACTTAGGAGGAGCAGATCACACATAGAAAAGCACTGGAACAAGTCACAGGGAGCTTCAGAATCACACAAGCTGAAGGAATCTGTGAAGTTATTTGTTTAGTTTACACTGCACAATCTCAATATTTGTAAGGAAAGTAAAATAGCCATTTTGCATCTAGTTACAGTTTTATAGTCCTGACAGTTGGGTGAAGAATGCATTAAGGGTTCAAAATGATTGATGTTTCAAAGTGTTCACCTTCCATGGGATTTTTTTTTTTTCCTCTCAGCTGTGTGATATAAGAGGCAGAGAAACACTACAAAGAGGAGCAGGTTGAATTGGTATAGTCACTAAACAATCTAAGCCATTTAAATCAAATTATATCATTAACCCCTGTTCACAGGGACTCCAAATTCCTTCAGGTTTTGACAGTATAAAAATAAATATGGTCTCTTTTGGAGCTAGGCAATAATTTAATATCTGATTATAGAATTTTATCAGCTCACAGCTTTTAGAGCAATTCAGGGTAAAAGAAACACATAGCCTCCCATTGCTCTCTCAGACTAACACTGTAATAATGTTTTCATCTATGATCTTGAACTGTGCTCCTTCACAAAAGGCTTTCCTTCTTAAGTTGTCTGTTGTCTGCATTTTTAATTTTTCTTAATGTCTTCTCAATAGAAAACACTGCTCTTCTGCAGCTTTGTAGACATTGCTTAGCCTTTAAAGAGCATGACAATAATTTGTCTCGCAGTCTGCCTTAGTGAAGTCTGGTTATCTGTTGGTTTAATCCAGGACTCACTTGTCACACTCGCTTATCCCTCATGTAGACTTTAGAACTTGAGCTCATCCTGGTCTCTGAACAGCTAATTTTCTGTAATGGTTTCCCTGCTTTAATAACTTTGTGTTGTTATGGGAGACAAGGAAGGGAGAAAGAGGACATGAGGATCCTTAAATTCAAGTTGAGACTATCTCCCAGCTCCTGCTGTAGCATTTGCAAAGGCATTATTTCCATCTGCTCCCCTCTGCTTCTTGGAGGACCTGCCGTCATTCATTCGCTCCCACTGGCTCTGGATTTTGCTAATTATTTAGCTTCACTGACAGAGACATTTTCCAGCATGGAAAGGGTTTGTTTGCTTAGATACCTGAGCTCCAAGGGATGTTCTCCTGTTCTCCACTAAGCTGAGTGGCTAGCCAAATACTTGGAAATGCAAAGCATCTGAAATGGGAACCAAATGATAACATTATTAAAATTCCCATCTAGGCACCACACGATGCAGGCTATGCAGTTAGGAGGATGCAGCTAAGCCGAGCCCACATCATTGGGGTTTGTTTTCTGTTTATTTTCTTCTTAACTTTGAAGAGAGCCCCTCAAAGGTTATGTGATGGGATTGTGTGAGTTGTGTGCAGGGTCAGGGACTCCATGGTGCTGAATCAGGGAACTCTGCTTTCAGCCCTAGTGACTTGAGCGTAAGTTTGTGTCTTGACCTACAGTGAAATGTTGCTTGTTTGATCTCCCAGGGCACTGGACTACGTGATAAAAGGACCCCCAGTTCTTATAAGCAATCTTCTGAACATAAAGCCAAAAAAAAATATAATAAAACAGCAAGACAAATATTAGTATGGAGCACAATACTATCGCAGAATATGAAAAACCACATCAAACACCTGTCAGCAAAAATATTATTTTATACCAGAGTCATTAACTAATTACTTCAGAAACAGTTTAAATATTCTAATCAGTTGGACAAGGTATGGAAAAAGCTGTAACCCAGGAGACGAAAATCCTTAACACTGATACTGTTTCTAAAACTGATTGCTCTGCAGGTTTTTGCAAAGTATGTAATCTCTTCCCTTCTATCTCTGAAATAGTAGTGACAGTAATAGTGTAAATGGTGATAATATTATAAATGAGTTTGAATATTACTTTGTTGCTAAACTATTTTGTGTATGGTATAAATTTTAAGTTGTATGGTATAGTTATTAATGTGTGTCTGGTCCTTCGTGTTAGGCCTTGCTATGAATACATGCTCAACATTGTGTCTTCTGAAATAAAAGTTGGTCAAGCTTAGCCATTGACATTATACTACCATAAAAACTGTACATTCAACAGGGACATGGTAGGCCCGTCAGAAGGCTGGAGGCAGTCAAAAGAAAAGAAGGTTTCTTTTAGCACAAATTGTCACCAAGGTTACTAAGAATATTCACATCATGCATATTCTACACTTGCTTTTTGAGATGTGAACATGCGACATATGTAGTGGTGTTTTAATTTAGATAATAATTTTCTGTCTTTGGCAAGAAAAGAATAGAATTGAAGAAAAAGACATATCAATACGTTTTCCTGCAATGTGGCACTAATTAAATGAAGTTATAAAGATAAACTATGCTATATTTACCTATACCTACAGTACTGTAAGGTCATAGGTGAAGTGCTATCAATGCTAAGGATGAAAAGGAAATAGGAACGAAAGCGTAAGAGAGAAGTTTCATACTTTGTGTGCCAGTCAGAGTTCAAAGCAATTGATATGTGAAAGTGGTCTGTCCTTTTCCTGCTCTTTGGACTCTAAAAACCCAACCTTGAAACTGCCTCATTACTGGGCACAGTACTCATGGACATGCAGCAGTCATCTTCCTTCCTGTCCTTCCTCCAGCCTCAAAAACCCTTTTTCAGATATGTCTGTTTGATCTTACTGATTATTTTAATATCTTAGTAAAGTATTTTTGGAAAGGCAATAACTTCTTATCTCCTTATTCTAAACCTGTACACTGGAAGTAAGGCTTTCTTTCCGGAGGAGAGGATGTCAGGTGCCTACCTCTCCAGTATTGGCTCAGCTGTATGCTACTTCTTTTTCAGGCGTGGTAGCAGAAACAAAAGTTTAATTTTCACACATGGTGGCAGAAATGAAAGATTAATTTAGAACTAATTGATTTCTTTGGTATAGGACTGCTTGATTGCTTGATGTTTGCAAGGGCTGTCATTTTAGCTGTCAAATCAGGAGGTGGAATGCTGCAGCAGCCAAAGTGACACAGGTGCCATGATCCCACATCACACATAGCAGGAGGGGCTGAGTGATCTTTCAGTGTTGCTTGCATCCCTGTTTGCTGAGGTTCTGTGTGATTTAAGCATCTGAAATACATATGAGCCATCATCAAACTGTCTAATTCATGTACTGGCACATGTGGCTGTGAGAGCAGGAAGCTCTCTCTGTGCTTATGCAGGGTAACAGAACAGTCCTGCTGAGCCTAGTGCTATGACTATGATTGTACTGTTAGCTGTGGTAGCAGATATGAAGTTAGATTAGGGAAATCTATTCAATGAGCAACTGTGTTCACGGTTTATGGTACAGACATTATTCAGCATGGCTAGAATAATGTTCTATGAATATCTGCAGTGGGACCCAGCCATTCTCATTTAGCAGTAATCCCCAAAGGAATTAATTCAAGCCACATGACACAACTATATAACTTAAAAGCATTAAATACAGATAATGGTGAAAGGCGAGATTCTCTGAAGACCTTCAGATGGCAACTAAGTCTGTCTAACTTCAGTACTCCCATTCCACACTGGCCTTAAGACAATATAGATACTTGCCTCTGAGAGAGATACAATTTACTAAGAAACATTTTTCTTTGGGAAAAGAAATAATTAATATGTAACCAATAGCATGTGTTAGATCCACTCAGGATCTATTCTGCCTAGAGTCTTCACAGGATGGGTATGGAATGATGCACTTACAGGATGTGTCTGACGCAGAAATAAAGAGGGAAGGACTAGAGTTTGATTTGCTGTGATCTGCTGTGGTTCCAGGACTGCATGTCTTATCTTCATTCTCAATGAAGCCTGTGCCTGTTGCTGGTCCTAGGAAATATGTCATCTTTTTCTTTATCAAATTTACTCATTGTAAATTCAAGCAACTGTTTAACCTCGAGACACAGGAAAACCGAGCTTATTTACCAAATGCTTCTTTTCTAGGCAACCATGCAGTTGCAGATGAGCAAGCCAGGTGATTTAATCTTCAGTGCATTTCTTGGACACGAGAATCTTGTTGCATAAGCATATCCAGGAATAGCAGATGCATAATGACCCACAGTATAGGCTGAATACATTGGTATGCAGTGGTGACTTTAACAATGTCATGTCTTGTTACTTTGACAGATCATCTCTGTTAAATAGGTCCTTGAACTATGATCTTTTATTTTTGGACCACATTTCACCTACCAGATTGGGATTTCAAATTTGAACACAGAACTGAGTATTAAAACTATGAGTTTAAGCTGAGCTGTGTTTTGCCAACTGATGACTAAATTAAAAACCATACATGTAAATAAATTAAAGAAGACGCATGCCACTTCTAACAAAGATATCACTCATTCTGGAATTCAACATTTGCTTGCCAATTGCAGAAAACTATTACATTTTATATAATAAGAATGCATTGTAAACATGTGAACACCAACACAAACTGCCATTACTGAACACCAACACAAACTGCCATTACTGCACTGTGTAGTGTGTCCTTTGGCACATGCAATGTGACTTTGATCAAATATGATCCCAATCATTACACCAATCTTTACAAAAAATAAAACAAGTCCTGTCATGGTTTATCTTATCTTTCCCCATACTTTCTCTTTCCCCTTACATCCTCTCTATCCCTGTATCGTTTCTCTTTCCTTGTACGGTTTCTTTCCCTGTACGGCTTCTCTTTCCCCATACTGGCCACCAATTAAATCTGTCAGGGTTTAATGCAAAGCAACAATAAACCATGGCAGATTCTCTCTGTTAATCCCTCCCCTACCCTCTCCTGATATGAAAGATGATAAGGAGGAATAAGGAAGAGAGACTTTGCAAGTTGGAGAAGGCTTAAAGGCTTTACTAATGCTACTAATAAATAGAGAATATATATATATATATATATATATAAAATATACAAAACTCAATCTTGAATGTCCCAGGTAGCAGCGTTTAATCCCTCCTGTGGTGGGCAGAGCTGGCATGGCTCCAGCGGCTGCAGGGCAGGCACCTGGAAGTCATGGGTGGGACTTCACAGCAAACCAGAAACTGGATGCAGAGATGCAGGGCCTGGGATTTGCAGGCAGCACTGGCAGGGTCCTCTGCACATGCTGGTCATAGTTGAAGAGAATGAGACTCTCGTGATGTCTCTCCTATATAGGGTGTATGACGCGTATGGGATGGAATACTTGGTCAGTTTTAGTCACCTGTTCTGTCTGCTCCTCCTTGCAAACACGCCCCTCTCAATTATGGGATGTGTGGAATGTTATCAGTTTTCTTGGCTGTCATAGCAATAAATATAAACATGAGCTTCTTCAGCATTCCATTGGCCACTCTTATCTGTCTGGCAGCACAGTGTCCGAGAAAGATGTAGGTAAAAATTCAAAAAAGTGCTTAGAAGTACTTAGTTGAAAGGAAAATTTACTAAAAGAGAACTGGTCTTGTTTTTAACAAAACCAGGACAGTCCTATTTCAAATGGTAATGTTACCCATGTCGGGCCTGATTCTGCCCTCATATTAGCAGAATTCCAATCTTCGTGGATATCAAGGGCACAGCATAGTCTTAAGATTTAGAAATAGGACTAGCTCACTGAATGGACATCTTCCAATATGAGATAATTAATTTAGAATAATTTTGGGTAAGACATGATGATCATAAAAATGAAAGGCAAGGCAGACTTAAAAAGTTTCATTAGACACTCCTTAGATATTAAATACTCTGAGTTTGGAGGGGAAAAAAGAGTTTCTGATCAATACCTGACATAATATAGTATTACTATGGTGGTGGCCATGCCAAAGGCTTAGAGAATGCTACACGTATGGCTTTCATAGGATGTCTTACTATATCTGTAACCTGCCGATAGCAACAGTAACAACTACAGAATTCTGAGTAGCAAAATAGTTTATGCTGGTCAACATGATTTTACAAAAAACATGTCTAATGAAACTAATGTAGCATTTTTTTATAAAATAACAAACTTTTCTGATGAAGCAAACTACATTCATATACATTTCTGAAGGGTTTGAAAAAAAGTGAGATTGCATTGATACTGGCTATAATGAATGGAAAATGGGGATCTGATGGATTATAAAGGTAGGAAAAATTGTTTAAAAAGAGGTTAAATAACACCTTTAAGTATTCTTTGCAGATCCCTATATAGGCACACTTTTAGGCCAATCTGTTCAATACAGTTACCAAAGGGGGAATATAAATTATTAATGAAAAAATGTGTAGATGATTAAAAAATATTTAAGCAAAAGCTAATGACAGAGTCAAATCCATGAGCAGTGTTCACTTGTAACATGGGGTCCTCTGTAAAATGTACTTTAACAGCATGACATCCAGGAACAAGGCATGTAGGTCACACTTACATGGTGACATTCTGGAAAGAATTGGTTATTAGGCTGTCCTAATCTTCTACCTATGATGAAGAATGTGGTCCTTGAATATATAAACCAAAGGGCATGATAAGAATAAAAGGTAGCATTACATTTTCACATGGAATTAACAATACCATATTTATATTATTGGTCAATGGTAATTTCATGAAAGTTGAGTAGAAATTATTAGACTGATTCAAGCTGAAGAAACAAAAAACTTAGTCAATTTACTTTTCCAGAAGGTCAAGACCAGTCTCATTGACAGTGTCCTAGGAAAAGAGATTTTTTTTTTTTTTGTATAGTAACAACTTAAATTTAGAAGAAAAAAGCTGCTTTTTTTTTTTTTTTGGTCTCAGTGTCAGTATTCTGAAGCTAGGCAAATTCATTTGAGAAGTGCACATTTTTAGCAATGAGAGTAATGAAGCATTAGAAAAATTTACCTGTGAAAGTAATGGATTTTCTATCACCGTCTCTAAATTAAGACTATATGTAGTTTTGGAATGTAGAGTACAGCTCAAACCAAAGTTATGGGTTTGATTTGGAAATTACTGAGTTATATTCTTTGTCCTTTGCTATAGCGAGATGTCAGACAAGATGATAGTAATGGCCTCTTATGGCCTTGAAATCTATGAATCTAAGTTGTGGCTTAGCTTAATGAGCAACACAGCAGAAAACGGTGGCTGTAATTCCTCGTACCACCCTCTTCAATGCCTAAAAGCACAGATGACCCAAATGGTATAAAATGTTACAACTTTCAAAAAAAAATAATGCAAACTTTCCTGATATAGTCTAAATGTAAGAACTTGGTGACTTTAAGGGAACAGCTGCCATATTATAACTTGGTAAAAATAAGGCAGAACAGCTCAAAAGCTGTTGTTTTGTAGATTTTGAGCAAAACTCTTTAACCATTAAGTCTGTCTGTCTCACTTTCTCTCTCTCACACTCAGATATGTCTCAAGCCCAAGTAAACAATGATTAAAGTTTTTGTGATGCATTAGGTTTTGTCTTTTTAATGTAAACATTTTTAATACTATTACTATAAATAATTTCAGGATACTCCCAGGAAAGCTGGTTTTTTATAGGCCTCTCTGTTTGTTTTCTTTTTGGTTGACTTGACTGTTTCATATGTTATGGTACTGTGCTTTCCACTTACATGCTTACTTAACAAGCACCTTTCAGGGTATTTTCATAGTAACATACCTATGAAATATTTGTGGCAACAAACTTTCTTAGATTATAATAAAATACAACACACAAATGGGAAGTCCAGGAAAGTTTCAGTGCTGCCGCCTGAAAAACTGTAGCTGATTCATTTATTTTATCGTCTTTCTTATAATGTATGTTTAAAATGATGTACTTATTTTGTATTTCTTGTTATTACTTGTATAATATAAGTTGTTATTTTGCATTACTGCTAGACCTAATTGGTATGAATACAGATCTTAAAACAAGGTAATTGTGATCTTTCTCTTGTGTGTACTTGATGAAAGCTGCACACATTTAATTTCCAAATAAGCATCCCTTTCTTTAGAAGTTCAACAAGAAAGAAGTCAGGTAGGATTCCTTTGCTGAAATCGTGGTGATCACCATGATCATGGCCTGTGGCCTGTGCCTCAGATACGTGGATGTATTGCTATCTTCTTTCAAAAGAATCACGTGTTCGGATATAGATGCGTTAATTTGCTCCAGACATGAAATAATGATAAGACTTCACTAAAAATTCAGCTGTGATGTCACAAGCTTGTAGGGAAATGAAACTCCTCTACATACTCTTTTTATAGCCTTCTCTAGTCTTTTTATAGCTTCTTTAGTCTTTGCCACTTGACCGGTCTATTGGTATCTACAAATGGAAGGATTACATCCTAAGGAAAAGAGATATTTTTTTCTTAATCATTTCTTGGGCTTAAGGTCTACTGTACTAACCACACAGGGAAATTAGAATAAGCTATTAGAAAATGAAGGCTTTAATTCATACATAAAGACTGAACACATCATTTCCAGGGTATTCTTGCATATTTCATTTTAATCTGCAGAGTGCACTTTTTTCCTCCTTTGTACAGTATTGGATACTGGATGAAATTCATTATCCTTCTTGTCTCCTGGGTGCACACGATCCTTCCTCTGTGACCCAGATAACAAAAAATCCAAATCTAAAACATGGGGTGACACCTAGACAATCAGAAGGGGCATAGACATTTTTAACTTTCTCAGTATCTATGTATTCATTGAGTACAGCAGATATGAGAAAAAACATTCCCTCGAACAGAAAGAGGATATGTATCTTGGAGTTTTAAAGAGCTATTTTTACATGGTCATTCAATTAAAGAATATATTCACTGTAAAAAGAAATAAGTATATTTATTTAGCTCTTTTGGAAAGTGTTGCTGTGAGCACCCTACAGAAAGGAAAAAAAATCCACTTGTCAGGATGAGTTGGTCTCAGCAATTGTCTTCTGACATTTCACTATGGTTGTAGAACAATCATATTCTGGAGAGACTGGGAGCTAAATTTTATGGTGCAAATTTTAAGAACCAGAGCAGTTCAGAGAAGAATTCAGAATTTTGCCCATCAGTCTATTCATACTGGACATAAACTGAATTTCAGCATTCATTAGCAAATACCATATATTGATTTTTTTATTCAGAGTGGACATGTATGAACAGTAAAACTATGAACAAGATGGTAAAGAGTTTATTATTATTACTTATTATTTATTCTTCTTTATAATAAATATTGAAGACAATTTCAAACAATTTGAATCATAAATGGAAAGAATTCTTATACAATATTCAGGTAGGGAGCAGTAATCATTCTTATCACCTGTTCATAAAATGAGGCAGGCAAGAGAGACAAGGTAAGAGAAAACAGCACAAATGCAGCTGAAGACTGGCAAATCATGATAGAAATTAGATATCTTGAAGATCAGAGTTTTCTCGTCTCATTCTTCCCTATTAAAAACCAAAACCAACCAACCAACCAAACCCAACAAAACAAAAAAAGCATGGGAAAGTTTACCATTAGGCCAAGTATTAACAGTATATACATGAAAACTGTTTACTCTAGATTTTAGAAACTTTTTTTTTAATAACCCAATTTGTCTTTCTTCTAATGATGTATGAGGTACTTCTGTGTCTATAAGTTGGCAGGTTCTTGAAATTAACCACTTTGCAGACACGTGAAGGAGTTGAAGTCATTATTCACCTAGAAGGTTGTTGCTTCATGTTGTTATATAATATTTTGTTACAGTAGAGCCGGAAATAAAATGTAGAAGGAATACCTAATTTGTAGATACCTGTAGCACTAAAGTAACACTAACATAACAATGCTGAATAGCTAGAGGTGATTAAACAGCAGATTATTTGGAAAAAAAGTTAACCACAATCATTTCTAATGCTTGAAGAATCATTAGTTCTTTTACTTCTGTTGCTTATCCTTTACTTCTTGATGCCATGCAGGAGTAGAAGTAAAATAATAAATCAAAACATGACATTACTTTCTCATTCTGTAAAAAATAATCTTCACTTAGAAAATGTTTCACAACACTTTCTTCTTTATTTGAGAATGGGAAAATTCTGAAAATTTAAGGAATTCCTTATCATTTACCTTTCAGTTATTTATGTTATTCTTATAAAAAAGGGAAGAGGGGAAGAGAACAATATGTATGTTACTGTACAGTAAGACTCAAAGTAAATGCAGAATTTTGACAAGGAACTGAAGAAAAAATTTCCTTCTCTGAACTATCACTCTTGTGGTTTAAATAATTTTCGAGTGAACCTGGAAATACACAAAATTCTGGATTTGAAACTTTTAAAGGTTTACCACACCGTACATAGATCTACATGATCTCCATGTGGTTTAAATCAGACTCCAAAATTTCAGTTAAACCTAAGAAGATTTTTCAACTCACCCATCTTATGTTTTATAACGCTTCATCACCAGGCTGACAGAGCATTGTTTTATTACTTTGGGAGCTCTTTGATAGGCAAGAGATAACAGCAGCACTGGATAGCTGCCGGGTATTTCCAAAATTGCATATGGTAGTGGTAACTTGTTCCTGGCAAAACCTGAATTATTGTAATATCTAGCTCTGAAGGAATGCCAGGCATTTTTCTCATGCTGTGTATATCAAAGTCAGTCTAGTACTTTGCCATCTAATAACTTCTTTTTCAACCTTATATTTGGTGCCAATTGCACTAGATGCTTAAGCAAGCTATTGCTATTTCATAGGAGTATCTACTACAGAGAGTCTTCAGAGTTTCTAAATGTTTTATGTATTTAGTCCCAGACCACCTTAGTGGAAAGTGGAAGAGCATTTAAATCTTGACTTGTAAGGTCTTATTTGTATGGGATTCACAGCTCTCTGTTGAGTAGAAACCATTTCAGGTTTTCTTGCCAACTTTATTATGAAATACTTGAGCAGCTTTCAACAATGTCATTACTGACTATAAAGTGCTTTTGGTGTCTGCATCTGAAGTGCAGTATTAATTTTTGTTAGGAATTTGGGCAACTTCTTTTTTTAGTTAACTCTCTGCTAGGTGCTTATGCAAGGGAAAGTAAAGGCAAACTTTTTCCATAATTTCTTGCACTTGGTGAAGAATGTGGTGGGATCTGTGATGATCTTTTTGTCCTTTGGTGATTATTTCCACGGTCTGGTTCTGACTCTTGTGAAAGATCTTTTTTCAACCCACATAATGTTGTTTTGGCTATTTTCAGCCATCCTGAGCTTTAAAAAGTATTCACTACATCGTATGCCAAGGTAACAGGAGTGAGACCTTATCCTTGGCTCAGCAATGAATGTAGACAGTGGAGATCAGATTCAGAGGTGTCGGCAGGATGTACTGCAACATTTTACATTCGTTAAAGCTCCTAAGGACATGTGGCTTCATGCCAAGCAGTATTGAATTGCTATAAACCAAACAAAGACTTGAGATCATGTTATCCTCTTTTGCAATGGCCTGAAGCCTCTAAGACCTTCTCTCAGAAAGAGTAGAAATGCTTAATAATAGATGCTGCTATTGAGATTTAAATATTAATGTGTCTATACATACATATTCTCAGACTGTTTTGTGTAAGAACATTGTCCTTTATTAACTCACTGAGCTTTCGACTGGAAGTGAGTACTGTTATGGTGAAGTAATGTGCTTGTGAATCTCTGTTACTGTTTATCCTTTTTGTCCATACCTGCTCAGGTTTTATTTCTCTGTCATTAGGAACAGAATTAGAATTAAAAAAGAAAATCTGTGCTTAAACACTTTTTTAATGAGGTGAGTATATGTAGGAAATTTTAAAAAAATGTTTAACTTGTCAGATGATCTGGTTTTCATCGAATTAATTTTGTTTACAACAGAACAGTGTTGTTATGTTTAGTATTTATGCTCAGCATAGCTTCAGAGCTGGAATCTCAGATTCTCCACAAAACTAAGTGTTATAAAGTGCTTTGTCTAATGTAGTAGTTAGATGTTCCTTGACTAGCTAATGACTACATACTCTTATTGATATTATGGGATGGTCCCTTCGGGGAAAGCCTCATATTGTTTCCTGTCAGTGTGAGTCAGTTTGCTTGCTGAAGTGAAGTGCTACAGGCAATTCAGAGTGTTCAAGAATAAAGTCTGATTAGTTGATGCTGAGGTGTACATGGCAAATAAAACACTAAGTGTGAGCTAATAATCCAAATGGTTCCCTAAAAAGAAGCATTAAGACACCACAAAGTCATTTTTCATAAATAAAAGTTAAGTGGATGAAAGTTTTTTCAGGTTGCCATGCGGGATCTTAAAATACACATAGATAAAATTCTAGCTGTGAGAAAGGAGGAAAATACAGTGGAGAATGAAGAAGAATTTCTGACTGCATTCTGGGCAAATTCATATACAAGTGCAGAACCTAAACCAGGATCTGAGTCTTGATACCGTATAAACAAATATACATAGCATACCTTAACCTGGTTTACCACTATCTCCTTTGGGAATTAAAACCTGCAAGTAAAAAGCTGATTGGTTGCTTGGTTGCTACTGCTTTGGCTACATAACCATCTAGTCAAATATCAGAGGGCTATCAAAAGCTTATCCAATCCATGTCTCAGAATGTCTGAGGTGAGCGGCAGTCTTGCGAATGTCCTGATGAATTTCAAGTACAGCACAATGCTGCCTTTTAACCTAACACTCACCCACAAACACATGAAGAGGAAGAAAAAGCTCAGAAGTAGGAAACATAATGGCAGTTGTCCTGCTTGTCTCAAGGAAGCAAAAGAAAATTAATCCATTAGCTATAGGTGTGGGGTTTTTTTTCTTTATGAGGTAGACATATGTACTCATGATACAGGCATAGTGGGATTCTATACTGGAAAAATAATCTATTTCAGATATTAGAAAAAGTTTCATTGTATAAAGACCCATAGACTAAAGAATGTCTGGAATGCTTTAATGAAAAAATATATATGTTAATAATTTTTAGTATTTAATTCCAAAGTTTAAGAATGAGAAAGACGGAAAAACTAAAAGGACATGCAGGAAAAATGTCTTTCAGTGTGTTAATTCCTGCAATATAATTGTTGATTACTTCTGTGCTTTAATTTTAGTTGTTAAATCCATTATGTGGCACGTTTAATTATATTAAACTACTTAACTACTGGTGCCGTTGTCACAGGGCTCTTTTTCAGTTAGAGCATCTTCCAAGAGGAGACATCTACACACTCCAGCAGAAGACATGCGCACTGGGCCTCAGCTGAGAGGAAAAACAGCCAAAATCCTCAGGAGGAGGAGAGGAAATGACATGTAACAGAAATGCCTTGTTGAAGCGCAGGCCAATCTGCAGTTTCTGAAAAAAGACTCTTTCTAGTATGGGTACAGGAAAAGAGGTCTGACACTTAGAGCATGGTTGGAGCATTTTGAAGAGGTAGCACAGGATCTGTCAAGCTGACAGTGAAGGAAAAAGCTGCCATTAAAGGGTGCTATTTTCAGTTAGATAGAATTTTGCCAACCTGTAACTCTGCAGGATAATTTTTATCATGCCAAATATTTGGTTTGCATTCAATTGGTATTAAACATTCTGCACAATCTATTTTATTTTTGCTGAAAATATAACTGGCAAAAGCATGTTAGATTCACATTTTAAAAGATTCAATTTTTCCACTAAGTTTATCCACAATATCTGTGCAGTACTTACATTTTTGAGAAAGAGATTGAAATGTAGCACAAGAATATTTGCTGTCAAGAATATGTCTTCTGTGAACCCATGAAATACTCACTTTATACATGTTCAACAGGGCTTGTTAGTCTCTATCTGCAAAATTACCTGAAAATATTGTCTGTAATGGTCAGACTCTACCTTGCAACTGCAGGAATGAATAAAATTGTCCCAGCAACTTCTTCCTGATTGCTGCAAGATACTATGTCACTGGGACTCAGAATTAAGGGCAGAAAGACCATCTCATCATAGGTCTACTGTGCTAGTTTTTCGTAAACTTGAAAAAAAAAAAAAAGAAGAACCTCCCTGAGAGGCAGAAAGAAAAACAAGCAGAAACTGTAGTTTGTTGAAGGATAAGGAAAAGGAGGGAACAAGGTAAGGGGATTTGAGGATGATAATTAACATAACACAAGAGCAAAAGAAAAGGTTGGAAGAGCCAAGACAGGACAACAGTCCTACAAAGAGAAAACCATGGACCACTGAGACTAGGGTTTGTGGTAATGAGTTGATGCCCTTGCCGAAGCCAGGAATCCATCAGTTGTAACTGAGTCTGAAATAGCCAATGGCTGGCAGGAAGATGGTCAAGACCAGAAAAAGGACAGATTGGAAAGAAATAGGGAGCTACTGAGTCAGCTCTGAGTTGAAAAATGGGAGAAAGAAATTGCTCACTGAAACATAAAGCGCAATCCAGGACTATGAAACATGGCAAAGCAAGTATCAGTTCTCTGCATGTAAAGGCTTATGAATGGAGACTGATAATAAACTGCTGCTGGGGGTTACACAGGTTAGGTCCAATGGCAGATAGTGTTGATGGCATCTGATGGCATCTGAAAGCTCTCACTGTGCTGATGAGCTGTATGCATGATAACGAAACATAAATTTCTGGTTGGAAGTTTGGCAGAAAATTTGCATTTATTTACCAAATATTGTGAAAAAGTTTTTACAGTCACAGCATGAACATGAATGCCAGAATTAAATTAGCCTATGAAAGAGCTTTCCCAACATTACCAGTCTTTCATGTGTTTCCATTTACAACCTTAAAGTTAATTAACATGCAGGACGTGTGTATGTGAGTTTGTAGGTGTGTGCAGACAATATAGGCTGCAGAAGAAGAAAAGGGTTTCATGCTTGCTCAGCCTTCCCATTGCTATTACAGGAGATAAAATGTAGTTACCCAGGAGTGTTTATTCAGTTGACTCCACCAAATACTATTAACTTCCATGGATCTGTTCTGTTCCTAAACACAACATAATCTTGATTCATTCCTGAAGTCTGCTCAATCCTGACCTCTGAATGATGCAAAAAGTGTCTGTGGGGGAAAAAAAAAAGTTATTGTGAGGCTAATTAAAGACATTAGTATTAGATTGATTGGATTGATTCTCTGATGTTACTATTTTCTTAATGCAGATTTTTTGTTAATATTACCTTAGAGGGTTCTTTTAGGAAGGAAAACATGTAAGGGTATTGCTTGGTGACAGATATTTTTATAACAAACTGCCTAACTTTGGGTTAACCATGCTGTTTTGTGAAAATCACAATGAAGACTGATTTTATGAAGATAGAAACACTGACCTTTGGAATCCCTTGCTGTATTATTTCTGGCCTACAACAGGAAAGGAAGAAACTATTATTCCATATTTTTCATCTTTCCAAGGACTCACAGTCATTTCACAGGTAGACTGAGTTTCATTCCATATGCATATCTCTGAGGAGTCACCTATAAATTATTTTCTTGCATTATTAATCATATCTGTTTTATTATACAATGACTGCTACAACTGGTTCCACCTACATCTGCAGAACTGAATGAAAGATTTTAGTGATGCATATTTTTTTGCTGTCTGCTTTAGCAACCTATATTTAATGCTTTAAGGATTAGTAGCATGATATGACAACTGCTTTCCTCTGTTTCTTTGTTATAGTATACCTGCCTCTAGGTCCATAACTTTCAGACTCAGCTTTCCTCTGCACCCTCTTGTCAAGCCAAAGAGGGATAGTCACTGAGAAGCATTATTTGCTCTCTTTTACAGTTTGCTCTATACATATTTTTTCTTGAGCTAAGTCCAGGTATAATCAGGTCCAGTAAGCAATAAACAATTAGAAAAATTAAATATTAGGGGTGAATAATTTTATCAGTAATTTTTTGATCAGTAATTTTTTTCTCATAAAATGCTCTGTTGTGGATAGTTTGACTCTGAAATGAAAATGATTTCCATAAAGAAAATGATTCTTTGAGGTGTAGCTATACCCCAACTTTCTTCCACTAAAAAGTTATACTGGCTTTCAACTGCAGGATCCATGGAAATTGTCATTGATTTCAGTTGATTTTGCATTATCCACGATGTCAACTTAGTAAAACAGTAAGAAAAATTAATACTTTCTTAAGGGTAGAAAAATACTCTCTCAATCTCACTTTGTTCTCAGAGAAGGGGGAAAGAGATGCTCAAAATCGATTGGAAGGAATAAATACAGAATCATTATGTAGGTTTTTGAAAAGAGCTGTATGAGCACCTCTTGCTTGCTGGATTGTTTGGTTTCCCCGATGAGTGGACTGAAGTGTACAGAAAGCACTGTAGCCATGCTTGGTTCTGCTTGCTACACTGAGAATGCTCTTGTTCTCCTCTGTAGTATTTATTAAGCAAAGATCATAGTTTAGTTCAGTTCCACAGCATGGAAGTAGATGTGAAGCCTCCAGAGCAAGAGTGTCACTACCTCCAGATTTATATATGCTTCAGGTCTAGGGCAGAGTAACATGCACCAATTTTAGGCAAAGAAATGGCAGTGTTATGTTCAGTATGATTTTTTTGTGATGTAAGAGATTTTTTCATCACATTTTAGACTGAGGACACATGAATTCAGCAAGTCGTTAACTAATAATTCAGCACAGTACAAATTATTTTCTTTTAGTGTTGGGTCTTCTTTTAGTATCTTGCAGGGAAGAAATGAAAGAATGCATTGTGCCGATCTTCTTAAAGGCTTGTCTCCCAAATATATTTTCTTAAAGAGCAACTACTGATACATAATTATAGAAATCCCACTGAGCAGAGCTATAATCACCTCTCCGCCCAAATATCTGTTCTTAATTTTATTATGTGTAATATGAAGCTCTGTGGAAGTAATAATAAAACTTAATTAAAGATACATTGTATAACAGCTTTTCCAGTTGAGCAGATTGAAGCTAGAGCTTAACTCCCTTGCACCCTGTAAATACACATTTAGTTCTTTGACTTTGATATGAAATGTCCAGGCACTGTTTCCTCTGGGGAAATATTCTCAGCAGAAAACTGGGAATCCTACGCTCAATAAAAACAAAAGAAACAGAAGGAAAGGAGAGGAGAGGCAAAAGGAGTGGGAAAAGGAGTGGAAAAAGGAGAGGAAAAAGGAGAGGAAATAGGAGAGGAAAAAGGAAAGGAAAGGAGAAGAAAAAGGAGAGGAAAAAGGAGAAGAAAAAGGAAAGCAAAGGAAAAAGGAAAAAGGAAAAAGGAAAGGGGAAAGGGGAAAGGGGAAAGCGGGAAGGGAAGGGAAGGGAAGGGAAGGGAAGGGAAGGGAAGGGAAGGGAAGGGAAGGGAAGGGAAGGGAAGGGAAGGGAAGGGGAGGGGAGGGGAGGAGAGGGGAGGGGAGGGGAGGGGAGGGGAGGGGAGGGGAGGGAAGGGAAAGGAAGGGAAGGGAAGGGAAGGGAAGGGAAGGGAAGGGAAGGGAAGGAAAGGAAAGGAAAGGAAAGGAAAGGAAAGGAAAGGAAAGGAAAGGAAAGGAAAGGAAAGGAAAGGAAAGGAAAGGAAAGGCAATCAAGACAAATATTTCTGGAAAAAATACAGAGCTTAAAAAAGAGCAATAGACTTAGAAGCACTTTTTATACTGTTTGTTATATTTGTTAAGAACTAGATTATCAGAGAAATGTTCAACTGTGTAGGACTGGTTTGATGCTATGTCATTCAAAAGGAATACAAGATTTATTTTAGCAAGGCTATGAATGATATGAAATCTCTGTTTTAAAATCTGCAGCTCATACTGTTATATCAACTATACAGTTGTAGTAGAAGTTAGAGTAACTATAAACAGTAATGTTTTCAACTAATAATATCTTGAATATTTTTTTATCTTGTAATAGGTAAGTTCAGATCACCCCATAACCAGACTGTAATGAAATTGTCAACATTTTCTTCATTTCTTCTTTTCCTGACAAATGGTGTGAACATATCACCTTTTTCTCTTAATGGAAAACCTAACTGGAATACATCAAAATGCTATTAGGTTTTTCATTTTCTACCACAATTTAATGCTGGGGAATGCATGCAACCTTCATCTGCGCACGACTGTAAAATATTCCCTGTCCCTGATAAAATGACTGCAATGGAAAATCAAGCAGAATTGTTCTCTGTTTTGTATTGCTATTCCTTTGTTACAGTCTCTCTCTGACTGTGTGTAGGAGGATTATCAGGGCTACACAAATACACATGGGTACCTAAAATGTGCTAAAAATGACTTAGGTAAAATGTTAATGTGTAAACATGTTTAATTAAAAAGTCTCCATCTTCAAGACTGCTTTGCCACTGCTTAAAAAAATAAAAACAGTGAAGAAAACAATGCATTTATCATAAGTTTCAGGAGATGTTGATTTCAATATTATGTAGAAAATAGAGAAAAAGATCAAATACCCTCATCCCAAGGGAAATATCTGTAACATATTCGTTGTTTAATTCATTTTGTCATGAGCTAAACCAATAGTGAGATATAAAATAAATCTAGGCTTGCATACATAATATAAGTCAACACAGATCCTAAAAATGAAATCCTTCATCTATAATATTACACCTTACAAGATCAAATTATGCTCCTTTTTGAGGCAATTTCTTTAAATAGGAGCAGAATTGGGCCCTTGCATCATATCCCTCAAAGGGATAATCCCTGCCAGAGTGCATAAAAAATTGTTATGGTAACCTAAGTACAAAATGCATAATTATGATAACAAGTTTCTTTAATAACATGGCATACTAAATGAAATTGATGATATTTTTAAATTATTAGAATGTCTTGCCTATTTGAAAACTAAAAATACCCCAAGAACAGTGTTTGTCTATGTAGCAATTGTTTTTGTCTCTGAAGCAGTTTTAGTAAGTAAAATGGAACTTTTTCACCAAGTTTTATGAATAAATAGACACGTTCTTGAAATAACATAATAATCTTGTCTTTGTCTAAAGATAATAATTGTTTTCTGAAAATTAACTGTCGTAATTTTATAATTTATTTTTATGTATATGTATATGGTTCAATATACATTTCAGACCTAGTCTTTCTATTAACGTAAGTGAAGGAATGAAACAGGAAATAACTTAAAACTTTTTGTGTGATTTCATCTGGAAAATTCTATCTAGAGGATTTTACAAAAAATGCAGAAAAAACCTAATATTTTCCCTTCCCCTTTTTTTACACAATACCTAAAATATAGAAGAAATTGAAGTTCTGGAATAGTTGTTTCAATATAAAATAACATCAAATTATTTTGATTAATTGGTGGTTAAAAACAAAATTTCTGGTATTAAAAACAAACTTAAAGCGGCAATATTGATTTTTTTTTTCTCCAAGCATCCTATGTAAGTACATATTCACTCTGAAAAATAAATGTTTCTAGGAAAATAATGTAGATTGTTGTGTAATTTTAACCAAATTTGGATAATAATATCAATTATTATTAATAATAATAATAATTCCATTTTGTTTAGTGCAGTGCTGATTTAAGGGATGGCTTCATAGCAGTGCTTCCAGTTGTCAGTTAGCAGCACCCAGATCTGGTCCACTGAGGCTGCAAGAGCAGCAGTAGACAGGTGTCCTAGCCTTCTCCACGCTCATCAGCGGGCTGCGGCTATTGTCTCAGCCAGAGACATTGTCAGCCCCTAGGAAAACCAGAGATCAAATGTAGAGGTCATTAGCTAGCACCTTTTGGTCTTACTATAATAACATCCCGATTGCATACATGGCAATTTACATAGCATTACCCATTATGCTTTGTGCTGCAATTTTGCTTTTGGAGGTCACTCTAACTTGATTAACTCTCTCTTAAGAGTGTCTTTTCGAAGCATCAAAGCCCCACATTTACACATTTTACTCTATTCCTTGTTGGCAGGTTCTTTGAAACTAAGGTACTGTGTCAAATTGTACTGGGAGTCCTGAAAATATAACCATAAAAAAATCCATAAGGTGAGACCCAAAACCTTCAATAACAAAATGTCCAATTAAAACCAGCTAGGCGGCCTTGGTAGGCTTACAGCCTTTCTGAATTTGCAAACCTCAGTAGATATTTTTAGTTGCTTTTTCTGGTTTTTGTTTGTTGTGGGGTTTTTTCTTTCTTTTTTTTTTTTTTTTCTGTAATTAGATACACAGACTATCTGCCTCTCTTGCTCATTTCTTCAGCATTAGCTGTTCACAGTGGATGTTCCTTCCACTAGGTATCTGTCAGAATTTGGGATTCTATACCCATTATCGAGATTGATGGCAGTTATCAAACCTCAAAATACGCATGTGTGTTTTAAATATTAGCTGTCACAGTGTGATAAGTTGTGTTGGATTGCATGTTTCAGAGAGCAGCACAGAGCCCAGTGGGGCTCAGTTTTAAAGACAAACATACTGAACTCGGTGGCAGAGCACAGAAGCAGCACAAACACAGAGACACAGATACAGAGACACACAGGCACACACACACAACTGGTGTTCAATATTTAATGGAAATCTATAGAAATTGTTCCATGTCCTTATCTTTTGTTTTCCGACATAATTTAGTTACATAAGCAAAATGGAAATTTTGGTTTTACATCTGATAGACTGGAAAAAAATTGCTGTAGATTTTGGATAATTAGTTAAACTGAACATACATAAAGGTTAAAATACTGTATCGAAATGCAAAACACAGAAAAGAACAAGTGCAAATTGACCTGTATTATATAGGAGGGAGGGGGTAACAATGCTCTGTTATGCATTTCACAGGATAGTGGTCTACCAAGGCATTAGGAGATGTCTAGAAAATGTGATCCATAACGCATCTACTGAATCTCTGTGAAATCCTTCCTATTCAGGTATATTAACTGATTCATTTTTGTTCAAGATAGCTTCTTATCCTTTAAAAAAAGCCATCAGAAGATCTTTTTTTTAAAAATTTAAACAGCAAAAATGAGTGTTGTTAGTGCTTCAGAGGCAACATACATGCTTGTATCCGTATGTGCATAATAGCATCATTTTAGCCCATGAGTCCAGTCTTTTACACCCCTAAATAATCTCTAAACATTTTATATATTCTTTTCTGTAGAAATTTGCATATTAATGCAGTCTAATTGGCTACTCTTGTAGCCTTTAATGCTATCTGCGGTATTCAGATATCTTTAATAAAGAAGCTGAAGAACAGTTTTTTGCTCTTTAATGGGGACTTTAAAAGTATATAATTGTCCCTTTGTGCATACAAACTAACAAGAACACTTTTATACTGACAGAGGATTGCTGCTATTATTTATTTTTTTATTTCTTTAAAAGGTAGCGGTGAAGAATTCGCTTCTAGCAAGCTAAAATGTGGTATTTTAATTAAGTGGAAAACTTGAAAAGGGAAGCTTTTTGCAGAGGGGGCTCAATTGCTTCTTACAACCTTTCTGAAAAGGGCAGAGTGTTAAAACAAACCTCCCACTTTTATTTTCAAAAGGAAAAAAAAATCAGAAGCTAAAGATAATCTCTCCATTAGTATTATTAAAAGTGTTCAGCTTTCTTCACATGCTTTAGAAGCAGACAGACTTGTCATGAGCGTCACATTTGCAAGCACTGTCACAGCTACTGAAGGCTCTGGTAAAAGCACAGAAGTGCGTTAACAGTAACTGCAAGCAGCCTTTGGGGAACAATAGGCTTACCTATACTGTGCCCAGCTATTCAAAAAAACAAGTTGCTTTATTATACTCCATACTCGCTTTAGTGCTCATATAGTGCTTGACCCAGCCTCATTTTTTGAAGTACTGTCACTAGTTATAAACACCTTTTTCATTCCCTTTGGGTTAGCTAATTTGACTGTTACAGCATTCACCAAAATAACACTGAATCCAGTGTGTAACATCCGATATGTTCTCCTGCTAGTGAGAGAAACCTTCCTTCAAAGCTTCTTCCATATTTTTCTGTGCACACACACATTTGATCATTTGTCTTCTTCTGAAAGAAAGAATGATATAAAAATTATTTAATTATCTTGACAGATACATGTTGACAACAATTATATATAAAAAGACTTTGGTATTAAGACAATAGCAAAAAGTAACTCAGGATTTGCAGAACAATTGTAATAGTGTCATTAGTGCCATAAAACTTCTCAAGCATGTCAAAATCAGTCAGCAAGAACAATGTGGGACACTATGACAAAAGACTGATCTAACTGGGAAGTAATTTCTGTTTGGATTTCACTGTGTTGTTTTGGCAATTAATCTCCTCTAGGTAGGTTGCGTTTTTGAATAAAAATACATTTTAACATGCTCTGTGGATGCCTTACATAGGGTGATGGAAAGTGGGCTAAATTTGCATGACCATACTTAGGTCAGGTAAGTCCCTAACTGACATACTTTTATAGGATTAGGCAAGATCTAACTAGGTTTGGCATCTAATTTGTTTTAAACAGTGGTTCATTTTTTCCATCATTTCTATCCATAGGGAGGCAAGGTCACCTAATATGTAGACAGAACAGACTGTACTTCTGCATGAAAAATAAAACAGGGGGAACACAGGCAGTTCTGAAAGAGAGTCTAAAACTGTTGCATTTCAGACACTTCGAAAAAAGAGCTATCTATTGCCAAATGGTGAAACAGACTTTCTGAGAGCAACAAGTTATGCGCAGGTCTAGGTAGGTGGTATTAGCAAGCCAGAAATGCCATAGTACTTTAAACATTTTTGACTTGCTGAAACATAGAAATGGCAGCAATTGCATCTGTTCCCTTTCATAACATTCATTTCCTGGTCTTTAAAAAAGGAAAAAAATAAAACCACTTGAGCTTATATATGTTTCAGATGACCAAATAGCCATAGAAAAGGCAAAAAAATAATAAATTAATAAAAATAGGTCTCTAAACACACTGCCTAATTATTCCTTCTCCACTATAAAAGTAGACACATAAGCATCTAGTCCAATAATGGAAGTAAAAGTATGGTTCAATAATTTTATTTTTCTGAAGATACTCTGTTGAATCCATTCTAATCTTCAGAAAATGAAAAAATAGATGGACATCTTCAGAATCCCCATAAACTCTCCAATTACAGTAAAAGTATTTACTGTACAAGGCAGTTTTTGTGTAACATGTAATAATTAAGATTTTCTCACTAGTCATCCACAACTGAATCCTCCCAAAAGGAAATCTGAATGTGTCTCCAGTGAACAACCAGAAACCAAGGCCAAAATGACCCTCAAGATCAGTTCAATAAAATGAAAAACTGAGAGCAGATGGTTGGGGAGAGTAGTTAATACCACAGACCTCAGCACTAGGCCATTTGTTTGAAAGTCAGACAGGAAGATTTGTCAACACGAGGAATCTTAAAAACCAGTGGGGAAGGGTTACATTCCCCTTTTTGATCGAGTTCTGTATATTCTTATGAAATACAGCTCAAATACATTTTAGAAGAATGGTTCACCTTTTGTCTGCTTCTGGCATTAAATGTAAGAAGACAAGGTAGACAGAGGGAAAAGTGAATGGTTCATCAGCACTTTACAGATTCCTTAAAGAGACTCTTTTTGATTATAGGGATAGGAGAAGTGGACTGTTGTATAAACGTACTGTCTTGGTGAAATAATTCTCAGAACATTTAGGAATGTTCCCTTGCAGGAATATTGAAAAGTCACAATTCTTTTCTGTTTATTACAGTAATTTCCAGTTATAAAAAACCCAGACAAACACTTAAGTATGCAGGGCACAGATCGAAACCAGCTTTTTACTCAAAGAAGATATTGCTTTATGTATGTAGCAGGGCAGAAGAGAAACAAAATGTCAACCCAATCTCTGCCTCCCCTGGAAAACAATCCATATAAATTATGTGGAGTAAAATTGCTGATATATTCTGATCAAGTACCTTTGTATGAAAAGAAGTCTGAGATTTAATAGGCTGAAATTCTTTATTTCCTCTTGCAATGGCCACTGGAGAGGATGGCTTCCTCCAGATCACTGCTGTGAGTTACTTATGGAAAATAAAGTGCAAAGAATGCAATTCTCCTTCTCACATGCTACACCTGCCTTGTGGATAGAGATAACGGCTCTAGTCCCTGTTGCTTCCTGATCTTCTTTTCTTCAGATGACTTAATTCATCACAAGCAGGGAAAGCAATAAAATATATGGGAGAAGCAAGTGCTACGGCATGAACATAAAATGTGCCTTTTATATATTCAAATTCATATCCAGCTGTAGGAAATATACATGACTAATATTAAACTAAGCCCAGAATTAGGCAAAATGCAACAGACATATATTGAAGTGAGCATTTTATTATGTGCTATGTCAGTCAGATTAAAGAAAAGAGTGCATGACACCGACAGGATATTGCATGTATATCAAGCAATCTATTTATATATGACAGGGAGGGTTTGATTTCTGGAAGGAGTGACAACCCAATGAAATAACTGCTCGCCTTCAAAATTACTATAGTCTAAATGTATACCCTTTAGAATACAATTTTAAATTACAATTAACAAAATGTAGATAAATATGTTTGGGAATCAATTCTGACATGCAGAATCAAGGAAGAAGAAATAATCTGTAAAGATATCAAGAGGTTTCTCAGTGTCATCAGCACCCTGGCTCTGAAAAAGTGAATGAAGGAAGAAAAGGATATTTCTCTGAGAATCCCAGAGAAGGTAATTTAATAAAAGGGCTGATGTGTTTGATGCCAAAAAGGCCTTGAAGTAGAGGTGGTGGTGGAAAGTTATATCGTGCTTTTTTTCCCCAAGACCAACATGTAAACCAGAGAAGTGACTCTGCGGTTATTAACAATATCTGATTGGGATATGAGCCTGTTTGTAATAATAAATTACAATGTCTCGTGCTTCACTACTGTTCTAGCCAAGTTAAAGATTTTGTTTTATTGTATCAGTGTTTCCGGTCATTTTCTTCCTGCACTGGTGTAACATTGGGTAAATATCTGCAGAGACAGAAACTTCAGTGCTAGAAAAGAGATAATGGCTTCACAATTTTGTAATAGCCTTTGCTGGGAGAAACAAACAAACAAACAAACAAAAAAAGCTGAACACATTAAATTAATTACCTGAAAAGATAAAGTGCATTGAAACAGGAATTCTTTGAGTTCACAATCATTACACTTGGATGCTTACATGAGAGAGTAGGATAAAGGAAAAGAACAATCAATGGTCAATTTACTTCATTTCTTTTTCTAGAATTATAATTTGCATGACTGTTACATGTTTCCAAGGTTATCTGAGCAGAACACGTACAGTACATCTGACACACAGTCCATAAAGTGGGCTGAATGAGAAAAGCAGATATTCCATGTGAGACATATCAACCTACATTCTAAGCAGTAATGAGAATCACGGTATTCAAATCTCTCTTGCTCTTATTTCCATAAGGTTTCAGCAATATCCATTTGGTGCATTTGGGGGAGCTATAGGACAGATTCAATCACATATGGCTTTATACATCAATAACTTCAAACTGTATTTTCTCATAACCTTTCCTTCTTTGTTCAAAAGGGGACTTCCATTTTAAATTGTAATCTATGACTTTTGAAACAGATGTTAAAGTGTCTTGCCGACAAATTCTTTTGGTTGATTTTCTTCTCTCTTCTTTCTTCTCCTTCTTGCTGTTTTGAAAAGCCATCATGGTAGCATTATGTGAAGGTGAAAGGTACTAGACTGTAAGGCAACAATTAAGCTCCCATTTTTTAGTGGGATTGCTATGGGGATTATGTATTTAGGAGATGCTAATCGAAGTGGCACACTGATGTTAAAATTCAGCATATGTTAGCTACTTATAACTAGAGATTAATCCATTTCCATAACACACTGCTAACATCTTAGTCTGAATACTTTCTACTTCCAAATCTCACTCTACATTAAGCTTGATTACTTGTGGCTTCATAATGCATTCGCTAATATCATCTTAATCCTTCAGTGGCATTATACTGTATAACAATGAATAACGACCCAGATACAGGCAAGATCCAAGGAAGATTTAGTGCAAGGAAGCAAAATTATCTGAGGTTGTCATGCTTAAATAATAATTATTAACGTGTGCTAAGAAAATCCTGTCGTCTGATTGGATAAACACTGCTAAGACCCAGGATGATTTTTACCTTCTTATCTCCTGCTTGAACTTCTGTTAAAAGCAGGTGCTTCCTGTACCAAACCTCACCCTGAGTATCAGCGCGGCTGCAGATTTATATGTTCTTGAACCCTAACCTGAAATGAAAACAGGTCCTTCTCAGAAATGTCTAAAAGATGAAAGTGCTCTAAAAACAAAGTATATGATTAAGCAATTTTTTTTGTGATACAAACTACATGTTTTGAAAATGTCAATGGTTTCTCATTTTCTGCTGAAAAAATAAAGTGCATTTCTGATTGAAAATAAAGTGGCTTTGCGATTAAATGTGAAGGAAGAATTTGACTATCATGCACCAGCTGCTTGGATAGGGAAACAAAGGCCACATAATAGGAACAAAACTAAACTGTATTCATGAATCAGAGAACAGTTTTTCAGCTGCCCCAATATCCTTCCTTACTGCCTGTCCTCAGCTATTGTGTAGAGTTACACATTTGGTGCGCTCCATTACAGAAGGGGCTTCATTTCATTTAACTAATTCTTGTCTTTCTATATGTAGAAAAATGGTTCTTTTAGAACGAATGGCTTGATTTGGCTATAAATGTTCAATATTACATTTTCATTCCTAACAGAGTTTTGTAAGATTCTGAATTCAGTAAGAGAATTTTGGATCTGGAGGATCTAAGCTTCTTTCTTGACTCTGTTAGGAAATAATGATTGAAGTCTTCAGAAACATGTCTAAGAGATGTAAGAGTTATGTCTGCACTGCCTTTTGTAGGACATTTATGGCTGTCTTCAGGATTTTATCAATTGCCTCTCTGGGCATCAAGACAGCAGTAGAGTTCAGAGCTGCAGCTGGTACTTTGTGAAGAAAGCAGAACACCACAGGCTTCAGCAAGCACAACTAGGACACCCAGAAGTTTAATGACCCCAAATAATATGAGAAAACATATCTACAGACTATGTCTTCAGCCTAAGTTAACAATGCCTTTGAAGCAACAGTGTAGGCAAACTCTCAGGTGGGCAAGAGAGCTGCTGTCCTTTCCACAACAGCCTTGCCATCCCATCAGGTGCAAGACACGCGAAACCTAACCAGCTTTCTCTCTCCTCTAAAAGGGATCATGTGTAGGTATTGTGCAGGTGATGCTGAGTCCCCAACACAAGAGGAAGCTGTGTTGCAGTCCAGCCTCTCGTGAGGTAGCTTATGGCTAAAAAGCAAACTACAGTCTTTGTCATTTCCTGCCTCGATTTATCCATTCATGTAATTTGTAAACAAAGAAGTGGAGTGTGACTGTTCCACAGAACAAGTAGTAATTTTCTTTGACAGTGTCTTGAATGAGAGGAGTGCCAGGGACAGCAGAGGACACAGGGGAATTTTAGCTATTTCACCTTTTAAAAATTTTGTTTGAAGAAGTTATTTCAGATTTCTTCCTGGGATGATGGACATTTGTATCTCTGTGCCAAACTGACTGTGCACAGGAAGAGAAATTAGCCTGATCTACTTTGTTTCTACCAAGGGACTGTGTGTACTTACAAATGATTCCAACTTCTCTTTGCTTCCTAGCAGAGAACCTTCTTTTCTCTTGTGACTCCCTTTCCTCCCCTTCTTCCAGATGATTTTTCCATTATTATTGGATTCTTCAATTTTCCTGTCTGTGGAAAATGAACTTGTGCAAAGAGTGCACTGTACGGGTTTGATAGTACTTCTAAGTCAGTGATAGCATTTTAATATCTTGTTTTTACTGGCTATTGAGTTTGGCAGCCATAACCAGTAAAGAGGGACAGAAGGGGGCTGCAGACAGCCTGCCACTCTTCTGGATTCCTACCATATGCAGATCTGTCTGATGATGTTTTGTTCCTGGTATCTCGAGAAGTAACATTTCACTTGGGCACTGGAAAAGCATGTAGACTTAAGGGTTCCCATTTTAATTCTTCAGATGATAAATTAACGTCCCAACTTTGATTCCATTGAAGTCCAGGGCAGAAAATGTATAAATAAATGAATGAATAAATAAATACAGATAGTAGCGGGTCTAAGATTGATCTCTGAAGTATGAAACAGCATCATCTCACAGGAGGAGAAGATCTGTCAGGTTTCATGCTGTAGACATCTGACAGCTGAGGCGTTCCCAGGGCTGCACGGTGGCCCACTGCCAGGAGCAGCTGATGGCCTCACCAGCTGGTTGCATCTGGCACCCAGAGCTCTACAAGTGCTGCGGCGTGAGGCTGCAATGTCCTCTTGCCACTGGGAGCTCTCTGAATCGGACCTCTATGCAGTGCAGCCTGCTGCCATAGCCTTGCCTTTGTCTCCAAACCTGCCTCCCATCGTACAGTCCCCAACCCATACCTTCTTCCCACTTCAAGTCATATGTCCATAATATGGAGATGTACAGACTGGGTGAAACAGTGAGTGGCCTGGGAGTGAGACAAAAGTCTCACAGGTTTGCTATTTTTGCATTTTGGGGGGATTTCATGTGAAGAACTGTGAGCAACATTAGCTCCATCTCTCTGTGTGTGCCAATTTTAAAGATTTGATCACAGTCTGGAAAAATGCTTCCTCTATATGTCCAAGCTTCCCAGGCAATATATATTCTTTTCTATGTTAGGAGCACATTTATAAAATTAGTTTCATGTTTTCACTATTGAGTACTGGGTAGATCAGTGAAAAAGAGTCCTTTAGTGTCATTTATATGAAAAGTATACAGTGAGCTGTTTCTATTCAGTGTGTTACTGGTTAATTAGAGCAGGGTAATGACAAACATTTACTGGAGTATGTAGGCCACTTATATTAGAAGGTAAATTATATTCATAATAAATTGCCTTACTCCCTGTATTGCATGTAAGGAAACCTAGACCTTGTGAGCAGTGAAACTTGCTTTACAGTTAAGTATTTTATCTGTTTAGTTGTGAGGAAAGCTGAAGCAGATGAAATTGTATGCAGACATTGATTAATACCTGGAAAACACAAATTTCTTGTTGTATACAAATCCATTCACACAGAGCAGAAAGTAACTGGGATTCCATAACTGGAAAAATGGACCTGTCCATGGATCAGGCTCTCTCTTCTATAGTGATGATAAATATCACAAAATAATGAGAGTACAAAATTAAGAGGGGAGAATAGACATTAAGGTTTGGATCCAGACTTAGAAGGGAAAAGTCTTTTTTTCAAGAAAGAGGCTGTGGCCTAGGAGTTAATATATAATACTGTAAAGTCCTGGATTCTTAGTGATTTCCTGGCATTTTAGGGGGAAAATAAAACTAAAAATCTTTAACGCATTATCCAAAGGTCGTTTTCTTGAGACAGTACTCCACAGGCCTCTTACAAAACCTAAACCAGGCGAAATTTTGCTTACTTCTGCTGTGCCAAAGAAAGCTCTTTCTACAAAACTCAAAAGAACTACATGCTTTTTATGTTAGTGTCCAACATCTATGTAAGAGTTCTAGCTTATTCAACTGATATATCTAAGATGCAGATAGAGGCTTCACAGGAGAGAAGCTGAATAATACCACAAGTTTCCCCTTCGATATTAATTAAGCTCTTTATGTCAGTGTAAGTTCAACCAAACTAACATCTTATAGTATCTTATCTTTTAACTTCACCTCTCTTCTCATCTGATTGTACATCAAATGTCGCATCTCCGTCAGTTTTAATACCCCAGGTTTATCCTGTAATCATGACCAGCTCTGAGATATGCCTAATTCTGCCATATCACCCTCCTAGACCCCAGTCAATTGACTGCTTTCACATTGTACTTTGTAAGACAGACTGCTTCTCCAAGTCTTTCTCATTGTAGTTGATGTTCACAGTTCTTAATCATCAGGAGCATCAGAAGAACATATTAAAATCAAAGGAAAACCCCGACTTAAATGGTTTAATAATTGACATACTTTAAATTAAAATAAGACTAGAAATATCCTTAACTGTACTCATTTTTCCTCCAGGAAGGAATTACCTTGAACAATATATCCAAGTTCGACTTGTAAATCAGGCAGTATGAAGGCCTCTTTAAAATAAGTATAATGCAGATAGTATAAAGTTCTCTGTTCAAATTTATATCAACAATATGCCACAAATGTGTGGTTATAACCTCATTTACAGGAGCACATTTATACTCACCCAAGTCATAAAAAAATATAGTCATATTTCCATATGAACTTTTACTTCATTAGCAATTAATTACTACTTAAATTTCCTATAATAACTAACAATTTACAATATTGTCTCAAGCATTGTCTCATTTTATAGTCCTAAGCCAGTTTTCGTGTGAAGATATTTTGATTTTTACAGCATATGTCTGGCTTAGATCTTGCATTCTTCTCTCAAAAGAAGAACTATTACAGAGATCAGAACCATTCTGTTCAAGTTTCTGATCCCCTTTCTCTTCCTCCAGACCTGGTTAGGTTGGTTCTACAGCAAAACAGAGTAAATTAGCTGACAATCTGCATCCTTGTCTCTCTTAGAGGAAGTTAATTGTAGCTTAGTTTACACTTCTATCATATGCTAGAGGATTGTCAAACTTTAATTTACACTTTTTTTTTTTTTGCCTTTATCTAACTCTAGAACCTTAGGTGCTTTTAGAAAAGCTTTTAATAATAACTTTACTTAGACAATTTTGACACAGTTAAAATGGCACAGTGCTTTTCCATATGGACAGCACAGTCCTTTTCCATATGGACAGAAGACTGGTCTTAAATAAGGATAGAATAATATTTTTTCTCTAAAGGACTGCTCAGTAGTTTAAAACCTGAAATCATAAACCACAATTTACTTACTGGTTCTTTACCTATCCATAATGATTCCGGTTAACAATCTATCTGCATTTTCGCTTTCTCTGTGTTAGGATTAATTTCAGGCTCAAATATTGGTTTTGTCCAACGATTATAAATGGACTAAGGTAATCCTCCCAATCTCTCTTTTTAGTATCATGACTACTGATAAGGGAACCTTTAGCATTAGCCACACAAAAAGATGTATTTTTTTTACTGGAAACCCTGGATTGCTCTTTAATTTCCTGTGTTAATATTACTATTTCAGTTAGCTAAGGTACAGCACCTTTTTAATGAGGATTCTGCGACCTGAAGGAAGGACTCTTATCTAGTCTCAGATTTCCACCCAGTTGCCCTTGTAGTAAGCATGCTAATTTGTGTTTGAGTAAAACTTTTCTAAAAAAAAAAAAAAAGCAGTTGGTCTTGATTGCTAAAGATGAACAGATGGAGAATATACTGCTTGCCTCAGTAGTTTGCTTCATTAGTTATTTTTACTGTTTAAAATATGTGCCTGGTTTATAATTTGGAGGCCAATAGCTTCAGTTTCAAATTATTGGTTCCTGTTTGGTTAGAACCTTTCTTTCCCATATTAAAAAGTGTGCAATCACCTGGTGTTTTCTCTCCAGCACTGTACTTTAGGTAATCATGTGATGTCCCTGTATTCTTTTTGGTAAGAGTCCTTTGTGCATCTGCTCCTTCAAGCCAAAAACTCAACACCCTCATGATTGACAAGAAAATACGTTCTACAGTCTTTTGCCAAACAATTAAAACAACAAAGCTGCACTTTACTCAGATGCCAACATTTTCCCTAATGACTTCCATATTGCAAAATATATATAACAAAATTCTGTAACGCACCAGAACTTAAAAATCTGAGGGTAAAATAGAACAAACTTGGTATTGATGTAAAATTTTAAGGAATACTCTACTGTCTGAAATGGAAGGAAATTCAGAAAAGAGAATTAAGAATCTTTGAAAGGGTATGAGGCATTACTACCTTGTTTTTACTTTTCTACAGGGACATACATGTAGTTTATAAGAGATGAATAGTGATTTCTTATTCCATCTACTTTTGAAAGAAATGTATATGAGGTGACATTAAATATTGGAAATGTTGTTTTGTTAAATGTGATAATTTAGTCATTAATACAGCAAATGTGAAGAGAGGAAGCTCAGGAAGCTAGGCTTGAGATATGTGTTTAGAGTAACATAAAAAGAACTTTTTTTTCAGAGTAAAGAGGTTAGAATTCAATAAGTGAACCATTCTTTTGGGGATCGGCTCATGAAAAAGATTATGAAGATTTCTTTTTTGAGGAGTCTAGAAGAGCTGGGAGGTAGATAGACTGGATATCAACAAATGTGAAAGAAGTACACATTAAAGTAAGGATCTTGCCTTTGTGTTCACACAGTGCATAGTACAGAAATTCTTGGGCCAAAGTAAATATAAATATCGGTCAGTGCCAGGGTTCTGTATTATCCATGTATGGTGTTTTCTGGGCAGGGTGTGCTAGTGATTTGGACTGTTTTTTCCCTTAGATTTTGGAAACTGAGTGTGGCAGTGTACTTGACTGAACAAGGACATTGCAACAGTCTCATAGACTATCCACTGAGCCTTGCTGATTAGGTCCTGGTCCAAGGACACGATGTAAACAGCAAAAGCTGCTTGAGCAAGCATAAAAGCAGGAACTGGCAAGAAGCAGTTAACTGCATAAATGCAAACAGCTACCACAGATGGGGCACGTGATGTAGTAATAAGAGCCAATTAGCAATGTAGCTATGCATGTGAACAGCTTGTGGACAAACTGTTTATCCAATCAAATAACAGCGTGTCGTGTGTACAGAAATAAGATAGGTATAAATATGACTTTGTTAGAGCAATAAAGTGGTTTCAACTATGATCATATTGGTATGTCGTTGAGTCCGTTATTCTGCTCCCGCAACTGAGGAGGATTAGTTTGGCTGAGAGAGCATGGAAAGAAGCATGGGCCCCATTCTTAGGCCAGTCACAGACTGAGCGAACTTTTGGGCAAGTCTCTTCGTCAACTACACATCTCAGTTCCCCAACTGAAAAATGGGATCGATGTCTCTCCATCTTACTGGTTGCAAGGGTGAAATCTGTGGAGGTGTTCATCACTAGGATGCTCAGGCACAATGGTGTTTAGGACTAGGATAGTTTTGGCTGCTAGCTAAGAGGAAATGAAGAATCTAGCTCATACTTTTTGTAAGGATTGTGCTAAGTCCTTTCGTTATTATTGTACAGAAAGACAAAATGGAATGTTGGTGAAGACAGAATATTTTTTTTAAAGTGTGTGTTTTCCCCAAAGTTCTTGGATGTTCCAGTGTGAAGTATTAAGTTCAAGCCAGTTCTGTAAGACATACACAGATGGAAGTAAAACATTAAATATTTCAGCCAGCAGGCTTGAAAGCTTCTGACCAAAACATTGTATTTCTTTACTTCCAGCTGTGTGTGTCTAATAACATATTTCATGATGTTTAAATACCAACTGCATCACTCCATTCCTTGATATTGAGTGCAAGAAAAATGACTTAATTTGTTGATGAGCAGCATGTTACAGGCTGGCAGTAATGGCAGTGGTGATTTTACTGGCTCAGTGCTCCTACCTCTGTTGCACCCTCCTCCCCCCACCTCTCTGAACTCAGATGCCTATAACACATAGCACACCACTGTCTGTGTTCCCTGGTTCAGGATTTCATTTCACTACATCATAAGCTACTAACACAACCTTGTCATTGCAATTTGTCACACTTTTTTGTGCGCTCTATATCTGACTGAATTCTCATCTCCCCAGCCCATAGGCTACTAGTCTGGAACAAATCTCTGAAATATAATGGAAAAGGATGAAAAAAAACCTGAAACTGGAAAAAAAAAAAAAAAAAAAAAGAAACCCCTCTTCTGCCAATGGAAGCAGATACATAATTACGGGCAATAGTTGCTTCTCCTGGATCTGTATGTTCCACCAGATCAGCCAAAACTGGCTGCCAGGAACACAACCTCACACTTGCCTTGCGGGGTTCTGGGGCTGTCCCTTCAAGGTGCCCTAGGGCCAGCATGGAGGCACCTTCTGAAGAACAGCTTGGCTTCTCCAGGATTTAAAATCCTTTTGCTCCCTTTATCTTCTGGTCTTTATTCTTGAGCAAATATGCAAAATTTTGTGGAGGAAATTCTTAGGGATCAACTGTGCTGCTTTTCAAGCTGAGCAGTATTTAGAAAGGGAGAAGGCACATACCTCCAGGCTTTGAAAAAAGCAGAGGGAAAAGCACCAGCTGCCATAATCAGTAAATAAGTGACCACGGGAGCAAAGCATTGTGGCCCTGTTTTGACCCAAGTTTTTTTGACCTCAAGTTTTAGAGTTTCTGATGTCATTTGAATTTGCTTTAGATAACATTATTTAATCTTGCTACTGTGAACACAAGCAGGTCATTTTCCCTGCAACTCACTTGAAATTAACACATTTTCATTGTTCCTATGATGACCCCCAGATACAGATGTGCTTTAAAAAATTTCCGTGAGCATGCATCATGCACTTCAACATTCATTGTGTTTCCGGACATCAGAATAAGCATTTTTGCCTGACCAGCTTCCCTGACAATAGAGACTGCAGTAAAATCAACTCCATAGTAATGAGACAGATTAAGATTTCAAATTTTAATTCATTCATCTTCTACACCCTATGCCCTTCATGCCCTTTAGCTAACATATGCAATCAGGAAAGCAAGACAAAAAAAGCTACACAGACATGCAATGTGATGCAAATAATGGTACTCAAAGAACCCTGACATCGAGTGGGTTTAGCTGAATTAAATATTGCATTTTTTTTCACAAATAATATAAATTTTTGACACTGCTGATCTATCAGAATTGCACAATACATTCTGCTTTCTTTATGTTAAAGGGAAGCCAAAGGAGAAAAGCAGTAGTTCTCTTAAGCAAATTTCCCCCTACAGCTCTGCTTGTCTCTGCTTGTCTTTACATTTACTGTTTTTATTTCTTCTTTCTTTTAAGCCTCTTCAGCTTTGTTGACAGGTTTGGGCTTCCTATCAATGTGACATGCTATTTTGTCAAATGCCAGCTAGTCATATTCAGGTAATTAATTTACTTGCTGTACATCTGACCCAATTTTCTTTGTTAATTGGCAGGTCAGACAACTCTCTTACCCACATGTAATTTATTTTTTCTGTCATCTGATAAGCATTTCTAAATAGACAATTTGTAACTAAAAAGAAAATTCGTGCATAGTTGCTAACTGTTATCCTCTTTTCTAAGCTTGTAAACCACATTTGCAAATAAGTATGCAATAAAAGAGTTATCAGCTCCTCCTGTTTGCAAGTGAATCAAGACCATCAGGAGCTGTACATCTCATCAAGGAGGTCCTGACTCTCCAAAATTGTCTGTGTGTTTTGCTGTGTTATATTTTCAGCGTAAAATAACTTCTTTCAGAAAAAACTTGCATTGTAGTCCTGCACTGCATAGTGTATGTGAATTGTTGGTAGTGTTTGTCTAGCAAAGGTTACGCCCATGCTGAGCTATTTGCTGCCATTCTCAAACTGGGTAAGAGCGAATCAACACAACTAGAACAAGTGTGTCCACATCACTGAGCTGCTTCACCCAAGCGAGTTGTTCCTGGAGGACCTCGACACACTGGAATCAGGTAGCTCTAGGGACTGCAGGGACAGTTCCACAACCCCACAGCGTGTCTTGTGCAGTGAAATGGAGACCCTTACTGACCTCTAATGAGGCCCTGTTTGCACAGTAAAAATACACCCAAAGAAACCCAACCTATGTTGAAATAACCTCTCACATGGGTAGTACTCATTCATCAGTTTGAGGTTCTGAGGCTGCACTGTATAGCTTCACTAGGATGGAGCTGAGCTATATTACTCACATGTGCATTGCTAGTATGAGGTGTTCAAGTATGTTTTTGTGCAAGAAATGCAGGCCCAGTAGAGCAAAGACCTTTGCAAATTTAGTTTTGGGTGCAGATCTTCAAGTTCAAGGGGAAGATGATGGTTTCTTTCTATATTATTTGTTATAAAAATTAAATTTAAGAAATTACTTTTAAATACTAGGCATCATATTGGCTTCTGTCTCACAGAGTGACGTATAAAGGGTGAATTTAAACCGACAAATTTGTCAAGAAATACTACTCTATTTCTTTGAGAAGATGTTTCCACCTAGAATGAATTTTTCATGGGATTTCACATGTTTCATGATAAATTTACATTACCTGCTGAGAGGAAAAATCCTGAAATGACAAGCTGAACTTGCTTTATTAGGAATCTTTTTGCATGGGGAATCGGTAGTTAACATAACTAGTTTCTGAGTTATCTTTAAACTGTAGATCATTTTGTTGATAAATTTATAGTTCATTTCTTGCTGATGTTTTGATATGTAGGAGAGCAGAACATGAGGGGTAAAAAAAAAATTATCTTCCTATTCTTGCTATAATATCTCACTGATGTTCAGCAAGTGTGATTGCTGATTTTTAAGAAGTGTAGAACCTAGAAAAACCATGTGATCCCATATAGTAAGAGTACTAAACTACCGTATTTGTCTATTTGTTTGTGCTTTATTTATGTGAGTTAAGTAAAAGTTAATAAAACCTAAGCTCAGTCTGGAAGGTTTTTAGTGAAATTGCAATAAGATCAAGTATTTTTTGTGTGATTAAGCTAACTTAATTTTTTTTTTTCATTTTTTTTTCACCAAGCCATGTAAACCACCTTTAAAACAGAAGTGACACAGAATGGTGAAAGACCTGCTTCCTAGCTTTATTACTGCTTAAAATTGTCTGAGATAGATTCAGTATTCAAGGAATTTCCTGTGACATGAACATGACTGCAGAAATAATTTTCAACATTAAATTTGGTGAACTGCTGAACTTTGTTAATATTTTTTGCAGTGTTCAATTTTAATAAATTGTACAGCCCGAGCAGTGGAATGAAGTCCAAAGTCTGAAGACTGAAAGCCTGAACAGGTCAAAGAAAAAAATTGGCTTGCAATCTTGAGCCTGTTGAAACACTAACTAGAAAATGAGGCAGGAAAAACAGTTGCAAAAATATTGAGAGTATCTTTGATCAGCTGGTAGTAGAGAAGCAATATGACAAACAGGAAATTACAAAGAATAACTATTTTGACTGTAGTGGAAATAGCGACTTAGGTAGCTGCAGTTCAAACCAGATACAGAATATTTTCCTGGAATTTAAAGGAAAGGTATCCAGATGTCTAAACATTCTGCTCAATGTGGCTTTTATTTCAAGTTTGGCAAGCCTTCAGAAAACTGGTAGACAAGTTTAGCTGGAAGACGTTTTCCAGTGTATTTACATAATTTCATACATATTTTATGCTTCTGCATTACATCTTTTAACAGTGGTCATATTTAATTTTAGGATTCTTTTAGAACATTACATATAGTTGTATGAATTATTTCATTACCTCACGTCAAAATGCTTTGTATATTAAACAAATATTTAAACCTGTGAATGGCTGAAGTAAACATAAGCGAAGATAAACTATGGTGAAAGACTTTACGGAGAATTCAGTGAAGTGTCTCCGTGTAATCGTAACATACCATTCTCAGATGAGGAAAGAATGAACTGCGGTGAAAGAAAATTGTTGTTTCTCTTTTCACATTTTTGGTACTGTGTATTTTAAATGTAAAATCCCATACAAAAATTCTTTGCAGATCTCATAAAAATGGATGCAAAGCATTCTGCTCTGAGTTTGGGACAGAGAAATCATAAACTACAGCAAAGGTACAGCGCGCCTAGACAATAAAGTACACGTAGCTGTGAAATGTAACAGGTGGGGCCAGCTGTATGCTCTTGAAGGCTACATCTCTTTGCAGCTGCTCTTTGATGAACAAAAAGCACAGTACAATACATTATAGCTAATCCTGCAGGATACTGGGTGTCCTCTAATCACACCAGTATGAGGTGGTATAGCTGTCAGAATCACCTTGCTTGTGGCTACCATCTCACCCTAGGGGGTCAGAGAGAACCTGCTGGAGATGTCTCCACTTTGGGCTATGAATATTTATCCTTCCAGTTTTACAAGAATGGGATGTCTGCTTTTATTTTCCCTTTTGTTTCAGGAATATTTCTTGGGTCGAAGCCAAATGGTCTTGTTCTAAAAAATTGAAGCTTTTTAGACCCAGAGCCCATGTCTCATTCTACCCATGAAAGCAAAGACTTCTGGGTTTTGGGGAAATGTTTATCCATATTTTGCATACTGTGTTTTTAATTAAATGAAGAGTGTAGACAGAATTGTTCATACACCGTGTCTATACGCAATTAAGGGAAAAAAGATTCCTTTCTAACATAATCAGCTGGGAGATAACAAAATTATTATTCTGGATCCTGTTCAGAATTACAAATAACTCACATGAGTAAAACAGCAGATACAAATGAAAACAAACTCTCTTTTCTTTGTTTCTGAGAAAGAGAAAAAAAAATGTGTGTATATAGAAATCATGATAATTTTTAATAACTCTTCTTTATAAAGGTACAATACACATACAGTACTATCCATTTGATTATTTCAGCATATTTCATAAAATTTAATTGAGTTTATTTCATTAAGATATGTATTGTTTGCTCTGCTCCTATATGAAATCTGATAGGATGGAGCACTGCAGACTAGACTTTTCTGTTTAATTTTGCACTCGGGTGCATTGATCAGCATTCTGGAAGTCAGGCACAAATTGCCTCAAGGTATTCCAAAACCTGTGAGGTATCAAAATTCAGTGACTGTGATTCAGGGCACATTTCTGTGATTAGACGCAGAAAACAACTCCACTGACACACTATTGTGGCCAAACAATACAAACTGGCTCTGCTCTGGAAGGCATGTTGTGTTATCATGACACCAACAGAAGGGCATGTTAGTTCAGGTTGAATGCAAATAGAGCTACATGTCTTCTAGACCACAGCTGACTCAGATCCAGAAAGACTCAAGGGCATGTGCAGACCTGTGCATGGATGAATGATACGGAGCAGTATAACACACAGATTATTTTCTACACCTTTCCCTATGCGTTAACAATTGCTAGACCATCTTTCCTCTCTAAAAAAGAGTGTGTGGAAAACGATAATAAAACCTGATGCCCTAATAAATATATGAGAAACAACAGCAAAAAGCAAGAATGCAGAAAAGAAATGGGAGTGTTATAGACATGTTTATTTATCTGAAAGTATATTTGCTTCAGTTTTAGATGATTGAGCACTTTTGTGATACCATTCATACATCACTGTCTGTCTTCTTCATTACTAGTTAATAATGTAGAAAGATGTGCCCTTATGAACAAAAGGGTTAAATCTGATATATTCCAAACAATCACTGAAATGTTGGGATGGAGATGACCTCTGCAAGACAGGTCTGCTTTGGAGGAAGACTTTCTCTGCTTTGGAGGAAGACCAAGAATGACTAGACTTAGACCCTTGTATACTCTGTTCTAGAAATCTTTTACGACATATACTTCTTTCCAACAATTATCTATTTTTATACTTGTAAAAAGACTTCTTAACATCAAATGTAGAGGAGTTTTTCAGTGTGAAAATGAAGCAGATGGCCCTCTTATTCCTCAGTGGATGTGGAGAATATTTGCTGATGTTAGAGGAAATTACCAAAATACAGGTTCTAGCCCACAACAGGCCTAGAGTACTAGAGAAAGGAGCCATGCTAACAGTAGAATCAAGTCAACCATTTAAGTTACAAAGGGTTGTCTGAAACCAAAGGGCTAAGTTAAATCATAGCACGAAACCAGGCTGTAGTCAGAAAACAAATTTGGCAAGGTCAGGATCAACAGTGAGAGAAGAGTGCAGCAGTGTGGGACAATCAGTCTGGTGTTGGGAAAGAGCAGAAGCAGGAATCAGAGGCAACTAAGAATCATTAGCAGAGATTGCTGGAGAGCCACAGTCAAGATACTCAGCAGCTGGAAAGAGCATGTGGGACTGCATCAAAGAGCTGACAGACAGGCTGGCTTCAATGTCCAGTCATTACCTTCCCTCCACTTTGGCCATGCCTACTGAGTCCTTGCTGTCCAAGGAGACTGGCGGCCAACAAGTTGGAGAATAAACAGTCAGAAGGGGCATATACACATCGTGTAACCCCCTATTCAAGTTGCCTGAATTAGCAGAGGATCTAGCTCTGGCAATCAATCAGCTCCATAGCAGGCTGCCATTCAAAGCAGCTGAGGCTCACAGCTCTGTGCAGTAGCTGCAGCAAATTCTTGGCAAGGGGAGAACCTCTCATCTCAAGTTTCAAGCATGGGACTGATCCTGTGCCACATCGACCTGATATGTTCTGCAAAAAAGCAGGTGTGCTGCAATTCAGCAGACAAACTGGAATAGAGGAAGTGGTAGTTACTGGCTCTTGATGATGTTCGGAAAGCCGAATGCATCCCCAAGCCATTCATTATTTTACTCTTATCTCACGTTACCAGACAAATGTCCTTTGTGTACACTGTAGGATAACTCAGCATCTTCATGGCTATCCCCATTTTCCAGAATCTCTTTCAGAAAGCAGAAAGATCCATTCATTAGGATCATTCTTTATATTTAAAACAGACATGCTGTCAGTAAGAAAAATAAAAGACAGAGTCTGTAGCTCTGAAAGAAATACATCCACAAGCCTCCAGAGCAGGAAGTCCACTTTTTTCAATAAGATTTTGACTTGCAATTGCGATTGATGTTCACAAAAAAACCCTGAAGGTGATAAGCAGTATGTTAAAAGCGTGTAATTAACTAACTGAATAATAAACGTTGTTATCATCATTAACTTTCTGGCTTGGTCTGAATGGCTAATTTTTCAACTAATTAAAAACTGAACTATTGTATTTGTGTTTTATTTAGAAATGAGACCGTGATGTATCAGCATGCAAACAGAACTTGGAAGTTTGTCTGAGAAACAGTAGGAGCCAATTATTGTCATCTTTGGACTGGGATCTTATCCAGTTTTCCCAGGCTACATAACACTTAGGAATGTCTGAAGGTGCAAGTATTCTCATTTCCCTTTAATGTCACCACGAGCTGAGGATACTACACGGCTCACAGGAACTTTTAAATGAGTGACATAATCTCTTCTCTGTAGTTTAGGCAACTAAATGAGCTGAATGGGCTAAAAGTAATGAAATTTTACACAGGCACAGACACACATGCAAGCACGTGGACTATGCAGTGCACCTATGTCCATTCAAGACATATCATTCTCAAGTATGTCCTCTAGTCAGGAATTCATGTTTTTCAAGACATGAATTTTCTGCCATCTACTTGATCATCAACTTCATGTCTACACTAGCAAACCTACACCAAAATCCTGTGTCTTCCTGCAAGGGTAGAAACCAGATGCACACCTTCACTCAAGGTCAAATCCTCTTCATAAGATCATAAGAAAAATATCAAACACACATGGAGCCAAATGTGCTACATTCAGTTCTCCAATAAATATTTGGAGTCTAATGGCACCTTAGTAGACCGTGGGTGCATTGACTCCCATTCAAGCTGCATTTGAGTCAAAAGACAGAAAATGCTCAAGCTCAGTGTGCGTATATGTTCCTTGAGCCCACTCTGAGAATAAGGATATAATCTGCAAGATTATATAGTCTGGGTTTTAGTACTGAGAACTCTGAGTTCTAGCTCCAGTTCCACTACTGACTTTTTTTACTGTTGAACAATTAACCTGTGTATTGCTTTTTCGACTTGTAAACAGAGGGAAGAATGTTTACAGGTATTTGCCAATGTGAAATGCTGTTAGGGTTCTAGCATGAACAATATTATAAAAACATTATAATATTTCATTCTTCCTAAATTGCCCAATCTTTTAAAATTGTCAGTTGCATATGAGACACATTTCTTGGCTTTGTTGTTGTTTTGTTCTTCTCATTTTCTCTCTATACGTACACTTTTTTATTTTTTTCCCCTGAAAGAAGGATCTGAGGGCACAACAGGCTCTGAACAGATTTAGGTAATTTGAGTTTTAATTCTGCATGTAACTTCTGCCTTTCCGAAAGATTTCATTTTATCCATCCTGAAATTCACAGAGGAAGTCAATCTGTGTCATTACAAGTCTTAACTTCTTAGGATTGTGTGGCAAGATCAGAAAATCAATTATGGGGGAGGGGGGTGTTTGCTTTTAAGTTTTTGCAACTTTTTTCAATACAAACACACATTTGGAAGTAAGATTCAAAGGTAACTAATGACTACATCCAAGGACAATCGTCATGATGCGGTAGCCAGAACAATGCAAACTTCTCCACCAGCCTTAATTACAAAAGCCTTTTCTACCACAGGAGAGTGACAGAGAAATTTACTTGAGCAGCAGCAGGAATAAAGACCATCTGTGCCCCATTTAGAGGGGTCTCATGAAGAGCTTTGGATAGTTTTCATTGAACCGTGGATACTGAATTAAGAAGGCCTCAAGCTCGTGTTTCAAGACAACTGAATGGAACTGAAACGAATTTTTGGTTTGAGAATATAGTTCTAATCTGCCATAACCATTTATTTGAAGTAAGTGTCTTCATTCCAAATTACGTGCATTTTACTCTCATAGAGGGCTATGGAAGATTCATGAACTGATAATGGAGAGAAATTAGTTATCCTGTAGGCTGTTCTTCTAAGTGATTTTTCCACATCCCAGTATTGAGAGCAATAATGGATCAATGAACGAGAACTTTGTTATGTGAGTTAAGTAGCTTCACTATAAGGATTGTGCTGAATTGATACAGACATATGTGTGAATCAACAGGCTGGGAAAAAATAGATGTCGTGCATGACGTGGACTGTACCTGTTCCAAGTATGTAGGAAAACCACCATCATACTTCAGCTCCTTATATTAATGACTAAAGATGGCTAATTAGATCTACTTTATCTTCTCCAAAGCTGAAGAAGGAAATAACATTTTCATGCATCACAAAAGAGGCTTAGAATTGGAAACTCAAAGACACATTTAAAAACACCATCATTTCATCTGTTGCTTCTGTAAAACAGTGATGTCAATAAAAATGGAAGCTTCTCTGCACTTTACAGGATCAGTCCCTGAAATTCTTTCCACAATCCAAATTGACAGCATTTTAGAACAATTGTTTTTCATTATGGGTACTTTGATTCCCCTGTTTCTAAACCAAATCATTTTTGTTTGTATATGAAGTGTCAACAGATACTGTACATATTGAACTCATAAAAGTCTTGTGTAACACACAGCTAAGTAAAGAGAAGAAAAGAACAGAGGCATATACCAAAATGCTAGTCAAAACTATTAAATTGTACTTTTAAGAGTCCCACTGCAGAGAAAAGCTTTCTGTTTACTCACTCGAAGCAGTGGCAGTTAACATGAATGCATTAAAAAAGATAAGTGATAACGCTTCTAAATTCTGCTAATCCTCACTTTTGCTTTTTGTCTGTGACCAGAAGCTATTTTGTCATGAAAGCTCGAAGACTTCAGCAGTTTTCATTTAAAGAAACACTTTTTTTCCTTCTGAGCTCTTAGAATATGCAGCAGCTACCATAACTATCTGGAGTTTATGCTATAGAAGTAATTTTTTTTCTCCTTTTTTTTTTTTTTCCAATTTAATCTTCAAGATCAGGAAAAATATAGGGTTTGTTTTGCATAAATTCTTTGAAAAGAAATCTCTTTGATTTTAATATTTTTTGAGAACTATTGATGTAAGATCAAACCTTCTTTAAATCGTTAGGGATAAAATATTGAAGTAATACAATACAGCAGTTTTGGGACGAGAATTGCATAAATCAGCTAAAGGTCCTTTAAAGCACATAACTGGCTGGCAAAAGCAGACCCATTTCAAAACTGTCATAACACCAGCTTGTTTTTCAATTCTATAACTCAGGATGTCTGGATTTCAATAACTTTTTTTTTCCCCTTCAGGGTACGACACAAATATTGTAACGAAAACCACTACACATTCTATGTGTGTCTGAGTACAGCTATTATGTACAGACCAGATCATCCTTGTGTCTTTTCCATAGGCAGTATGTATGTACAGGCATTTAATATTTATTTCCCCTAGTAGTCACAATGTACAAAGTTACCACAAAGCAGAAAGGATGCAGACTCTTATCTCAGGCTGTTAAAATCTATGGCCTGATCCTGCCACGAGTTTAGGAAGGGGGTCCTGTGGAGCCCCATTGGTTCCTGCTGCCTGTGCAGAGCTCATTGCAGGGTCACAGATTTAATTACTACTGTAAGCGTTGGTGTTAAATGCCCACTCACAAGCACCTTTTAAACAGAGAGTGGGCTTCATTAATGTGCATAACAATTTGCAGGCACTCTAGTTGCATTCTGGTGCCTGTGCCATGGTATTTCCCCTCCATTGGCAGACCTAGTCCACGTTGCTGAGACACGATTTTTAAATTAAGCAGAATGTTAAATTAAGTCATGCAGATGATTTGTGGAAGTGCATTTTACTTATTGCAGAGGGTTTTTATCAAATGATGGTTCCTTTCAGATCTGTCATGACACCCAGCCGAAACAGGACCAAACTTTTCTGTAGGCTAAACAGGGAGAATTGGAGTTGGAATAGACATAAAAACTGATATTATGTGCTCATGGAAATAAAATTTCTTCATTAGAACTCCTTAATAGTATGGTGATCCATACAGTCTCAAACAAATCTGGATAATATTAATATGTAATCTACGACAAACTAGTCTTCCAAGGCACAGTAGCAAGTAAACAAGAGAAGGAATTTTATGGCGAAAGATTAAAAATTATAAAATCATAAACATTACATAATAAAGCACATTTTCTTACAAATTAATGAATGTAGTTTTAAAAATATATTTTAGTTTTGACTAGTTAACAGATCATGATGGGCAATATATAAAAATATTCTGTCAACATTATTTTGCATAAAAAAATGAAATCCAGGAAAACCACTCAAAATGCTGTGCCAATTTCAAACCTCTTTTATGAGCATTTCAGTGTATGCAATTAACAGCAAGAAGTGATAGACAAATAGGAAATGTTAAATCCACACCAGAGTATTATGTTGGATACCCGACTTTATGTGTGTTAAACTACACAAAGGAAAAGGCACTAAGCATGAGCTATTTACAAAATCAATTTTATGAAAAATTATATTCTTCAGGAATTTAGAATACAATTGTTTGCAGAAACTACAGAGCATAATTTTTTAATAATATATATCAAGTTAATTGTGAATTGGTCACAGACAATTCCAAAAAGAAAAGGCAAGAGGATACTTGCCTTCCAATTCATTGGAAATTATTTGCTCAGGTCCATTTATTATTTAATTAGTCATTTGACCATCAGGTTTAGCACCTGTAGGATCCCCTCCAGGAGCAGAAGTGGCAGAGCGCAGTGGAGGCAGCAGAGCTGGTAGAAGGAAGCAGCTCCCACACTGTGCTGTGGGACTGACCACCTGAGCTTACATCCCACTGCAGGGCCCTGGGGAAGACCCTCCTCTCACTGAGCCAGCTGTGCAGTGGTACCTCACCATCTCCCTAAAGGTACAAATTCACTGGATGAGATCCTGGCCATGTGGTCATGCTGTTGGCCAGAGGTACTGACACGGGTTTATTGAGACAAGGAAACTGTTAATGGAAGATAAAATTAAAGTGAACTGGCTCATTCTAAAGCAAGAAAAAAACCAACAACAACAAGAAAAAAAACCCTCCAAAGTTTGAAGAATTGAGAAGTTCTTTTAATTAGCATGCTACTAAAATGTCAAAACTTGCATATTCCCACTCCTGCTGACAATATCGCTCACAAATGACTACAATTTATTTTGAGTTCTCCAAAAAACACCTTTACATTACAGAAATCTATTTATCTATGTTCTGTATATGTCAAATGTTCTTCTGCTACATTGATGCAACTTCCCTTGCAGTTATTGCAATGGGAATTGTACTGATATTAAACAAAAGTTGGCTCAAGGTGATTACTTATTATATTTTCAAGGAAGAGAAATCTGGTGTGCATGTTCTAATTATTCTGGTTAAAATTGTCCCTGACGCTGTGCCCAGGAATCCAGTTAAGTTACACCAGAGATTAATTTTTCTCATTATATTTTTTCATTGCAAAAAGAAGCACAAGAAAGTTTATTTAAATTTTACAGTAGTTCCTCTTTAAAAGGTCAGTTTAATATTTAATTTGAAATTGGGTAAAATGGGGGGGGGTGGGTGGGTGGGTGGGTAACGAAGCGATGTTTAAACAATCAGACCTGACAGATACTGTCTAATATTCCTGCATGCAGATTGCATTGTGAGTCACAAGGCTCAAGGTCATGCGTCTGTAACTACCCAGAAGGCTTATTTCTCCACTTGATGCACAAATTTAAGTTCCATTAAAGGTGCCGTAAGATACGGGTGCTTACTGGAATGAGAATAGACCACTTTTCCAAAATACTACATAATCAGTAGTGATATCATTCATAGCCATTGTTCTTAACCTAGGTAAATTATTTTGCAGGGATTAAATAAATACTCATGCAAAAAAACCCCTTGTTATCATATCTCAAAAAAATCTCTTGGGGATGTGATACTAGAGCCAGTCAAAAAAACGAGGAAAGGATTGTCTCACTAGCCCCTCCCCTCCAAATGTGAACACAGGTGATACTTTTTAATTTTCATTCGGACTCTGCGAAAACACTGACTTTCCATCAAGTTATTTCAGCTGAAAAATCTCAATATTTTGAATACAATTGTCATTGTAATATCTTGTGGAGATTTCACTCAGGTACAGATTTTTGTGTCACTCAGGTGCATCAAGAGCATCCCAGATGGGTCCCAGATGGGCTGCTCCATTCTTCTTTCTTGTTTCTCCTCAAGGATACCCATTTGCATGGAAAGCAACTGCTGGAGACCCTCTTGCTACTCTGTGAAAAATTTAGCGATGATTTCCTTTCTCCCTTCCTCCCTTCCTCCCTTTTTCTCCACCTTCATTGTAGCTACAGGACCTGCCATATTAATATAGAATGTGGTCTTTTCTCAAAAGCACAAAGCACAAAGCTTTGGTTTTCTTTGTGTGTATTGAAAGGTTAGTCTCAGTACATGATCTCTTAGCCTAAACCAAAGACATTCTGTTTGGATGTCTCTTCAGATGCCTCCTTGGGGTACACTATAAACTGCTGAGAAATGCTGGCTGGGAACAGACACATGTGGAAGGCGTCGCAGGGAGGCTTGGTGAAATTTCCCCTTAGTCACCAGTTGAGAAGGACTAGGAAAAGCACATTTCCTAATCTGTCTGAAAGAAAATCTACATTCGTTTCTGGGATACTAAAATATTTATTCTTACTTTTCCTCTGGTTGTTCACTGAACTTTGTATTAGAGACAGCTGAATCTTGAAATCACTTCTTGGTTCTAGCCAGGGGAAAATGGGGTTGGGTGTGATGTGTGGTAAATTTACAAAAATCACAGTCATTTTTTTGCAGAAATATTAATCTGTGACAACCAGAAGGCTTTATTGCATAAATATTATTGATATTTTGGCTTTGCCAGCAATAGAGTTTGTTGATAACTCTCTCCATATCTGCAACTGATCCTAGCTTACAGTTACCACAAATCTTGAAAGATGCTAAGTAGGGCCAGCTACGTGATTATTTGAGAATCTCAGGCTGGTTTCTGGTTAAAAAAACCCCAACAAAACCACCACCACCACCAACAACAACAAACAAAAAACAAAACAACTACAACAACAACAAAACAACCAAAACAACCAACCAACCAAACACAAGCAAACCAAAACTGTATGTAATACATAGTAAGTGTGCTCTTTGGGTCCCCCAGTCACCTTCTCCCTGCAAGGTGGGGTTTAGCTGCCTGTCCCTTTTGATTCTGCTTGTCAGCTTATATCAGTATAAAAGCCTATCTCATAAAGGAGGAAAAAACCTAGAAAACTTTTTCTTTTCTTTTCCTTTCTTTTCTTTTCTTTTCTTTTCTTTTCTTTTCTTTTCTTTTCTTTTCTTTTCTTTTCTTTTCTTTTCTTTTCTTTTCTTTTCTTTTCTTTTCTTTTCTTTTCTTTTCTTTTCTTTTCTTTTCTTTTCTTTCCTTTCCTTTTCTTTCCTTTTCTTTCCTTTTCTTTTCTTTTCTTTTCCTTTTCCTTTCCTCTTCTCTTCTCTTCTCTTCTCTTCTCTTCTCTTCTCTTCTCTTCTCTTCTCTTCTCTTCTCTTCTCTTCTCTTCTCTTCCCTTCCCTTCCCTTCCCTTCCCTTCCCTTCCCTTCCCTTCCCTTCTCTTCTCTTCTCTTCCCTTTTCCTTCTCTTTTTTTTTACTCTAAGAAAGTAGAGTTTCTCTTTATATTTCACGAGGGCCCCCTCAACTTAGACTTTAAGGAGTTCAAAGATCAGCTCTTCATCTAATCACAGAAAACACATCAGAGTAGTCAGCATACTGGGAAAGGAAGAGCCGAAAAATTATGGTACAATTTAATGGTGATTTATTGAAAATTGGTAACTGGCAGCAGCACTTTATGGAGGAATCTCTGGATCAGCTCTACATTTTATGCCTACTGTGGTTATGAAAGGGGAAAATAAGTGGAACCTGATCCCTAACTGAAATGGAAACCTCTTGTTACTCACTGCCTCTGGGACATTGGCATTTCCCGCAGCATAACCTGCTATTTTCCTAAAACCTATCCCCAGTTTTTTAGGGTTGCATTGTTATTTACAGTAAATCAGGACAGACTACGGGATTGATAGTAACCAGTGTTTTGTATCTTCAACTTGTGTCCCTTCTTAGTGTTTGTGAATGAGGTTTCCTGCTCTGTGACAAATGCTCCGGAAGACATTGTGCAAGCCTCTCTTACAGAGCTCAGCCAACGCACCTCAGTCTTGACCTGCCACAGCTCCACTATTTCAGTCCCAAAGCACTTTTAAGCAGAAACTGCCAATCACATAAAATGATGCCATTGTTTTGTGATGTACTCAAACAGAGATTAGGATGAAACCATCATACTAATTTTCACTTGTGACCCAACCTAGTGAACTCTAGTCATGAGAGACAGAATATCTACAGCTCTAATAAAAATATAGTCAGGATAAGAAAGTCTTACAGTTGAAGAACACCCGGGCATTAGTGCTATTAATTCCCATCTAAAATGGCCTATTCAATGTAAAATACATATTAGTAACACTACTGTAGACCTGAGCATATTGATAATGATGACTAAGGCCAGGAGCAATGAGAAAACGAAGTGTAATGAAAAGATTACAATCAGAAAGGATATTAAGGGAAATCTTGCTTAATGAGGCTATTGGTATCAAACTACATTATTCATAGGGACTTCTGATTAGAGAAAAATGTCAAATGTAACATACATTTCTGGGTGGCAAGTCCTAATTTGCATTTCAAATAAACACTATTGGTTCCAGAATTTAGCAGAGCAAACTGTACTTTTAGTTTTGAGTAAGTTTTGCCATATTCACAAAACACCTTTAAATCAATAATGCAAAAGATGAAGTAAGGCTCTTGAACATAAAATTCATTTACACTTAGAAGTCACCCAAAATCCCATACATTTAGTGTCCAACAATATTTCTAAGAACAGGATAGATAAGGGCTATACAAGACAGTACAGATTTGCCATTTGCCAATTTTCTTCCCGTCTTTTCTTTCTGTGTCTGTCTGTAATACAACCAAAAGTGTCTTCAGCCTTAGAAGCTATAGCTCTACCACTTGAGGGCAGTGGATGGCTTTCTGTGCTGAATTTGAATAGGCATTTTTCTTTTATTACACTATATATATACTACTCTTTCTATTCTGGGCACTAGTTCTGTTTTACTCTGGTCTTTCCCAAATCCTCCACCCCTTTGTGCTTTTTCACTTCAGTAATTCAGTTTACCCACTACACACAATGGGACATTTCCCTTCATTTAAGATATGCCTTTCAAGTTGCACTTCTCAATCTCAATGTACCAACAAAGAAAGAACTAACAGAGAGTTAAGGCAGGTTGGGCTTCAGAGACTTGTTTAAAAAAGCAAGTTATTTAAAGCAACATTTTAGCAGCTTGTGATATAACTTGACAGAGATAGCTTTGATGTTCTCCGCAAGTATGTTGGCAGAAATTTGTATAATTTGTAGAAAATTATTCTTAGAACACCTCAGTGTATATGGTAAACAGAATAAGCATAAACCTTTCTTTTTGCAATGAATTCTTAATGTATATCATCAGCACTGGCATAATTTGATTTAAATAAGAGTTATGTGAATAAGAGTTACATTAATTAGTGCTGTAGTTTTAATTGACCAGAGCGTGTGATGGCATTTCTTTAAATTCTGAAGAGTTGTCTGTCCTAAATGTTTGGTAACGCTTTATCAAAAGTTCCAGTCACTATTATTGTCCGCAGTAATCACTGGAAGATGAATCATACCGAATTGTTTTGGCATGGTATTCATGTGGGTCTAAAATATAATACTACAGAAAACCTACTGTAATTTTCCAAAGCATTAATTACTGCTGCTATATAAATAGAAACAGATAAATTACATAAGGAAACAGAAGCATGATTTTTAAATTCCTAATTAAAGAAATTGAACTTTTGATGTCTGAGAGCAGCCACACATATGTGAAGAAAATATCAAACATCTGTATTTATCAGTAAGCCAAAAGGAAGAGCCTCCATTTACAGTTTTTATTGTAAGCACAGAATCTGTTAAATGACCCTTTGCCACAAGTTGCCCCAAAAGACAGCTTGCAGGACCTCAGGTCCCATGGTACATTATGGCAGTGGGTCTCTCCAGGCAGCCACTTGTCAGCCCTTTGCTTCTGACCCTGTTTCCTACCTTTTGATGAATGTCTACCCAGGGCATTGCAGAAAGTCCCAAATTTGCTCTGAGCTCAGGTAGCAGCAGAGGAAGGATTCAGACGTAAGTTTGGCTATTGCAGCTGGTCAGCATCATGCCTGGACAGAAGAATAAGGCTCATTCCCTGTCTGGGTTCTCCTTTCCTCAGAGACTTGGGTGAAACAAGAAACATCTCCAACAGGGAGGAATCAACATTTCTCCTTCACACGAAGAGACTGGACCCTCATCCCTGTGATTTATTCATCAGAGGAAGATTTTGAAAATTATCAAATTACTTCATTTTTTTTATTTTATTTTTTTAAGCCCTCATTGAAATGTGTTAGTGATATTTAATTTTCAGGTATAGGTGCTTCATGTGACAGGAATTTCCCTAGCATTTTTCAGCATGGACCTTAAATGAAGCACACAAAATAACCAGCTTCTTTTGAAACCTTGGTGCACATAGGAATTTACTTGGGAACTTTGAAGCTTCATTAAAAGAGTTTTTACACTATGTTTTAAAGAAAGAAAAAAAGCACATATATTTTTTTAAAAATGGTCAAATGAAGAATCATCCCTTATTTGATGTTTTTAAGACCATGATTAAGAGTAAAACTGTCAAAGGTAGGGTTATCTTAAAACGATGTTTTTACAGTCTCACTGTTCTGAGAAAAATGTCAGATTAACTACTTTGTGCATGGCTGTTTTTAAGTGTATAACTATAAATTCAAGTGTTAGATTACATCAGTATTCGTGTTTTTCAGATAGTTGTGCTTGTAAAGACATCATTTTAGTATAATCCTTCCTTTAATGTTTTTATGATCACTCTGACATTTAATAAGTGCAAGTGAGGAATTTTTCTTCATCTGATGTCTGTAACCATATAGTTATATGTGAAAATATTTTCAGTACTGTATTGTGTTGAAAGGTATGTATCAATAAATACATAAAACTGTGCATACGTAAGTTAAATTAGACAAACTGCTGTCTGGCTGGCAGGCGTTTTCTTCTAGGCAGACTTCAAGCTTTCTGCAAAGAACCCTGTTTTTCCCCCCAGTTCAGATGTTGTTACATCATTCGTGGAACTGTTATCTCATGGCTAGTAAGCCTTTACTGCAGATGCTTGTGCTCAGCTTAACGCCAAGCCTACACGTTGTAGCGCCTTGCAGTGTGCTTCGCTTCTTACCAGCTCACCTCATCTGGTTGCTGGTCCGGCCTGCACTTGACCAGCCATGGTAGGGTCCTTCATTACCCAGTGAAAGAGCTGTAACACAGGACCTCTCAAACAGAGCATTGCTGGATCTATTGTGGGTACAAACCAGGGTGTAACAGAGGAAGATAACATCCTCCAGAACCCCTGATTAAAGATTTTGTTGTAATGGACAAGTACAAAGCTCCATACTGGAAAGAGGGCACAGTTTCTCTTTGAGTTTCAGCATTTCTGAGTGCTCAACATGTCAGTATCGTTGCGGCCTTTAGCATCATGTGCATCTGTGACTAGTAAGCATATGCATATATACATATGGATGTATGTGAGTAGAAAAGAACCTATTTTGGGATGTTACATATTTTTGTGCTTTTCTTTGTTGTGTATGAAGAATTGGTCCTCACAAAGAGTGAAAATGAGCCAGCTGGTTTGCTTATTTGTTTGTTGGCTTGTTTTTAGCCAAAGATCTGCACATTTCAGGCAAATCTTTTTATTTGGAGAATGGCCACAATACTCTCTGGATGTTTTAAAGATGAACTGCAAGCTCTCTTAATATGAATCACTGAACAATATTCAGTTTTGCTCTTCCAATTTTTCTAAAAAATATCCTTGTTGAGAAGTTAATTTTTACACATTTTCAATTTTTTGTCAGAGGTCTCTTTAGGCATTGACCTCACTTTGGTTTCTTTTCTTTCATTCAGCCTCACAGATTCTGTTACGGGCCCTTTATAAATTAATAAAGTAATAAAATGAATAAAGCTTGATGTAATATTTCTTAGTGATTGCTGTAATGTTAAAAACATCAAATGAAACATTAACTTCATTTGATGTTTTTATAGCTAGATATACTGAAATAACATCAAATAAGGATACCCTGAATTTCACTTTCTCACTTGGGACAAGAATGTTTTATGTATACTGTCTGTCAGAAGACTGCAATGGAAACTTCGTAATACATATGCATTATCCATCTATATCATTTCACGTTCTCTTTGGCCTTCTATCACTTTTTACTTTGTTTTATTTTTTGCATATTTTTTCTTTGTGATTCAGTCTATCTTCATTCCTTTGTTATTAACAACTAAAAGTATTGGTGAACCTGTGTGCTCTTCATAGTCCCTTAATATTCTTGGAGCTCTTGTAAGACTGGATCTTTCCAGGAGGACTAATCCCTGGTATTTTAGCCCACCTCTTTCCCACACACTTATACTAGTAAACAAAATAGCTGAGTCCCACTTCCCAGCCTGTGACCTCTTGCAGTATTAAACTACCAGTATATTTCCTGTCATGGTTTTGGCCTGGGCCACCAAGAGCTCTCTGACAATGCCTCAGCATGGTTCAGCTGGTTTCAGGGACTAGAAACTATTCCCAGTTGGGTTGGTTTCAATTTGGGGGGAATAAGAGAACTTAACTCTAGGGATAGATTTTGTATAGCTGTTCTCCTCAGAGCCACTGAACAATCTCTGCCATTTTAGTTATTAATAAGAAAATAGTCAATGGATTTTCTATAGACAGGACAATTTTTTTTTTCTTCACAGAACCATTGTTTAAACTTCTTTGATACAAAATGCTGACCTGTGTCAGGGCTTTGTCATAGCTTATGGTAGCTTTGGTGTAAATAAATCCACATCTACTAAAACAAGTTAAACCACCCTTGAAACACCTCGAATAACAACAACAACAACAAAACCAGGAAACTATTAAAATATTTTAAAATAGTCGTACTGTTAAAAATATTTATTTTTTTATTTTTAATAAACATGGATGATAGGGGTTAGGCTATTTTTTAAGACAGAGAACAATAGTTTTTGCTACCTTGTCTCATAAATTTCCTTATTTTCCCAATGAAAATCTAGGAAACTAAGATTAATCCCTTATGCCAGTTTCCAAATTTTTGATGGGAAACAATTCTTGCAGTGAATAATTCTCCTTTGCCATCTCAGACTCCACAGGAGGGTAAATGACTGTCTTACTTATCTTTAAAGGTAGGTCTCTTTGGCATTAAAATTATATTGCAGTCACTAAGGCTTCTGACTTACATCCCCATCATATTTAGCAGAAAAATCTTATAGAATATTCAAATAGCTCCCCATCTTATCAGATGTCCAAATGCCTGTTTTCAGTTCAACAGAAAATGCTGATGATCAACAGTTTTTGAGAAATAGTCATACTGTCTATATATATTTTGTTAATCACAAGAGAGTGAAGGAGAGAGCTCAAGTGCTAGACCAGTGACTGGCTGTACTGCTCAGTTCTTAATATTGTTCCCTGGCAGAGTTTTCACCCATGTCAACTTGCAGTCTCTGAATTAATGCCAGGGCATTATTTCTGTAGATAACGTGCACCAAAGACCATTCCCAATAAACAGTATGGACAATACTGTACCATGGTTTTCTTCCTTCACTCCATGTGTTTCTCCAGCGCTATCCAGCAGGTTCTGACCCCTTTAAAACTCCTGCATGCTTCCGTGTCACACTTGCAGTAACAAAGCTTATATGATGGATTTCTTCATGTCCAAACCACCACTTCAATGGCTTGGAACGCAATCCTCATGACTTATTCGGACATACGTATATATACGCACATACATAAACACACACTATCCTCAAAATGAAGAAAAAGCATGATTGTAGGACTATGAGGACATAACACGAAATCCAGAGAAAGACCTCTAGTCAAATGCTTTCTTGTGAACCCATCCAGATTATGGCAATAATCTCTTGACCAGAGACTAATATCTGTCCCTCTTATATTTTGGTGCATAAACATAACCATGTCTCTCTCATCACTTTTGCTACAAAGTGGTAATCTTCAGAAAGACAGGAGAAAGAAGGGGTAGCTGTCATAATGTCTTCAATCCCTACAATTTATTTAACATTTATATGTGTCATACCCTTCAGATAAATGTTCTTTTCACACTCATATAAAGGAATGTACCTTTGACAAACACAGTCACCAGCTCCTTGGAAATGCTCTTTTCTGCTTTGGTGGACATTTTAATTAAAAAAAAAAAAAATCCAAACATCTACCCATCTACTTCTTGGAAAGGTGTAGACAAAGATAAGGTGTTAACCAGAGAGTAATATGAGGTTAGGTCTTTCTAGATGATAATAATTTTGAAGCTCTTTGGGAGATCAAATGTGGATGAAACATCCAAGGAGATATGAACAAGACAAAAATAACATATTTCATGGAAACCAGAGGCTTCACTACTATGAACAAGGGAAAAAGATCATGTTTCAGGGAAACCAGAGACTTCACTACCTGTAAAAATATACGTCTATATTTTTATAAGAATTTGTTTGACTGTGAGTGAAAATGGATTCAGACTGGCCTTATGGACATTCAGTAACTATAACTTCACTCAATAGATGGCACATATCTGGATTTTCGTCTATAGAACAAAAAACACCACAGAGTGTAACATAATTCAAAGGCTCAAAAGAATCTGAAAACTGGAGAGTTTAAGGTCATGGACACTTCGTTATAACTGCAGCCATTTCACTCTTTTTTTCACCTTCTCACTGCTAATCCTTTTGCTGATCTTCCTTCCTTTTACTCTGTGCTTTCTAGAAGTACTCATTAGTGCTGTTTAATGTGCTAACAAATATTAATAGGTATCTCAACGGTAAACTACAAGGCAGGACATAGCACAGACAAGTAAGATTTACGCACTTCATTTTAAGAAAAATATAATGGAAAAGTGTAATAAAATTAATGAGTAGTGGTTGATTTTTCTACCAGTGTGTAGCTGAGTAATCATCCCACCCACGGGATCGAAAAGGTATCTTGATTGTGAAATAATGCCTTCAGCCTTTGACTTTCTATTGCAATATATAATAATGTGTCCTTAGAGCGCAGTATGCAGTGTCTGTTTCCTCAGAGCACGTAGTACCCATTTTGTAATCAGTAGACAGCAAGGAACTTTTTGGTCTAGAGGGAGTATGATGAGCTGGGGAGTATCTGCATCAGGTATAGCCAGGGAGGAGGGAAGATAAGTTTTCCTTTGGCAGACATGATGTGATGAAGAGAGTAGGGAATTGCTAAAGAGAAAATAGGTGTGTGTGTTTGCACAACAGTTATAGATTAGATGAAGTGGAATCCAACCTAAAATACTGTCTGTCTATGTAATATGGAAGAAAACAGGGAAGGTTAATGTTGTGTACACTGGTGATAAACTGACATGGATCAAATAAGTTTTCGTGTTAAAGTGGGTAAGAGTGGAGAATGGTTTGAGAAGGAAGAGTCTAGGAAAGTCGGCTTCTAGTACTGACCTTGATTGCATATGGATTGTTTGTTGTGTTTTCATTACATGTTTGGTTTGGGGTTTTTTGCTTTTTGTTTTTTTGTTTTGTTTTTTTTTTTTCCCATAAGACCTCTTTTTTGTTGACAGTTTAGTTTCGTAAGTATCCATACTGGTTGCTGGCCATCTGGGAACATCTGGAAAAATGGGACATAGCAAATGACTAAGGAAGGCTTTTTTCTAATATGAAATACTGCCTGGCTTCCCAGAACCTGGTGCCACTTTGCTTTAAAGTGTGGTGGTTAAATACTGAGAAATGCTTCCAGCTTACTAGAATGCTACTAGACATATAAGAAATGCTACTTGTGGCTGCTCATATTCTTGCTTGCTGTAAGCAGAGATGGGCTGTGGGCATCAGTTGACTGAGTCTCCATGATGACTCTCATCCTTCCTGTTTGCTTTCGTAGGTAACGCTCTTAGCCTTTCACAATCAAGAGGCTCCTGGCACACTCAGAAGGCAAGTAAAAATGCTCCTATATGTCCTAGAAAAACATGTCTTCTGAATACAGTCTTTAGGAGGAGTGTAATTTTTCATTCGTCATAGCTCTCAGAAAATCATGGGGATCTCAGAGCAAAAAGAGACTGGGTGGATACAATAGCAACCTCTGTTCTCAGAAAATGAAGTACTAATTTGTTATTCCCAAAAGAAAATAAGTGGGAGAGCAGGGCTATGCAAATTAACATGTCCTAAAACTGCAGTCCTCACAGCTCTAGGATGATCTCCTTCTCTTCATGCTTATGGGCTTCTAACCACAATACTTTGCTTTCTGCCAGCAAAAGTAGGAAGACCTGTACGTTGTATAAATTCTGTTGCCACTCTTGCTCATTTCTCTGTTATCTATGTGGTGTCTTTGTATCTTTGCTCATTTCATGTAATTTGAAATTTCTTTGGCACAACGGGGATGTCCGAAATGAAAAGGTCGCCTCTTCACTTCCATAGTACTCTATTCAGACGCAAAGTTGCAGGTCCTTCTTTAAGTATGATTTTTTCCTCAATAATAATTATGTAAGGGGGAAAAAGACAGTACATTTCCATCTTTTATGTCGATTACATTTACTTTGAAGATCAGAGCTTGTTGCTGTTGCACTTACTGTCATTCTCCTTTACCTCCAGTATTCTTAGTAATCTTTACCTCCTGTACTGTGTCCTCCCTCTTTGCTGTAAAAATGGATGCTCTACCTATTTTACTGGAAGGTCACTTTACAGTAGTTGCCTATCAATGGATCTTCTCAGAAACTGAGGATGACACCTTTCCAGTGAAATTAAGGCATGCTTTTTTTTTTTTTGCTTGTGAGAATAATCCTTTAAAGAAAATCTAAAGTTGCACCCCTCATTACAAATGAAAGTACATTAAACATAAACTCTAACATTTAAAACAGCAAGATTGCACTTACATTGTATAATCGCTACACAAAGGGCCAATAATCACTTTGTTCAAAAGAGATAATGCAGCATAATTTAAGTAGTAGTTTAAGCAATTATCTGGTAGAACAGTTAATCATCACCCTCAGTTCACAGCCTTTTGTTTCTCAGGAATACACATGTCAGATTGTAATTAAATGCATTCACACTATTCAGTGCTGTGCAGGCTGCCTGGTTGAACAGTGGAACCAAGCTGGAAATCACAATACAGACAAGTTTAGACACAGCTTTTACGGATGTGTCTGCCTGGCATGGGGTCCTTGCTGACAAATTTGTTATGTAAGGGTGAAATCACATGGCAGTAAATTATTTATTAAAGAATGTAATTTATGGTAAAAATGATGGCTATAGAAAATTTATTTTCACAGTCTTTCTAAACTTTCAGAGCATTTTGTTACAGCATGGATTATCTGTCTGGAGCAAATATTCTTACTCTGAAATTAAAAGTGGACTGGTTTTGGAAATGGAGTTATTAATTCGAAATTGGCCTTCAAAAAGTATTGCAGCTTCAAGGGACACACACCCCCACCGAGAAGGAAAATAAAAATAAAACAAAAAAAACTACAAACAGCCACCAACAAAAAATGCTGCAGGTACAGTTGTGGTTTTCAGAGTAGTCTGCAGCTGATCAAGAGCAGGGCAACCAGAGTGTGAAACAGTTTGTATCGTACACAGTGATCTGTGAGAGACAAGAAGGGGAGGAAAGGCAACTTCCTTATTTCACAGTATGGTTATTCTATGGCTTTCCTGAGGCACAATTCCAACCTCTAGTGAAGACAGCTGAGACATCTGTAGCACAGCATATTCTTCACCATTGGATGATAGTAATTATGGTTTTGAGAGATGGTGACAACCGATTCCCACAGCCAGACAGAAGTGTTCTAGCCTGGCTGTGAGACAGCTGTGTTGTAGCTGTGTGCTCTGTGCTAAGGGATAGACTTTCACGATTTTCCAGGCTGCATATACAACATTGTCTTAGAGAGATGAGTCCCAAGGTTGAGCTTTTGCCTAGTCCACACTTGACGCTTGAGTGCCAAACTGTATTAAATCTGATAACTGTAAAATATCTGTCTACAGTAGAAGACCTCTTGCTAGCAATAAAGACACCAACTTAGTTTCTCATCCATTTCAAGTTGGGGAAAAGAAAAACAAAACCGTACTTGTACAGCTTTAGTTGAGAGTTGTGTATATTTTAATGTCATGCATAAATTGAATTTACCTCTCTAGGACTGATCCTATTAAGCCTGTATTTCCTGCTATATTTCACACAATGTTGGTTATAACTTTCTAATCCAGCTATTTATGTAGTTATATCTAATTTAGTAGTATCTTCTAATGAAATTAAAGAATAAATGCAAAAGTACAGGCAGAAAAAAGAGACCGAAACTCTTCCTAGTTCCCTATATTCGATCAAAATATTTAAACTTCTGATTATTTTCTGGTTTTTCGGCAAGTTCAGGGATATGCAATATGTATGAGCATCTGAAGCAATTTTCTGTGTTTCATTAGGCTCTTCCTCTGATAAATTTTTGCCTATACCTTCCATAATAGAGATCTGTTACATATGTTTTTCCCCACATGCATGTACAGGTTATATGTACTTTGTTCTCAAAGTTCTTATTATAGTGCTGTAAAGAGTATGTATTCCAAATAAATCAGTCAAAGTGATATGACAGAGAATGCAACTGATTTTCATGGAAAAGGACTAGGAAATAAATATAACATGTTCTTCAGAAAATATAACAAGTTCTTCAGAAGTCCTGTAAATAAGGTGGCATTTTGCTTATAATTCCTAGGACGGTGATGTCTTGCCGTGATTGTGTTAAGTTTGCTAATATTCGTACCCATACAGTATATCTTACCATGGTATAAGCCAACCATAGCAGGCTACAGCAAATTCTGATCCTGTTTGACAGCCTTCTTAAGTCTGTCCTGTAATGATTATCAAATGTCGATGGATAATCTTTTCAAGAACCCGGTTGTAAGAGTCAAAGGGTTTGACATTTGGAAATGTCTTTATTCTCAGCATCTTCCTGAATATTAATTCAAAATTATCAGTTCAAAGTTAATATTCCAGCCCAAAGAGGGTTTCAAGAGCACACGAGCCCCAGATGTACCTGCTCAGTAACACGTACTTTATGTATTCTGTGGCAGTCTCATGATCAGGTAGACAAGCCAACCAATCGAGAAAGCCATTAGAGGTATGCAGCAAGGTATTATCGACTTGTAGGTACCCAATTCAGCCATTCTATCTGTACTGTAGATGTCCTAGTGCAAAGTCAGGGGGTACAGATATTTGCTTACATTTATAAAAAGCTGCAAATCTCATGACAACATCACCATTCCATGTTACAAAATAGGGCTTAAAGAAAATATTACTTAGCAGATTAAATTTACGTTTTTTTATATAACTTGAGAACAAGAGAGTCTGTGAATCAAATTACTTTTAATCTAACCGTTGATCATTTCAGCAAACAGGCAAATTTGATTTTAGCAATTTGGAAAAAAAGTCAAATAAATGCAAATGAATAATTGACAGTGAAATCAGGATGGCAGGCTACTTGCCAGGCAAATGTGATGAAACTGCAGAGAAGCAGAGTCTGCAGTTCTGCCTTCTTACATGACAGATATTCTGTTATACACATTGAACTTCTGTATTTCATTTAAATGTTAACCCTTCAAATGTTTGCTAGTTCCCTGGGGGCCTGATCATCCTGTAGACTTGTATGTTTTGCTGGCTCATTAAGCAACTTCTGTTTAAGATCTTAGACATTGGCTCAGCTTGCCTCACTTCTCAATTCTGACTCCTGCTTACCTTAGAGTAAAGGAAGAGAGCATGAGGAGGAAGGAACACGGTGGGTATTTCAATGTGTTGTGATCAATATTATACAACATGAAGAATTACGATGGAATCCTAAAACAGGGACAGTAACCAAAATAAAACCAGTAGGAAAACTTAGGCTCCCCTTTTGCTTGAAAAAATTACTCTGTTTAGAAGGGAAACTACCAAAGATTTAAGGGATCTTGCTTTAACAGTTCAAGGGGCAAATGCATTGTTTTCCACTGTATCGGTCCCTGCTGAGAGACAGGGAGACTGCCACCTTTGTCTGTTCATATTCTATAAAAGGGAATCTTATTCTGCCCTCCTAATCACCAGTCTCATGGCCTCCAAAATCAGTAGAGTCTTCCCACTGAATTGAAGTTATATCAAAACTTCGTAACTGTATTATTATTGCATGAAATATTAGGTGGCCTGAAAATGTATGTGGTTTGTATACCTTTTCGAAATAAACATTTGCAACATATATTTTCTACGAAAAAAACTAAAACAAAACAAAGTGTGAGGACAGTGGGGCTACCTTCTTCTCAGAAATAGAATCAACTAAGTATAAATCCTTCCTCAGAGCTCGAGGGATTAATTATGCAGGAATATAAACTTTCCTGTACACGGATATTGAACAACTTTCTTCCTGAAAATAGATCCTATCCTGGAAAGTGCTAAATGACTTTCTCTCTTCAAAGGATTTCATGCCCAAACTTGTGTACTGGACGAATTATTCAAAACCAGCAATAGTACAGCATTACTTGAATGGGCTTATTCATAAAAACATTAGAATTGGCAAAGACATGCTAGAAGTTATTTAAAATTTATCACTTTGTCAGAACTCTTCCTTTAATGACTGTTGCTATCATTATTTGACTTATTTAAAAGAGTTTCCCATGGCCAGGTATACTTCTGCAACACTTCAACTTTTGAAACTTTCCCATTTGATTCCTTGGGAAGATTGCTTCACAGCCTATATTTTAAATAAGCTTGAATTGTAAAAGTCATCTTGCCAGCTGATCGCTTAAAACATTCTTCAGTATTGCTTATTGACATTATCTCAGATGTTGCCAGTGACAAAAAAGGCCGCACATTTTAGAGTTGTGGGGGAGCACCCTTGTAAATCCACTGATCTTATAACCCAGATCTCATCAGCTCACACAAACAGGCAGAGTCATTAAGCAAACCTAAGTTTTGCAGCTACTGCACATAGTATGTAATAGAAACATAATAACCTGACAAAGGATTTTGCTTTTTTCTTGATCTAACATGTGTCTTATTAAATATCTGTTGCTTTTATAAATAACTCATGGTTGCCCATTCTCCCCTAACACATGCACGCAGCTTCCCCATTAGCATTAGTAGAACTCACATGTACATAAGAGAGACTGTTGAACTGTGTGATATATATTCTATTTATAAAACTTGAAGATCAAAAGTTAGCCTTAATGAGGAAAACAAGCTATGCTTGCTTTCCTATTCTTATTAAAGGTAGTACTTGTATAAATTGTTTTTTTCAATCATTGTAGAGAAGCTGTTTAAAGCAAGTACTATGCTAATAATGTAGCCCTGGGTGACTGGGACATCTGAACATTTTAAAATGTTGATTAAATTAAGAAGAGAGAGAAGGTAGTTTTAAGAGTTTGAGCTCATATTCATTGCAGTAAAGAGTATTAAGACATTGGGAACTCACTAAGGTAAAAATCATTATATTTGTACAACAAATTTAATTTATAATAAACAAGCTCTTGAACATTAATTCTCTTCACTGTACTCCATTGTCTGCATTGTCCAAATTGGATACCTTCTGTAATAAAACCCACTAGAAAAAGAAAGAATTTTTTTTTTCCTATATATTTCACCTTGTATTCAATATATAACTGGATAGTCACAACAGGGGAAAAAAATAAAGGCAGAAATATACTGAACAAACATTTTTTCTTCTAAGAAATAGCAGAAGACACAGATGACATTGATGAGAGGAGGTTATTATTGTTATTCTCACTGTTTTGATGTCATTACCATGTTATTTCCATTGTTCTGACATAATCACTTGTTTGTTCTAATTGCGCCAATCTCAACAGGATGATATTTGTGTCATTCATCAGCATGCATAAATAAATTATGTTTTAGTGTGTAACCTATACATGTCAAATATACATACAGTTATAGCTTTTACATGCTATAGCATTCAATGTATACATTATCCTATTGCAGAAAATACTTTTTTATTTTAAAATGTGTTTATCAGACAGATACAGTAAGATGTAGATAATTATGTACACATGACAATTGTGGGCTTTGCCAGTCATGGGATGAATATTTTCTTATATGTGGACTAGGTTATTTTACTTTTATCAAGGTTTTAACACACTATTGTGAGACTGAAGCATTACTTCTACTCATTTTCTATGGATCCTCAAGAGCAGTGGAACAGTGGGAAGTTGGGGGGTGGGCATATGTGTAAAATTGTTTTTTTGTACGAGCTCTATTTCATACAAACCCTTTCTTGCTATTGTTATTTGAGCTATGTATTTTGTGATGCTGTGCAGTCTATTGAGCACTCTGACTGTTGGTTTACTTAGATATATGCATGAGCAAATGGTACCCTGAACTAAAAGGTTTGCTTTGTGCTCCAGAATTGCTGGCATAAGGTATAAAACCAAAACCTAAAATAGAGAAGAGAGTTTTACACACAAGCTTCTCCAAAAATTTTCTACCTCTGCCTGCAAGACACATTAACTAGTGGAAATAATGTATAACACACTATATTACAGCTGCGTATCTTTCTGAGCATTCATGTGTGCATACACATGCGTTTTTTTTTATTCTCCCCGTCTACATACTCTCTGAGTAGTTGATATACCTGTCTCTTTTTCTCTGCATATATATATCAGTCACAAAATAGATATTCTTATGTTCTAGTCCAGTCGTAAAATTTTATATTTCAATGGTATTATTTCACTGATGGCACTCCAACTAAAAATTTTGCTGTAAAAGATGTGAAAACAGAAATGGCAGTGCAAACTACAGTGTGTTTCAAGTACAGAAATCTCCAGCAATGAGACAGGAAATGCAATTTCAGTTTACAGTAGTCTTTTTAGTAGATGTATACTAGCAATTAATTTGATCTGTAGACTAAGAGGCATTTTATAATTAATTTCTTAGCATTTACCACATACAAGCCATCACTTTAGAGTGCTATGTCATTAACAAAATCCCATTTTTTCATAGAGAATAGGCATACTGATCTACATTTTCCCATGCCGCCTAGCCAGAATGGACTCGAGGGATATTATCTTATTCAGAAAGAACCTTTCAAGGTTGAATAAAAGAAATGGTGCAGGGTCCCTGGGAGAGGGAAGTGATCATCATTTTCACCTTCAACTCTTCTTTGATGTGGCAGAGTCAATTTTTAATCAGCAGCCATCAGACTGGGCTTCATTTCGCCTTACAAAGTCCTATTACTCTGCCACTTTCTGGAAGGAGGTGATAAGGACAATGCTCTTCTTTTTCTCTTCATAGAGCCCCGCATATGATGAGTCCCTTTGGAGAGGTTTGATAAAAAAAAAAAAAAAAATGAGTGAGTATGTAGGGATAAAGGTCACCTCTCTGCCAGAATTAACTCTTCAAGACAACAAACTTTTGATTCCAGTGTATTTGTTTTTAGTAATTCTTCTGTATTCTTCTGTATGTAGTTTTTGTGGTCAGCAGTAACAAGACAAGGGTTAATCCCCATGAAGCTTTTGATCTAAATGCTGCTTCGTATTATTGACCTGCCACAGACGAAAAAAGAAAAATTAAAAAACCCACACAAAAACCCAAAACCCAAACAAATAAACACACTCTTTCCACACCAAGCACATATCACAGACATGCAATTGCTCCGGTACTAAGTGGACATTTTGAAATGAGCAACACAAAGGAAATCAGACAAAATTAAAACACACCTATTTTATCAAAGCATCTCAAAGCTATCCTTTATTGCAAGAATACACCATGGATCCTTACAGATAAATGACAGAAGAGATATTCCCTACAATCATTGAAATTGAAAAAAAAAATCCCCCCTCTGGAGGTGTTTTTTATGTTAAATAAACCTAAATTATTTTTTAAACTATGCATTCATGCAGAAAAAAACCTCTATAATCTCTTAGTATCATTTATTGTAGTCAGCAGTCTTAATTGCCTCCCTGAAATGGATCAGAGTTCTGGGAATTACACACTAAAATGATGTTACCACTCTCCAGTCTTCACATTCCTTGATATAATCTCATTAAAAATATCAAGCCTCTAGGTGAGGGAATACATATGGATGCTAAATGCATTTTAAGCAGCAGCACCTAAACTGATGACCTAGTTATTACAGAACAAAGCAGCTGAAGATGAATTTTAATGCTGAAGTAAAGCAGTTTTCTTTTTTAGTTATTACTATAATTATTAACGTGTTTTTGGGCTGAATTTTGTCATTACCTCTGGAGAAAAATGTTATAATTCTGAACCAATCAAAACAGTGGAATGACATTTCTGGAGTAACATAAATTCTTATTTTCTAGTAGACCACACAAGTTAAAAAAAAAAAAAGAAAAAAAAAAGAAAAAAAAAAAGAAAAAAGAACCCAGCAGTTTCATTAGCTATAATTACCATAAAGAGATGGGAAAAGAGGTATGCCAAGTTGCAATTTTTGTTTTAAAAAAAAAAAGACCTCTGAACAAAACAGACACATATCCCAGACAAATAAATGGCAAGGGATGGGGATGTTATGCTGAATTCCACATATTAAATAATTAGATTTCAGAGAATTGGATTTCCCTTCATAAATCACAAAGAATACTTCTGCAAGACCTAAGAATATATAGCCTGAAATATCTTATGTACTCTGTGATCTGATGTGTTACAACAAAAAATCATTTTGTTTCTGGTGCAGATTTAACAAAGGCAGTAATGGACTGGCCCTCAAAACTAGTTCGTAATATCTGAAATATTTAAATATCTTCATTTTCAGTGTTATCAGGCTGGCTAGGTATGAGTCCCATGGATTATGTCTGATGTGCAGGACATTATGAATTAATTTAGTAAAAAGAATGACTGCTACGTGCCACTATGTTTTTATGAAGCAAATGACCATAAGCACTTCCCTAGTGACTGCAAAGGATTAAAAAAATAAATAGATTACAAAATGGTAACCTAACTGGAAGTGAGGTGATAGTGTTTTTTGCATATCATAAACTCAGACTTCAGAGGTTTATAATCCAAGTGTTGAATATTTTTTTTCAGAAAAAAAAATAAAAAAAGAAAAAAAAAAGAAAATAATACATAAAACTTTTTTTTTCCCTTAATAATATCACTGGTTTGTAGTGAGAAATGGTCTGCTTGGGGGATTGGTGACACGAGATAGTGCATTTCATGTCATGGCTGCCAGTTCAGATCTGTCATGTGTACATGAGAATAATTACCCTCTGATGGCTGTTGAGTGACTTGTGTTATAAGTAGCAGTATCACAAGGGGTGATAGTGGGCACTGTAGTGGAAGTCTCAGCAGGGAAGGCTAAGGATTACATGCAAAAGGACACTGAGTTTCCTTTTTCCTTTCAGGAGCTATTCCTCCAAGCTGGGCTGTTAGTTTGCAGAACCTTCCAGTCTTACAGCTGGAAGAGGATTTTGGGTTTTTATTTTCTTTCTTTTGGTTATAGTACCATGACTAAATAGGGACAAAAGCCTTCTCTCACCTGAGAACTTTTCATAGTCTTTCACTTCATCTAAATATAGAAGGGTCAAACTTGACCTGTACATTTTGGTTTAGTGGATCAGTCCTCAAACTAGATTTAAGTCCTTACACTAGATTTTAAGGAGGAAAGGGATAAATCTGGGCTTACTAGAGATAAGCCTGGGGGCAGCACGCCAATGTTTGAGGGACAGCGTGCTAGCAAGGTCCTTTGGTTTGCCATCTCAGCAGAGGTAGGGGACGGAGATCCATGCTGCAACAAAGATGCAAGTTTTACTTGTGTGTTAGAAAACACAGAAGCACATGAGAAAAGTCAGGTAGGAATTAGGGCCTCTTCCCCAAAAAGGTGATGGGATCAGCTGAAGTGCATCTACACCAATGCATGCAGAATGGGCAACAAACAGCAGGAGCTGAAAGCCATCGTGCAGCGGAAACACTGTGATGCAGTTGCCATCACGGAAACATGGTGGGATGACTCACAGAACTGGAGTACTGCAATGGATGGCTATAAACTCTTCAGAAGGGATAGGCAAGGAAGGAGAGGAGGTGGGGTAGCTCTGTATGTTAAGGAGTGTTTTGATTGTCTGGAGCTTGATTATGGTGACGATAGGGTTGAGTATTTCTGGGTAAGAATCAGGGGGAAGGCCAACAAGGCAGATATCATAGCGAGAGTCTGTTGTAGACCACCCAACTATGATGAAGAGGCAGATGAAATATTCTGTAAGCAGCTGAGGGAAATCTCACAATCGCTAGCCCTTGCTCTCGTGGAGGACTTCAACTTAGCAGAAGTCTGCTGGAAGCAAAATATAGCAGTGGGGAAACAGTCTAGGAAGTCCCTGGAGTGTGTGGAAGACAACTTCCTGACATAGCTGGTGAGGGAGCCAATTAATGAAGGTGCCTGCTGGACCTGATGTTTTGCGAACAGAGGAGGACTTGTGGGTGATGTGATGGTTGGAGGCCTTCTTGGGCATAGCAATCACTAATTGATCAAGTTTTTGATTCTTGGAGAGATAAGAAGGAGGGTTAGCAGAACTGCTACCTTGGACTTCCAGAGAGAAGACTGTGGCCTGTTTAGGAGACTGGTTAACACAGCCCCTTGGGAGGCAGCGCTGAAGAACAAAGGAGTCCAGGAATACTGAACATCATTGAAGAAAGAAATCTTAGAGGTGTAGGAGCAGCCTGTCCCCATGTGCTGAAAGATGAGCTGACGGGGAAGAAGACTGACGTGGCTGAACAGAGAGCTTCGACTGGAACTCAGGAAAAAAAGGAGTGTTAATGACCTCAGGAAGAAGGGGCAGGTAACTCAGAAGGACTACAGGGATGTCATGAGATTACGCAGGAAGAAAATTAAAAGGGCCAAAACACAGCAAGAACTTACAACTGGCTACTGCCATAAAAAAGAATAAAAAATGTTTCTATAAATACATGAGCAACAAAATGAGGGCTAGGGAGAATCTCCATCCTTTATTTGATGAGGGGGGAAATATAGCAACAAAGGATGAGGAAAAGGCTGAGGAACTTAATGCCTTCTTTGCCTCAGTCTTTAACTGTAACACCAGTTGCTCTCCAGATACCCAGCCCCCTGAGCTGGAAGACAGAGATAGGGGCAGACCTGCACAAGTCCATGGGGCCAGATGGGATCCACCCAAGGGTACTGAGGGATCTGGCAGAAGTGCTCACCAAGCCACTTTCCAACATTTATCAGCATTCTTGGCTAAGCAGGGAGGTCCCAGTTGACCGAAGGTTGATAAATGTGACACACATCTACAAGAAGGGCAGAAGGAGGATCTGGGGAGCTACATGCCTGTAGTCTGACGTCGGTGCCAGGGAAGGTTATGGGGCAGATCACCTAGAGTGGCATCACGTGGCAAGTGCAGGACAACCAGGCAATCAGGACCAGTCAGCATGGGTTTATGAAAGGTAGGTCCTGCTTGACTAACCTGATCTCCTTCTATGACAAGGTGACCCACTTGGTGGGTGAGGGAGAGGCTGTGGATCTTGTCTACCTGGACTTTAGTAAAGCCTTTGACACTGTTTCCCACAGCATCCTCCTGGAGAAACTGGCTACTCATGACTTGGATGAGTGTACACTTTGCTGGGTAAAAAAACTGGCTCTCCCAGACAATACTACCCATAAAACTACTCACACATTTCCTCCACCCATTTCAGTAAAAAATCAGCTGGTTAAATCATCTAAATTATGTAGTTAATCTAGAACTTTTTAAAAATGGATTAGTAACTATTACAAGACCAGTGGAGCTGGTAGAACAATGAGTTGTAAGCTACAATGATTAATCAGGTTATAACCTTTCTCAGCTGGCACAGATGCAGCAGTAAGTGTACATTTATCCACAACTGGAAAGACTTGAAGAACTAACTGGAGAAAAGCAAGAACTGAGGTACCCATTAATCTAAGGAGAGAGACAAACCTCTAAACTGTGTAAAGGGATATCATTTAATGCTCATGTAAAGTGGTAACCTCTGAGCTTTAACAAAAACATGAATGCTGCTTACAGGAATATGCAATGAAGTGTCCATCATACAAATTCAAAACTGAAAACCTTTACAAATAAAATCTATATGACATACAAGGTTTATGTTAAAAGAATGTTGCTCAGGCTGAAGAGTAAATTACTCAAAATTTAGAAAATGTAAAAATTAGGTAACTTGTGTAAACCTGAATGATAGGATCACATACTTAACCATCCTCAGTGGCCTAATTTTATCTGTTGTCCAAGATGATCCTTGGCAATGAACTTCTTCATCATTTTTATACTCATTGCTATTGTTTGACCACAGACTTTACTGTATTTACACTGCCCAAACTCTGTTCCGAGGGCACAAAGGCTAAGTTCCATCATGATTTTGTCCACTCATTAATTTGAGCAAAAGAGATTAAAGTTAGAGTAGGCACTAATTTTAGAAGGCCAGTTTGAGACCTTAGAACCTGATTTTTGAGGCTCTTCACCATTTACATTGCTCTTTATACATACGGTACACAGGCCCACCAGTTAATTAGTCCTGTAGATCACATACTAAGGGTTTTCATCCCCCAGATGAAGAACACGTAACTTTGGATTACTTTTTGAAAACTTGGTTTAATTAACTTGACTAACATTGTGTAGCAACTTTGTGAGAGAGGCAGGGCCAACACCAGACTCATCAAGACAGCATTCAGTTGCTATTGCCAAGAGATAAACACTTCCTTTCTTACTGGAGTTACTCGGGTTTATTTAAGAACAAAAGAGATTAGAGCTGTTATACCATTTGATCGTCTTACACACTCGCTTGCATGCTCTGCCTCCATAACATTCCCAAGTTCTTGACTTCCTGTTCCCACAGGTAGGTAAGCTGTTGGTTGTGTCTGTTCCTGCTCTGAAGCTGCTTGCCATACCAGCTTTGGATGTCACTAGTCTAGGTCTTTGGGCATCCTCTGGCATTCTTTCCAGACCACCTTCTTCTTCCTGCAACCAGTTCTTCCTTTTGGGATCCCACCCTTTTGACCCCTACGCACAGGGTTTTCCAAGCTAAACAGTCTATGTGCAGAAGTGCAAAGTATGATCAGCCTCCTAAAGGGTGGTTCTGTCTCATGTCTCTATTAATTGGAGGATTCAGAATGCACTACTTTTGCCTAGTAAGGTGAGTCGTTTGCAAAGTTTACAATCACCCCTTACCAGTTGCAGCTAGTGAGTGGCGAGTTTCTGTAAAAGTGCAAAAGTCCAGTTTGGGGCATTCTTTGCCTCCCCTCTACCCCTATACATCCACCTGTCTACCTTCTGTTAGCATTCAGTTATAACTATTTTTTCATCTATGACACAGTGCATGCTAATTTTTCAAAGGTCTGTAAATTTTTGAAATTTTTGAAGGTTTTTCTAAAGACAGTAATGTTTAAATCCATGGTATGAGAGTACCTTCCTACCAAATGCAATGTCTTTGTGCTGAAGCAAGAAAAATGTCAAAACAGAAACTTACGTATGATTTTCTTAACGTAGGCGAAATAACATATTCTTCAGAAATATCAGAGCGGTTAGACTGATATCCTAGCTGTTCAAGATTGTCAGGGTTGTACAGACGGAAAATTGAAGTATTAAGTAGCCCTAGTAGCAGACGTTTGTGATAGGTCAGTCTTTATTTTTCAGACATAAAACAGGAGAAAAAAATGTCCTTTTCAGTGGTTATAAGACAAATTTGAAATATAAGGGAATACCTCCTAAATAATATCTATAACAGAGTTCCTCACAGTATATCTCATGATTATCACTTTCAGAGTTCCCTTACTTCTCTGTGATTCCAAACATTTTTCCAAATTTGTTCTAATTTCTTACATTGCAAAATGTTAGTTACTACTATTTTCTAATCTAGGACCACAAGCATTTCCAGAATATGCTTTACAAATAAATCCCTTGGTGTTGAAAGTAATCCATTAAGCAGTCAAAGTCCTCAGATAACCAATGTCAAACAAATTTTTGAGGGGCAAAATAGCTGAGTTCTGTAGTTTTAAAATATTAGTGAATATTTATCTCTCATCCTGACAGAGTCATCTCTAAGGTCATAACTGGCCAAGGCCAGTGAGAGAAAGGATTCAGTTGTAGAGGGGAACACTCAAAGGCAGACCTTTCAATACCTTTGATTTTTATCTGACTGAATATGAATTTGGCTTTTTTCTTTTTTTTTTCTTTTTTTTTTCCTGAAAGGAAAAAGGAAAAGAAATTATGAACATATTGTTTATCACTAGTGGATATTAAATGGATTCTGTATTTAGACAATTTTAGTACTTTTGCTGGTAATACTCCTAAGTGGGTATGAGATATGCCAGATCTTAATGACAGCAGTTTCACAGTAGACGGTTATTTGCAGTTCACTATTCTGAACACCTTGGACTAACTTTGGACGTACGGTATCTTCAATTCCCAGTGAAAATACCTTCCAATATTGCAACACAATGTCTTGCTAAAACCCTTATTTCTGATTGTACATAGTTTTTCTCATACATGATGTTTGTTTTCTCCACTGTTTTTCATGTCTTCTCAGATTCCTCAGAAAAGAAAATAATTTGACCTATTGACGGGTTCTTTCTTCACATTACTTTGTTAATTAAAACTTGGTGAGTGTCTCCTTATGTGCAAATCACCTTATCAGAACCTTTTCTGTGTTCTTTGAATTGCCAAATATAAATTGATTTCAGTGCATTTATTAGGTACTAATTCAATTAGAATTATGTTACATCTCCCATTTTCACACTTAAAAATTATTAATACATCAAAATGTTCTTAAAATGGAAAACTCATTATGAAACATTTGCAAATACTGGAAAGCTTCCTTATTGGCAACAATACCTCATATTGTGGATTGATTGATTGATGAACACCAGTCATTTCATAATGAGAGAAGTTGTATGTCTCAAAGATCAGTCTTGAAGATATACAAGGAATTCCATCAAGGAATCACACCAAAAATTGTCAGTACTTTAACCACTGTGTACTGTTGGAACTCTGTTATACTACTAGTATTTGCTACTTGAACATTCACACTTGAAGGAATCTTTTGTACGTACCAGCTCATGTTCCTCTCAGGAAAAAGCATGGGGTTTAGATCAAGATTTAAGCAGCTTTCTATACATTAAAAAAAAAAAAAGCATCCACGATTTTCTTCCAACTCCTGAATATGCATAAACATCACTAAAATAAACTGAACCACACCTTTCTGAAGATTTAGAAGACTGCTCTTAAGTGCCTGGAAAGGAGGCAGAGGCAGCCAACAATGAGTATTCAGTCAGGATGCTACACCTCAGAAGGTTAGAAAGCTAGTAATCGGGCTTCCTTTTTGTCGTGTATGAAATGTGAAATATGTCAGTCCTTATTTACATAAGCAGCTAATATTTCTTTGCAAAATACTCTATAGAGTGAAAAAAAATGTTTTAGTTTATTGTTTTGTTAAATATTTTAGGTTAAGATATCTCATTACAATGCAAATGTGTGTAATTGTTTCTTCCTGTAGAATAACTTTTGCCAAGGCAACTGATAGAGCCAAATCAGGCTTTGTAGTTTGGCTTTGATTAAAACAGTCAGTTAGTCAAATTCTGCCTCTAGAAAACAGTCAGAGTAAGTACAGATGTCAGGTGGAGAGTTCCCTAGGCTGTCAGGTGAGCCCCATACTATTGAGTAAAAGTCAATAGCTGTTTCAAGTACCACTTGTAAGGGTGATGGACATTGATTAAACTCCATTGGGAATCTAGAAGGTAAAAGGGCTAGCGTAGGAACAGACAAACTTAGCCTCAGAAAACATTTTAAAAATTCCTGACTGTGTTAAACTAGCTGAGTAGATGCAGTAGTCATTTATGTAAAAATATATATGTTTGTGATGGACTTTGCATTAATTGTAACCATTTTTAATGAAAGAATAGCCTGTCATCTGTTAAAGTGCTAAAACCAAACAGATGCATGGTATACTTTGGAAAGGAAGTGTACAATAAATGCAGTGGTGTGAGCAAAGGCATTGCCATATAAGCTCCAAATCACTCTGTCCTCCCAAAATTGTTCTATAAATGCATATCTATGTTGCTTGAGTGGTTTCTGACAAAACCTTAAGGCAGGATGTAATCAAGAATATTGCAGATCTCTGTATGAAACAGAATGACTTAATCATTTATGAGTCCTGGTAATGCTGGAACATTTCTTTAGTTACAAAAGCTAAAGCTTCACTTAGATTTAAGTAAGATGTGTAGTTAAACTACACTGTGAAAGGTGGACAGTGAAACATAAAGGTGACTGGTTTTGTTTTGTTTTGTTTAAATTCAGCTAATACGGTGTTCCTTGTGATATGGTAAGAATGTTTTAATGCCTTGAGGTGTAAAAGATATTTTTTAGACAGACACAAGAGAACGAGGATGATAATTTGGACAAGATGTTTCTAAAGGACCAACTACCAGCAAAGTAATCAGCTGCTGGGCAGAGAAAACACTAGGGGAGGAATGACACAAAGTAAAGTGATAATATCAGCAGAAGACAGCAGAGCTGAAGGACATTCTGCTTTACATTGTGCCATCCTGCTAGTTATGTGTAGACAAAGATATGATCATACTACAATTTGCAACAAAGAAAAATAATAATATATTAATAGCACCTACTTGAATGCTTAAGCCAATTATGGTGGATTACAGTAATTTATTAATATGTCTGTACTAGTAAGCACTTAATTGACATTTGATTATCAATCTAAGTCCACAACTCAGACTGCAAGAAATTAAAGTAAATAAATGTAATAGAAAGTTTTTTAAAACCATCCTCTATCAGTTTATAAATTACCTACTTCATTCTATGAACAGAGAACACTAAAATATCTACAGAAAGAGAAAATATGTGAAAAAATAATTAACTGAATATTCAATTTCAGATTCATATACAACTGCATATTTCAATAATAAAATCCAAACTTGACTAGGACAAAAACAAAAGGAGTTTAGTCTTTGCTTTAAAACCATATTAATTCAAACATCTCCATCATCAATTGTACTATATATGCATGATGTCTAATTTTTAATGAAAATGACATGATCTGCATGCATGGTCAACATAAAAGACAATTTAGTCCTTTATGTTTATAAGAACACAGAATCACTGGCTGTGGGTGACAGCTAATTTCCTCTAGTCTTTTTATGCCCTGCAGCTATTAATGCATGCTGATCTTCAAGTATTATTGGAAAAAAATAAGCACAAACATAAAAAGAACAGAAAGAAAGCCATCAATTCTAGGCTAATTTCAACAAAACAATTAGAAATGCACTACTACAGTTAAAGAATATATAATACAATGCTGGACTAACAATTTGGTATGAAAAAGAGCCTGGTATCGCACACACAAAAAATAGAGTACAGATGTTCTCTCAGATTAGGAAAAAAAGTTCTCTTTTAGTATATTTAAACAAACCATATGGGATTCATTTTAGCTATTTCAAAGCTTTTTTAGATATTTCTTGAACAGGCGTATGATATGGGATGTAAAAAACCTCTCTAGCATACTTTTATTTTTTGGTATTAAAAAGGTACAATGCAATGATTTTGGAACTTGATACTGAATGGATTAACTAGAAACCAAACACTAGTAAAATAGGGAAAAAATTGAGCAAAACAAAACTTTCTTCTTGGTTTTACAGCCTTTGCCAATGATTCCCTATTTTTCGTTGAGGTTAAATGAGTCTGGTATATTTCCATCTAAGCTCATTCACTTTAACTTTCCAATAATCTATGCTTTCCTCTAGCTGTGCAAAAGGTTCTCCAACACTTTTTATCCAGTCTGATTTGTTTGTTTATTCTTGGTTGTTCTACATTCCTCCTTATTAGAAGTTCCATTTTCCCCTTGGAGGGACATTTTTGGCTCTTGTACAAATGCAACATGTATGTGACAAAGTTGAGATTAGTAGACAAAGGCTTAACCAAGTTAATATCTTTTTACCTTTATTTTTCTTTGTATGGAGATCAAAGACATATATTCTGATTACACCTAGCTACCTGAAGTTCAGACCGTTGATGCTGACTTTGAGTTTGAAATTGTGGTTTTTCCTGTGCAAGTTATTCATTGTCTAGAGGTGTATACTTAAAATAAACATGAATTAGACATAGTTGATACCACATATTCCTGTGGAACTACGTGAGAAAGAATGAAGCTCACTTCGAAAGAGCTGAAGGGTTCAAACAGTTTGTACACCGTAACCCAGCCTTTGCTTTTTTAGGAGCAATTTCAAAACAGTGTTGCAAATTCTAGTGTATAAAAATTCAAATTTTGAAGGTGTGAATCACTCCTCAGTCAAACACAACCAAGTTAAGGTGAAGGAATTAGTTTTCAGTGACTCTGGCAATCAGCTTCTGAAGCATCTTATATTTGCACAGACAAATGGTGATCCAAGCAATAAGGCAGGTGTAGTTATGTGAAAGAGGAAAGTTGTGCCTGATCAAAAGGCTTTCATGGCTTACATTTGGGTCCACTGTGAGGCAATTTTACTTCTGATGCATTAAAAATTCATATTATTTATCTCATATACTTAAAGCTTTTTGCAATAAATTGTATATGGCTGTATACTATTTCTTACTCCTTCTCAAAAATAGCTATTTCAGAACTGATTTCATAGGAATCTTATCCACTTTTTTCATAAAGACATATTTATACAACCCCCAAATGCTTAAAATTTCCTTATTTAGTTACCAAAAGGAACTGACCGTTGACTATTACAGCTTCCAATCTTTTCTGTGAATCTCCAGTATGCTGCTTCAGAATTACGGCATGAGGTGATTCTGCTTCTGAGATGGATATGTTTAATCAGGAGTGCCATATAACAATACATCATAAGCTCTGTAGCCAGTTTGAAAATGCTCTAAATTCCAATACATAGATTTTGGAGGGGGATACCAGAGTGATCTTTTCCACATGAAGGACAAAATGAATGCAGAATTTGACCTCCAGAAGCATGAGATATTTTGGTTTCTAAGATTGATAATAGGACCAATTATATTATACCTGACTTTTTTTCGTTTCAAGTGGTTTTCTGAGGTACAAGTAAAATTAATGCTGTTCTTGGTGTATTTGGTAGTGAAGATCCGACCTCCTCCCAGACTCTGTAATTATGCGACGGTTACTATCTGCTATTCTGAGCAAGAAGATCTCAAGATTAAATGACTGTGAACTCAAGGTGGCTTTCCAGACGATGGTTGGTCATTTACAAGTGGGATGAAAGCAGCTGCAAAAACCTTCATTTCTGCTTCATCTACTACATCAAATGTGTAATAAAGCAGAGTCTTGTAGTGACCAAAGGTGTGAGCTTAACTTCCTTTCCTGGTAGTGCATGAATCAAAAATAATCTCAAACACATAGACCAGAAAACCAGGCCTTATCAGGAATGCTTAAGTTATAAAAATATACTGAAAACTGTATTTAGTATACTTAAGAATGTATCAACACTAGCAGAATGGCAGTCAAAACCATTTATGTTTAGTAAGTATTTGCATTCTACTCAGGCTGAATACTGACGTATGTGAATAATTTCCATTAACTTCACTGGGGATGATTTCTCCTTGTCTGAAAAAGTGTTGCTTCCACAAAGTAAATAACAGCATGGTGATGTGTTTAAGCGTCAAGGACAGAAATGCATGGAGATTCACATAAAATTATTTGGGACATTCAGTATTCCACATAAGCAGCTTTGAGATCGTACAGCTAAAAAATTGCATGTCGAAGGATTTCATTTCTAAAAATCATTTTCTTGTTTTAAGACTTCCCTGGAACATGTCTTTTTCAGCTCAATTTAAGGTGAAACTTTAGTTATTTGCTCATATTACAGATGAGTCTAATATATATAGTCTTTAAAAGGTAACAGTATAGATTTCTGTGGGTTGGATACTTTTTATTAGCAGGCACTTGAATTACTGATTCAACATTGTCATTAGTGCTAATTATGATCCATTTTTCTACACAAGGAAACTGGAATAGAACATGATGAATCACACTTTTTCAATGACATGACATAGTCTGTTGGCAAAAAATACAGCATATAGTTTCAATTAGTTTAATTTTTATTCCTTGTGCGAATCCTCAACATTTCAATCAACTTAATAGCAATAATTTTGTTTCAGCCCACCTATTTCCAAAAATAAATACATATATTAAAACTATGTAATCCCATCTCCAGAAGCATTTCTAGAATGTGCATGTAACAATACTGGTCAGAAAGATGCAGTTTCCTCTCTCACTGCACTTCGTGCATTTTATTTGCAAATTAAATACTGAAATTATATCCTTCCTTTACCACCTCTTTACATTTTGTATCCTGGCTCTGTTGTCTTGATTGACGAGGTAATTTAAAGGGAAAAAAAAAAAAAAGAAAAAAGTTAAGTCATAGTACCATGGCCCCATACTAAAAATATATTGCTGCGCATTCAATTGCAATATTTCTCCTGAGGCCAAAACATTATTTTCACAAAGAATAATGCTATGCAAAATAACAGGAAACATACTGTGAATAATGTCTTACATATGAAACCCTTGGTACTGTTAGTAAAACATTGGTTATGTGCATGCAAAATTAAACGGCCGTAAAGAAGAGACAACATAATAGTTTGTGGATTTATTATGTATTGGCTAATAGTTTCTTTATTTTATTTTAAACTTTAATATTTCTACTTTAAAAATATTTCTAAAATTATTTCATATACTCCTACTGTTACATGCGGAAAAAAGAAGTTGAAATTACTTTAAAAAAAACAAAAACAAAAACAACCAAACCCCACCCCCCAGCACTTAAGTGGAGTAAATATAAGGCACAGACAAGCAAATGCCAACCTGATAGTGATGCTGAACTTCACCCTAAGTAATTCCAAGACTGCTATAGGCTGAAATGATTGTCCTTTTTATTATTCTGTCATAATGGGTTATTAGTTTGGTCTGCCTCAAAAATGCAGGAAATTATCCTTCATCCTGAAATTACTGCTTCTGCTATATCTGACACATCTTGCTGCTGCTGCACAGTTTCTGAAAGACCAGTGTCAAAATGCAAGGACTCCTGCTCTGTCCTCCCCCTTAGCAGCCCAAATTCTGGCTGAGGGATCATCATCACATACTAATTTTTTGGACACTGTAACTCTTCCTAAAAACTAGATCCCTAAGTAGAAATGCAACAATCACTCCTGAGAACCTGAACAAACCTTAGTGCTGCCAAGGCTTATCATTGCTGCAGTGCCTCTTGGACAGAAATAACATGGCTTCATGGCATCCATAAGTTTCTTTCCCAAAGACTGAGCTGACTGGATAAAACGTAACAACAACTTCTGTTTCAGAATTTCAGCAGAATTTTTGAAGGTATTCTTGTAGTTAAATACCCTTAGAGGCATGGGTTTATAGGATCAGAAAATCACGGAATGGTTTGAGTGGGAAAGGAATTTCAAAGATCATCCAGTCCAATCCTTCTGCTGTGGGCAGGAAGATCTTTCACTAGATGAGATTACTCAAAGCCCTGTTCAACCTGACTTTGATGAGGCATCCACAACTTTTTGGGGCAATCTGTTCTAGTGTCTCATGATTCTCATTGTAAAAAATTTTCTCCTTATGCCCAATCTAAACCTACTCACTTTAAGTATAAAAGTATTGCTCCTTTTCCTGTCACTATTGGTCCTGGTAAAAGTCACTCGTCTTTCTTATAAGGCCCCTTTATACATTGAAAGGCCACAGTAAGGTGTCCCCAGAGTCTACTCTTCTCCAGCGTAAACAAGCCTTTCTTCATAGGAGAGGTGTTCTAGCCCTCTGATTATTTTCACCACCCTCCTCTGGACCTGCTCTAACAAACAGGTCCATGTCTTTCTTGTGCCGGAGGCCCCAGAACTCGATGCAATACTCCAGGCAGGGTCTCATGAGAGGTGAGAGAATCACCTCATCTTGTTGGCCATACTTCTGTTTATGCAGCCCAGGATTTAATTGGCTTTCCGGGCTGCAAGCACACGTTGATGGTTTATGTCTAATTTTTTATCCACCAATATCACCAAGTCCTTGTCAGCAGGGCTGCTCTCAGTCAGTTCAACCCCAAGCCTGTATTGATATTGAGTATTGCCCCAGCCCATGTGCAGGACTTGCACTTGGCCTTTTTGAACTACATGAGGTTCACATAAGCCCACTTCTCAAGCCTGTCAAGGTCCCTCTGGGTGGCACCCCTTCCTTCAAGTGTATCAACTGTACCACTCAGCTTGGTGTTGTCAGCAAACTTGCTGAGGGTGCACTCAGTCCCATTACCTATGTCACGATGAAGATATTAAATAATATTGGGTCCCAGTACAGACCCTTAAAGAATACCACTCATTACTGGTTTCCCATTTTATTATGAACCACTGACTGTAGCTCTTTGGATGTTGTCGTCTAACAGTCCATCCTTCAAACCCATATCTCTCCAATTTAGCACCAAGAATATTGTAGAAGACTATATCAAAGGCCTTACAGAAGTCCAGATAGATGACATCCGTAGCTCTTACCTTGTCCACTGATGGAGTCTCTCCATCATAGAAGGCCAACAGATGAGTCAGGCACAATTTAACCTTGGTGAAACCATGTTTGTTGTCTCTAATCACCTCCCTGTCATTCATATATCTTTACATAGCTTCCAGGAGGGTATGTTCCATGATCTTAGCAGGCATAGAGATGATGCTAGCTGCTTGGTCAGCCAGGATCTTCCTTTTTACGCTTTTTAAAAATGGGTATGACGTTTCCCTTTTTCCAGTCACTGTGGACTTTGCCTGACTGCCATGACTTTTCCTATATGATGGAGAGTGGCTTGGCACCTACAGCAGACAATTCCCACGAAATAATCTAGTTCACCGCTTAGGCAACACTGTCTGACCATTATCACAAAGTCCCTTCACACTTTGTAGACACCTACATCTCTGATACATGAGCCGAGAATGCATGTGATTACCTTCCAGGAAGGAATTTTATATGGATAGCTAAACTGTATCTAGACAAAATATAATCAGAAAGCTATACTGTGTTGACTTACAGATCAGATTGATACTTGTGATTTTTACTAGTTTTGTTTCTCACCAGTCACACTAAAAGGATTGCACAAAGTCACAGATTTGTTTGTCATTTCTATAATCAAAACAGTTATTTACTTGATATATCTTAACACTTTCTTGCAAAAAAAAGTGACATCGCTTCTGAAATATCACTTTGAAAAAGTTCCAAGGCTTGCTCCCTTAAGCATGCACTTTGTACCTTTTATACCCTCTACACATTTTTTAACCATGTTTTTCAATTCATTTGGCATGATTCTTACTGGCTGCAGAAATAACTTCTGACAAACTTACATTACGACTTACCATCACAGTTCCGCTGTTATCACAACTTAATAAATAATCATTACTAAGAACAATTTTTAGCAAACAATGCAAACATTCTAATTTAAGAAATATAATTTTTTAATTCTTTTAATCTGCATACAAGCAAGAGACTGATCTTATGAGCAGGACCTTAGAAACATTTTCAGAAGAAAAAGTTGATTTTAACGACAGAGCACTTAATTTTCTGATTGTCTTCAAACTAGCATGGCTTTTGCATTTCTAGTGATGTGGAAGATGACTAACTTAAAGAAAACTCTGTATCTAGCATTAGGATCAGCAGGGCTGAGTGGCACTGTTGCTTTTAGAATGGTGCCTGACAAACCTGGCACAGTAGCAATGAGGAAGTAATACCATGGATCAAAGCAATGGGAGGCAACCTCAGTAAAGGCCAAGGTTAGGTTGGCCTCTTCATCAAAATACCCTGTGTCAGAAAGAATTCAGTCCTAAAATGAAATCTGCCTGTGGTCAGCTTAAGTAATAAGTAAGTGTAGCTTAAAAAAAAAAAAAAAAGAAAACAAGTCATGATGTCATGATATCATAATTACACTTGAAACCACTCATGAGGGGATTTCTATGTCCGTGTGAAAGCATTTCTCACATATATTTGACTTCACAGTCATATGAGGATTCATAGCTAGAATTCGCATGGAAAAGCAATGTGTTGGCTATGAGAACTGACAATGATAGACACCCACTGCTAGTGAGGGACTAGATTTGATCATCTACTACCTACCTACCTTCCAGGCTTTGGGCTGGTCCCACAGATCAGGATGAATTTCAGCCAATATCAGTTCTATGTTCATGAAAAGTGTCAGATAGACAAGAAGAAGTTTTCTGTGTATTCACAGAAAAATGACATGATGGGCAACTGCCATCAAGCTCTAAACAGAAGGAAACTCTGCCCTATGATGGCTGTTTATGGGGACAAGAGGCTATTTTCCCTTCTTGTCTATTCAGCGATGGCTTTGGCATTGCTGCTCTGATTGTAATAAATCAACATCTCCCGAGGAACTGAAGTTTTGAAACAAAGAGTTTGTCTAAAAATTTATACCTGTCAACCAACTGCAGTTACCCGTTTATCTTTTTTTTTTTTTACTTTTATTCTAGATATTTGTTTAAGTGCACTTGTAGAAATTCAATTCTTTACATGGTAGTTCTTAAGTCCTTACTTTGAGACATTGCAGGCTATCCAAGGTGATTTTCACAGTCAAATTATGAGCTGTTGAAAAAAGATATCTAAAGTAAATACTTTCAAATTCTTAAATCTAATGGCAGTGCTAGCTACAGATATTGTACTTGAGAGAAAGCAATCTTCTGTTCTGGTAGATACTAATTATGCTATAGTGTCCATGGTATAGTAAACATTAGTGACCTCTTTTTTCTTCCTTTTGTTTAAATCTTAACATGCAGATTATGATGGGGCAATTTAGTTCGCACTCTTCTGGCCATTTTCTTATCATTATCATGCAATGTAATAAGATATTTCATTATTATTTAGTCTGAAACTTTAGCAGAGAAGTTGCTGAAATTACCTCTGAATTTATACTTGAGTTACTGGACTCATTATTTCAAACATCTTGGTCTGAATCAATATCAGTAATGATTCATTCTTTTGATTAAGAAGTGACTCCATCTGTAGATGTCAGATAATTACTGAGATGACCTATAATGAGAACATTTCACAACTCTCTGACTTAAATTTCTTATTCCCTCAACAGCATAATGACTTCCTCCTAGATCTTTTTATAGTGTGTCTATGCTCCTGGGGTTTCTTTTCATGATCAGTCACTATCGGTGGTTGCTTCTATCATCTTTTTTTAGACAAAGAAAGATAGTGGCTCTATACAACAAAAAATGTGCTTTGTCTAGGATTATATTTTATTTTTTTGCTGCATATTTTCAAATTTTGTTCTAAAAGCTCTGTAGCACTAGTGAGTGTTTAAAGCTGACATGGATTGCAATGGTAAAAGATGATGAGGATACTCTTTGTTATTCATTTAAGTAGTCTTAGGGGAATCAATGTATTTTTAAATATAAAATATTAAGATTAGAAATGCAAGATATTCTTTTGATCCCAACAGCTGGGAATATGGTATTTAAAAGTTTGTAAGAAGAAATGATAACTTTCATTGTAAGGCTTGCTGCAGTACTTGAAATTCATTGCTATAGCAAAATACAAAGAGTGCTTTGTAGTTAAGTCATAAATTCTGTGTTATTTCTTTTGGTTCTTTTGTGAACCATTTCCAGGGAACAGAAATATTACATCAACATCAGACTCTGCCTTTTGACTCAACATATTGTATTTTTTTATTCATATATATTCACAAATATTTAATAGCTTTCTAATGTAGTCATGTAAATAGATTATGAATATCTTTTTTTACTAGCAGTCTCTGCTCTCTGCTCTTCTTTTCCTCACTATTTTTACCTGTTGGTTTGACAAATGTATTGATTCAACGTTGGTCATTAATTTGGTTTGTATGTTATCCATGGCTGCCAACTTCTCTCCCAAAAGAGTCTCCTGTGCATTCCAAAATACAAAAACAAACAAACAAACAAAAGCCACTTTTTTGGGGGGTGGGTTAAACTGAAAAACTAACGGTCAAATAAATGTAAAATGTTCAAAATACCACTCCTCAGGTAAGCAGTCTAAGAGAATATACTCCCTACTGAAGACTGCATTTTTTTCTGGAAGAAAGAAACTTCAAGCTCATTAATTACTAACAACTAATTCTTTTCCCAAGATTTACATTCCTGTTATGTGACTGGACTTGCTTAAACAGTTGGAAATAACGAAGACCAAAATGACCGGCTTATTTCCTGGCTTCCTTTTACAGTAAAGAGAAAGAAATTTTGTCTAACAATAGACCTTGAGTACAATAGGTCAAAAACCTCAGATACCTTTATACCACAAAATACTTTTAATACTGCAGATTTACTGCATCAATAGACATTTGCTTTATTAGTACCAAAAAAATGAATCATTATCCTGTCCTGATGTCTATATCAATTTTAGACCTTACATTAAACATACATGCAGGAATGAGACCAGCAAGAAAACTAATGAATGAAACCCATCTGAATTAAGAGACATGGCTTCACTGAATTGGGAAAGAAATCTTAACTATGATGACAATCCCTTTTGGAATTGGTTTTGTGTGCATGTATGTGTATGCAAGTGCTTTTGAAGAAACAGAGAAAGGATGATCAGGGAAAACAACCCAGGTAAAATTCAGTGCTTGTACTGAAACAGTAAAAAGCAGCAAATATTCACAATAAGAATCTGACTTTCTTGCACTGATGTCATAGTCTGGTGGGCCCTCAACTTCACTGAACTCTGTATTTCTGCTGTGCTGCCCCACCTTAGTTGTTACCTTTATTATCTAACCTGCTAACAACTTTATAATTGTGAGAATATCAAAAGTGCTTAAGTCAGATATTTAAATGGGTGGATTAGGCAAAGTTGATTAAATAAACAGTTTGTGCAGTAGATAGACATGGTCTTATAGAAATGAATTTAATATAATACTGTCTCGAAGTTTATAGAGTGCATTTTGGTTTTTTTTCTGGATAATGGGATATATAATGTTGTTTTGTGTGAAAATGAGCATCCAATAGAGTGCAATGTTGGTTTTGATTAATTCATTTCCATTGTATAGAATGGAAGTATACCTTGCACCTTTCAGAAGTATCCTTGTGAGTCTTGATTGGCATCTCATTCGTTAAGAAGAAATTCTTACCTTTCAAGATAAAATCATTCTTCAAAAGCCTCTCATATATATCTGTCATTGTAAAGTACACTAATTGTTAACAATATTAATTGGTTTAATTTCTCTTAAGATTTGCTTATTTGAAATGGACCTAGATTTTGTTGAGAGATCAGCATTAAGAATTTTTACCACAAGCTCTTTTGCAGATCTTGCAAATTACACTGGGCATTTGAACACTCAGAAATAGCTGAGTACTTCTCAGTATCATCATGGAAACACTGATTAAAGTGAGATCACAAACCTCACTAGTCTCCTCCCATGAAAAGGTGTCTCCAAGTGCACAATAAGCAACAATACTTTTCTGCAATATAATTTTGTTACAAACTTTCACAGTTTAAGCGCATTATTGAGTGCTGCATAGTATGTGTCTTTAAAAGCTGAATTTCCTATGGAAAGAGTTTAGACTGTACTGTCACAGGTGCGAATGTAGTTTGGCCTTGTTTACAAATGCATTATTCCATGGCAATGTTTGGCACATACAAAAGATAAACCTCCCATTCCTTGCTTGAATTCTTTAATAACTAAGGGATACCAGTCAATTTCTCTGCAATTTGTGCACAGTAATTATTAATGTAACTATTTAAAATAAATCTTTGTGCATATATGTAAGATTTTAATGAAACACTAGTACGTTTAGCAAGATGAGTCAATCTTTCCTGGGAGCAATGATGAACTCAGTTTTCCTGGGAGCAACATACAAACAAAAGCCCAGCCAAATTCTGTGCTTCTGTGACCTACTGTTGAGAAAATGGTGCTCTTCAGAAATGCATGACTAATTTTTACAGTCTGGAAGATTCTTCTCTTTTTCAATTTTAATAATCTCAGAGAAATTTAGGCATTGATTTTTAACTGGTAAAATTATTTTTTAGAATAAAAATAAAATATGCTTAATTTCAGTCAGAAAATAAAAATTATAACTTAAGCCTTTAAAAAAAATTCTTCTACAAATTCACCACTGATTTATTAGGCAGTCTCCATTTGCCTTGATGCAATAGACGTAAGGTTCTCAACGAACTTCCTCAGGCACTTTTTAACAGCTCACCTGGCCTCCCACCCATTTATTCATTTCTGCAATGATTTTCTGTTCAAAATCTCAGATCAAAATAAACGATGTTGAAAAGATGATAACAACTTGACACTGAAATGTTTCCTCCTCTCTGCAAGTGAGTCATTTCTCCTTTCATTAAATCTCAGGTAGGTAAGAGTCATTCTTGAAACAGCTACAACTTTCTCTTTACATAACAATGAACAATTTAAAGCTTAAAATTTCAGGGCTTGAAGGTTTTGATATAGAAATTTAGTATCTTGAGAAAAAGAATTTCCCAACTTCCCAATGAGACCTAGAATGTCCTTCTGGAGTTGGCAAGGTTAAACATATTAGACTGAGAGATGTTGTAATTTAAAGGCCATAGCATTGTCGTAGGTCTTTTTTTGGTGTTTTCATGATTTGTTGGTAGGTTTATATACGCAAACAGCATGTAAGAAATTCAAGAAATAATCTTTATAAATTTTTTCTTATTTTCTTTGAGTCTATTTACAACATAGCTACCAGAGATAAAATGCCTGTTTAAATCTTTCATTCTTACAATCTATTCTCTTAATTTTAACAAAAGAATTGTAAGATTAGAAATAGCAAAATAGGTAGTGCTGATAATAATCTTTTAATAAAAACTTGTGCCATAGTATGGAAGAGTTTGGCAAAAATGAACAAACAAACAAACAAAACACCAAAACACAAAAAAGTGTGTTCTGAATAGCTTTGGAAATAAAGGATGGAGGTTCTTTCCACCACCCTTTCCCGGTCATGCTCAGTGAAGCCAAACAGTTACCTAGTGAGGAGTAAGTTTGAAATAACATAGTATTTCCAGAAGAAATTCAGATCCTTCTGCTGAATCTCATAAGAATATTATCCGGTTTTGTAACTCTTCCTGTTAAATCATAGTCTGCCTAATTGTTTGTTACTTTCTCCCTCTCTCTCTTTTTTTCCTTTTTTTTTTTTTTTTTCATTTACTTAAGAAAAGGCTTTTGCCCTTTAAAAATGTCTAATGCATGGATTGTTATCTTCGTAGTTTTTAGGAACTATCAGGCAAAGTCATTATCATGTAAAGCCCAGTGGGAGTTAAAGAGAACAAGAGAGAGGAAATATACATTGCTTTTCCTACGGTGAAGAGGAGAAAATTTCAGAATTACTTCTAATGCTAATAATGATTTTTCCAATTGTAATAATGTCAAAGATAAAGGTAAATTATGAAAAAGAAAAAGTGTAAGCAAGTTTTTCTGGTATAAATTGTGCTGAAATAAATATTAACGCTGTGCTGAAATATGTTCTGTTATCCACTGTCAGCAGAGGATTATTTCAATACTCTTTATGTCACGGCATGCAACTAGAAGAGCACTTTGGCACCACCATGATACTCAAAAGTTATAAGTTCAAGTCTTGGGAAGTTAAATTCAGAAGCTTAAATTACGTGGGCAGATACACTAGAGAGTGCACAGGGAGTGTTCAGTGCCTGGAATTTACGACAGGAGTGCTCTGAGCAGGTTGACAATTAATGAGATGATTGGGTTATAAGAATCACTTAAGAAAAGGATATGTCTAAGAAGTTTTCTTTTTCTCAGCCTTTGGCATCTCTCTGTGATAGATACTTCTGTAAGCTATATTTATAGGTAGGCTTCATGGACTTGGGCACTAATTTTACTCTTTTCTTTGCAGACAACTAGACAGCTGTTTCTGTCTTCAAATGAAGCGAAGGAGGAAGTTCTGGCTTCCTCTTGCATACTAATGTAGTGCCTAGATTGCTAACCCAAGAATGTGGCAGAGCTGAGTTCTAATTGCTCTTCAGTCTGAGGGGTTTCAAATGGCATTTTTAAGTCTGCAGATGAATATGCTAAACACCAAATTAAATTCATTTCTGTGCTACACTGCTTGTCTCTTTTGTTTCAGTCAGCCACTGTGTAAAGGATGTAAGATTCACAGTCAGGAGTGTTAGCAAGCAGCAGCATGAATGCTGCAAGTGCAAGAGAACCCTGCCTGGGTGGGGGTAATCCAGCTCCTGTTCTCACTGCTATGGAAGAATTTTGCATTAGAGAGTCATTGGCTCAAACACTGTCATTCTACATTAAGTGCACTGTGGGCATATCTACAACAGTAAAGAGTAGACACAGAGAAACTTGTACACAAAGCCTTCTCCTTTTATCTGGAAGTCAGGATCTGAACCACCTTGCTCAGTAACATGATAAAGTCTCTGGATATGTTGTAGGAGTGCAGCTATCAGGACCTAAGCGTATTTTTAAAGTGAAAATTAAAGTTATTGATCTGCCTAAATGTCTAGCCGGAGTTTTTGTGACAATGTTAAGTGTCTGAATTTGAGTAAAAGCGAATTTTAGGAACCTGCACCACACTGGGACTAAAATGCGGAATTGAGAATTTAAGAAATTTAAATCAAAGGATGCTTGTGAGAAGTTAATGTCTGAATTCACAATTTCAGTGAATACCTAAAAAAGTATTAAGTGTGCGTAATCCTGTTCTATAGACTTACATCTAAATAGTAGCTGTACAAGAGCTTAAATTTTCAATAGGAATTAGACTGGGAAATTTGCTGGCTGATGTATGAAATTGTCACTTTTCCGCCATATGGATCTGCTGAAGAAAAAGGAAAATATGACATTTTGTCCAATTTAACATTTTAAAACTAAAATTAAAACATGTATTTGTGAGGAAAAAAAAGTGTTTATAATTAAAGTTTGAAGAATCATAATATGCACAGCACTGTACATGTTCACACATGTTGGTATGTGTATAGAAGGCACCTATAGTTAAATATCCAGGTATTACCCATCCAGGTAATAAAAACTGTTTACTTGTCTTCTTGAAACTATGAAGGTGTCTGCATAAGCAGATTTCTGGCTGGTATTATTCGCAAACAAATTAAAATGAAAAGTCTATAGAAAAGCAAATATGAAACAAAATGAAAGGAAAACGTCTTCCAAGAGGACAAAGAAACTAAAACAGCCATCACAGGTGAGAGAGAAGAGAGTCAGCCTCAAATTTCCTACTCTGTCTTGAATTCATGGCCTGTCAAGAAAGGAGCTGTTACTCCTGCCCACGTATTTCTGTGATTAGTAGACTGAAAAAAAACCAAATAAACCAAAAAAAAAAAACCAGAAAACCAAACCCAAAGTAACCCACATTAAAAATAAATTAGATTTTTATTTTAAATAGAAAACATTATATGCATTTTGAAACAATGTAAATTATAAAATATTTTCCTTTACATCTCTTCCTCCCCCTGCAGACTTCTTCAGATTTACTGCAGGGACAACAGATTAAACTAACTACATTAAGTACATTAAAGTATTTATGAGTCACTGCAGTGAATGCTATATTGAGCATAAAGAAAGCAATCCATTAAAATGTGTGAGGAACTTCTGTGAGTATAGAAAATAACCTGTAGGGTCTACAAAGCCCCTCTGAAATTCTATAGCTGATCAACAAAATAGTGTGTATGGCCTTTTGTAAAAAACCCTAATAATGCAGTACAAAACTGCTTTTTACTCCAAGGATCAAACACATTTTAGCAAGCCCTGTATGATGCAGTCTAATTTAATTGCTTGCCAAAGATAAACTTAAAAAAAAACAAAACAAAACAACATTTTTCTAAAAGTTAAATCACACCATCAACCAGATCCTCTCCCATCTGTCTTCCCTACGATCTGTTCAAAACACTCATCTCCAGGAATGTGGACATGTGAGGAGTGAGGGAATTACTGCACACAGTGCTGGACTATTCATAATCCAATGAAGTTGCTAGAGCAAGACTGATCATATTCCTCTTTTTTCCTAATCAGTGCCTGCTCTCACCCTTATTTATATACTTTGAATGAAGGCTCAACACCAAAGCACCCAAAATAGCTGGTCACCACCATTACAAATTAATAGAGCCAGGAACTCGTGTCCTAAAAATATATAATGTTTCTTTTGGGTACATCACTGCTGCAGAAGCACCTACTAGACTCATTTAATGTGCAGCCACCCTCTAGCTATGCAGAATTGTGCTCATCTTTTCTTCATGGAAGGAAGCTTGGGTAGCCCATCTGTCACTATGGAAATGTTAATTTCATATTAATGCATTTTCAAACATATTAAATATTTTATCCATGTTTCTGGATTCAGTCAATATGACAGATTGTGAGGTTAAGACTGGGTGTTTGGGGACATCAGAAAGAGGAACTAATACCTCGGGTTTGTGTTTCTAAACTGCTTGAAACTCAGCCCAGTTTAACAGCATTTTAAAATTATTGCAATGCAATAGCTTTTCACAAGTGCAGAAGAAATGAGGTTATAGCCTAACTGGAAACCTGATTTTTGGTGAACACAGACAACCTTTTTTCTATTGCAACTTTCTTTCCTGCTTTTTCAGAAACTTGTCTAAATAATAGCTGAGAATGTTCCCTGGGAGTGTCTCTTCTTAGAGATGAAGCTTTTTGTTGCTGGTTTATGAATACACTGCTGGTGTTGCATATATCCTTTCCTTCATATATTGCTTAACTGGGGCTGAATTATGATACAGCTCAAGCTGTGATTCGCCAACATTCATCAGAGTTGAATGCACTCAGTAGCTTGGTAGGGATGCAAAGGGAGGCTCAAGATCTGAGACTGGAAGCAATTCTTGAAAGTTGTTATGTAATAGCAAAGGATCAACCTCCGTGAAATTTTGAAGTGTTAGAACTGCATCAAATTCCCCAACTAACACTAGATTCAAGGGCTAGAATATGGTTTGAGAAATGTCTGTTTCAATTCAACAGAGGCAGGATAATGTTCTTCCTTAATTTTTTATGACCTTTTGCTGTTAAACAGGCTAGTGTGTGAACACAACTTGAAAAACAGGGAAAGGCGAGGCTTGAGAAACAACTTGACAGGTTCTGTCACTAAGCTCTGGAGGAATAAATCTGCACATACATAAGTTTCTTCATTTCTGAACAGAGACATGTAAAGTATGATTTCCATGACAAGCCTTTTGGGAAACTATAGAAATGAAAAGTGGCAAATACAACCTTTATACACAACAGCTGTTGACATAGTTCAGACTAGATATAAGGAAGAAATTTTTTACAATGAGGTTGGTGAAGTGCTGGAACAGCTTGTCCAGAGAGGTGGTAGATGTCCCATCCCTGGAAACATTCAAGGCCAGGCTGGACAGGTCTCTGAGTAACCTGATCTAGTTGAAGATGTTCCTGCTCATGGCAGGGGGTTGGACTAGATGACCTTTGAAGGTTCCTTCCAACCTAAATTATTCTGTGATTCTTGGATTCTATGATTCTATGACTCTGTATAATGTCTGTAGTTTACATTTCTTATAAATTTGGGTTTATTGGAAGTGTTTATTAATCCCTAACAGATGAATACTTTTGTAAGTTGTTGTCCTTTTATTTTCATTGCTTTAATGACAGAAATGTTCAACATTACAGAAGCAAGCCATATACCTGCAGAAACTTAGAGCTGTCAATGACCGTCATTGTCAGCATGTGACTAGCGAAACAAATACTACCTTGCCAATAAAACCACAGTTAGCTTTTGTCCTATAATTTAAAATAAATATTCAGTCTTTTTGAAAGATTTATTTTTATGTAGTAGGTAGAAAATACCAAACACTTTCATCACTAAGTAAAAATTCAACTTGCTTTATTAGTTTGTCATGTTTCTCTGACTTTCTTTGCTAACGAACACTAAAAAATGTCAATCCAAATTTCACAGTGTGGAGGAGGAGAAAATCCTTTCTGATTTCTGTGTGCTAGGTCTTTCCGGGTATAAACATGATTAGAATTATTTTTAAAGATAGGGTTTTCTTATCTGGATGATGTGTCTGATCAAAAGGAAGGAAGGAAGGAAGGGAGGGAGGAAGGAAGAGAGGGAGGGAGGGAGGAGGAAAGAAAGAGAGGAAGAAAGAAAGAGAGGAAGAGAGAAAGGAAGAGAGAATGAGAGAAAGAGAGAGAAAGAGAGAAAGAGAAAGAGAGAGAGAGAAAGAGAGAGAGAAAGAAAGAAAGAAAGAGAGAAAGAAAGAGAGAGAGAGAGAAAGAAAGAAAGAAAGAAAGAAAGAAAGAAAGAAAGAAAGAAAGAAAGAAAGAAAGAAAGAAAAGATTCCCCTAGCTTCCCTACAGAGAACCTTGAATTTATATGGTTAAAAACCCCATGTCAGGAAATGTCAAAGTGAAGCCTGTATAAGCAATCTTAACTCTGGCTCTTTATAGAGGTTCATTACAATAGTCATTAATTCAATGACCACATACTATTTCTCAAATAATACAATATAATTTACTGTAGTTTTATGTGACCTTAGATGCACATGCTTAGCATCTTGGAATACATTTCCTGTTTTGTACATTTAGTCTGGTTTTTACTGTAATAATGAAACATGCATGTATATCGACTATGACTTTGATATAATAACAATATATAATTCTCTCCGAGGTTATGCCTGCTTTGTGATTCTAAGGTATAATTTAAGGAATTATCTTCTCTTGCTTTAATCTAGCTAGTTTGGGCTATAATTGCCCTGAAGATACAAAACAAAATTCAGTCCCTTGAGTAAATATAAAGGGATTCCTGGTGGGCTTTTACCTTCAGGTGTTGAAGTCCTTGCTCTCACGTTTGCTATTGTTATCTGAATTACCTAGATCAAAGCTAACTCAGACATATCACTGTGCTGCAATCACCAAGTCCTCTAGCTGCTGTGCAGATAGACCAAAGATTTAAAATTTGACAATCTGGGCACAGATACTAACAGTATGAAACACATTGGAAAGACTACTGTTTAATATAAATCTGGCATTTGTCCAGTCACATATAAAACAATAGAGCAGAGATTTGGGTCACCAAACATAATTGATATGGTTTATAAAAAACAAACCATAGTACTGCTTTGCTGCACTTAAGTACAGTTGGGATCATGCGTTAATTACCTACAAAGCTTCTCAGCTCAGGCTGGAAAACCCTGAAGATCCAGAACATAAATCCAAATTGTGAGGATCTGAAAATTTAAGAGCAAAAAGACATGCCTGAGGCCAGGGCTGAGGAAGGAGCAGGACTGAGGAAGGAATAAAGGAGCTGAGGCAGTGTTGGAGAAACTGAGGGAGAGCCAGGTTTGATAATTTGAGAAAGGACAAGGTTAGGCAAAAAGTAACAGTAAAGGGCAATGCCAGAGTTAGAGCAGGGCATAAATTGCAAAGAGGACAAAAGAAGCCTTCAGAATGTTTACCTTCAACCAGCAGAACAATTGAAATAGGTGGCACTTAATACTCAGTAAATAGATTTTCTGTGAAAGGCTTGAAAACGGATCATTAACGCTGAAATGAACCTGAAAAATAAAACATATGTTAAGGCAATATGTAGCCAACTAATCTGGAGAAAAATTATAAAAATATCCAAAAAGCCTATTTCTAGTCCTTTTAGGCAGTTTGTAGGTGTTTGGTTATCAAGACATAATTATTTTCCTTCACAGCATTTAAGATTCTTCATAGCTCTGCCCAGGTTGGACATTATAGGCTCTATTTGTCTTTTCTAGGTGAGTTTGCAAGCCCTGGTTGATCTCATGCAGACTTTGAATCATGTACATTTTACTATTTTCCTCTTCATAAAATTATGGCATGACAGAGAAAGGCATTTGTTGGCATTTTTCTAACACTCTAATATTGCTTCAGAATTAGGTTAATGCTTTTCATCCATCTATTGGTCTCCACATGATCTGATAGCTTTGACATAATTTGGCAAAATTGTTCCATTAAAAATTGAGAGATAAACTGAGTACTTACTCCAACATTACTATAATTGGTAGACCATATGAATAGAAACTGTGAAGTGCAGAGCAGCCACCTTAGTATGGAGAAGTGTTACGCTTTAGTTAAGCTGAGGGTGATGATAAAAACAGTGCCCTGCTTGGAAATCCAAAGAGGTACCCTGGATAAATGTGTGTATAGTAACTCTAACAGACTTACTATGCAGAATTTTATTGCATACAGAAACTCATGGGGATTGCCACTCTACCATGGCGTAATGAGCTATTGGAGTGATCTCAGGATCTCTTAAGTAGTATGGACCACAAAGTGTCTTTTCAAAGAGACTCATGTCTCATTTAGACTGCTGAAGGTAAGCTTCACTTCAGGGACATGTAGCTTGTTTCTTGGCCACAGAAAGCTGTTAGGATTTTACAGTTTAAAAGAAATGGGTTTTTTTTGTTTTGTTGGGGTGCTGATTTTTTTTTGGGAGGGAAGGGAGAGAGATGGATTCAGTGTGAGATTTTAATAGACAAAATGTTCAAAACCTGATTTAGTCTCATTGACAAATATCAAGCTGTTTGAAAGAAAGTTGCAGAGTTTAGGGGAAAATGGTGGATAACTCCTTTTTCTGCAGCATATCTGTTTTACTAGGAAAATACAGGACATAAATCTTATCAATCAGAAGGACCAAACCTCACTGGACATAGGTTTGGCAGATGGCATAGTTTTCTACTTGAAATAGAATAGTTTCCAGAATGAACAGGACTCTGAGGATGTCAACCCATCCACAGCTGTAAATCTTGAGGGTGGGTTTAAGCTAGACAGCAACGTTACATTTTGTGTCAAAACATATCCCCCAAACTGACAGAAGTTCACAAGAAAATCACAAGACCATGTAATCTACCAAGAAGTACAAATGCAATATGGCACCTCTGAGAACTGTTGCACGGATTATTTTAGTGACCCCAGTGAGAAGTCAAGTTCATGGTTCAGAGGAGGTTGCTGCATGTTGTCTTCTGTGGAAGCATTGCCACAGGCATGGCCACATTTAGTTGGTTATACAGGTGTAGGGCTATAGGAAAGGGAAGCCCCTGCTACTTTCCTGAGTATTTTTCTGAGATGATCCTGCGCTCATTTGCACAGATTTGGCCTGAGCAACAGGAGACAGAGGACAAGCCCCATGGACCAGTGTACAGCTAACAGAGAAATACCTTTCTGATCGAGGAAAGCATTTGTAAGAGCACAGGAGGTCTACAGTGGATATTAACAGTATCCACCACTGCATTAGGACTTCTTTGAACTCTTCACTCATTTTTGAAAGAATGTTGGAGCCTCATGACTGGATTTTTCTTCTGTATTTCACTAAATAATGGAATATAATAACCACTAATGAGTGATATCACTACTGCACTTTCTGATTTCACTGAGTTGATCAATAGCCAAATCCACCTTCTGCTGTAGGAAATAAGAACTTTTGAGAGAGGAGAGCAAGCATGTCCTAAAATTCCTGCTGTTAAGAGAGAAAAATTCTCCCTACTCTCTGTTCATGCTCATCTACCAGCTATTTGGTTACCCTCTCTTGTGCTGGAGACAGAAGGCAAGAATCAATATATTGTGAAGAAATTTCATCAAGAGACAACTAAAATAGTTGAACATATTATCACTTGTGAAAATTTTTGTTCATCGGTTTTTGGGAGGAAATTGGATTTTTACAGTCCTACTTGGTAATACAAAATCCACAGAAAAATTCTGCATAACAATGTGAATAGAGAATGCCTGACTTAGTGGGGACCTCCAGGAAAAGTGGGGATTTATAATTTACAGCTCCTTTTGTCAAGAGGAAAAGTGGAGAAGAGAATATAAATGCTCAAGAGCTCAGTGCTCTAAGACTTGTGACTTCTGAAAACTATTAATAATATGTTTAAAGTTTATGGCCATGAGTTGGATGATCAAATACCATCTGGCAAAGCTGTCAACTGGTGCTTCAAAAGATGGAGTTGCTCTCTTTTGTAATTCACTATGATTGTTGAGAGGGAAGCTGCTGTGGCAATGGGATATAACATCTCAGCAAACTTCATAACAGTATCCCTTGTTCACAATTTACAGCAACTGGGAGAACTGAAGAATCTTCACCTTAGACTAACTTCTCATTGATATTGTAGAGGAAAGTTTGCTGTTGTACAGCATTCTTTCACCATTTATAAGGTTAGCAAAACCCCCTCTGAACCCTAACAACATAACAAGAAGAATATTTGTCTGGTTATTAATTATTTCTAGATTTTGTGATTTTAAAATGAGCAAAATATCTTAGCCTTGAAAATGCCAAGCCAGCAGTCAGAGTTCCAAAAAGTGATAAGCATGGTAAAGGAGGAACTAGAATGGACATTCTGACATCTTAGATTGGAATGCTCCTGCAGCTATCCAAGTTAGTATATTTTCCCATACAAACAGATAACACTAATAATCCAAACAGTAGCTGATACTGGACGTACAGGTGGAGGGTATTTTCTTTGGGATTGCTTTTTTGGGGGATGTTTACATGCTTTTTCACTAGAAATTTTATAATAGACAAAGATAACTACATTATCTGCATAAAATGCATTATTAATGTCAAAATGGATGTTCATATTTTCCTTAAAATCACAAAGCCAAATCCTTCAAGTCAGTCTTCTTATTAGTTTTCAAATACTTCATTTGCAAAGTGACTGACCAGCTCTCAAATTGCAAGTAGGAACAAATTACTGAGCAGTGAAGAAACTTGCTGAGCCACTCAACTTCCTTGGCCACCTCTTTTGGAGGGGTGTCTCCGCTTTCACAGCAGAGGAATCTTGGCAAGGAAAGCCACAAATGGAGAGAGGCTCATAGTGCACAAATGCCATTTTCTTACCATTTTCAAGCACTAATACGCGTGCTTACAGGCTTCTCTCCAAGTTGCCTTAATAATATGTTCATCCTTCATTTGCTCATGTCATGGTCACTGATGCTCTAAGGAGCACCCCCAATTACTCCCCTGTGGTATAGTCTCCCTGGCTTTCCTTGGAATGAGATGTGGGTTTTGCTCTGCAATAGGGTCTGTAGCTCAAACACTCTCTTGTACTTTGTTAATGGGGGGCAGACAACTGCATCTGTAAAATACAGTACTTGTTCTCTCTTGAGTCATGCTTCAGAGAGGTATTAGGATACTGCTCTAAACACGAATCAGTGACACAGAGGAAAACCAATAGTCTGTATTAGCACTGTAACTACAAGTCACAGAAAATATGAAATAAAGCTTGGAATGTAGTGGAAACAGATTGCTAAAATGAGATGATACAATGAGGTTTGTGCTGCTCTGCATGTGTGTTGCTTCAAAAGAAACAAAAAGAAGAAGCAGGATTTTCTGAGGTACTTACCACAGTGGTAGCTAAGCAACATTACATTTAGTAGCATAATAAAATTAACTAAAACATTCATTCTTTCAAGTATGAGCTAGTTCCCTGTTCTCCAGGATATAACAATTACGTAAGAGATCCTGAAAGGAATTCTATCATCGCTGTTGTTTCAGCATTTAATTCTTGTCCTTCACCCTCAATTGAATCAACGAGAGTTAGACACCTGGGTGTTTTTGAAAATCCCATTAGGTGTGTCTCCGTATCTTCGGGTTATGAGATACTTTAAAAATCTGGTTTGTATATCTCTCACCTGAGAGATATACATTAAAAATAATTTTGTGGGTTTAGTTTTTATTCTGCATTTTGACATATCAGCTTATCTTGAATACAAACTGGTCTATGCATTATAATAAAAATATACACTGCTCTTTAAGACATTGACAATCTGCCTCCTGACACCCTGCCACTTGACCAATATCAGCTGCATAGGCAGACTGCTGACACCCTGCCCTTGACCAAAATTACCAGTGTAGGCAGGATGCCACCCACGTTATTCACGTAAGTTATGATTCTCTCAAATCACACTACCTTCAGTAGAGCCAAGGGGTCTCTTACGACTCTTACCTGCCTTCAAAAGACATTTGCATACTTAGCTGCTGTGGCCAGATGACCTGGACTCCAAGTGTCTCTAGCAGTCCACCAGAGCCAAGACATTGCGTATGATCCTATGTTTGCTATTGGGGATTGGGAGAGTTGCCTTATGGGTATGTTGTTCTCATCTCTCCTACAGTTTTAATAAAGCTTTGTTTTAGAATTTGTTGTCAGAATCCATTACTGTTCAAACCACAAATCCTTAGCTCTTTCATGCTGATCATATTTCAGATACCTTAGTTAGAGAAATAGTTTTTTACAATTTCCCTGAAATCAGTGCAGCTTGATAGTTTACTGTTATCGAGGACACACCTTGCAGAATTACAGATGCTTTTGTATACAAGGAGGTTTTGTTTAATGAGGATGAATTTACCTTCTTACATTAATTGACTGGATAAAAAATGAGGTTGTTGCACAGAATTTGTAATAAGGATACATTTTTGAACCTATATATAGTTTTTAAATATTCACATATACTCAGATTTAAAATGTGTACATTTTTTTTCCTATCACAGGGCTCCATACCACCTGAGATGCACTGTAATGAAATCCTTTGCTGGATAGGTAATTATGAATTCTAGGAGGAGTTATTCACTTAGCCTTGGGTTTTGCTCTCTGTGATGGTCTCTAATCAACAGTGAGAATATTTATTTCAATTGTATAAAATGATAGCTGAAACAGGTTCTTCTAAATTCACCATCTGCTTTCTAATTTGCCTTCATGCAGATAAAATATTTTCTATAAGGAGATGTCATGCTTCTTTTTGATAATGTATTTTATTAAATGCAAAACAGTGAAGTTAAAGGTCTGGCTTAAACCAACAAAAGCTATGAAATTTACCACGTTCTTGTTAACTTACTCCATATGCCTAGTTAGTGCAGCACATAACAGGAAAGTTGGCAACTGCTATAAAACCATTCTATTACCATTAGAACCCATGAAATGGGTTAAAAAGATATACTGAAGTGTTGGAGCATTCCCTTCATTCTTGTCTACTTAAGTCACTCTCAAAATTTGTTTCTCCTTGTAGACATACTAGTTTCTATCACAGCATGTGAAAAATTAAAAATCTTGTGTTTTTCATGCCTTTTTTTAAACTCTAAGTCAAAGCTGGTGGTTTAAATCTGACTGGAAAAAAAGTGCAAAATTTCAACATGAACATGAAACAAAACCAAGTCTACCCTGATACTTTTTCCTATTTCCCATCTTAAGCTCTCCCTTAATACTTTGATTTATAATTTCCTAAAGTTTTCCAGACACCACTGGGGTTTTAGATTAACTTTCTGTGATTCTTTCCCATTAAAGCTCTGTAGAGTTATTTTTTTTTCAGCTTGACATCTCCTCTGCCACATTTTATACCCTGTTTCATACCCTGTTTTTTCCATCTTCCTTGATACCTAATTCCTTTAGTTCCCTTTTCTCATACCTTTTTTTCACTCATTTTTGTTATTCCTTTTTCAGTTTAAATACTGGTCTTCATCTTCTGATAAAGTCTCTTAGTAGTCTGTGCATTCTTTAGAGGCAGACTTTCAATCAGCTCACTTTCACCAGCTAAGAATTAGAGATCTAGTTACTTATTTTAATGCTATCTTCAATGAGTGAGATATGGACATCTCGAGGGCAATTTATTCCACCTTTAGTGGGTGGACTGTGAAGACTCTCTTCTCCATTGCCTGCTGAATGAAGTACCTGATTATATGGTGGGGTTTCAGAAGGCTGAAGGTGAATATCAATTCTTCATTTGCCAAAGGTAACATGGAAATTAAAACCCATTTTCCTGTGTTTCTGAAGTACCTTTCCAGTCTGGCATTACCACATACCCTACCCTCTAGCAATTAGAGCCTATTTACAGTAGGTAGGATTGAGATGATGTGGAGCATGTTAGTAATGTGTAACTGTGTCAGTAATTCCTGTTACTACTCTTAACATCAATACTCAGAAAATCTTTTTCAGAAATGTGGGTTAATTAGTTTTTTAAATCGTGCTTCTTCTAGATCACCATGTTTTGGTTTAGTTTAGTTATTTGTTTTTAAACAACAACAACAGCAACAAAAATCCCTCCCCCTTATCCCTCGAACGAAAACCAGAGCCTTACTGTAATCCTTGTCAACATTAGTAATTTCTCTCTTGAAAAATAATAACATGCTCTCAGAGTTACTTCTTGTGATAAACATTCAGGATAAGAATGATAAAAAAATCATCGCAACTTAACAATGCAAACATTTCTGTTGCCAAATTTTCACTTAAAGATTGAAGATAAAATTGAAGGACAGTTTATGTAGAAAGAATGCTGATACTTAGTGGACTTTGCATATAGACGTAATTGCAACACGCTCCTTCAGGTATTTTAACTAGGGAACGTACAAGAAGGGGTTGTGTATTGGAGGGTTTGTTTGTTGGTTGTATTTGGTAACAAGAATAGTATTTTGCTTCTCTGCTGCTACGCAGCTGACTGATCAGTAGATGCCCATGTTACGGTTAGCTGAACTACACTTTCAGCACTTTCACAGTAAAAGTCTCAGGGTGATTCCTAGAGCTTGTCATTAGGCTAGACATGGAAATATTTTTAAAAAGCTGACAAATGAGGAATATATTTAGCTTACATACTTTCAAAGAACCTTCAAACCCATCCACTATCAGGCAAACTCTTTCAGTGGCAGAGATAGGAAAAGAGAAATGCCATTGAGGATAGCAAATGTAATAGAGAAACATTAATCTGACAATAAAATCTTCAGGTAAAAATTTCACCATTGTGAAATCATGTGAAGTATTTTAGCACTGACAAGTAGTTCTGGATTTCGGTATTGATGTCTCCTTGGAAAAAACATTCCCCCTAGGGAAACTTCTGGTAATACTTTACTGACTTCCAGCTATTCCTTGTTGGCAGAAGCTTGAAACAGTTTCTGCCTGAATGTCACTCCTTCAATCAATGAAAAGGTGCCACAATCTTGTTTACAGAATGTACTCTTGTCTGTGGTATCAAGCACATGGTGTGATAAATATTGTACGTGCCATATGGAGGTTGGATACTCCAGGTAATGTCACTCATTAGCCATATCTCCACTTGTGATTGGATTTAGTATGCACATACATTCTGCATATTACTGTGGCTGTAACTAAAAGTAGGACACTTAGAGTCTGTACTTAGTTACTCTACAAGGCCCTCCAAGAAATTTCCCTCCCTCCAGTCAAGCCAGTAGGAGTTCGAATAACTTTCTCTCTGCTGGAAATTGCTCTTTACAATAAATCATGGTCATTTCATGCTTTAATGCACTGTAGTGAAATGTGTTACAAAAAATAAAAAAAAAACCAAACAAATTCTTGCTATAATCAACATAACAAGTTTTTGCTCTAATAACTAAGAAAAAATGTAAACAACTGCACACAGTCATATAAATAAGTTTCTAAAATCCTCCTTATACGGCAGTATTCTCTTGAGCTCTACTTTGTGCAGTCTGAAGGGCTACAATTTTTGCTATGTTTTTGAATGTTGCTTTAGCTACGTAGGCAGACAAGGGTATGACATAAGTGTTCGGTTATATACACTCAATAATCTTAAAATCACAGATGTTTCAAAGAAAATGTAGTGACATTCAGATTTTTTTTTTCTGTTTTCCTTAGCAGTAAATTCACCCAAAAAATGGCATCTGATAATTCATGGATTTATTATTGCTATTCTAGAAATACTTACTCTCTCAGAAATTAAAATAATTGTCAAATACATTTGCAAAGCTATTCTAAATAAATGCACAGGAAAAAAAAAAATCCAGTGTGGAAGTAATTATCTGTATTTTCTGAATGGTAAATATGACCACTGGATGAAACAGGACAGTCATTGCAAGGTATCTTGAGTTATCTTTCTACACATCCTTATGGTCCTGGCAGATTTTCTCTCCCATTTTGACACATTATTTACAATTTTCTGGGCAAATGGAACTAGACTATGCAGCCTTTGGTGACAAAGGAAGTCTTATCATCTTCTTGTCCAGTGGAAAAGGATAACTGTAAGAGAAAGAGGGAAAACACGGAATACAGCAGAACATAGAAGAATATATATAGAGACAGATAAAACCAAACAAAATGTCTGATTCTCTCAATGTTTCAGTAGTACTCTACTGCTTCTATTGTTACATGAAAGAGAACTTTCTTAATTATTTGGTAGGTTACAGCAGAAGCAGATAAATTTCAAATTATTCATTCCCTTTAGAATATTTTAAATCATTAATATGTTATTTTCCACAACAGCTTAATTACAATACGTGCAATATACACATTCGATTTGCATTGCAAGCATAGGTATATTCTAGAATTAAGTGAAAATATTTTGATCTAACTTTCCTTGATGAATTAAAGACAGCCAAAAATATCATCCCTTTGGTAACTGCCATTGTTATACTGATGTAATCAAACTTGTAGAACATGAAATAATATGGGAATAACATGCTTTTGGTTCTAGGGAACAGCCCAGGAAAAAAAGTCAGTGTTGCAGTGGCTGAAAAGAGAATTACTGAAACATTAATGTGAAATCACAGAATCATAGAATGGTTGACATTGGGAAGGATCTCTGGATGTCATTTTGTCCAATGCCCCTGCTGAAGTAGGGCAACCTAGAACACATCGCCAAGGACCATGTTAAGATGGCTTTTGAATATCTCCAAGAATGGAGACTCCACACCCTCTCTGAAGAAACTGTGCCACTGCTTGGTCAACCTCATAGTAAAAAAGTGTTTCCTGATGTTGAGATGGGGCTTCCTGTCTTTCAGGTTTCACCCATTGCCTCTGGTCCTGTCACTGACTACCACTAAAAACAGCCTGGTTCTGATGTCTTTACACCCTCACTTCAGGTATTTACACATATTTATGAGATCCTTTCTGAGCCTTCTCTCCTCCAGGCTGAACAATCCCAGCTCTCTCAGCCTGTTCTGGAGAGATGCTCCAGTCCCTTGATCATCTTTGTGATCCTTTGTTGGACTCCCTCCAGTATTTCTGTGTCTCTCTTGAACTGGGGATACCAGAACTGGACCCAGCACTCCAGGTGAGGCCTCACCAGTGTTGAGTAGAGAGGAAGGATCACCTTTTTTGACTTGCTGGCAACACTGGGAAGGAAGTAGGAAGGAAATGGGAAGGAAAATATGGAAACAAGGAAAAATACAGAGGCAGGTGCTTATTTGGTTTTTGGTTTGAGAGACATGGGAAGACATATGTTCAGCCATGTAAGTGTTTGTTATGAAGGTCAGACTAATATATAAATTAAGCAGACTAATACAATCAATCTCACAGTAACATGAATGCTGAGTACTATTTCGTTATCTGATAAATTACTTCTATTAAAACTAATAACCATGCATTCAATTATATTCTTCTACATTTTATGGAAGCATATGCTTTCAAAGCACTTTATAGAAGTTGTCATAATTTAGGTGAAGAAACTTATGCACAATGATGTAATGTGATTTGCCAACAGGCTCAAAGTAAGCCAATAGCAAGCTGAAAAGAGAACTCAGGTTTCTAGGGTCCCACCTGATATCCTTTCTGTAGGAGTACACTTTGAATTGGACATTAGTTAGAACAGTTACATATTTCATTTCAATTATAAATTTAAAATAACATAATTAGTAATAATTGGATCTCTACTATTTTCCAGCTTGCTTACTAAATTAATCTAAAAATATCTCTCTATTTTTTTTTGCAGAGAAAGATATGGCATATTGAGGGTTAAACTGTAATACAGTTTATTTCTATTTCCTTTTATTTGATTTCAACATACATTTAAAAAAACCCCAAAACAACAAAAAAACAACACCCCACGAAAAACCCAACAACTAAGCTTCTTTTCATTAATTGTGTTTTAATACTAATACTAGGGGTACAATTCTGCTTGCAAAGATAAGTCCCAGTAACTTTTCTTAGGCAAGAAAGTTCATCTCAACTTATGAATTCTAAATTTGAAGATAATTTAGCTCCGGTGTGTTGCAACTGATTTTCAGGTGCCTGCAAATTAAATTCTCCTGTAATTTTCCTTAAAGCTTTTAGATTGCATTATATATGACCTTGTGGTGGCAAAGAAAGCAATAAAATGAGGCTACAAAAAACTGTAAACAGAAAGAACACTTTTATTATTGCTCCTCAGTTCCCTGTATTCCAAAGCTTTTACATCACTGGACAGGTATCCATGTTGCCAGCATCACTGTCACATCAATATATGACTCTATATGGAGGTGAATATTAATTTACCAATTCACATTTTAGCTTTTACAGCTTTTACTGTAATTAGACAGAAGTAGCTTGCACTTTCTGAAAAAAGTGTTTCTGAAACATGGACATTGGATATTCTTAAATCCTGGAAAAAAATTTCATGAAGAATATTTCTGTGTTTAAGAAAACATAATTCCTCTCTCATCAAATAAACATTGACGTAATTCAAGCATCCAAATGAGCAAAGTAGTGATGAAAAAAATCTTTTAGACAACTGGTAGCATAGCTATAACTTGTAGGTAATTTTTGTTATCTTTTGTCAAAGAATCTTAAATTTTTCCCTATCTTAACTTCTGCAAATACAAATGACAGATCTCTTTCTATATTCTCTGCAATGACATTTGCAGTAAATTTAATTTATAATATTGTACCAAGTATCCACTGCTGCACTGTCATTGAGATTATTGAAATGATAGTTCTGCTAGATAATCTATCAATCCAAACTGCAGGACTTGGACCAATCTCGTCTATATTAAAATTACCTTCCCTGTATGAAAGACATAATTCTTCTCCTTTCTTTCACAACTTTGCCTTCTGTTTTGAGTTTTATGAATAATTGCTTTCTACTGATCAAAACCAAATTCTAATATACTGCACACATGGTCATTGATCACTATAAGCACTAATGTATAAATAAAAATATGTTTATGTTTCAAACTAAAACTGACATCTCTATAATAAGACCTCATACACACAAGCTAGTACATTACTATACCATAGCCAGAGAGGCTGATTGCTCAGTTTCTGTGAGAGTTTTCCCAGATGAAATATAGACCCTATACTAATGAAATATAGAAATAATAATATATATTTTCTGTGTAAAAAAACAAAAAACAAACAAAAAACAAACAACAACAACAAAAAACAAACCATACCAACCAAATAAACAAACCCAAACAAACAAACAAACCCAAACCAAATCCCTCTATGTATGTATTTAATTGTCAAATTAACTGAAGTCTAAGATTCTCCATTAATTAAGACAGTATTGCAGGTATATATTTAGACCAAAGTACATTTACAACTTTGGCTTGGTATACCAATATAAATCTGTTTTCTAATTCTGTTTTAGATGAGAATTTGTTTGATATTCCCTTCCCAGTCTCTAGTGGATAATTACCCATGCCACATGATCACCATACAATTTATATACAATTGCTCATCTGTTATCGATAAAGGCCATAAATAAATATATGGCAAGTCAGAATTGTGATGGATTAGAAATGCTTTCAGGCCTATTGGCACTTGAAGGGAAGGGAAGGGAAGGGAAGGGAAGGGAAGGGAAGGGAAGGGAAGGGAAGGGAAGGGAAGGGAAGGGAAGGGAAGGGAAGGGAAGGGAAGGGAAGGGGATGGAAATTAAGTCTAGTTTTTAGAAGTTAGATGAGCATGATTTTTTCTTTCTCACACACCATGTAATTTGTATTAGGTTTGGTAGGTGTAGACCAGCCATTTGGAAATGATAACTGGTATCTACCTGAAACTCTCCATATCTTCTTTTTAAATAATTTAACCTTGTAGATTGTCAGAATAGGTGCTAAGTTGCTAGTTCTATTAAAACCAAACCAAACCAAGAACCCAAACCTATTGAACAAAAAAAATCAAAGCTTGTTACAGAAAGGTCTAAATTGAAAATAATTTGTGGCTTTGGTAAACTTTGAGCATTTTAAATTTCTTTAAATCTATAAATAAGCAATTTTAGCCCATCCATTGGCCATGGATAAGGTCTTCTTCCCCAAGTTAGTGTGCTGTATAGTGTGCTTCTAAGATTAGTCTGCCTTCACTGATTCTGTCAGTACTTCAAGAGTTGTAAGGATTGGTTTAAAGGTGTCCCCCCAGGGAGGGCAAAATAGAATAAGAAGGGAAAACTAAACAAAAATAAAGGCAAAAATTCTGATGTAGATTCAAAATAATTTCTACATTTAAAAAACTGGCTTTAAAAGACATTATATTAGAATAGTAACTTGAAAAGTGGATAGAGTTTTGCCATCTTAACAGTTAAATCTTCAGCCTGTTACACTACTGACTCTCTGACAGGAAAAGCTGAGTTTAAGTTAGATGCTAATTACTTCAGTGCTTTTTCAAAAAGAATTTGTATGCTTTCATCCATTTCAAGTTATGGATCTATCCCAGTATCCTCACTATCCCTTTTATATTTATTTTGCCATTCAAAAGTTGTCAAGAATGTACATTGCAAATATTTCCTCGGGCAGGAACATACAACCTACTAGGTAGCTAGTAGGATTTCACCTTATATTTCAGAAATAAATCCAGCGGTGTTCTACTGTGCAAGCTACAGTCTGCATAGTAAAGATTTTCAATGTCTTTTCTTCCACATTCCTGCAGTGTTGGGACCTATGGACTTCTATGCTCCATTTTCTCTCTCTCTTTCCTACTGCCTGCCTCCCCTCACTTTACAGAAAGTGAGAAACTCATAGAGTCAATAACAATCTTCCTGTTAACATCTCAGTGGTTTAGATCTAACTTTGACAACAGTATAAGAAGACTATTTCATTCCATTCTTCCTTGGGTTATTGTCTGTTTTCTTCTTATTGGACTTTGCATGTCCTCTTAAGCAGGAGGGGACTTTTCCTACTTTTTCTGCTCCTACATGTTAGATTATGAGAGGTAGGAGAAGGGATCTCTAAAATTCAATTCTAACTTCCCACTCAGAAGAATATTTGGTTTCTTCCTCTATCTGTACACAGACATTGTGGTCACTTTGGCAAGTAGTGCACTTAATTATTGCAATAGGAAAGGCATTATCATCAAGCAATATTTTAAAGGGGATTATGAAAAAAGATAATCAGAAAATATAATTTCTCTCATGCTCTTTTTATCTTTATTTGTCCATTTTCTATTTTATTCCCTTTCTAATTCTGCTTCTATTTTCTAAACCTCACTAATCAAAGCATATTTCTTTAATTTGGGTGTGTCAAAGAAAAATGAAATTATTGATTCTTGTCACTTAGAAAAAGTTTTCCCTGTGCTGCTGCTGAGAGAAGAGAGTTTTGTCTGTAAGCTGTGATCCAAAGTAAGATATACGAAGATGAACATAAGAATTACTCTATACTGAAGAAAGAAAGAGAAATTTGTAGATGACCATGTTGTCTGACTGGCAGCTGCTTACCTGTGTGAGGTGTAAAAACTGTTGTAAGAAAAGGACACTTTTTTCCCCTCTCTTCAGAGCAGCAGAAAAAGGTAGTGTATAGACACTGGAAGATACAAGAGATACAAATATAAGAGTCTGACATTTGTCTCTTATTGAAGAGTATGTAAGATATTAACTGAGAAAAAATACCCTTCTAGATTATCCTGCATAGACAGGAATCCATGACTGAATCTCATCTACTTTCTCCCTGTTAGAAGAATGTTGCCCAAGAGAGCACAGCTTGGTCATAGTTTCTATTTAGTGTCATCATTTTATTGTTTATTATAGTGCTTTCCAAAGTAATACTTAGGTTTCTAATGCAGTACTCCCGGGCCATGTCAATTCCTATTGATTTCTAGTCTTTCAACAAAAGTGGCCTTCGTAGCAGATCTCCTGTAGTGCTCAAGGCATGTTGATGAGATGCAAAGTCAAAAGAATATGAATCCTGGCAGCAAAAATCTCAAAATGGAAGAGCACGCCCACAAGCCTTGCTTGGAGAAAGAATGAAAGGCCTTCTCCTGAGCTCTGCCTAAACCAAACTCCCCTATCTCTGTGATGGTGACACATTCCTGTCATAACCAATGCTCAATGATTATAAGGACTGTTGTCTGCCCCCTTCCAATCGTAACTAGATCCATGTTTTACTAGAGGAGTTTACTTCAAAACACAGTTAATCTGAAAAACAGACTTCTTTCCCTTGTCAAAAAAAATATGTGGTGTTATGGTTTGCCTTCCATCCAGGGTTTGAATCAGTTGCTAAACATAAATGTCCATCGTTGTTAAGATACCTGATTGTATACGCTCTCAGCTTCCTAGTTTCCCTGTAGAGAGGCAAAGCTACTGTCACTTTTACAATCCATTGTATTAGATACCTTAGATTTCTCAAATTCCACTGGAAGCCAATGTCTGGGGAACCAACTAGGTGACCAGCAAAGAGCACTGTCCTCACTCTGGAAAATATACTGCAATAAATGTTAAATTTGTGTTTCGACCTTGCTTTAAACATAGGCAACATAGTGAAGAACTCACGATAGTTTTATTACTCAGAAGTTTTGAGTCAAGCATATCGACATAATTTTATAAGTGAGAATATTTAAAATATTACTAAGTACTATATTCAAAAATCCCCCAATAGCCAACATTTAGTAAGTTGTGCTCCATTTTATTTTGCAAAATGTAAGTATATGGTCCATTTAAAATTATTTAATTACTTACGGTGGTATTTTTATTACCACGTATGTGCATTATTTATCTTAAATATATTCCACACAATCATTATCATCTAGTAAGTGAAACAAATTATTAAAAATAACATAAAATAAAAAAAAATACACTGTTCCTAAATACATTCTAATTACAAAATAATCACCAGTTAGTAACAGATAATTAATTTAGAGTTTAGGTGTATTACAACCTAACATAAAGGCATACATGGGGCATGGGGCCACAGTCCATGACAGAAAGGCTCCAGAGAAATGTTTGATCATTCTTTGTGATGCATTAAATATGTCACAGCTGTACTATAAAAGATATCAGCCGTCAGGTAAGGCTGTCATTTGCCCTTGCTGGATTATATTGGAAAAACACAGTATTTCTGCGTTGTACTTTTGTGGGATTATTGCTCAAGAAAACACAACCTATTTAGTCTGCATACATATTACCATACCCCTACTCTGTTTCAAAAGAAAGTAGTCATAAAATAAACATGGTGCGGAGAAAAGATCTGGCTGATATTTTGTTATAACATACACCCATTTCAACATTCATAGTTGTGAATATGTTAAGTACTGGTCTACATGAAAGCTAGATTCTACAAAAGGATTGCATATTTCTCTGGGGACTAGTTCCTTTCATTCGATTTCTGTTATGCACACATCTTATTTTAGTTCAAAATCTAAGCCTGTGTCGCAAATAATATGTATAACAAAGGAACAATAGCAGTAAAAGTAGACCAAAATGTATAAAGATTTATTATATTTTCCATTAACTCAGACTTTTAAAAATTGTGTTTATTAAGGCATGCACATTGTTAACATATTCATCAAAATACATAGAAACTATAAATATTAGAATATTAGTAGAATTTAATGATTATGTGTCCACCATGTCCGTCCATCAGGAAGTACCTTTATCAAAAATTCATGCCTCATCACTAAGTGGGTAGAGAGGAAATTTCATACTTATCGAAACAAAAATTGCCTGTTAAAATAACTTTGGAGATTGGCCTTTGTGCAACATTTATTAAATGTAGTATGATCACATAAAATATAATATTTTAATACAAGAGATGTAGGAAACATAAAGAAATGTGGGTAGACCAGTAGTTAAAGTTTATAAGAGTTATTGTATCATAAAGTATCTTTATTGAGATACAGAGATAAACACTATACTCTTTTTCTAGTTTAATGTATTTAAAGTTTGGATTAATGAGTTTAGTGTTGATCATTTGAGATTTTACTCTGGGGTCTTTCGTGTTCAGAATTACTCTAATTTGCAAAATGAAACACCCTCATTAGTTAAAAAAAGCCACAAGAAAAACAGAAATGAAAGACAAAGAATATTATCATAAAGGTAAGTTTATTCAGATTCACCTGAAATTATATGCATGCTGATGAATAACAATTGGAGCTTTCAAGGCCATTAAAATCAATTTTACCTGTTGAGTAAATATCTTGGGGTTTTCAAAAACTTTTCAGACTTAAACAGACCTATCTAAATGACAGTTTTAGCATTAGTCGCTGAGTAAGAAAATGAAAGTCATTATTTTTTTAATTGAGTTTGAAGAAACACTTTTCACAGAGAATTAACATACGGCACAACAGACAAAATTGATTAAGGCCTGCCATCTGGCAGAAGTCTAGAAAAGTGGCTGCCATATGTTTTGACCAAGACTGCAAAATAAACTGTTTTATACTGTCAGCACCTCCAGTTCTGTTTTATAAATTACATTCAGTTTTATTATATATATGAAAAAGTTTAGGAAAGGTTTCATCTATGACTGGCTGCTTAATTGGAAAACAGACGCTATATAAAGTTTTAAAACAGGCACAGAGTGAATGGGGCTCAGTTTGAAAGCTATTTGACAGCTGTAAGTAACAAAAGTGCAAGGATTGCTATAAATTGTTTATTAGGCAGATCTTTACTTCTTAATCAGTAATATTTAAATCATTCTTCAATATTCAACAATTGTAGATTTCCTTTGATAATAATTACAGAAGAAAATGCAATACAAAATTCCTGGGTAGAGAGGAAGAATGTTCATGAAATTCAAGGGTAATATTAAAAGTGGTGAAATGAAAAAAAAATCTTTTTCCTAAAAGGACATCATTTCATAAAGAATAGATTTTTAAAATCAGTATATATGTATGTTGCTGTTCGAAAAATAACATATCAAGTTCAAATGAAATTTAGGAATGTTAATCTCTTTTGCAGCTGCTATTTTTGTTTTATGGTATTTTTACAGCTGTTTTTAATTTCTTTTAAGAAATACTAAACCTTTCGGAGTATTCCCAAGTGAAACACCATGGTACAGATAATTGGTTTCATTGCAATTCAGATTATGAACATCATTTTTCAGTTGTTACTTTCAAACTATATACACAGCTAAATCTGTAAGCCATTTTATTTCAGCTACTATCAAAAAGGGAGAAAATAGCTTAAAACATCACAAAGCCTTAATGTCTTTGTAAGGATTTGTGATGTTTGAAAGTATTTACTCACTAATGAAGAATGTTCGTGATAAATGCAAAACTATCTTCAAACTAATTTATGTTTATATGTTATATATAGGAATAGATCAATTATTGTTGGCATAAGACATTTTAAATTGACATGTCTATGCACCAGAAAAGCTCTTGTATTCTAAAGAGGTCCATTCAAAGGAATAAGGGTAAAGAAGAATTTTAATTCAGTTTTGAACAAATTTCATAGCAACTATAACTGAAGAACTGTTAATAATATCTCCTACATTACCTCTGCCCTGTGCTCTGTACACGTGATGTGCTAGTTTGCGATCATAATTCTTGTACGAAAAAAACAGGCTAACTTTTCTCCCCCCTCCCCTGGGCCTCTGGTTAATATGGGGCACAAAGAACTAAGCAACACCTGGATATTTCTTTTATCCTCAAGTTCAACAAGTGGTTCCACATTGTATTTACAACATATCCTCTAAGCCCTGAAGCAAATAAGCTTTTATTTTTCTTCACAAGCCTTTATCTATGTCATCACTGTAATATCAGCGTGCTTCATAAGGAGTAATGAATTTATTCTCAGAACACTTCTATGAGATCAGGAAATACTTGAATTAATATTTACAACACTAGAACACAGAGAAGCACTGAGAGCTGCAGTAACAGTTCAGCTAATGGAGAAAGGTACAGAACTCAGACTGCTTGGCCTTAACCCATGGCCTCTGTCACAAGACAACTCTCACTTTTCCAGAGGATCCCAGCTCACTCAGGTTGCTCAAAACTTTTCTTGTCTTTCCCCAGTATGCCCAGTGAACACCTAATTCATATGGCTCTTAATTTATATGGTTTGATGTTGGCCTGAAATCAAATGAGGAACAAAAGTCAAAAATATATGTGATCAGATAATGAAGGACCTTATCAAAATGTGTACACACAGGGAAGCAGAGTTTACACTGTATGTGTAACCTTAACTTTGTCATTTCCTCAGTCAGGGTGCTTCTCTTTTTGTTGCACATTTCACTTAACACGAGGGGTGGCGGGCAGTGGAGACACTGAAAATTTGTTAAAGAATACTTGAAAAACATAGTAAATCCAAAATATTTAGTTGCTTGGTAGAAAACAGTCAAATTTTTTGTTCAATGTAATTTTTATGCATACATTATATTTTTATATATGTATATACAAACAGCGAAGCAGAAAAGGTTGCCTTGTTCCATATGTATGTCTCTTTCAAGTCCTGTTTTCTTCCATATGCATCATCACATATTTTGCAAAAAAAAAAAAAAAAAAAAAAAAAAGGACGAACTCCTTCAGGCTCTTTTTTATTCCCTGTGGACTGTCACTCATTTTGGAATTCCCCATGAGATTTCTCTGAGCTACACACACACATGCAGAACCACAAAGAATATAAAGCAGACAGTTATGACATCAATTACAAAATTCACCACGAATTCATTTAAGCCCTTACCCTGTTTCACACATCAACACCAATTCCATTCCACCACTAAGAGGCACATGTGAGACTAAGACTAATCCCTATGCTAAATTTCATATTTTTAGGCAAATACTCATTGTCACCTTTGTGAGTCAGGAACCTATGTCCTATTCTAATCATAACTTATAGATAGTTGAGACTTAAGGCTTATTGAAGGAGAAAAAAGCGACCAGAAGAACAATTGAAAATTATATCAGGCAGGTATGTATCTTTTTCAGTTAGATATTACGAGTTTGTTTGTTCGTTTGTTCGTTTTGAGGTAGATAACACCTAACTCTTGTGTGACCTTGTCATATTTGAAAATTATAACTATACTTCAAACAGCTCAGATTTTCATTCTAAAATAAGCTATGCCATTGAAATTGGTAAAATAATAGTAAGTATTCACCATCAAATTTCTCATGATACCATGAGAGAGGGCTTTTTTACTGACAGCTATTTGGTATCTTTATTGATAATCTGGCAAAACATTAAATTTTTGCTTGCAAAGCTTGCAGGTCATATAAGAATTGATGAAGTACTAAGTAATGATGAGGACACATTAGTTTTACCAAGTGATACAAATTACTTGTGGAACTGATCTTATTCAAACACCATACGTTTTATGGCAGACACATGTGCAGCCATACATCTGGCAACAACAAAAATTGTAGATCTATAGGATTGGAGGATTATACTTTGGAAATCAATGACATGCTAGAAGATAGGAATAATGGTAAGTAACTGGCTGAACATGAGCTACTGGTACAGTTTAGTATGGTGACTATGGTGTACATGGTCCCTGGCTATACAGACATGGGAATAATGAGGCAAATGTTCAGCTTTGTTGAGTCATCTATTGGAGCAGTCCTCAATTTGCTGAGGTCATCTAAGCCTTGTGAATTGCTAGTTCCTAAAATAAAATGATTGTTTTAGAAGCGGCATTTTCTTATACCTTCTTGGTGGCTTTTATCATAATATCTTTGTAGAGCCAAAACATTTACGTGCAATATAGAATGAGACAAATAAGGAAATTAATATACATTTAATGAAAGAATTCAGTATTATAATGTGAGAAATCAGAATGGAAAATGTGGATTTTTGCCCATTTTTAATCATTAAGAGAAGTAATACGTTACACATATATTCTGTGATCTTGTCCAATATTTATAGCAATTACTTCAGGATGAAACTTCTCTTCAGATATATCAAAGGCATAACTTATAAATAGCCACATTATTTTCAGGAAAAAAGTTTTGGTTTGTGTTGGTTTTTTTTTTTCTTTCTCCTAAAGACAGACAGACTCAATCTGTAAGTCACACTTTAACAGAAAAGAAAACCTTACCCACCATTGTTAAGAGTAACACATAGGGTTATTGGTTATCATACCTGACAAAGATTACAGAATGGAGATATTGTAGGGGTTTTTTTCCTATATTTTCACTTTGTGCAACTAACAGCATTTGGCATATGGTGTTTCACAATTTCTCTCACACAAGAAATGAGGTGGTGTTTCTTTTGTTTTATGAACATTTGCCGAGGGAATAAGAAACTGAACTCTACTCTCACTCCAAAAAGAGTATGAAAATGTAAAAGAAATTATAGGAAAACCACAAAATTTTGCAGAATAGCTCAAGGATAAATCTCTCTGTTTGACTCTGTTTTCCAATAATTTAACTGAATTTTAAAATATACTAGATTCAAAAGCACAGTGTCCTTTAAATCAAACACTAAAGGACTGATCCATGCCTGAAACAGTAAAATGGAAATTTATCAGGCAGTATAATTATAACATAAACAAAAACCTACCAGAGCAAGAGTAACAGTAAAAAGAGAGATAAATAATTATTTGGTAAATGAAATGCAATTTAATGTCAAGGTAAATGGAAGGAAGATTCGAAGGAAAAAGTTAATTGCTGAAAGCAACTAAGATTTAGAACTTTACAGTAAGACAACTGAGAGATACACATAAAAACAGATGGGTTTCAAAGCAAAACTTGGCAAATTTATTGGTTTTAATTGAAGCAGTGGATGATCGCTTCTCCTCTCGGACCTCATCTACTTTACCAGGTTCAATACGGAATGTAAAGACCAAATGTCAGGAACCACTTAGCACGAGGCTGGTTCTCTTCAACCCTCTCAAGCTACAGGTTTCGAGGGACCATTAGGGGGCTTCTGAGGGTTATGTTGTTTTCCTAAGTTCACAAAATGATTCATAGTACTCCGATATGTTTTTATTCACTGCTTATTCAAGTTTTGTGCTTCTTCCACAAGATTTACAAGCAAAAAGCATATTCTTTCTTCCTATACCATAACACTGAGACTCAATAGTGCTAAACCAGAAGAACATTTTTTGCAGGATCCTAGCAGGAGTTCTGAAATTTGTGCTGCCAAAGATCAATTAGAATTGAAACTGGCCACTACTTTGAGGGACAATAAAAAAGGCTTTTTTATATAGATTAATGGCAAAAGGCAAACTAGAAATAACATTGGCCCATTACTTGTTCAGCATGGTCACCTTTTTAACAGGGGCATAGACAAAGATGAGATATTGAATGCTTTCTTCATCTTGGTCTTCAACACCGATGATGGACTTGGGGGCTCCCATAGCCATGGGCTAGGAAACCATATCTGCAAGAACAATAAACTCCCAATCATCCAGAGCTTGTACAGGATTTTCAGCTAGATCCCTACAAGCCGACGGAGCCTGATGGGATTCATCCCAGGGTGCTTAAAGAGCTGGCTGATGTCATAGTGAGACCTCTCTCCATGATTTTTCAATACTCTTGGGAGTCTGGAGAGGTCTTGGATGACTGGAAGCTGGCAAACCTTGTCCCAGCCTACAAGAAGTGCAACAGGGATGCAACTACAAGCCTGTCAGCCTCACTTCTGTTCCTGCAAAATCATAGAGAAGATTGTTCTGGGAGTTATTGAAAAACATCTGAATGACAACGCAGTCATTGGTCCCAGCCAGCACGGGTTCATGAGAGGAAAGTCTTGCTTAACAAACTAAATTTTGTTCTACGACAAAGTTACACACCTAGTTGGCCAAGGGACATCTGTTGATGTGATCTTTTTGGATTTCAGTAAAGCCTTTGATACTGTCTCTCACAGTATCCTCCTGGACAAGATGTCCAGCATAGAGCTGGATAAACACACAATGCAGCGGGTGAGCAATTGGCTGACGGGCCGAGCTCAAAGGATTCTAGTAAGTGGTGTTATGTTGGGCTGGTGACCAGTCACTAGTGGGGTTCTACAGAGATCCATCTTAGGGCCAGTGCTCTTCACTGTCTTCATAAAAGACTTAGACTCAGGACTTGAGGGATTACTTAGTAAGTTTGCTGATTACACAAAATTGGGAGGAGGTGTCGACACTCTTGAGGGCAGAGGGGCCCTGCAGAGGGATCTGGACAAATTGGAGAACTGGGCAATCACCAACCGCATGAAGTTCAACAAGAGCAAGTGCCGGATTTTGCACCTGGGACATGGTAACCCTGGCTGTACATACAGACTGGGGGACGAGATGCTGGAAAGCAGCTCTGCAGAGACGGATCTCAGGGTTCTGGTCCATGGAAAGTTGAACATGAGCCAATAGTGTGCCCTGGCAGCCAAGAGGGCCAACTGTGTCCTGAGGCGTATCAAGCACAGCATTGCCAGCAGCTCGAAGGAGGTGATTGTCCCACTCTGCTCTGCACCGGTGTGGCCTCTCCTGGAGCACTGTGTGCAGTTCTGGTCACCACAGGATAAAAAAGATATAAAGCTACTGGAGAGTGTCCAGAAGAGGGATACAAAGTTGGTGAAAGTTTTGCATGGGAAGTTGTATGAAGAGCGGCTGAAGTCACTTGGTCTGTTCAGCCTGGAGAAGAGGAGACTAAGAGGAGACCTCATCATGTTCTACAGCTTCCTCACAAGGGGAGGAGGAGGGGTAGGCGCCAAACTCTTCTCTTTGGTGGCCAATGACAGAACACAAGAGAATGCCAGGAAGATGTATCAGGGGAGATTTAGGTCAGACATTAGGAAAAGGTTCTTCACCCAGAGGGTGGTGGAGCACTGGAACAGGCTCCCCAGGGAAGTAGTCATGGCCCCAAGCCTGACAGTATTCAAGAGACTGGACAAAGCCCTCAGACACATGGCATGAACTGTGGAGTTGTCATATGCAGGGACAGCAGTTGGACTCAATGATCCTTGTGGATCCCTTCCAACTGAGGACATTCTATGATTCTGGAAGGTACAAGAAATACTTCAATCCACTAAACTAGTAGGTTCTTCAGCCTTCTCAGGGGTTTAAAAGTCATGGATGAGTACAGACCTAACAAAACTCCTCTTCTGATATTTCTAGCTATTTCAGTAGAAATCTGCTAAAACTTGAAAGCTACATAACTAGTTCAGTGTTGTGTCTAAAGTAACATACTCTTGAAGGAATAATTTTACTTAATGGCTTTAAATTTAGTGTCTTGCCACTTCAGAGCCCTCGCAGAAGAGCTCAGATCTTTCTATATCCATGCTATCATTCATATTTATACTCAGAAACTGTTCTATCATTTTTCTGTCTTGAGCAAAACATTTCTAAAACATTTTCTCACATTAAGTTACTATTGTTTGGTGTAACTGCTTTAAACAGTGGAGTTCTTCAGGAAAGGTAAAATACTCCTTAACTCTGGACATCTATATGATTCCAAGAGGGGAGAAAATCCTTTCTGATCCTTAAATTGGATTTTCTGTCAGAAAGCCAGCATCTTAGAAATATGCTGGCAACACATTTACAAACGGATTGAGAATGAAGAGGGCAGGAATATTGGCAAAATGGTTGCTGAATGCCAGGAAAGACAGTAAGGGTGCATAAGAGTCATCTGTTCCATCATGTTCCACACAGGTCAGCTTGTTTTGAGACACAGAGAGACTGCAAGGAGGAATAAACTCTGGCATTGGTTTAAAAAAGTGTATGCCATCCACTATATACACTACATTGCTTGGCCATTCCACAGATTAGTCCAATCAAATTTCATTCAAAAAGTGCTTTATCAGCCTATCCCAAAAGACAATTTACTTTGCCAAAATAAGGTATAATGAATTTCACACCATTTTTTCATATGACAAAATAATTATCTATTGGATATTTATTGCAATTTAGACATTAGAAAGGCTAAATTATGGATCCATAAACATGGTTTTAGAGAACGTGTATACAGAGGATGCAGTCAAAACCTGGCCACTTAAAATAAAAGAGCAGAACCAGATTAAGATTTGTAAAATTTCCTGAATTCTGATATTAATCTTTGCTTACATTTGTGGTACTCGTTCTTGTATGATGATTTTCACTGATACATGTAAATAAAATAAAAGTAACAAAAGATTGCCCCTGTGGTAAGGAAATAACTGTACCTAAGAAATAAATGCTATTTTTACAGAAAAACAAATGTTATACTACTAAACTAATATAGAACACAACGCAAATTCAAAAAATATTTTTTTGCATCTTAAAAAATAAAGTAGCACTTACCATTTTTTGCAGTAAGACCAATGAGGAGTTGATTTTGAACTTCTCACCAGATTTTCATTTGCTAACCAAGACACATAACAAGAATCTGTTTAAGTAACATATTATTCTTTTTATACTCAAAAATAGCTTACAACAAAAAGTTACAGTGAATGATTTCATGTTAGACCTAATTTTTCAAATCAGTATATCACAAACTCACAGATAGCCTGTACTGCGGAGTTCTCACTTAAAAAGGTGTTAACAAATGCCAAGCAAAAGTAAGAAGCATTGCAAATTTGTGTCTGCATTCAACTGCTTTCATTCGAAAGGACTGGGTAATTGAGGAACCTGAACCCTCTCTGTCTCTGCCTGAAACACTGAGAGAAGTTGCTCCTGGAGCAGAACTTTGAGAGACCTTACCTTTCCCTGTAAAGCTCAGAGGGAAATGTATGCACAAACAGAATACCCACTTAAGGTCACCATTTTCCTCATGGCACAGTAAACATAAAGCATGTTATTCTGGCAGGGGCATTTTGTGCTCTTGTGAAGTGTACCTTTTAAAATCAGACATCAAGATGCCCGTGGCCATAATAGCATCTCAAGGGGGGAAAAATAACACTTTCTTTCTTGTCCGTAAAACCACATACCCCCAATAAAGCTAAATTGAACAAAACTACCCTCATGTTTTCAGAATTTTCAAAGAAATAATGTAACAGTAGCCTACAGGTGGTAACATTTTAAAAGTGCATCTGAATGGAAACCAAAGATTCCAATGCCTGTTGACAGGACAAAAAACAGGACCCGAAGGAAGAGGAGGTACATGCCTCTATTTAACATAAGACCTAGTGTCGAGCTCTTCATCTGTAGCGGGTGATGGCCCCTCCTAAGGCTAAGTGCCTTAAATTGTACATGCACAGTTCAAAAGTGGGGGTCTCTGGAGAAAACTTCATGAGGAAGGAATAATGCTTTTTAAAAAAATTTATTTTCAAGTAAAGTTAAAAGTTTGATTCAATATACAGATGTGGGGTTTTTTCCCCCCTTTGATCTTTGAAAAGCTCTGGGTAAACACATCTAACAGCTCTCAGCTGCATTTGTTTAGCTTAGGTAGCTGGAATTTTACGACAACAGGCAGTTGGAAGAACAATTGGATTTCTACTGCAATTGTTCTGAAAGAGATTGAACGGTCTTTTAAAAATAAATAGGGCTTCAAAGTAGAAATTTACCTGTTCTAAATTTAGTTTAGTTGCAATAGTGATAATCAGGACTACGAATGACTTATTTTATGTAGCTGATTCCAGATTCTGTAGGTCACAAGCAGACAAAGATAAAAACTGTTAGTTTGCTGAATTTTTAACGCATATACTCTTATCTTTAAAACAACCAGCAGACAACAAAATTCATCCTTGATCACAGCTATAGATTTTTTCCTAGCTGGTCAATAGGTTATATTTAAAGAAATCTACACAAGTAGCATTCAGATGCTAGGCTTTTGTAGTTACTCCCCAGATTTCTGGAATGCATCTTATAGCAATACATAAAAATGAATATTTCAGTCAGGAATATGTTCTGAAGAAGGAATCATAGTTTCAAAAGCAGTGGTGTTGTGGTAGAGATATGGTGTATTTGAGATGTGTATGCAGGCACATGCATACAACAGATTGAAATATGTGATGTAGAAAGGTTTTTCCGGCAGCAGCTCAGAGTGCAATTGTAAATCATTTCCTCTTTTTAGCACTTAGGCAAGTGTATGAAATGTTGTCTTACCATCATCTGTTGATCAAAAACACAGAGCACGTTATGTATACATATGTGCACAGATGTACACACACATGCACAAACTGAAATAGAAAATGTTTATAAGTAAACCCACATTACAAAATTGTGTTTATATGAATTTACTTTTTCATATAGCCATAAGTACATTCATGGAAACATGTGAATATAACTATATTTTTCCATTGAAATAGAAGTAATTTATTGTGTGTGCGTGTAGTTACTTCTTGTAAAATATATTAGAATGTGCTGCATTAAAGCTACCTTTGATCCTTTTATGAAGTTTGGCTCAAAATCTATTACACAGTGAAAGTAAGCCCTCTTTTTAGTAAATGCTGAGAGTGAGTTTTCAGGTGCTGAAGATTTCATCAGCCTCACCTGATATCATTTAAACTTAAGGACAAGGTGAACACCTCCATGTGTAAAAAAAGAATGTGTCAATGTGGGTCATTCTGAGGTGGTAGAAATGGGCCTTTTCTCTTTCTTCTTTAAATGAACTGATTGTAGCTTTTCTTAAACTCACATGTACAGTAATCAATTTTCACTGTATCTGAGTTCCCTGTACGTAAATTCTATTGCATGGATAAAATGTTTGCAATATCAGTAACATTGAGCAGATCTACCTTAGCACTAAACCAGCCAGACTGTCTCAATAACAGATCCCTAGCCAAAGCACATGAAAGCAATTAAAAAATAATTAGAAGAAATAATTAAAAAACCTATAAAAACACAGACCTACATCTCAGCTACATCATTAACTCTAGAACAAATAAAATTAACTATATCGTTACTGCTAAATTTAGAGGAAAGTGCTGAAGAAGGAGAAGGAAATGAGGAAAGAAACAAAAAAGCATGAATTGGACACACCCTCACATGCATTTGTAAGGCTCAGATTCACATTTACCTGAATTCAGTAGCCACCCTTGACCCTTCATTCCATTAGCTGGCACTAGGGGACACAAGCCCCTAAGGCTGGTTCCCCACTCCAGCTGCTGGTACTCAGACCCCTCACACACACATGCACACCATTGATTCCACTAGTAACTGTCCTTAGACCAGTGCTATGCAGTCACTGGCCCACAATCCCCTTCATTCCAGTTGCTTCATGTATGTGCACACACACACAAGCAATCAGGTCTTCAATTTGACTCCCAGGTCCTATGGTCTCTTTGGTAGTTGCCCTGGTCCTTCTGGGAGCTAATTCCTCCAAGTGCCTTACCTTCAGAGACAGACATGGCTCCCAGGGCACTTATCCTGCTCGCCAGTTCTTCTGGTTTCACTAGCAATCACACATTGATATATGAAACCTCACCTCCTCCAGTTACTGGAACCCTAAACATATGGACTCCTAGGACCCATGCCTTCAGTTGTTGGCACTTACATCCCATACACTCACGTATACACAGAAAATAGACAGCCACTGTCCCAGAAAAATAGAAATGGAGTTCAATGAGAAGACAGGCCAGATGCAGTGATGAGGAACAAGGCACAGCCAGGCAGGTGTGTTGACCAGGTAACTTTTAACACAGGACTGGCCCCCTTTATTCCATTATTCCCCTGTTTTCCTGCTTGTTCCTTTCCAAACCACCTTGATCTCTCCCTTTTCCTGTCCTTGGTTATTCCCCTAAGAATTCAACAAGGCTTCCACAACCCCAAAACGCTCTTCTTATTATGCATCCCATAATATGTAGTAACCCCCTTGATACGTGAGGTGTCCCAGCGAACCTTCCAGTTGACCGCTGGTGTTGGGTGTCCCCCTGGCTCATAGTGCAGAACTTATTTTATAGTGAACAGATGTATCCCACAGGTGCAAACAGGCGTTGTTTAGAACTGCAGTTCAGGCATTTTGAACACCCAAAAATCTATATAGAAACAAATAGAAAACAAGTACAACCCACAGGAATAGAAACAAGTGTCATAACAAATTAGTACCACTTAGCAGACCACCACCTAAGTATCCCAATTTAGATAAACATTGTGAATAATAAGTATTTTGAAACAATCCAACCTGAAGATAATGGATGCTATGACGTGGAACTTCATATCTGAAACAGAGTTATGGTGTGTTTGGCAGGAGGAAGCATTCCTGAACTCTAGCAGTGTGATCGTTCAGGTTAAATTGGAGATTTCAGACACTGCAGCTTTTGCAACTTGTAGCAAAAATTGAGCAGACATTGCTTAGTCAAAGGAGAAAATATCAGCACTGGTTCCTGTTGCAACCTCCAAAATAGCAACATCGCCTTCAGCTTTATTAAGATGTACTTTAACCAACTGGATTTCATTCATTTCAAGATCTCATACAGACACTGTCCTTTGCAATCCTAAGCAATAAATACATCAGGGAAGGCAGACTTATAAAGAAAACCATCAGTATTCAAAAGTAGGATGGACATCCTCAATTGTACACTGTGTTAATTTGAATTAGTGCATGTATTTTACCATATCAAATGACATTAATTCCTATCTCAAGCTACGTGGTCCATAAAAAACATTATTTTTTTTTGTTTTGGAATGTCCTATATACCACTAACATACTATATTACAATAAGTGGAAAAATATCTAAGAAAAACATGAGAAAGATCTGTCAAATTTTGTAAAAAAATATTTGATATTTTGTGAAATATCAAAAAGGACTAATTCAGAGCAGTTTTCATCCATCTTCTAGCCCATAAGACTGAAATAAAAATAAGGGAAAAATTACAGTTTCTTAGAAATAATAAAAAAATATTTGTCATGGGATACAGAAAGTTTGGGAAAAGACTGAGAAGATACATGGATTCCAGGATTTTTAAAAATATAAGGGTGCTTATCCTGATATCTTTGAGTATGCCACAGGCATGCATTCATGGCCTTACAGAAGAACTTATAAATGAGAAAATACTTCAACCCTTACTTCTGGGTTATCCCTCGGTGCTAATCCAAATGATTAATATCAAGGAGTTAATGTGGCACAACCACATGCTATATAATGGTGCCAGATTAAAGGCATCAGGGTGATATAATTATTATAGTCATAAGAGAAAGATTTCAATTAAAGGTACCATAGCAGCATGCCACTAAAAACAGCACAGCAGCATACTAATTAAACTGCAAAAGTTCACCAGAAGCTATGCGGCTTATGCTACTTGAGGCAATGAAACAGCCAACAAAGCAGCATAATGATATCCTAAAATTCAATAAAATAATGCTAATAAAATAATGATACAGTATATCATAACAATAAAGAGCAAGGTCAAAGGTTATAGAGTTGTTCTCTGAATGCTATGGACATTCTGTGAACAATGTAATAAAAATTTAGCCTTGAGACATTTTTTAACTTTTATGCTAAAATCGACCTGAAAGCATCCAAAAACATTTATTTTTTTCCTGTTGTCAGGAAGGAATAATAACTCTTACTATAGTTTTTATTTTCTCAGCTACCAGAGAAAAAGAAGTATAAATTGCGTATTATAGTACCAGAACACCACAGTAGCTTAGATTGTTGGACTGAATGAAACACACACAACTAAGCAGGATAATGCCAGCTTATGAAAGGCAATGGAAGAAAGTCAGCTAAATGAAATATATTGTCTTCAGATAATCAGTTTGGAAGGTAATTTCTGTTGTAGAAGCTGTAGATCACTGAGAGGACTTCATCAAGAAGAAGCAATTGAAAACATAGCTTATACTTTATAGATGAACAAGAACAGTTCAAACCTGATGACATGGTCTGAGTGCAGAGCAGTTAAGTTTTAAGTTAACTAAATAATTTACAAAATAATATGAGCACTTCATACATAATGTCAACATTTATGAAGTTACTTTAATTTACTATTCAAAATTGTAGAGTATCTTCAGCTCCTACCAACACCACAGAGAAATGAAAAATGTCAGTGCAACTAAGGATCAAACTGTTAATAGCTATCTACAGGATCAAGGCTAGAGACTGGTAGGCAAACATAACAAAATTCCTTAAAAGGGTAAAAGTTTGGGATGGGAACTCTTAGAAGCTCTTAAGTGATTTTAACATAATTTTGTCTGACAGTTATGGCGTCTGCCAGTACTTGCTACAAGTATGGGATGAATTTTACAGTACAAAGGCTAATTTGTTTATGATGAGAAGTGTAAAAACAACAAAACATCTTTATCCAAATGTTATTATTTCTTAGAATGATTGTGTGTCTTTCTTAATAGCCAGAAAAAACTTTGGGCTCTTCCATATTCCTAGTTCTGTGCTGTAGGTCTGACCTCAGACAAAAGCAATTGGGTACACTAGACAAAGTGGACTTTAATATTAAGAAGATAAATAATAGTTTATATATGCATAAAACAGAGACAGTGATAGAAATATCGTGTCAGTAGGAGACTAAAATAAGGATGATTTTTCTCTTCTTTTTTTCTTTTTTTTTTTTCTTTGAGACAAGTGTTATGTTGTGGAGACTGATGGCTAGTCATGTAGCTGGGAATTTAGCAAATGAAGGCAGAAGATTTAGCGAATAAATGGAGAACTACTGAGGAGACCGTTTGGGAGAGAGAAAACTTGCTCTGTGTGTGTGCAGACTAGTGCATCTGCCTACACAAGCAGTGAGGAATGTAGCAAGGAGCTCTAGGCTCGCGTGAAGGATTTTCAAAGCAAGGAGTTGACTGAGAAGAGGACCATGGTACTTCATAATCCATGAATGGATTGAAATGTCTGCTACACTGGAAGAGAAATCTTTGGGTGGTTACCATTTCAGATATAAACATCCTGGCAAATATTTTTTTTTTTGTCTTGATAGATGGCTTGTGCTTTCATTCACATTGGAAGTTTCACCTCTCTGCTCAAAATCAAGAAAAGGATCCTTTATAAATTGTATCTTGTTAGTCTTCTCATATCACATAATTTTGAAGACAATTAGAAAGGAGAGTTTGGGGAAGCTTAACTAACAATTATACAAATAAACTCCTGTTAGGATGTTGGTGCATTTGTATAAAAAAGTCATTGTCATATAAAATATTTTCATGGTAAGATGCATCATGCTGAACCTGGAGCAGAACACAAAAATATTTATATCTTCAGCAGTAGTTGGAAATATGTCGTAGTCATGATCACCTTGTGTATGCAAGCTAAGATGACTCGTGAGATGAGCCACTTGTTCAATATAGTCCTGCTTAGCTTGAAGCAGAAAGTTCACATGTTCTAAAAGGAACTTTGGTTTCAGCTATCTTTTTGATCCGTTGCATCTTTCAGACTCTTTTACTGATATATTCAGGTAAAATTTGAACATAAAATCAATTCTAAGAGTTTCTGTACCTTTACGTGTAAAAGATTGTGTGGGTTTATACCACAAGTTCTGTTAATGTCTCAGTAACGTCTGTTGTTCCCTGGAACAATGTAAAGACACATGGCCTGGGATAGTCTCAGCAGGGCTCTTTTTCTTTGCTAGCCCTTCACCTAAAATAGTTTTATTTGTTAATGACTAGGGAATATCAACATGCCAGTCCTAACATCTGTGGTTTTATTTTATGCAACCATTATTTGTTTACAAGAAAATCCTACTCCCTTTTCCTGAAATGTGTGCAAGCCTTTTCTCCCCGTTGAGATCCAAATTTTTTTCTTGAGATCGCTCTACTTCCCTCCTGCCTCTATTTTATGTTTGCCTCTAGTACAGCTACACTGGAAAGAAATACTTTGCATTCTAGCTGCAAAACAAATAACTTCTGCCAGGTCGAGTTGACCAGCCAATGTATTAATAAGAAATGTTTGATAGGCACTATCTTAATTTAGTCAAACATGTTATCAAGTATTTTAAGGATGGTTTTCTTATCTTAATCTTTTAAAATATGTCTACAAAGCTACATTATCTACCTTTGCATTGTTCTACTCTATCATGTCTCTTCACAATTTCACACAGAAGCTCAAGTACTCAGAAGTTAATCAGCATCTAATGACAGCCTTGGGTTTGAGACAACATGTCTTTAGAGCCTCTGGAATTTCAGTGTCACTATCTGCTGTCCTCTGAGCTGCGTGATTTAGTTGCATGATATTTCCAAGGGCCTTAGAGGTCCGGAAGGAACAAGGAATGTCTCACTGTAAGGTGGTATTGGCACCTTGAGAGTTAAGTGGTGTATTCAGCGCTGGCAATAGATTTGCAAGTAACTTCCGTGGTTGTGGTGGGTTAACCTTGACTAAGAACCAAACTCCCACCCAGCCACTTGCTCACTTCTATCTCTCAGAATGTCAGGGAGAAAAACAGAATAAGAAAGCTCACTGGACAAGGTAAAGACAGGGAGAACACTTACTGATTATTGTCACAGACAAAACAGACTCAACTTTGGGCAAATTAATTTAACTTATTGCCAATTAAAATAGATTTGAGTAGTGAGAAACAAAGACAAATATTACAACGACACTTTTCCTCCCCCTTCTCGCAGGCTCAACTTCATTCCTTCACTCCTTCACTCCAGGCTGATCTACCCTCACCCCCTCAGAGGCTCAGGAAGATGAGAAACGGGGGATTGTGGTCAATCCATAACAGATCTCTCTGTCAGTCCTTCCTCCTCACACCTTTTCTCTGCTCCAACATGGGCTCTCCAGGGACTTAAGTTCCTTAAGGAAATATCCACCTGCTTCATGGGCTGCAGTATGGATATCTGCTCTGATATGGTCTTCTCCATGGGCTGGAGGGGAATATCTGCTGTGGTACCTGGAGCAGTTCCTCCCCCTTCTTCTCTGACCTTGGTGATGCCTTTGCTATTTCAAAAACTTTTTTTTCCCTCCCCCTCTCCTTGTGTGGTATTTTGCCTTTTCTCATACATCTTTTACTGGAGGCACTATCATCCTAGCTGATGGGCTCAGCTGTGTCCTGCATTAGGGCTCCATTTTGGGGCTGAAACTAGCTGTTACACTTCAATACCTTCTCCAACTGGGCATGATAGGCAAATATAGAAAAAACCAGCACAGGATGCAACAAAATACTGCAAATAATATGTATGTACTGGGCATTACAAAACCAAAAGCTAGTAGTATCTATCTTTCCTGTTGCTAATCATTTTGCAAAATATACTCATGTGGCAAAGGTAACATATATAGAGAAAGGTCACTAAAGTAAATGACTATTAACTCACAAAAATAAGACATCTCCTCAGATGACAGGAATGCGCACATTTGACAAAGGGTTGTCTCTGTGATAATGAATGGCTTTTAAATGCTGGACTCCCAAAATAGTTTTAGTTTGATTCCAAAATTTTGTGCACATATAAAAGTTCAAAACCAAACAAAATGGAATCACCAACCTTAAGAGATGTTAGAAGCTGAGAGTGGTGTCTCAGGAGCCTTTGAGTCAGGTGAATTTCAAAACGTCTTATGAACTTTCTATGTCCACTTCAATCACCTCAAATTCCATGAAAATTCAAAGAAATAGATGTGTACATCATATGAAATACAGATCTGTAAGAGGAAAGAAATTTTAAGGGAATTATTTCTCCCCAACAAATAACACAAGAAGAATACAGATACAATCAAAGCTCTGAAAGAGTAGGGCTATTCCTGTTCTTTCATTAGATTTTGCTATTTATCTGCCCAGTGACAGTGTAGGAGAACCTGTGAAACCTCTTATATGTTTCTGTCCTTTAACTACATCTCAGTTTCTACACCAGTTGCATGTTCTGCCTACATATAGAAGCAGTGATTCCCTAAATTATTATTTCTGTGTTGGGTTGTCACAAAGATCTGTTCAAGCAGTATTCAGTCGCTCCTGGGATCCCAGCGTATGCATGAGTAGAAAGGGACATTCAAAAGAGCGACACAAGAAACTTTCTTAATACACTACAGACAAGAGCAAACTTATATGTTAATACCTGCTTTGAAGAAGATAATCTTCAAATTACACAGAAGAGTAAGAGAGTTTGGCTCACGTCAGGTGAGACCAGGCATGCCTAAAGGGATGGTTCGCTCTCTCTCCCCTGCTCCCCAAAAGACATGCTCTTGAAAAGGGAATTCAAGCTAGCAAGTGCTGCCACCCACAAAATCCTCAATTTTTTCCCTTTGGCTCTTATTACTTTTCTCTTATTTCATACCTGAATGCTCAAATGTTCCCTTTAAGCTTAAACTCTGTCCCCTATTACCTCTACCCTCGGCACTGCCATGGACTTAATCCACTTACCTCCTGATACTACCTGCATACATTCCTATGTGCAAGTTATTTTATATTTAAAATACTTTGACCAATTCTGAATTTTATCCTGAATTCGGGTAATATATTCTCAAAAAATAAACAAAACACTGTGAAGTACACAAATCAATCCTGAACAAAAGCAAGTACTTCTACAGCACAAGCACAGGATTTATTCAGGATTTTCATACATTTCTCTACAGTCTACAGTGACCCTTCAGACAAGTCATTACCATTTTTCTGAGCTCCAGCAAGAGTCCAGTCAAGTACTCCTTGACCTAGGCAATACTAGTTGCAACACAGGACTCAGAGGTATAAATCAAGGCAAAGCAGATCCTCAAAGAATTGAAAAGATTGGAAAGCTTGTCTGTTTTTTTCGGAAAAAAAAAAAAAATAAAAGGTAAGGCAATATGAAAAGATGGGGCCATCGAAAGAGGACAGTCAGAATGTGGGGAGAGAAATCCACCTACAAAGACCTAAATCCTGTAGAAAGTGGGCCATCTGTAATAGACATTTTACATTCTGTTTTAACTTTGGATACATTTCATATTTTAATAGCAAATAAATAAATAATAGTAATGGAGAGGGAAAAAATACAATATCAGAGCTTCCCATGCCTGGGGATCTGAAACTACTTTTATTCTTCAAATATGTTATGGATGGTAGTCCTTCACTCTTTTCCCCACAACCATACCCACTAACAAGCCTTGATGTTTAAAACTTATGGCAAATGAAACCCCCTCGAGTTGAAATTCTTATAATGTTTATTTCATAGATTGCCTGTAAGAAATTCTTATTTTGGGTGGGATATATTTTCCTTTTCCATTTTCCATCTTGTGGTACCTGCTATTTTTATTGCAACTTCAAAAATAGTTGAGCCCTTTTATAAACCTAAGGGCTAAAATAAGTAGCTTATGGAAAAAGAAAGTAAATGTAATTTTTGATGAACAGCTCAGATTAACAGCTTTGATTGAAACTAAAGTTTTCTACCAATCAACAAAGTAGCTACAGTGCAGATGATGGCCATACAAGTTTCCCTATGCTACAAATCTCAGCTCTGCTCACAAGGGCCCACTTTCATGGATGAGAGTGTAGTTTATTGTCAAAGTACTTTAAATTCCTGACATCTCTGCTAGAATTGCAAACAAAGGTGCAGTTATTTCAGTAAGACTGTTGTTCAGCATTACAGATATTTCATGAGAAACTCTGTGTTACATTCCTGTCATTTAGAAGGACTAAACTCTCACAACTTCATCTAATTCTCTGCAGATCATTATATGTCTTATATGACTTCACTTTGGAGAAAAATGAAAATACTATTTTTTACCTCTTATTGTACATAAAGTGATCTTCTTAATGAAGGTCTTGATGATTATAGAGACAAGAAGTAGAAGGTACTGAGAAGGCAGTATAGTCATATTCAAAAACTTAATTTCTGGGGGGAAAGACAGGGAAATTTCATTTACTTGTACCTACATGTTTTTATCGAGATATGAAGGTTTCAAGTTAATGAAATACTTTTGAGAAGCATGATGATGTTAATATAATAAAAAATCCATGCAGTAAACAAAGGAAATTTTAAAAAAATATATAAAAATTATTTTTGCTTTGCTGTTTGTTCCACTTCTTAGGGAGGGTTTTACTTACATAATTCTCTAACAAACGCATATACAGAGATTTTAATATAATTTCTGCTGACTATATATGCAAGTAAGTCTTATCTATTTCTGAAACACCACTAGTTTTTTTGTTTGGTTGGTTGTTGTTTGGTTTTATTGGGGTTTTTTTTCCTTATGTTTTAAAAACAAAAGAAGGGAAATGCAGGTGAAACAAACCAATTGCATTTGAATTGTCTCTGGCTCAAAAGAGTCTGTAGTTCCAATGTTGATTGGTAGGAAGGCTTTCCAGCTGTCAGACATCTCATTCTATGTGACCTCCTGCTGCTTATAATCTTTTAAACAGTATGTTTCTGGTATAATGGTTTGTGAATCTTGTGGAAGTTAAGCACACAGAAAAAGCCAAGCACTTTTTTTTTTTTTTTTTCCTAAGAGGGGTGGACACAAGCACTTACCTTAAATGTTTTTCTAAGTAGAATTTTTACTCACAAAATAATCTCTTTGGCTCACTGTTGTCAGAGTTCACCTCAAATAACATACCTGAAATCTTAAGGGGTTAGAAAAAATATTTTGTTTCAGAAGTAGTAATCTTTGGGATTATTGTCTTTCACTTTCCAGCATGTAAACTTATTGTTTGGAGAGAAACAATCTTCCCATGTTGTTGATGCTTTAGTTTATTTGTGTCTAAATAATTTCGAACTGATGGCTGTTGACAGGTTAGATAGACGGACTGAAAATTTAACTTTTATAGCAAACTTCTTTTTTGTTCAGATGAAGTATAGAAAATGAAAAAGTAATCTCTTCCCTCATATTTTTAAAACAAGATATTTATTTGAAAAAATGGATGAATAGCAAAAATACTTCTGTAAATTGTCCCTTAGAAATTTTATTTTGTAGTTAAAACCAAAGAACATTTCAGATACTAGTAGAAAAATACAGAGGATCTCTACTTAAAAACAATTTCCTTGAGAAATAAACAGGATAATGTAAGAGTCACATCTGAAAATAAATTATTATTTAGTGAGGGAAAAAAAGCACTATTTCAATGATTTAGTGAGAAAAGCTACAATTATGTAGCCTTCATAAATGATATCATAATGATAGTGCTTTATCTGATTCATAGAAAATGATTCAGCTTGAGACAAAGGAATAAACAACAATGAAACTCGACAATCTAAAGTTAAATGACTAAGATACTCAGCAGCAGTTATGTCTGTACAATAGATGGGGTTTTTTTCAAAAGACTGAAGAAAATACTCTGAGACTGGAAGGTTTAGGGAAGTGATAATGAGATACAGAGCCTTTCACCTCTAGGTCATTGAGTTCAATTGCATTTTGAGTTGCTACTGACTAAAATTTGCTTCATCTGATGGCTATTCAATAGTCTATTGTGAAATGAGTTGCAGGTCTCAATCCCAGCCCTACTACAGGAGTAACCACATAACATTTAGCAATCACAGCAATAATGCCTGTACTATGTACACGGGAACCTGGTTACCCTATGTTTTCCAAAACACACTCTAAAGGCCCCAAATTTTTCTGCAGTACAAGAGTCACTCTTGTAAAACATCAGTTCTAGGCCATTTCACACAAAATAGAAATTACATTTGTAATTAAACATGAAAATTAACAAAGCAAGTATTATTGTCTCGATTATATTTCCTGTGGAAGTCTGATGATCTTATGTTCCCTTACGTAACTGGTTTTTAGTGTGCTTCAGGATTTTGTACCGTTCATGCTGCACTGTGTAGAGGTACACCCAACCTGAGCAGGGAAGGGGCAGGGGGGATCATGCAGCTGTGCAGTCATCGCTGGATCAGATGTCCATACGGACTGGAGTTAATGAGATCTGATGCATTCCCCTTACACTGTCCCCTCCAAAATTTCACATCATAAATCCTCTCTCATAGATATTCTCTGGAACGTGCTGAAAAATTAGGAATTTGTGCAAGGGAAAATTGAGGCTGGGGAGTCTAAGAAATAGCTGAAGCATAAGAAACTTTTAAGAATTACAGTGAAGAAGCTGTCACTGCTAGGATGGAGACAAAATAATTCATCTAGATGTTCATGGCAACATGATTTCTGTGATTCCCTTAAATCTATTAAAATAGGATTTCACTGTTTTGGAGTTGTGCAGTCTTGGTTATTTTATTCTTGAATAGGTCTTTTTGTTTATATATGACATTTGCCAGGATTATTTCAGACTTGTCATTATAAATCCTGAAAGGTTCCTGAACAATTAATATTTCTTTTATCATTTACGAAGTTATATCACAATGATCTCATAAGGACAAATAGCCACTTCAAGTCTAAATGAAGTAGCTTGATCACAATATAAATGTAAATATTAATTGAACAATTTTATAAAGAATAGGAGAAATAAATGAGTTTACATTCAATATCCTTACGCTTAATCATAACAAGACAGAAGCAAAAACTTAAAAGGATCAAATGAAGACAAATGCGTCCTGGCTAGAGAACACACAAGTCCCGACGGCTGTGCTGGGTGATCCCTTAATAAAAGAATTTGAGAAGATGTGATCCCCTAAACACTCCCAAGACATACCAGCATGAGGCCTAGTGATGCAGTCTAAGTCAATAGATGTTTCCTGAAGAATCAGAACGGCTAAGAAGGATCTTTACTGTTGCCTATAGCCTTCATAATGCATTTTGGCTTTGAATGCTTTTGTCAATTGCTTAAAAAACTAGGTCATGAAAAAACATTTTCTTTTAACAAAATTTGTCAGTTATAGGGATGATTGAGTAGTCCAATAATGGAAAAATACATTGTTCCTTCAGAAGCTGCAAATACATTACTTTAATATGGGTTGATCACGCCTGAGACTGGTAGTTTTATTATATAATTTTGGTTCTACAGCATCTGAGCTGCATTCACCTTCAGAGGGAAGAAATAGAAAATGTAAGGATGCAATTTATTTGATTTATTTCAGGGTTGATCTATCTTAATGTATTCGTTTGGCTGAAACACCTTCCATGATGTTCCCTAACTACTGCATATTAATTTGGATCACAGATTACTTGTAGAGAAAACGAAAGCCTTGCTCAAAATCTAGTTCTGACAGGCTTCACTGACACTAAGTTTGGAGGCAAGTCAGTAGCAGGTACTCCAGGGACTGATACTAAGGCCAGTACTGTTTAAGCTCTTCATTAATGACTTGCATGATACAAAACTGGAAGGAGTGGCTGGTAGACCAGGTGCCATTCAGGAGGACCTAGACAGGGTGGGTAATGCGTCCTTGTGGCAAAGAAAGCTAATGGTATCCTGAGCTGAGTTAGGAAGTTGCTAGCAGGTAAAGGGAGGTGATCCTTTCTCTCTATTCTATATGTGAGACACATCTGGAGTACTGTGTCCAGGTCTTGGCTCTCCAGTACAAGACGGATATGGACTTGCCGGAGTGAGTCCAGCACAGGGCCACAGATATGCTCAAGGGACCAGTACACTATTTGTATGAGGAAAGACCAAGAGAGCTAGAACTCTTCAGCTTGCAGAAGAGAAGACTTGTTAGAAATATATACTAATATCTCATGGGAGGGAATGAAGAAGAGGGAGAAAGACTCTTATCATTGGTGCCCAGTGACACAAGAAGAAGTAATCAGCATAAATTAAAGCCCATTAAATTAAATACAAACACAAGAAAACTCTTTTACTGTGAGTGTGATCAAATGCTGGAACAGGTTGACAGAGAGATTGTAGAGTTTCCATCTGTGTAGATACTCAAAACCTGATTGGACATGGTCTTGGGTAACCTGTTCTACTGACCCTACTTGAGCAGCAGGATTGGGCTAGATGATCTCAAGAAGTCTTTTCCAACCTAAATAATACCATGATTCTGTTTGTGCATAACTTGAGCACATGAGCCAGTAAGAGTGTCCCATATTGTCAAGAATTTCCATGATATCCTGAGTTGCTTGTTGTTCTTCGTGAAGGACCAAATAAAACAATCCATGATTTTGTTTTTAACATCATCTGTAAGATATTAAATCTCCAAGATTCATCCGTCCCTCATATTTTCAACCTTTCTTCTACCTTTCACTACAATATCTCTTTTCTTATTTGCATACCTTATTTTCTTTTGATGTTCCTCATTAATGAATCCTCTTCTGAAATCTCTTTTCGTTATCACAGAATCACAGAATCACAGAATGTTAGGGATTGGAAGGGACCTCGAAAGATCATCTAGTCCAATCCGCCAATCCGTTATTTTGTGTTTCATTCTACTCTGCCCTGATAATTACATCAATCTTCATAATCTCCCAGAAAATCCTGGATGGTGCCAGATGTACCCTCGAAAGACCAACAGCTTCTTCAGAAGCAGGTTAATCCAGCAGCAGAACAAGTCTTCTAAATTCACTACTTCTCTTGATGAGAGAGGACTGAAAGTTGTGTCCCCCATCCCAACAGATGGGATGAGGGATGAGTTAACTCTGAACGCGACATGCACCCTGGCTCAACAGATGAGACCAGGTGTGAGTTAACTCTGGGTTAATTCTGTGTGGTTATGCAAAGTGAATGACAGACAATCACTCCAGGGGTCCAATTCAATTATGAGTTTTACTAAAAGTATGTGTTGGAATACTAGTTACAGCGAAGAGTGGCTTGGCAAAAGTATAACAGCAAAAGGTCCTTCTACAAGCAATGTATTGGCAACCATTAGTAGCTATAATACAAAATTTAACAAGAATCCAACAGCAGAGCTTAAGATGATGTTACTCTTATATGTTGAAAAGGAAAAGAGAGAAAGAGAGTGGTAGAGAGGGAAGGGAAACTAAGGTATAAGAGAGAGAGAAAGGGAGTAGGATATCACCACTGCACAGGTTATCGATCCAGCGATGTCCAGTGAGGAGAGGGTGGACGCGTTGAAGACTTCAGTTACACTGTGCAGCATATACACGCCACACTTGATGCCATGCGGGGGGTCATTTTATAACCCAGTTCATTTACATGTGGGCAGTTCATCTGCTCCCTCCGCTCGCTCTCCACGCTAATTAAGGACTCTTTTCTGGAAATGGGTCTGGGGTCTGCAAACTAGGGGAAAGTTCACAGTGCCGACCAGAAGTGAGTTGTCTTGCCCATCAGGGGTAGCTGTTGGTTCACGGCTTTCCTGAGGTAGCTGGCTGTCCGACAGATGAGATAATCTCATTTTAACTAGGCCATGAGGCCTTCACAGTGATTAGCAAGGTGCTTGATGCCATAACCATCTGCCTCTTCTGCCACCAAACGCAATACCTTGAGAAAGATAAGGGAGATGGCTGTCTGCACAACCACCTGCCTTGTCCTTCCAAAGCAACAAAAACCAGTCGTTTAAGGCATAACGAGTTCCTTTGTTCTGCTAATGATGGAGGGGAAGCGATTCAAGGTTGTCACATTGTGTTGCATGTAGTTCAAGAAGATGAATTTGGTCGTCTTGACAGCAAAGAACAGCAATTGCACCTGACATGGGGCATGGAAGTTATGCTCCTTTTATGGAAATATTGAAGGGAACTTCTGGCAGGGATGTGCCTCTTGTTGACGCTGCCTAGACAGTTAAAGAATAAACGAAGAATAAAAGCCTGGACGATCTTATCAACATCTTGCACTGCTGAAGTTGAGCTGAGGGTGAACTGCTGAAGCCTTAGAGAGCCTGTGCCTGGCTTCCCTCAGTGGTATTGTCCACCCCAAGACAGTTACCATTGAAAAATGGAGTGAGAACCAGAGAGGATGTCCTGAGTGGCAGCCACCTCTTCGAGTACAGGTGTCAGCTACTAGAATTTCATACGAGGACCTAAATTGTGCCTGCCACAAGCAAGTTATGTGCTCACTGCTTGTTGTTCCACATCCCAAGGACAGTGCAGTCCCTCAAGCCCAAGCTCATCTCCCCAACCCAATAAATCAAGTGGATTGTAAGGAAAGCAGTTGGAAAGAGTCAAAGTCTTACTGCTCAAGAAAACATGTCCAGGAAGGATGAGGGCAGTTCAGGCATGGTGTGCTTTTTGTGTCACTTCTGCAGTATTAAGTCCATAATTCTTTCCCTATGGGTTTGTCTAAAAGCTAAAATCAGACTTCAGATTGGACTTGGACTACTAATTGGGTGGTATTACTCATAAATGAACATGAACAAGACAAGCTTTATGAGAAGCTTTATACTACTGATAAGTGACAGGAGCAGTGACAAACTACTTCTGAAGCTCAGTGTGAAGCCTGCAGTCAAGAACCACATTTTGCTGGATAACCTTCCTTCAGTCAGCTTCAAACCACATCGCTAGTAAGAATGCCCAATCCAGTGGACCAGACAAAAATTAATCTGAGGAAAAACCTTCAAAATGTGTATAGTGTAGATGTGGGGACCTCAGCACTAATCAGCTGATTTGCACTTGTTGGACTACAGGAGTTGTTAACACTGACATAGGCTCAGACATTTACTTAGGATGAAATGGATCACAGCCTGTTCTCTTTTCACTAGCTGTAAAAGAATTCTGAGTAACTTGATTGAGGAAGTCTGCATCATTTCTGACGCCTATTCCTGAAGAATTATAGGCTTCCCAAAAACCTATAGAGAAGTCTACACCAAGTTGTAAAGGTTTAGTAGCAGGCAGATAATGCAAGTTTCAAAATCATGGAGATGCATCTTCTTAGGGAAAAATGTTTCAGCTTTGCAGCCAGCTTTTGCTGCAAAGTCTAAGCCTATCTAGTTGAGAAATGTCTTAGAGTTACTTTTTCCCTAGAGGACAACTGTTTCAGGGAAAGGCTTACACAGCTTGAAAAAGTTTTATCCTATGCTATATAGCCATTTTATAATTAAATGGAGTTTAAAAAAAATAGTTCCAAGACTAAATATGATACAAATGGATACTTTTCAAAAATGTTGCATCCTTGTAAAATATATAAGAAAATGTTTAAATTTCTTTGTAAATTGATATGAAGGTTAATATCAACATCACTAATTACACTGGGATGTTTTAAAATGGACTAACTACAAATTATACAGGGAGTTGTGACCTGGAGACAAAGAATGGAAGACCACCCATTTAAAAGGTGATTAAAAGGTATGTTTTGAACATTTATTGACATAAACTATTATTTCAAAATCAAATTAATTGTTTTCATGAAAGGAAAATCCATTGAGGATCTTCCTGTTTCAGGAAGATTGGTAGAAGTTGCTAAGACGTTATACTGGACAAAACATAACTGCATTCTATAGATTATATAGTCCATTGTTCAGAGATGGGATACTGTTTCGGATAGACCTGTAGTCTAGCCTTGTACTCATATTGAAGAAAAAATGGGTCCAACAGCGCAGTCATCTGTGATTTTGAGTTTTAACATTTTAATATGATAATCATTTATAAGTATTTTAAAAATGAAAATGTTTAAACCAGTCAATTATTTGTCCTGTATTCTTCGATTTTTTTCATAGATTCTAGATTTTCAATAATATTTTGGTCATCAATGAGATAAAATCATTGTTTTCTCTGTACAAATTATATAACCACAGCAGTAACAATGAGTTACAATTAATCTGACAATCTTCAATCCAAGTGTACAGTAAGGTCATTTCTAAATGAAGCTGTACTCAATAATATGGTTGTAATAAGAGAGAAATTAATGTTTACACACATTACAATAGAAAAATTGAAAGTAAATCAAATACAACTAGTGTATGTCACTGGACTGACTCCAAGACTCACCCTCATTTTGTTTCCTTAGTGTGGACAGTTTTTAAGGCAAACCTCCAGCTAATCAAGAACCAAGGAAAAATATTTTATCACAATAAAAATTATTTTTTTCTATATTCTATTGCAACCTGCAAAACTGTACAAAAATTACAAATTATCCATGTTTATTTTAGAGAGATTATCATTTTCATGCTAAATATGAAATTGTGTTAACATAGACAAATATTATATCATTGCAATGTATTAACAGCTGCAGCAGAACAACAAAAAAGGACCTTGTTGAGCTGCCAAGCTGCACTTCCACTAAAGTGCAGACAGACAATTCACCTTCATATATGAGGGACAGTCTCAAAGACAGAAAAAATCCAAATCCTTGACATTTACTTTAATTGGATCAGAATTTGGCTTTCGAAATACACATGTGCAAGCCCCAGTCAAAGAACAATAAACATCAAGATACATAATTTCATTCAAGCAATTTCTTTCTAGCAGAAGAGCCTCTATTCCTTATTATTGCCATTCCAGTTGATTAACTCTTACATATCTATTCCATTCGCTTTAATTTAAATTTCATTAAATCTGGTTCTCACTGAATTCAAAAGAAGTTTTATTCTTAAACATGTCCACCATGAAACTGATTTGTTCTCATCATTATCATTATTTGTTGTATCTGAGAATGACTTTCATAAAAGCTACTTCCTTGAATGTTATTTTCACAGAATCACAAACATTAAAAAGATAAAAGACTTATTATACTACACGCAACCTCTCCTATTTTCAGAATGTTTCCTCAGGCATATTGTTGCATGTCTGAAAAAGGACTTCTGCTAGTTCTGCCATCTTCACGGTTCCACCCTCACAATGTTACAGTCAATGCTGCATAACTCTATTATCAAATCAGTGAGAACAGGTAAATTATGAACAAGGAAGTAATTTTCTGAACGCTGAGAACTGTATTCAAGCAGCTTCCCATGGTATTCAGGGTGGAGTTAGACACCTCCTGTGGCAGCAATGAACAGTCTGGATCACAAAGTAGTACTATCAGATCCCAACCTATATTTCTACATCTATATTAGTAAATTAAACAATGCTGTGTGGTATTCACAGACACTGAGGCCAAAAAGAACAGGACAGCCTTTGTCTATGCTATGTTATACTCTTTATCCTCCAAAAAAGGTTGGCCACATGGAAACTACGAGTTAGGAATTAGTCATACTTACTTCCAAACTACGTCCTGGGAATGCTTTGTGGGAGTGCTAGTTGATAAGTGAGAACCTTTTCAGTGGTGAATTGGAAGTTTTTACCAAACCAAACCTGAGTCTTAAAAAAATTATTTGTGCTAACTTAAAAAGGCCTTTTCAGCTAAAACACCTCTTTCTTCATCCATTTTCCATGGGGAAAAAAAAAGATGTCACCACATTTGCCTTTTCTGAAAAGGCAGCAAGAGAGGAAGGTACAGCTTGAATGTGCAAGGATGAACCTTTGAACCTTTATCTCCTTGTTAATAACTTGAATCACCAAATCAATTTCAATCTACATAATGGAGTAATAATTCCTTTACTAATTATTATTGAATGCTGTCATCATTCTGTTGCTGACAAAGTACTAGCCTTTTTTTTTCTGTTGAGAAATGTTGAGTCTGATAAGATTATTTTGTATCTCCAATAAAAGCCTAAGTCAAGGTATGAATCCCTTCACCAGAATCTTTTAAAAAAGTTCAAACATAAGATCAGAATATTTGAGAAGTGATTTAAACTTTTTGAATTTAAAAGGTCTTTATTAATATTAATATCTGTGATACTGAATCTAAATGTTAACCTAGTCGATACATATTCAGTGCTCTAGATAATTATGGTGTTTTTCCTCAAAGCAATAATAGAAACTAAAATTGACAGTTAGGGACTAATGAGAGTTAACACTGAGAAAAGGGAAACTGAAATGAAGACAAAACTACAGGTAAAAGTTATACTTTCTGTGTGACAACCAAGGCTGTGAGATAAATGACACAAGGAAATTTAAAGCATACGTGACACAAAATTACAAGAAGATATAACTGTAGAGTTTCACGGACTAAAAATAAATAATTGTTGAGAACAAAGGGCGCAATCTCTGTCATTATTAACTGAACAAAATTCCCATTAATAATTAATACTGGCAGTTTTGTTAGAACAAGGACTGAAGAATTTTCTCTTCAAAGAGAAAGAAGAAAATTGCAAATATGAGAAACGCTGTAGAGAAACCCCAGCTTTCTTGTATTTAGTGTTGAGAAATCTGCTGTTCAAAGGTCAGTATTTCTGCATGTGCTATGAAGTCCTAAAGCTTAAGCTTTCTGCCTTGACTTTGTTGCATAAGTTAAAGTTATAGATTCAAATGTAAGTTACCTGGGGAAGAGGTTCCCTGTATATAATCTCATGCCTCTTCCAGCTTTCCCACTGTGGTCTGAATGTCAATCCTATCAATATTTTTGCACATATTTAAGCTAAAAAACAGAATCATATTCATTATTTGCATCAGTTGTTTGGTTGTTTTTTTTTTCTTCTTATACAGAGCTACAACTACTTCATTAGTGTGAACAATGGTCATTCACAAGATTTATGCTATCACAATGGTCAGTTAGTGTCTGCAGAGCACTCTTTATGTCGTGATATATACCAACCAAGTATCTGGGGTGTCATGCCAAGCACTGCTCATGTGAAGTGGAAGACAGCAGAAAGTCAAGTTGCTTTCTTCTCAGCCCATGTCTGTGTAAGGCTGAGTGTCAACGGCAATGCAAAATCCTGTCAGTCTGTCCAGCAGACCTGCACATGTGCAGCTCAAATCTGTCCTGTTAAAGAAGGAGGAGAGAAGGTGTCTCATTTCTATTTTTAAGAAATCTGATCTCCAGAAAATTTAGGTAGCATCTTAAGAATGGGGTGGAGGGGCAGGGAGATGAGTTACACATGCAAAAGCTTCCCAGGAGGACACACATGATTAAGTAACAGGATGATGGGGGGAACACGAAGGGAGGTGTTTGAGACTGTGGGGAGAGGACATTAAAGGGGAGATCTACTGATCCCCTTTTTATGTGTTTGACATGCTTGCAACTGCAATAAAATTGCTGTCCAGATTGGGGATGAGGATGATGTTAGCAGCTGTAAAATATTAACACTAGGCCTATATAAAAGAATACAAAAGAGAGGAGGAGCTACTCTTTGATAATTACAAGAAGGTCTTGAAGGTGAATCAATTCATTACAATGTAGGCATAAACAGTTCTTATTTGTTATATATATATAAAATATTTTTAATACATATATAATATATATTTGTTATATAACATATGGTATGACTTTATTGAACATTTTCTAAATGAAGGCAGAGTTAAGATTACATGAGTTTGTTATGTATTTCAGTATTTTCTGGATTTAGAAGTCCTAATTTGAAATACTGCATTTCTTAGTTTTCAGCTGTTTCCTTTCAGTTGAATTCTGTGCTCTGGAAGAACACGAAATACCATTTTTCAATGTTCCTGATTAAACAGTCTTTTAGTAATTGAATGCAATTTGAAAAATATCTGGGAAATCTAGATGCATCTTTTCAGTTACTAAAACACACATGTTAAAACATATTTTCTCATAAATTACCAAAATATATAGTTTTTACTTTTAAGATAAATTTTGCTTAATTCTAATGTCATCTTTTTTTTTTTTTTCCCTCAGACCAGCAGGCTGACAAATATATACCTACCATGCAATAACCAAATTTTAGGTAGTATGACATGCTACTTATTAGAGCTTTTCTGTACATCTACAAACAGTGATTATCTTCCAATTTTCTTATCTGAAGAGAGTGCTTCATGGGAAGTCCCATCAGGAATCTTAAGCCTAAAAATATTTCAGCTTTCTTCAAGCATTATGAATCTAGATGCTTCCTTTGCAAAAGAATAATAAGAGGGATTTTCTTTTATAGAAAATATTTCATAAATGGAAAGCTCTAACAAACAACAGTTTGAAGAATGAAAATCAAGCTTTAAGACAGGCTTCCACGTCTCTGTGAAGAACAGTTCCTTCTTCAGTCTTCACAATAATTAGGAGGAAGAAATCAGATAAGGAAGTATATTTATACCATGGAAATTTCCTGAAATTTGTTAGTATTGTCACATATCTTCAAATGGAAGAAGAATGACAAATGCTGGAGGTAACACATCTTAGGATAAAAATTATTTTTTTAAGAGTGTATTGGGTTTGTCTGGCAAGGTTTTGGTAGTGGGGGGTCTGCAAGGGTGGCTTCTGTGAGAAGCTGCTAGAACCTTTCCTTATGTCTGATAGAGCCAGTGCCAGCTGGCTCCAAGATGGACCCACCACTGGCCAAACCTGAGCCCGTCAGCAACGGTGGCCGTGCCTCTGGATAACATATTTAAAAAAGAGAGAAAGTTGCTGCACAACAGCGACTGCAGCGAGAAGAGAGAAGTGTGAATATGTGAGAAATACAACTCTGCAGACAGCAAGGTCAGGGCAGAAGGAAGGAAGGAGGTGCTCCAGGTGCCAGAGCAGAGATTCCCCTGCAGCCTGTTGTGCAGATCATGGTGAGGCAGATTGTCCTCCTGCAACCCAGGGAGGACCCCACGTTGGAGCAGGTGGATGCACGCGAAGGAGGCTGTGGTCCTGTGGGAAGCCCACACTGGAGCAGACTCCTGACAGGACCTGTGGCCCCATGGAGAGAGAAGCCAACGCTGGACAGGTTTTCTCTCAGGACTTGTGACCCCAGGGGGAACCCATGCTGGAGCAGTCTGTTCCTGAAGGACTGCACCCTTTGGAAGGGACCCACACTGGAGCAATTCGTGAAGAACTGCAGCCTGTGGGAAGGACTCACATTGGAGAAGTTCATGGAGGACAGTCTCCCATGGCAGGGACCCCACGCTGGTGCAGAAGTGCATGAGGAGGCCCCCACTTGAGGAGGAAGAAGCAGCATTGACCACAACCTCCATTCCCTGTCCTACTACATTGCTGGAGGGGAGAAGATAGGGAAAAAGTCAGAGTGAAGTTGAGTCCAGGAAGAAGGGAGGGGTTGGAGGAAGGTGTTTTAACATTTAATTTCTATTTCTCATTACCTTTCTCTGATTTGATTGGTAGTTAATTAAATTAATTTCCCCCAAGTCGAGCCTGTTTTACCCTTGCTAGAAGTTAGTGAGCGATCTCTCCCTGTCCTTATCTTAACCCACAAGCCTTTTGTTATATTTTCTCTCTCATGTCCTGCTGAGGCGGAGGGGCGGTCATAGAGAGGCTTTGGTGAGTACCTGGCATCCAGCCAAGGTCAACCCACCAAAAAAGTCAGTCATTGAAATATCCAAGTCATTGAAAAGATATATATATATATATTTTTTTTTTTTTTTTTTAAGATCAGAATATGCACCACTTCGAGGCCAGAACATAGCCATTCTTACTAATGACACTGCGAGTAAAAGGGGTTGAGGTGTTTATTTACTTTCTTTCACCAATATGCCATGCTATCAATACCTGCAGTGCAGAGGAAGAGAACTCTAGAGAGTCTTTATAATCCCTGTCCCATGGGGCACGAGAAGCAAGCAGAAGGGGAGAGGAAGAACAAGCCAGGCATTGATCTATCCAACTTCAGGGACTCACTGCTGACATGGAGTAAAAGATTTCTGAACTCATACAATCATGGAGTCTTGCTCCTCAGGTAACTCCTTGAAACACCTGCATGGTATAACTACTATATACAACAATAATCATTCATGAAAATAGTCTTTAATATAAAAATGCGTCATCCAAATGGATTTCCTTAGCATCATTTTTGTAACAAGTATTTTTTGTTGTGAAGAACCCAGGCATTACACATAAGGTAACAGAAGGTTTTGCAAGTACACTAATTGTTCCATAATACAGTGATATTTTATTTTATTCTGGTGTACAGAATTGATGAAGAGAGCTGTCCTGAAACAGATGATAGTCTAATTTAATCTGCAAAACCAATCCATCTCAAATTGTCTGCAAATACTCTTCAAGCAGGAATGTTACAAGGAGCCCGTGAAGAAGAGTTACATAACTTTTTTTTCAAAATTATCTAATTTATGTATTTTAATAAAGAAAACAGTAACGCTTTTTTTTCTTACAATATTACTCTACATTTTTTGTTTCCTTGCTATTGTATTAACATTTTATGTGAAAGGTACCCGTCTTTCACCCTAGGTTACTGAACATTTTAATCACGAAAAAAGCCAGCTGAAGATTCTCTCGTATTTTCTGTCTGCATCTGTCATCATAGGCTAAACCAAGGGGAAAAAAAAAAAAAAAGAAAAGAGTATATTAGTGTCAATAGTCGAAGCTACTGAACATGCAGTCAAACCATGAGCCGGGTCTTAACAGTTGCCTACAAAATCAAAGCTGGCAGTCTGCAACCAGATCATAGTTTGTAATTTGAATGCCACTAATTTCTATTATAAAGGCAACAGTTAAACTACATTTTGAAAAGCTTTTTTTTTTTTTTTTGTACTGGCAGGACAGATTAGGCTTTCCATTTATTCTGGGATTGTAAATGTAGCTGTTGCTATAGTAACTGTATCTCTTGAACAGTAAATAATTGTGTTAAATGGCTAAATAGCAAATAGGTTTATGGATACTCTGGTGCGGAGGAACTTGAATACACTAAATTTTTAACTGTATTTTTCAAGATCGTCTGCACAGTGACCATAATATGTCTCATAAGGAAACCAGAAATCTTTCCTAATAAGTCTTTTGAGAGAGTTGTTCACTGAGTAAATGATTGAGAAATTTTCTGAATCTCAAAAATTCAGGATGAATGTTAGTCTAATATTTATTTCTCTCTTGATATTCCACAGTTCTCTCCATGCAGATATCATAGAAAAGCAATGAAAACATAAAAAAGATTTTGTGAAAATTAGGACCTTAGGTTTAAAGATTAAAGCAACCAAATTGACTGCTGGTGATTTGAAAAACCTCAAAAAGCCATGTAAAAGTCCATGGACTTTGTCTCCAATACATGTTTTCATTAGAAAAATATTTATTGCTACAGGCAATCTGAGTTAACCACTTTATATTCTGTATTTCTATAGGAAACTTGAAAGAAAATGTTTTTAACCTAAACAGCTACAAGCTCCAACATCTATTTTCTATAAACAGGTAGCTATTCTAGGATTTTATGATGCTGCCTTTCACAAAGGCAAACGAGAATATTTTTGAACCTTCTCAAAGGTAAAATTGTGTGCTAATGTTTGTGAAACAAAAATGCAAGCAAAAAGACATTGGATCATCAATGAAGAAGAGGAAAAAAACCTGTCTGTTACCAGGTGATCAATCCCATAACTCTGTAGAGACGGTTGTTTGTCGGTAGTGGACAGCACTGGGTTAGATTGTGTTTCAAGCAGAAAATTTCTGCATTACAGTTTTAAGCAACTTAAAAGACACACTGAGTTATGCTTTTTATAATTTATGAAAAACACGTTAACTCAAGCTTAAAACAATATATATAAGATAAAGTATCAAATACTTCAGCTATGTTTTGAGAGATGATAATCTTATTAGACAAGCAAATTTAGGCCCTCATTGTTGAAATACTTTCAAACTCTGCAAGATCGTTAACTAGACTACAATAGAACAAAATAAATATATATCATGTTACAGTTAGTCATGACTGTTTTCACAGAATCATGATAGGTAAAAGTTTCACAAATAGTTAAGCACATTTCCCTGAAACATTAGCAATTATATGTCCGTCACATCTGTACAAATCTCACAACTGTTTCCCTCTTTAAATATCCTATAATATTGAAATTACCAAGTGCTAAGATTTATTTTGATTTGCTTTTGCTTTAAGATCTCAAGAGCAAGTCTGGTTGGCTAATGAGGTACAACTGTTAGAACCTGGGCATTTTTTCAGGGAATTATCATGTGTCTGACACAATGTTCTGAAAACAATCGTCAAATAGGCAACGTTGGATAAAACAGCAAATATCTTTTCATGCTCCTAGGGAAATTTTATTAGAAAAGCTGTCATGGGAAGCTGGCAGCCCTGGAAAGGTGGAACTGTGGATGCAATACATGGAGCAGAGTACATTACCACTGCAGAAGACTGAGCAAACTTTATTGTATAGTCAGTGTCTGAATCTCAGCAACTTCCAAGACTGTTGCAAAATCTATTTATCTAAATAAACAGTTTTCAAACAGCCGTTGAATAGTAACTGCCAGCACAGAATTATAAACCATAGTTAAGTTGTCTCTAACTTAGTAAAATAGCTCTGGATTCTACAACGTAGCCTACATTGTGCATAAGAAATGCCAGAGGTTAATACATATTTTTCAGCAAATAAAGAATGGGCAACATGACCAAAACCAACAAGACTCCAAGCAAGAAGCCAGACCTTTCTCTTGGACAACACCTAACAGTGATGAGGTAGTGACTTGGACTGAAAAGAATTGCACTGATCTAGATTTCGTGGGTTTACCTTTGGCATCTTATTTGGAAAGACAAATATAAATTGACAAACATCCAGGCTTACAATATACTTAAATTACATCATTTTATTCAATAATATAGCTACTTTAGTCATCAGTTCTTTAAGAAATCTTAGGTGAATGCCATCTGGTTGCTGTGATTTATTTAAATTTAATTTCTTGAGTTGTTCCATCATCTGGTACCTTCACTACATGTAAAAAGCAACCCATTAGGAGGTATGTTTCCAGTATGTTCTGCAAAGACTTATGCAAAGAAATCCTTCAGGTTTTCTGTAATCTCTTTATCTTCTAAGATAGAAATCCTTTCATACGAATTCCTGATTGCATTCGATATTTGCTAGGAATGAAGTCAACGTACTTCATTCTCCTGTCAGATTAGTGTTCCTGATGTTTCAGAATAACCTTTGTTTAGACTATCTTTTGTTCTGTATCTGCACAGGACCTAGCACAGTAACAAGTCAGATCATGAATCAGGGTCCTATAATCTATAATAATAAAGACAACTATTCTTATTTTCTATGTCATATATTGTCTTAAATGATCTGTTATCCTACATAGATATTTACAGTAGCCTCAATCACAGTGAATCAAATTTGCTTTTCTAAATTTTATTTGAAATTAGTTGAACTTATGATTATTTTCTTTTTGCTTCTTTCACCTTTTTTGGCACTTTTTAAAGTGTGTTCTGTAGTTTTCCATAGGACTTTTTCCCAATTCCTTTGACTTCAGTTAGAGCTGAACCAGGTTCTGAATAAAATCCTTTTTTTTTCTGCTTACAAAGTAAAATGTCATTGCGCTATATCAGGACTAATTCACATAACTTCTATTAATATTATTTTATGCTATTCAGTAAACCCTAGTAAGTGCATGACAAAGTGTGTTTACAGTATATCTAATCTTCCTATTGTTTTGTGTTTTGAGGCAACACTTCCTATGTAACTGCAAAAGCATCAATTATTCTTCTTGCTGAATTTAGACTGATACCCTCCTTACAAAATTAGCTTTTAATATTTGCTAAAAGAGCTGTTCCAGCTTGCAGCCCTTTCTCATCAAAACTTTAAAAGCAGTAGGGCTGAGAAAAAAATAGATTTTATTAATGAGGAGATACAAGTGCATAATTAAAAGCTTGGGGAATATCATCTTAAAAAAAAAATTCCATTATGAAATGATTCATGAAAAACACAAGAGGCAAGATATTCCAAATTGACAATTTTAAAAATAAATGTTGTCTAGGAAATTTTATCCTCTCTTTAACATTACCATGGTTTCATAGCTTATATGTTTTTATAGGGACAGATTTCATTCAACTGGTGAATAAAATGTGTTAACTGATTGGGTTAAAATAACATGCAGCAGGATTTTCACCAAATGCTTCAGCAATATTCAGTAATTAATGCTTTTTGGAAACAGAATTTACAACACAACACAAAAAATCATAACGTAATGTAAGAGCCACTTTGGCATTTAAAATAATTTGGGGTAGACTATATTTCAAAGAGATGTTTTCTTTATGTCAACAAGCATCCATTGGCAGAGGTAACATCCTCTAAAAAACTGAAGAGACTTTCAGGGCAGATATTGCTGGGAAGAGCTCAGAGGAAAGATGATGACAAGTTTACAAAACAGGGAAGTGTGATAGCTTTTTATTTCCATGCCTCAGCTGGGTCTCCAATGCAAAATTAGCTGAGTGAAGCATGGTGCAAGTTCAGTCTAGGCAGTGCTTTTGGTCAAAACCTGAGAAATAATCATGGTCTTTCCCTTGTAGCTGCATAGATTTCCATTTTCAAAGGAGGCTTTATTTTATCAAAGCCTGGCCAACCAGCCTCTCCTGTTTCCGTTTTAATTTGTGTTTTCTAGTGTTTGTTTTTGTTCTTTTTATTCTCTTTCAAATGGTTTTATCCTGGTGAGAGGTGGAACTTTGATTTGAGGTAGAGCATGCATGACTACTGATTCTTTCCTGGTTACCGAAGGAAAATAGACTTCTACATTCACTGTTATATCTCTCTTTCTGTCTGTGCACCCACAATAACATTTAAAAATATTGGTCAATTCAAAGAAATCTTACAGGAAGTAATGGCCTGAGGGATGTTAAAAACCTGTAATTCTAGTGAAAATGTGTAGTTGGCTAGAAAAGAGCCATTATTAGTGTGTAAGACAGAAATTGTTAATGCCCAAACATGGACAAACTACACCTAGGTCTCACCACAGAATTAATTATTAAATGCATATCCATTAAGAAGTTGGTTTTTAATGCTACTTATAAGTCTATTTGAATCCTAGACTTTTACATTAATACACTGATCAGCCATGGAACACATAATTCTGTTTTTCATGGACTTCTCTGTTTCCTAAAGCCCTAGCAACTGGCACCGTTGGCACATTTAAAAGAATCTCTCTTGAGCTAATTTCATAGGCAAACTCCTATAAATGTGATGAATGGTCACTGTCAGAAGCCAATAAACAATTCATTTGTTCTCTAGCAATTTTTTTCAATGTGCACTATGTGGACTTCCACACTGTTCTGTTTCCTGGGGAGCAGATTCACGGAAAACCTATTTCTCTTTGTATCCAAAACTCCTTAAATATAATAATGAAAAAAAAAAAAAAGGCTAACTTATTTCCATATGACTAAAATCACCCCTCCCTCAAAATCTTATTTCAAAGAAATTCTGTTAAGATAGAATTTCAGGATATGGACAAGGCTACCACAGTAGTCTGCATTGCAATCAATAAAAGCCTTTGCCATGTTTGTGGTATTTTCTTAGAAAGTGATATAAAAACTATTTCTGGCAATTTGCCATGTATTGAGAATTTCAGAAAAGTTTTTGAAAGGTTTCCAGTGCATGCCTAATGCCATTAAGAAATACAAAATAAAATGAAGTAGCAAGTCTCTAAAGTAAATTCTCAAAGTATTTTAGATTTGCCTTTCCATGTAAAAACACTGCTACTGCTTTTGGGAACCTTTCAAAGGTAGACTTGCAGTCCATGCAGCCCACTTGTCGTAGGTAAGACAACATCAGTAACTCAGAGTGCATCTGGTTACTAGCACTTCTTTAATAATCAACAAGACTCAAGTTGTTATACTACTTGATTATCTCACACATTCGCTTGCTCACTCTGCTTCCAACACTATGTTTCCTAAGTCTCTAGCTCTCTTCCCCTCAAGGATTTTGCTACTGGTCAGGAATGGCTAGGCAAAACGTTCAGATTTCATGCTGGGCAGCTGCTCACAGTTACAAGTATCAGCTTTTACTGTGTGGGTCTCTGTAGTTCTCCATTTCCAGGACCTTCCCTCCAGCCTCAAGTTTTCTTCATTTAAAAACTCCATATGCAGAAACACAGCATGTTATCAATCTCTTAATGCTTATTCTGCCTCATGTATCTTTACTAATTTGAGAATTCAGCGTGTGTCACTTCTGCTCAGGTGCCACTAAAGTTTATAACTAACTTGTCCTGTTTGTAGCTAACGAGTGGCAGGCTTCAACCTGAGAGTTTTGCACATTCATCTTTACCTTCTCTCTAAGCAACAAAGAGTCCTGCTGCCTGTCAGCATTCGTGATCTTACTTTTTACCTGCCACACCATTAAACTTCCACGCAGAGGTTCTGAAAGGATAGAATAGCCAACTTTCCTAGTACTAAATAAAAGTTTAAGAATGAGACATGCTGCTTTGTAAAAACAAACCAAACCAGCAAACAAACACTCCAGATCTACCATGAATATGGGCATGATCAGAACCTTAAACACAAAGATGTGAATAGTAGGTAAATCAAATGCTTTGACAAATAACCAAGATGACCTGTAATATTCCAAAATAGACAGTAAAGACATGGGATATTAAGAAAGACTATCTTCTGCTCACACAAAACTTTTTATCTGCCTTTGCGGGAATTTCAGTATGGTTTTCTAGTTACGGAATAATCTCTAGAAAACACAAACTATGTAGTGCAAATGAGCAGTCAGTGCTTAAGCATTTACAAATAAGAACAGTCCTGGACTGGGACAAAGAATATTAATTTATTAGTAGGATATTCAATATATCTGACAATGTCAGTATGTGAAACAACCTTTCATATCATAGTTTAAAGGTTGGAAGAGTCTTGTATACTGATGTATTAATTTGATCAGAACATTCATGATATACAATAGTTTCTACTGGTTATAGAATGATTTATTTTGTGCTGAAGAAAGACTATTTGACAACTAATTTGACTGTTCCTTTGCAACATCTTTTGAATATACGTTCAGCCATAATTTAAAAATTAGGTTTTGTGTGTAAGTACAGAGAAACCTGATTTCTTATTTCTTTTTTGCCACAGAGTTTTAGAAATAAACAGAATCTAGTGCAGTTATGACCCATAGTCTAACAGATACTGTAACTATCATAAAGTAGTACTATAAATCACATAGTGTTAGGAGAGTGGTCCTATAAGTAATAATCAGAACTACATAGACAAGGAAAAATTTAACAAAAAAAAACGCTCCAGGAGGACTGAGATTATCTGATTACCTGAAAACATATGGAAGACTACATAAACTTTCTTAAAAAAAACTTTGGTCACTATTGCAATATATTCAATATTTAGCTTTTCACTCTTAGCTTTTTCCTTGTCTCAATTTTACTCAAAAACCTACTAGAACACTTCACTATATCTTCACTGTTTACTAAAATGACAAGTAGATGTTATCATCGTACCAAAGACACTTATTGCCATCTCAAACTTCTCTTCTTGTAGACTCCTGTGTATCCTGAAAACATTAGGTAAGGAGACAAGATGAAATACAGTTTACCACAATATAAAAGCTTCAGGACAGAATTCAATAGCACAACACTATAATCTCCAATGTCCTATAAAGAAACCAATGGAGCTATTCAAGAAAAACTCATTAATTTCTGCTAACAAAGTCAACAGCTGTTAATAAATTAAGACATTGGAGAGAAATAGTGATACTTCACAATGGATCATGATCATAATCAAGAACGATTCAAAAATTATTCTGAAGAGACTATTTGACAGCCACCAGCTATGTACCCACTAATTCTCATGGGTCTTGAAAAAATCAAAAAACATGCCAAATAAGGCCACAGGTTGCAAAACTGACTTCCTACGTAATCTTCAAGATATACCATACCAAAACCAAAATTGAAAGGGAAGATGTTTAAAAACCTAAGTACTAAAGGAAAATATATACAGAACATCAAGTATAACTCCACACATTTGTTGGTAAAGAATGATGAGGAAGAGCCATATAAATAATTTGTGCATACAGATGAATTTTGAAATAACTATACCTCAGAAAAAAAGACTGAGGAATTAAGGAACAATGTTGTATGAAAACAGAGAAAAAAGTTGATGAAAATTAGGTTCTGTTGAAAAAGAAATAAAACCATAAGCTCAACTTAAAGCTACATCACTTCATAGAATAATAGAATCGTTTAGGTTGGAAAAGACTTTTAAGATCAACTGTTACCTCGCACTGCCAAGTCCACCACTAAATTACGTCCCTAAGAACCGCATCTTCACATCTCTTAAATCCCTCCAGGGATGGTGATTCAACCACTTCCCTGGGCAGCCTGTTCCAATGCTTTATGACCCTTTCAGTGACAAAGCTTTTCCTAACATCCAATCTAAACTTCCCCATAATACAACTTTAGGTCTTTTCCTCTTGTCCTATCACTTGTTTCTTGGGAGAAGACAGCGACACCTACTTCGCTACAGGCTCCTTTCAGGTAGTTGTAGAGACCAATAAAGTCTTCCCACAGCCCCCTTTTCTCCAGGCTAAACAACCTCAGTTCCCGCAGCAGTTCCTCATAAGACTTGTTCTCTAGACCTTCCATCAACTTCATTGCCCTTCTTTGGACATGCTATAGCACCCCAATGTCTCTCTTGCAGTGAGGGGCCCAAAACTGAACACAGTATTCGAGGAGTGGCCTCACCAGTGCCAAGCCCAGGGGGATGATGCGTCACATTTGTCACTTAGTCGACTGGGACCTCCCTGGTTAGCCAGGACTGCTGATAAATGATGCAAAGTGGTTTGGTGAGCACCTCTGCCAGTTCCCTCAATACTCATAGGTGGATTCCATCCATCCCCATAGACTTGTGTGTGCCTAGGTGGGTGTAGCAGGTCACCAACCATTTCCACTTCGATCATGAGGGCTTCATTTTGCTCCCGTCCCTGTCTTCTGGCTCAGGGGAGATGGGTACCCAGAGAGCAACTGGTCTTACAATTAAAGACTGAGACAAAGAAGGCATTAAGTACCTCAACCTTTTCCTCATCCTTTGCCACTATGTGTCCTCCTGCATCCAATAAAGGACGGAGATTCTCCCTAGCCCTCATTTTGTTGCTCATGTATTTATAGAAACATTTTTGCTTGTCTTTTACGGGTGTAGCCAGATTACATTCTAGTGGGGCTTTGGCGTTTCTAATTTTCTTTCTGCATAACCTCACAAGATCCTTCTAGTCCTCTTGCATTGCCTGCCTCGTCTTCCACAGGTACTAAGCTGTCTTTTCTTTCCTGAGTTCCAGCCAAAGCTCTTCTCTTCTTTTCAGCCAGGCTTGTCATCTTCCCTGTCAGATCGCCTTTCAGCACATGGGAACAGGCTGCTCCTACACCTCTAAGATTTCCTTCTTGAAGAATGTCCAGTCTTCCTGGACTCCTTTGCCCTTCACAGCCGTCTCCCAAGGGACTGTGTCAACCAGTCTCCTAAACAGCCCAAAGTCTGCCCTCTGGAAGTCCAAGGTAGCAGTTCTGCTGACGCTCTTCCTTATCTAGCCCAGAATTGAAAACTCTATCATTTAGTGATTGCTGTGCCCAGGATGGCCTCCAACTATCACATCACCGACAAGTTTGCAACAACAGGTCCAGTGGGCACCTTCTGTAGTTTGCTCACTCACCAGCTGTGTCAGGAAGTTGTCTTCCACACTCTCCTGGGACCTCCTAGCCTGTTTCCTCACTGCTGTATTTTGTTTGCAGCAGATATCTGGTAAGTTGAAATCCCCCGTGAGAACAAGGGCTAGTGATCGTGAGACTTCTCCCAGCTGCTTACAGAATATTTCATCTGCCTCTTCATCCTGGTTGGGTGGTCTATAACAGGCTCCCACCATGATATCTGCCTTGTTGGCCTTCTCCCTGTTTCTTACCTAGAAATACTCAACTCTATCATCACCATCATCTAGACAGTCAAAACACTTGCTAACATACAGGGCTGCCCCAGCATCTCTCCTTCCTTGCCGATCCCTTCTGAAGAGTTTATAGCCATCCATTGCAGCACTCCAGTTGTGTGAGTCACCTGTGATGCCAACTATATCACAGCTTCATTCCACTGATACTGGTCTCTTCCTCACAACACAAATATTAGCCCTAATTTAATGAGAAATTTATTTATAGGACAAATTTTTATCAATCATAAAACGTTCCTTAACAGGTCAGAGATAGTGGGCGTAGAGATAACTTCATAGATACTTTTGTAGGTTACTTGAGAAATGACACACAGAAGATTTCCATAAACAATAATTCTGATATAGAAGCTTTTCAAATATAAAAGCCTCAGGGAGCTATTCTTAGGCATCTTGTTTGTCTGTTCTTTCTTGTTATTCGTTTTTCTTTGATGTTTTGTTTATTAAATTTTTAAGGTAAAGGAACAAATAAAGTAGACATCATAAGTACCAAGAAATATATAATTATTAGATCAATAAACAATTCAGCAATTCTTAGAGGACATTCAAATAACCTTCAACAATAAAAAGACTACACAGTATATGAAACACAAATCTTAAGAGATGGCTAACATTCTAAGCCAATACAAGCATATTGGTAATGTTGATTTAGTTCTCTTAATTTTTTTCAAAATTACCTCCACAGATCATAGACTCAAAGAATAGTAAAGAGGACAAAAGCAGCACATAATAAGGAAGTGTACATAAAAGAAAGAACAATAAATAAAATAAAAACTGGAAAACTGAATAGATAATAAATGAATAAGTAAGTAGAATGGCAATATTCCATCAGCCCACTGATAAGCAAACACTGAGTCTGAAATCTGATATATAATATGATTTAATGTAAACAGTAGATAAAAAAGTTGCAACCAATCATCCTATATTATCATCTCTATGGTGTAGCACTGCACTGACATAAATAAAATATCATATATTTTTCGAGATCTTGTTGCTTATTTGTTATTTTATCTCTTCTGAAAAAGTATTCTAAAACCAAAAACCATTCAAGGTGGGTAGCAATATTTCCATATTTTTGGAAAAGTAGGAACATGTAAAATAACCAAACACATAGTAATTTGGCCTGTTGCACCCTCACACTACCATACCTATTCCATTTCATTGGAACAACCCTCTCAAAATTCCTGTCTGCATGAAAAGAGCAACTAAATGTTAAGTATCTGTTAGGCAAGTGCATGCGTCCCTTTTTCTGCAAAATGGTTTTTTACCCAATATGTCCCATATGGCCTTCAGTTATGTATTATGACATCTTTGATCTAGGTTATTGGCAGTGTCAAGTCTAACTTTAACAAGGTGTAAGGAGGGATAGGCATCAATGAGGTGAATCTAAAATGAAATTAATATCAAAAGAGATCTTGATTTCAACTTTTAGGCTACAGAAAAAATAAACTGTGAATATTTGCTTTTTGTCATGTGTCCAATACTTGGCCACCATACAGTGCTGATAAAAAAAAAAATTTTCGAGAGGGCAGGTTACTCTGCAAAGCAGTCTGCTCACCTTCACTTGTAACAAAATTATGTATTTAAATATTCTTCTGGTGGCATGGCAGAAGTTGGAATCCTTAGACAAAAATTTTGTAAATTTGTACTTAATTCACGTATGTGCCACTGTAAGCAACTAATTACCCAGTCTGGCAAGACTGCTAATAACTTTTTAAAAATTGATAATAGCCTGCCTGTATTGAGTTCTAAGTATAAATATATCATAGCCATCATTTGATTTAATCTATCACGTCAAAAAGACTAAATTTGGAAATGGAGTTATTTTTGTGAGAGTTTCTACTACCATGAAAAAACACTAAGAATTGCAAGATTTCTTTTTAATTAAAATGTGAAAATTTCAGAAAGACTGAATGTAATATTGCACTGTTTATTATCCTGCTGAAACTGAGGCATATGTATATAAACTCCAAATCAATTGAAGCATTTCTGCAAATTTCCTGCTCTGTCTATGACAAATGTTTTTTATTTAAAATTGCTCATTAAAGTGTGAATTATATTTATTTTTTTTTTTTAAAAAAAGTTCCTAATGCAAAACCCTGTGTTTCCTAGGCAAAACACATGCTATTTTGAAAATATAAACCGATGAAAATAACTCATGCAACATAATGCCTATATTCACAGAGAACTAAAGTCAGTTATTTAATCTTTAGTCCTTATGCAATTGGAAGATTTTGTTTTAAGTGTATTAAAGAAATAAGATAGAATCAGAAAACAGTGTCATGGCATTTTTGTAATGTGACAAAGATCTAAAAATTTTAGTCAAAGTGAGGGATAAAAGTAATTATGGATTTTGGGCTTGTAGAAGAGTCCAATATAATTCTATTGTAGACTGTTAGCATTTAAAACAGAAAACAGCTGATGCATTAAGGAATCTACAGCACCAGAATTGTAATTTCCAGTGAACTAGACATCCTGAATTTGCCAGTGAGATTTTGAAACGAGGCTGTTTATAAGGTAGGTATGTATATTTCCACATGTCCTTTGGACTTTCTTCATAGGCAATGCAGGGCTAATTGATGCAGACAATGGAATTTTGGAAATGAGTCATCTTATCTTTAAAAGTCTTTAAACTGATCAGTTTTATTAGAGACTTAACTTATGGGCTTTTCAGACTACAGAGATGGAACTGTAAAGGGAGTCAACTGACTCATGTAAACACTTGCAATTAAAAGAAAATGTATATCCACATAGTAAGAATTATTTCATACTGAAAATTTACCATATTAAACTGTTTAGGCTTTTTAGTAATACCTTTCTATATGTGTGGTAAGGTGCTTACAAAGAGACATAACAAATTTGTTATAATTTCCCATAACCCTATGCAATTTCTATAGATAATTTATTTCTTCTTCTAGACCCATTCTTGCATTCTTATACTGCATAGCATTATTAGGTAGACTAAGGCTCACTCAATTATCTAGTTCATTTCAGCTCTTTTCCAGTTTTTGTAGAAATAAATAAGAAACAATAGACTCGCTTTTACCCACTTTTACCTGTCAGAAGAGCATTACAGATGCTGTTTTTAGCTAAATATTAAAGACAGTAACAAGTATTTAAATTACTCAAATAGTTAAAGAAAACCGAAGCTTAGTTTTATATTTTTATGTTCAGAAGTACCTATGCATATCTTATGAGAAACTATGTAGAGAATTGACACTTTTCACCAGCTTAACATGTTCATTTAACTATTGACTTTTGAGAGAGTAAGTGAGTTTTCATCATCAACAATATCTTCATAAATGCTGTAGACAAAAAATACATTTAAAAATGGAAAGTGTTAATATAGGAGGTTTTCAAAATCTAAGAAATAGTCACAAAGCATAAAAATATATACATATTTTTCTGATCCACAGAGCTCAGTTGTTTTACATTGTACATTACTAACAGGTCTGAAAATTGTACTATGTTTTTACAGATAATTTATTTGTTATTTAATTATTTCTGATAATTTAAAAGGACATAAATGTGATGGTAAAAACCCCTTGATAGTATGTTTATAAAGACCTATTGCAGAGCTCCAAATAAAAGATATGGCAGTAAGTTGAGAAGAGAGTTCTTATGAATGCTTTAATTGTTTGGGGCCATAGGAAATGAAATCAGATGAAAAAAAAAAAAGACCCAATTTTACTCACTTTTGTTCTTTGATCCACTGATTAACATTTGCAACCACTAACTCACTTTCCTGATGGAGGCGACTGTTGTCAGTTCGTGCTGCTTCCAGAGACTGGCGCAAAGTTTCCAGCTGTGGATGTAGACAGATCAAAGCATATGATGGACTCCCTAGAACACACTCTATCTGGAATACTAATAATAGTCTGTACTACTTGTAAAGAATCAAGTCATTTTTCTCCACTCCTTCAAATAATCAGGGTTTCCTTGTACATGCTATTAATTGATTCAATATGCCAGAAGGAATGTCTGAACTTTTCCCACGCCTTACATTTACCCGTTTATTATAATATACTCTAGTCTACCTCCAGAGGTTGTTTTAATTGAAATCAGATTTATTTTATAAAAATGGAATGATTATAACTTGCTATGTTCCAGTTTAAATGTTCTATTCTTTCTGGGTTTTGTTTTACTTTTGCTATGTATTTCTTTAGGATTAGCTCTTTGGTCATGGCTCATTGCATTTAGAATAGAAAGAATGTAAAAATGATGGAGCTATTTTGGCATATTTAATGTAAAAAAATATAGGGAATGCTGAAGGACTGAACAACCTAAAATTTGGGAGCTGATCGTCAACTTTCACCAACTCAAGTGGAATAAAATGCAAGTCAATGGTGGCGAAAATCTGTTAACATCTGATAGATACTTGAGGCCTAGATAAAATGATAAAATGATTTGGTGGTGTCTATACAATCCCTTTTGGGTATAGTTCCTCAGTTTACATCATAAAAGGCATCACAATCAGAATTCTCTCTGCAGACTCTTTAAATGTGCCAAATGGGCCAAAATCTGATTTTGTAAATTCCTTACCTAAATGCCAGAACTGCAAACTCACAATAATTCATAATGATGTAGAAATGAACTTCTAGAAAAGTAAATTCACTTTAAAAGTCTGCAACAGTAACAAAATGCTGAGTGGATAAACCTTTTGTTCAACAGACAATATTTAAACCTAACATGAAAAAGAAACAAGTAACCGCAGAATGTATCGCTCTTGAATCCCCTTGGCTATAATACATTTAGAAACCATTATTGGTCAAATAAAAGAATGTCATAACACAAAATCATATGTAGACTTTTAAGAACAATGTATATATTCATGTTTTTCCAGTGAGAACACACTTAACATTAACAATTCCTTCAATAATATTTTATCATTGTTAAAACGAACAAAAATTATCATCAAAAGCAGTGTGCCTTTCTGAATGCTGTTCAAAATAGTGGTCTCATATCAACAACATGAAAACTTTCAAGTGCAATAAATCTCTGAATACTATGTATAAAAGGCTCTCATGGTATTAATATGGGTAATATGTAATGGAAGAGAAAATATATATCTAATTAAAATCAAATCAAAATAATACCCACTTACTCTTGTGAGACCCATCTGCTATGCATATTAATGTTATATAATAGGTTACACTAATGCTGCAAAAGCAATTTACTTTTTTTAAAATATCTTTAAAAAATTATCATGTATTATTAAGTCACACACAGTTTATTTCTGGTTGCTTTTGTAATTATGTGAAATTAGAAAAGAAGGCTTAGTAATTGACGAGTTGTGATTACCTGATGTATTGACAAAGAAGATAAAATATGTCAGCAGATGTTGACACAAACAGGGTGATCTGTAAGGTTTAGAAGCATTACAAATATGAATGTTTTATATACACACATGCATTTATATATAAGTGACAGTAATTTGAAACAGAATACCCATAAATCACATACCTCTATACTTATCACAAATGTTAAAAAAATATTTGATACTTCAAGTGTTCTGTCTTAAAAACGAATGAGATAATAAAAACTGATATAGATACACATTGATACTCAGCAGGAATAGGACTGTGGTTTGCATAATTTTGTCAGTTTTATTTAGACTTTTGAAAGGTAATAATTGGAAGTATTCTCCTGTTTAGTTGCTTTCAAAAATTGTGGGCATATGGTAGTCCTCATAAAAATGAAGTTTTAATAAATGTGATTTAGGTAGATAAAACATGACCTCACAAGAAAGAGACCAAATATCCTTCTATCATTTTTCCTCAGTTTCAATCTGCATTACATGCCTTCCCATATAGTCTGGTGTCTGTATGGAAAAGACAAAGGAATGTGTAAACTTGTAGTAATTTTGGGCCCAACTAGTGGTAGTTAACAGCTATTTCTCTCTTTCTTTGATAACCTTTGCTGAATCATTTTTTCGAGTGTGTGTATGTCAGCAGGCTGCTTAGGGATTTATCTCAGCTGTGAGAAAAAGGTTAAAGGGCAAGTCTGAGCCCTATACCCTGTAGGTATAAATTAACCACCTCAGTCTTGTCAATATGAGAGTACTGGGTACTAAGAATGATGCAGAACTAAGTAGACTGCAAATAGGATGCTACCACTTTTTTTTTTTTTTTGAAACTTAGGTAAAGATAGGATGGTGACCTGTAAAGAAACACTCTGTTATTTCTCCACCCTGAGCTGTTCCTGAACTTGCATAGTCTCTGTGTCCAGCTACCTGCTGGTAAGTGCCTCAGCATTCCTGGTCCTCTCATCAGCATGAGCACGCCATGACCCAGGTTTGGTTTGCATTGAAAGTGGGGCCCAGCAGTTCAGAAAGGAGAAAATTTTGTATACTGAAGCATTTTTTCAATATGGAGTTAGTTAAGGTTCACATCTAAGCCAGGAGCTCAGAAGCACACCAAGATGCAGTAATGTAAATGTAAGAAATATTGTAATTATAGGAGACTAGGTATGCAAACTCATAAATTGTAACATGCTTAAATAGAAAACTAGGATTAAACCATCAATGCCATTCCTACTTGTATCCTAAAAGAGAATTTGAACCCCGTTCTGTATAAGCAAGTCCTTTGCTAACCCAGTATATTGAGGTCTTTTACCTGCCATGAGTCAAATTAAAAAGATAAGTAAATGCAAAGCTCAGTCTTAGTAGCAAGCTGCTTTTACTGGATCAAAGGCTTCCATTCTGTAGCATGTGATTCATCACATTTCCCAAATGTTGTCAGCAGTTTCAAGTGGATATATTGCTGTTCTAGAAGTGTGCTTTTTGCAACCAAAAAAGTATGTAACATTTTTCACATTGAATTTTATCAGATTTTAAGGGGTTTTTTTTGTCCTAAGGAAAGGCTACTGCAACCGTAGAGTGTACAGTTACTGAGTGATTTGAATGGATCTGCCTAATATGATAAACTGATGGAAACATTCAGTCTTGACTGCAAAAGATTTTGGAAAATTCCATTACTAAAAGTTTTCTTGGGAACCAAAGTAGCCAGATATATGTAAAATAGGGCCAAGTTTAATGATGTTAAATTACCGATGATGTTAAATTACACAGTCAACATAAGTGTACCGAAAATGTCTACAATTAATAATGAAGTGTAACTCCATTGAAAATGTGAAGTTCTGGCATTGTGCCAAATTAATATATTTTGCCTTTAGTGGTGAAAGAAGGTATGAATAATAAAATTGTAAGTTGACAGTGATATTCTGCACGTGAGAGTGGTGGAGAATACAGGATATTTTATCAGTTGCCTACAATGTATAACTTGCACCTAATATCTCAAATAAAAAATATCCCAAATAAAACCCTTGTTCAATATTTAAAACAGTTGTTTCATTTTTAGTAGGTCAGATTTTCTAGTGTTTTAAAGCCTGAAAATTCATAACTCTTCCGTACTTTTCAAGGTTTGGCTTCTGGAAACGATTTTCTATATCTGCCATTACACACCATATTAACATAATTTAATTTCAGTTGTCTAAACAAGGTTTCTGAACCATGAACATGCTGTCTTGGGTCAGTGCCCCTCTGAAGGTATGAGCACTTAAGGAAGGTGGTCCTAGTTTGGCCAAATCCCTCTCTAGAGCTGACAACAGAGTCAGTTACCTTAAGTATGATATGTGAGTGGAGGGAGATGATGGGAGCAGAGCCCACTTATTCAAAACACCTCTTAGAAACTGGTTTTGTGTCCCAATCTTCTTCTTACCTTATCTCTGGAAAATGAGCATAAAGAGGTCATGGTATGGCTGCAGAAACAACTTACAATATGTATTAATTGCATAAGTTGCAGTCTTCCCTCACCACCCTCCCTCAAATCCTCTATTCTTTTCAGAAATTTTTCCTGAAGTATTTTCTCATCTTTAGCCATAATGATCAGGTAACACTTCTAGCATAATAAATCATGACCAAGGATTGAATATAGAAGATCATGACTTTTCTGAACTGAAAATATGTTAGTTTAATTGAGAAGAAATACCTGGGTATTGCAATGCTTCTGGGGACAAAATCTTTATATGTAGGAGACAGAATGACCCAGGCTTAAAACTTTGAATCCAGCCAAGATAACGAGTTTACATTTTGTTAATTCAAGCAGTTATTTTCTCATCCTAAATTCTGCTGTAAGATGCGAGTCACTTTCCAGTAAGGAAACATAAATCTCTTCCATGTAATTGAAAAGGAATTTAGTAATAAAAACAGAAAATCAAAGAAATTACTTTTTTAGCAATCATTTGCAGTACAAATCTTGTATTACTAAAAAAAAAAAGTGTTTGAAGAAATGTTATTTAGGCCTCTCACAGAAGTTTTGAATTTAGCACAAGGGAGATCTATCATCTCAGACTGTCTGTAGACTCACGCAAATGTTACTGCTTTGATTTTACATCAGATTTTCATTCCTGAACAAACACACTAACAAACAAAACCAACACTTTTTCTGGTACAAGGCTATTCATATCACTAGAGTTATATACTGAGTGATACATAGTTGTCCTGGTACAACTCCTCCTGTCTTCTCTCATTTCAAGAAAGAATAGCTTTTTTACAGTTATGCTTTAAATCTACTGCAGAAAGACACATTTTTAATGGAAAAAATTCTTATGCAACAAAAAGTGTATGCATACAAGGATCTAGCCAAATATATTTATATTTTGATTTATGTTTATTTTTAACCTATACTTATGCGTGTTTTCTATACAGAAAAGCTCTACTTCATTTTTTCAAATATAGTTTTCCTCTGCATTGTCTAGATACCTATTATTATTTTTGAAGTAAATTTAACATAGTTACATGATCACTAGATACAGTGAGAAAGGTCTTAATCCTGGTCCTATAATACCTCAAGCACACCCTTAAAAATATAGTTTAATTTATAGCACTCTGGTCTAAGTTTATTGTTGTTTCAGTCTTGTGGTTTAGATTTTGCAGTTACAGTTATGGAGTGATGTAGTTGTTACCGTATTCTGTTATTTTTGAGAGGAATATATTACTCTATATTATTCAGGGATACACATTAAAACAGGAGATGGCATCAGTAATCGCTGTACTAGGAAACATATCCTCCAAAGCTGCAGAAATTTGTAAAAAGTTCTTCCTGTATCACTTAATCATAAATGTGGAGTATTTTGACTTCTAAGATAGGAAGCTAGTGGAATTTTTAAGACAGTATATTAGAAAACATGTTAGGCAAATAGGCACAAAGATAGAAGAGTCCTGCAACCTCCCCCCCCATCTCCCAATAGATACTGTTTGTATCTCTGTTAAATTCCTAGTAAGCAGTCTACAAAACAGACTGTTAATTTTATATTTTACCATCATTTTTCTTTAGATAATCAGTGGCTGCACAGGAAGCAAGACTTTGAGAAGCTCTAAAAATGAGGAACTATATAGCATGAAACGAGAAGGGGGTTGATGAATAGATACTGACTGCCTTTCTTGCCTATTTGTCTATCCTGACCGCATTAGAAGGATGCAGAAGGCAATCTAGCTCTACAGCTATTTTTTCCCTTCTCAGATTGTTTCCAAAAAGACACGACTTCTGAAAGACAACCTATAATTTTATGGGCACTCATTTTTATCTGCTATTAAATCTTACCATATTCCTACTGTTTGAAATTCAAATGTTCTTTTGGTTTGTCAAGTTAAGAATCCAAAATTACAAGTTAATTCTGAGAAATTTGGCCTGGAAGCACTTTTTAGAACACTTGTTAATAAAGAAGTTGCTTACACAATGAACAAATTTGCAAACAGTGTTTACATGACTTTACAGAAAACTGAAAAACCAAAACAACACACACAAAAAAACTTACTTGAAGTTTGAAACATGGCTTGTAAAGACTTACATAATTTAGTCAGGAATTTTTACTCATGCCATTAATTTAAATCAAAAGCAATGTGTTACTCATGCTACATAAAGTAATTGTGGAATTCATAATTCATTATTTACTGAAGTGATTTAAAAACAAACAAATAAAAACACCCCACCAAAATAAAACAAAACAAAGACACAAAAAACCACCATCACCACCAAAACCTACCTAATTCAGGTTTATAATTTTTAGAGGGAGTGTAATGGAATGGACAGGAATTGAGTCGAAAGAACCTGCTTGTGTTCAGATGCTGTCCTTGGGATCATGTGAAAAACATACAGCAATACCAGTACCCTCAGCAGCTCTGCAAACAAGTCGTCTTAGATTCACTGTGTTTTTTAAACTTGACCCACTAGTCCACTCTTTTTCTGGCCATTACAGCTTCAGCAGAGGCAGCAGTATGCTGGGACACCTGTCTGACCTGAACACTCGGCTTCCTAATTCTTCCAGCTGCTGTAGTTCAGTCTCAGATCACTGGTCAGAGGCCACAGAGAAAACAACTTCATTTCAGTCTGAATTTTTCTACAGGTTTATCAATGTTAAACATGGGCTGGGGTCAGGAGCACTGGAATATTTAATGTGAGAGCAAGATTACAGCCTCTGCTGGACCGCTGGGAGAGACAGGCTCTTCCTACAGATCACATTCTGCTGGAGCCCGGCTGGGTGCCCCAACATACCTGGATTCATCCTATTTGATTCTAATTGATTATCTGATGAAATATGCTGTCTTTAATAATTTTTGCCCTGGTTTATGCCCTTAGACCAACAGGGTTATGTGACTTTATAATTTTATTTCGGCAAAGCCTATGTCTAGAGATTCTGTAATCTTCCTCCTTGTTCATTGGCAACAGATAGAAACACCATTTCTTGACCTCTATTGATAAGTCTTTCTCTTTCATGACAGTACAGATGAACACAGCTACCTAAATTCCTATAGGCTTAAATTCAGTTGATTAAAAGAATATTTGTTAAACTAAGGTGCTTAAGTTAGTAAATACAGAGAGAAGATGGCATGACTTCTAAATTGCCATCTACCTTCAGATGTAGCATCAGTGCCAGCTCACAGTGTGGTCAGCCTCCTCTGCAATAGATTAAATCAAATTGAGCAACTTGTGGGTTCTTTTAATTATTGAAAAGGAAACTAGCATTTGGACGTACTCCTTAAACACACAATAAACTTTCCCTTCCCTCTCTCCACTAGAAGATAAGGGAAAGACAGTTTGTGACTCAGCTGGTACAACTGAAAATTGCAACATCCATCTCAATAGCTCTCTTGTGTTTCGAAGTCAATAAACACAAGTATCTATCTACTTTTTAACCTTATTTGCTCTGGGGATAAAGGCAGTAAATGGTATGCAATGCCCTATTAGTATGTTGGTAACTTTTCTTTTATTTTTTTCCCTTTCTGACATATGATAAAGAAATTGACATACAGTATGTTGAAGTATATTCTTGGCACCAGAGAGTGTTTTGTACTTTAAGCACTTCTTTAAGACAACAAATATAATGCATTGGAGAGCTATCTGATTTTGAAATCAAATATGAAATATGGATCCACGGCATCTTGTATAAAAAAGGGTGATTTTTCAGTAATAGCCTGAAACAAAAGATCTGTCCCATTAAGGTACACCAACATCAAAATATTTTCAACTTAATTCCTGGAAATATCTGTCCTAATACAGCAAGTTTTCTTAAAATAGGAAGCTTATGGGCAAAAAAGAAGGGAGAAATAAGGATGAAAGCCTTTACTTTGAACTCCTGGTTCAGCTAATTTCAGTGTTTGTTAAAAAGAAGAAAAAAGAGGAGAAAAAGGATGTTTCCTGCAGAAATATAAAGGAGATGCAAATAATGTGGAGGAAGACCAAAAACTTTTTTATGGGGAAAGGCTGACACAATGGACTCTGAGAAGTTTGGAAAAGGGACTATTATGTTGCTTGTGCAAACCCATATTGTGTGATTTCCCCCTAAACAGTGAAGTTTTTCATTGCTGCTATGCTTTGGGGAATAAAGATGAAAAGCTATTAACAATTTGGCTGCATGTCTTTAATAAAATCCAGGTTTTCCTTTGAGGTCACTCAAAGAAGCACAATTTCTAATTCATCTTTTAACAAATCCATAATGCATCAGTAGACTCACCTTCTTGGCTAAGAGAATACCACAGAAAAATCATGCTGTGGGTGCAAAAAATAAGTGCTATGGATGCACATCACTATGAATAAGTGGATGAATGGAAAAACTAGTGTTTTAAAAACTTCTGGTTCCTGTTTCCTGAACTATCTGCATGTTTATATTACACAGTCATTGAGAAGAAGAAAAAAAAGACCAAAACTGTTCTGGGAGTAGGGATTAGACCTGACATTTCCCTGTTTCCTTTTGGTTTGCTTCCTTTTTGGTCTAGAAGTCTTGTATTTTTGGCAGCACAGTGAGCTGCCTTCAGTAGGAGAGGTGACAGGTCTGCCCATCCAAACTGCCTTGAGGCTTGGTATTGGGAGCAGCTTGGCAGGTCTGGTGCGGATCTGGCATCCATCCACCTCTCCCAGTACCATCAGATACCACTAGAACAGTCCATGCACTTCAGTGCTGTGTTTTATATTGGACTTGAGGCTGTAGTGTGGGTTAGACTTGCTAAATTCATTTTAATACCAGTTTACCTGGATTAGATCTGATAAACTGTAAGCTGACATGTGAGCTGGGCACTTTCCTATTTGCAGGAAACTTTGTACCAAATTTGTGGGCCAGTTGGGTTGTTTGTTTAGGTGGTAGCTCAAATACAGGTTGTATTTGTAGTAGTTTTAAGCACAGGTTATAGCATTTTTCTTTTCTGAAGACTATAACATTTATTTTGCTAGGATTGATGCTCAGGTCTGTACCTGAATGGACAATTGTTCTACTTTCTATTTTCTCAAAGAAATTTAGAACGAAATTTAGTGCCCTTAAAAATGTGGATTCCTATGACATGTCAAAGTTCAACTAATTCAGGCACATCTTCAAAAATTTTTAAATTACAAAAATGCTACAGGCTACCTAATATATCTCCTCTATCTTATTAAAAGTTAAAGGGAAAAAAGATGTGATGGTATATAAAAATATTAAAAACTACAAAGCCTTCTATACTGCATTTGGATCAGTTTATGGTACGGTTAGAGTTGAAAATAAAATTGTCCTAATTCACATTATTCTACTTATTTGGGAATTCTTGAACACTCAGGATGTGTCTTTGCTTCATGCATACATTTAGTCATCTCAGGAATACATTTACTCTTCTATTTTCCCATTATTTTTTCTTTCTGTCACCTATGGTTTCAAGGTGTAATTTGCTTCTATCTTAAAACAAATAAAAGCTGCTGAAAAATCTACCATTACACAAAGCGTATGGATAAGATTCTAAAACATAAATGCCATGAATCATAAAATATTTAAAGGCATAAAAGTATTCCATTTTAACAATTTAAATAAACCCATAAACATAGAATACTGAATCTCAATGGATTCAAACCGCTACTTGCTTAGTATCTAGAACTGTAAAAGTGACACATGACATCTGCTGTGTCTTCATTTTCTTTCCCATGATATATACTCCAGTTTCTAATATAGAGAAAAAGGAAAAAATCTTTCAAAGCACAATCTTTTATCTGTCTTTTCATTTCTGCCGAGGTGAGGTTATGGATTTAAATTTAAAGGAGAAGCAATAGGCAACAGATAGTTCCCCTTCAGGATTACAAAAATACTTTGCTAACTTCAGTGTATTTAGAACTAAGTAGCACTGCATTAACAGTTTCAGCTATTTAACACCTCTAAAGGTCTTTTCTTCTCTTGAAGGTTACTAATGCAATATTTGGCATTACAAATCTATTTAGAGATTATTAATATATTTGAAACTAGTTTTCTTGGCCTGCTTCTTGGCAGAAGTAGGTAAAAAAGGACTCTGCCCTGTGTTCATAGAAAAAAAATCCTGTAAATTTTCATTATTTAATTATTACAGTAGAGGTTTCATTAGCTATTATCTAGTAGCCATAAAAGGCCACTGTGGATATGAGAGTGGTGGTCATAGTAGGCCTGGACAGGAGGCAGTAATGGCTGAATGTACTGCTTTAAAGGTTATAACTGAAATTCCTCAATTCCTCCCCCTCAAATAAAACCAAACCAAAACCAAACCAAACCAAACAAACAGAAAGAACACACCACCTATACGCATATATATATAAGATGCATTTGACATGCTTCCACATACATACTGGATATAGAGAAGTCTTCAGCATCTTCTGAACTAGGTCAGCAGCTTGTGTTAACAGCTTCCTGTAAAACAGTGGTAGTTGACTGAATCCTAACCATAAACTGAGCAATCATACTAATTTAAATAACTTTTGTGAAAAAAATGTAGACCTACCATTGTAGGGAATGCTTAAAAAAGAAAAAAAAAAAAGGCAAGTAAATAAACGAGCAAGAAACTAGTGCAAATATCAAGAAAAATCGTGTTTTACGTATCAAGAAGCAGTTGATGACAATGCAATCAGTAAGAGGAAAATCAGCCCTTGTGCCAAACTGTACCTCAAACTGTGTTGTTGCTGATATGATGGAAAATTAGGATTTTTCCTCATTTTTCACAGGACAAAAGAGCTTCCTTTACTGAGCAGATTAAGGAAGACAAAGGTGTATCTGGATGGGTGAGCATGACGCTGTTACCCTTTCTCTCAGCAGGGAGGTAACTTTCTCTAGTAAACTTCAAGGTCCTCATTGACAAATTGACTAGCAGCAACTTCAGCAGAAGAAAAATGAAAGGAAGAAAAGTTTAACTCCATTCTCTCTTCCTCATAGTGATGCAGCAGAATAAAATGGCTACCATGGTGTTGCTACGTATGAGGTAATTGGAATCATATTGTAGTATAGCTTCATACCTCCTCCCTATAAAACTTGATTTGTCTACTGTCACAAATCTGTATCAGGAAACCAGCAGCATATAAATTTGTTACAATACTTTATTTTGTACACTAGACATATTTATTAAAGTGACTTTGACTTCAAACAATGTAACCAAGACCAATGTACTAAAAAAGTCATCCTATATGTAAAGCGCACAGAAAAATACCAAAGATTCCTTTGTTTCAAAAGGAAAATTATTTCCAGAACAGAGTTGTTTGCCATTAGCTCTCTATTTTTGCTTTTAAGAGATGCAACTAAATATAACAAGGAAGTACTGTAAATACAGTGGTAATATAACATGATTTACTTTCAAGGGCAACTGAAAAACTGTTAATGGTAATAACTCTAATGAAGAAAAAAACTTGCTTCTCACTACATTCAATAGATACATAAATAAATCAAACTCTCTGTTGAAACAGTATTATTTCCTTTAGAATATATATTTGCAAAGAAATAATTTGTATTCAATGAGATTGGAGAATGCATGGCACCTGTGGGTGCTCTTATAATAAATATGAAGAAACAGAATCTAGCTGAGTTCTTACAAGAACATTCCACTTGTAAAGTTCTACTGACTCAGAAAGCGGAAAAAAAATAAATAAAAGGGCTAGTACAAGAAACTGTGAAGCATGTGCCAATGTTCTTAAATATATTGTACAGTTACAAGTTAATAAATAAGTTGAAGCAGCAGTCCTATTTAGCATACCATAATTTTTGAGCAAAACAGTTTCACTACAGAAACTATCAAACGGTGAGTAGGAAGTGTTGACAAGGTATAATATAGTGTTCTTTATACTCCTCACAAACTTCTTAATGTCAGAGAAAGCTTTTTATATGGGCATATCTATAAAAATACAGTTCTTTATTTTGATACTTGGATCACAGAGCTATACCAGATCTCATTTTTGGGGCAGTATGTGTCCTACAAAGGTATTGAGAGCATCTATTAAAAAAAAATCAAGAAATGTAATTATTTTTTGCTTTATTTAGGAAATTATATTCTTAACTACGTTTTGTTTCTCTTGAAACAAGACTAGGAACTTATAAACAAAATTTTAAACTATTTTGTCTCAAAAGAGATACTGATTACTAAATTTTTTAAGCATTTAACAATATTTTGTTAAATATTTTCTAAATTTAAAAATATCCTGAAAATTTATTTCAATCTTACAAATATTTCCGTCTCTTCTTTTCACTTTTTTTTTTTTTTAATTTCTCATCATATTGCAGAAGTCTACTTGGTTCACATCATGTTTTTTAAACAGCTGACTTCCTTTCCTATTTGAGTTAAATCTTCACTAAATAATTTTCAGCATGCACATAGAGCTGCTTTCTCTCCCCAGACTTGGAACATTGCCAGAGTATACACTGGGAGCTTTTCCTCTAGAGACAGTTAGTATTCATTATCTGAGCATGGGGATATTCCTGTTTTTTCTCTTAATGCTTTTGAACATATCTTTCTTCCTCTATGATTACCAATAGTAGCTTCACTCTTAGTAATGTCCAGGAAAGAATATGAAGTAGTGGCAAAAGATTATTTTAAAGGTAGTTTTGAAAGACAAGGCAAAATATTATGATGTCTGTGTTTCACTGTTGGATGTGCCTTCAAGAAGAGAAAATAATCCCTGTAAATACTTATCATGCTCTTCAAAACACAGAAAACAGCATATTTAAAATATGGAAGCATATCTATTACTAAATATTAGGAAAGCGATAAAGGAATACCACACAACAACTTTTGCTGTTTCATTTTCGTGTTTTTTCTGTTATTCGCAAAGTTAGAACACGAAAAACTGATTTTACTCTTTGCACATGCACACTTCTGTACAACAGCTCTTTATTTAAAATATATTCATGCATCAGTGGGCCAATGGTGTACCTCATTCATTTTTTTCACGAAAAGTAGGTGAGTACATTTAATATATTTGTAGACACTCTACAAGCAGATTTCATTGACCAAAGTCTCAGAGTGAAAGATAGGACTGTACATGTAAGAAGACTGGTAATGTCAAGGTCACTGAGAAGAAAGGTGGTCACCGAATAGTTTCATAACCTATTTTTTTGAAAGGAAGTTACATCATATCTTTTTCACTGTTATCATCGCTGCCTTCACCTAGAGAATCTCCATTTGATTTAAAATAAAATACCATTTCTAATTCCTACTTTCTCCTGGTCTTTTCATAGATGTATTTAAATTCCTAATTTCTAAATGATGGATGTAAAGTTAAAATATAGATAATGTTATACAGACAAAAATATTCATTAATTTCTTTATAAAAAATAAGGAAGTGAGATATCTGCTGTCTCATCCTTACTACTGCTTTGATATTTTCTCTTTTATCCCTGAGTATCATCCAACAAGTAAACTGACCAAAAGACAACAATTATTTTATACAGCCAAAAAGGCAAAAATAGCTAAATATTTTATTAATTCGGTGGAATTGCTTTCCTGAAGCAAGAACGTTGAACTAAAACTATATTTTAAAGATTTTTTAATGAAATTTTTTTATAGCTTTCTTCCATTTTAGGCTTAGAATAATGAGTAAAACTGAAATAATGAAAATTTCCTTACCAGATTTCATATACTCTCTACTCCGTTCCTGATACCAAGATCTATGTTTCTCTGAGTAGGCCACAATTTCCACCTACTTATTTGCAAGATTCTTACCAGTTCCCATATCCACTTTTGTCATGCAATGTAATCTGAATGAAGTTGACTCATATGTAAACTTACATTTTCATCAACTTTCTTCTAAGCACAGTCAACCCTGTATCCTTTTTGGGTAAGCTACTTTGTCATCTAAAAGGAACACTGAAAAATTCTACCACAGAACAGGTGGAATTATTAACAATAATTGTGTTAGTTTAAAGGGCAGGGAAACTGATAGTTTACTTGATGGTATACTTCTGTTCATCCATCTGTTATTTATTAAAAACATCTATAAATTTCCCATACATCAAATAACTAATTAGGGGCTTGACTAACAGACATTGCTGACAACAATATGCTTACCACATTTTTGTACATCTATTTTATTCCATAATTGCCATAGTGACCCTTGATGTCCCATACTCAAAGCAAAAAATAAAATAATAATGATAGGAAGCAAGTGAGTGCATGCCAGGTCTGGAGGATGATAGTTTACACTTACATCAAAAACCGAATTATTTCAAGGGGAAAAGAGTGAGAAATCTTAGAAGAAATGAAATGACTGATGCTTGCTCCCTGCAAACAGGCAGTAGAAGAATACCCCATTCCCCTTTTGTAGCAAGTCATACTCACTTTTTTAAAGTGTCTCTCTTCTTCTAAACTTACTACCTTCAATGTCAAGGTTTTTATGTCTTTTTCATTTAGATTAAAGAAACTTTTGCTTGATAGTATTGACTTCCAGTGAGTGTATTTGTGTGTAAGTCACTTCACAATCTACTTTTTGAAAAATAAAGATGGAATTATAGTCATCTACCAAAGTAAGATGCTTTCTGCAGTCTTTGAAATATTTTTCACCTCATTCCCAAACCCTATCCATTTTTTCTATCAATCCCACCAATATCTTATGTGAGAAGAAAATCACTGCCTCCATTTCCACAACTCCTCTGTTCATGCATCCAAAATACAATATACGCCAAAAGTTGTGTGTCACTTTGTCACTATGATGTTGCACTAGGTGTTAGCTATGCTGGATTTGGCCGGTGTAGAGATAATTTTCTTCATAGTAGCTAGCATGGGGCTATGTTTTGGATTTGTGTTGGAAACATTTGACAATACAGGGATGTTTTAGTTATTGCTGAGCAGTGCTTACACAGAGCCAAGGCCTTTTCTGCTTCTCACCCTACCCCACCAGGGAGTGGGCTGGGGGTGCACAAGAAATTGAGAGGAGACAGCCAGGACAGCTGACCCCAACTGACCAAAGGGATATCCCAAACCATGTGACATCATGCTCAGCATATAAAGCTGGGCGAAGAAAAAGGAAGGGGGTGATATTTGGAGTGACGGCATTTGCCTTTCCAAGTCACCGTTACACATAGAATCATACAATCATTTCGGTTGGAAGAGATCCTCAGGATCATCAAGTCCAAACATAACCTAACCTAACTCTAGCACTAAACCGTGTCCCTAAGAAGCTCGTCTAAATGGCATTTAAACACCTCCAGGGATGGTGACTCAACCACTTCCCTGGGCAGCCTGTTCCAAAGCCTGACAACCTTTTCCGGGAAGAATATTTTCCTAATATCCAATCTAAACCTCCCCTGGCATAACTTGAGGCCATTTCCTGTTGTCCTATCACTTGCTACTTGGGAGAAGAGACCAACACCCACCATGCTACAACCTCCTTTCAGGGAGTTGTAGAGAGTGATCAGGTTTCCCCTCAGCCTCCTTTTCTCCATGCTAAACAGCCCCAGTTCCTTCAACTGCTCTTCATCAGACTTGTGCTCCAGGTCCCTCATCAGCTTCGTCGCCCTCCTATGCACTCTCTTTAGTATTTCAATGTCCTTCTTATGATGAGGGGCTCAAAACATCTTATGATGGAGCCTTGCTGTCCTGAAGGTGGCTGAATACCTGTCTGCCCATGGGAAGCAGTGAATAAATCCCTCATTTTGCTTTGCTTGTGTGCACAAATTTGCTTTACTTAAGCTGTCTTTATCTCAACCCATGAGTTTTCTCACTTTTACCTTTCCGATTCTCTCCCCCATCCCACTGGGGAGGGGTTGGGGGGGAGTGAACAGCTGTATGGGGCTTCGATACTGGCTGAAGTTAAACCACGACATTGCGTTGCTTCCTCATATAACCAGGAGATTATTCTCCAAATCAGTGCTTTTCAGGACTTGGTTCCCTGTACTTTAGGTATACCAGGTGCCACTTCTTATAACACAACTTTATTTTATCTAAAGTGACTTTCTGTTTACTTTCAGATCATTGATAAGGCAACCGGCCAGCCTTGAATCCTTACAAATCCCTGCTAGAATCACTGGTAATCAATGCCAAGAACTTGTTAAATACAACATCTAAGTCCATTTGTGTATGTTCTTAATGCTTATATTTTAGTTAGTATATCATATGTTATGAGGTGAAATGTTGCTCAAATATTTAAAATATTAAATCTACACACATTCCTTGGAAACCAAAATTCTAATGAGTTTATTCGACCAAAAATATGTTTTCTTAAAAAAGCAAATTTATCAGCATTATTTGTAATTCCCTGTTATAAATATTAGCAAGTTTTTCCTAAAATTACATGAGACTAATACTGTCATCCCAAAACGAGGAATCTGTCACCCAGTGTTCAAAAAGACCTAAACTGTAGCACACAGAGATGAGATACTATTTATTACAGAGTTGTGCAAGCCTGGATGCTGGAACAAAGCCAGCATGACAAACAAGAAAATTAACAGCCATTATATACAAAATCTTATCACTACTTAGGGCACTCCTAAAGAGCCAATTGGTTACACATTTGCATACTGATTACATAATGATTAGCTTATGATAAGCAATGTTCAGCTAAAGGACATTTTATCCAACAGTCTTGAGGTATGTGTTAAAGCAAGACTCAACTAATTGTGCAGGCTTCAAAATGTCTAAAGCTGCAAGGTCTCTCTGATTAGGTGTTTTTCAAGTCACTTGTATCTTTGTCAGATGAGTGGACTGACCTAAAACTGAAAGGATTTATGTATCTTTAGGTTAGCAACTGCAGACAGGATTAATTCTTTTAAGTGGTAATGACAACAATGCCAAAGCAGTAATCTAAGTCAATCTGTTTG